>NC_082668.1:108479521-109162586 GCF_025265405.1 Mesoplodon densirostris | reverse complement strand
TACTTAATGCATTTTATTAGATATAACAACTAATACCTAATTACAAGTAAGTAAAGTATTACAGGAGGATGTGCGTAGGTTATGCTCAAATGCTACGCCATTTCATATAATGGACTTGAGGATCCTCAGATTTTGGCATCGTGCAGAGCTCCTGGCACCAAACACCCAACAGAACACCTGGGTGGACTTCACGAGCTAATAGCGGGCTGCCCCACACCTGTAAACCCAAGCCCCAGTCCTCAGGCCCACGTGGTCCGAGGACCCCTTCCCGGGCTGTCTCCGGTGATGCCTGTCGGAAGAGCCCCGCCCACCTTGCTATGCCTTCCGGGCAGCGCCTCAGGCAGGACGGCGGACAGCCCAGCCTCCTGCGCGCCGTGGGCCTGGGAGGACCCCAGCGACAGCCCCAGAGCAGGGCCCGGTGGACGCGGCCGCGGCGGTGGCGGGCGTTGTGATTGACTGCGGCGGTTGTTTCCCGAACGCACTCGGCTGGCTACCCTCGCCGCCCTGGCTGACCCTCGTGCGGCCGGCGCCATGTCTGTGAGCGAGATCTTCGTGGAGCTGCAGGGCTTTTTGGCTGCCGAGCAGGACATCCGAGAGGCGAGCCCCCTCTCTCCCCATCCCCTTTCCCTCTCCTTGCCTAGCTGGGCCGCGACGCCCGGCCCTCCTCCGTCGCTCAGATTCGAGCGGTGGGGAAGTCTCCGGGGGTGGGTTGCTCCCCGTCTTGTTTCGGCTCAGGGCACTTCCCTCCCCCGGCCCCCGATTCTACTGCCAGGTCCTGGTTCCCTGTGTTCGGGGCTCGGTTCCTTAGCATCACCTACCTCATTTGGGTGTTAGTTTTCCTCCTTTTTAGCGTATGTTTATGTCGAAGCCTCAGTTAGCGCTTGGGACTCAGACGACACGTGTTTGTTGTGTTTATTGGTGTCTTAAAAGCACGTGTGCTCTCCTCTTTAAAACTCTCCTATGGCTTCACATTCCACGTAGGATAAAAATCCAGACTACTGTGGCCCACAAATCTCTCTCTCTCCAGTCTCACTTTACGCCTTCTTCCGTTGTGTGTTATGCTCAGTTTACCTTCCTTTTATTCCTCTAGTTCCCCAAATAGCTTCCTACCTCAGGACTTTTGCATGTACTGCTTGCTTTTCCCGGAATGCGCTACTTTCCCACTCTTTTCCTGGTTATCTCGTGTTCACCTCCTTGCTGTCAAAATGTAAATAACTTTTTACCCTGTTATGTTTATTTCTAGTAGTGTATCACCATTAAAAAATTGTGTGATGGTTATTTTTTAAACGCCTCCCCCGTTATACTCTAAAGGAAGGAAGGGACTGTCCGCTTGGTTCCTCAGTAGTTACACAGTGCCTAAAAATGTGCTCAGTGAATATTTGCAAAATGAATGAATGAAAAATACCCGATCCTTGTATTGCGTTTCATTCTTCTCTTGTTGGTTTACGTGTGGGTGCCTCATCTCCTTTAGTGTTGGAGTGGGATATTTTGGGTGAGTGGGTGGCAATTAGCCTTTGAAGTCTATATGAGGAATGTAAGGCTTTTTAGTGACTTCCTGAAAGTCTCACAGTGGAAGTAAGTGGAAAAGTCAGAATTCAAATGTGGATATTTTGTGCACCATTCATGTCCTTGTAAAGGTTGCTAGTGTTTTGAATCTATATGAAGGTGTCATAGATCAAATATGCTATTTAGTATATTTGGTTTGAGGCTATGATAATATAGTGATTATGTTGGATTTATTTGATATTTTCATCTTTAATTCTTTCTAGGAAATCCGAAAAGTTGTACAGAGTTTAGAACAAACAGCTCGAGAGATTTTAACTCTACTGCAAGGGGTCCATCAGGGTGCTGGGTTTCAGGACAGTAAGTTCTTTGTTTTGACTTTGAAGGTTTTTATCCAATTTATTGATCTCTCATTTAAAGAGTTAATTTACATCCAGAAGACATACCAAATCTGTATTATTTACTCTGCAAAATGTCTCTCATGCTTTATGGTGAGTAAAAATTGGTGAAGTGGGTGAGTTGATCATTTTACAGGTTTCCAGAATTCTGTGTATTTTGATTTTCTACTTTCACGTAGGTGGAAATAGGAATGTTTTCTCCTGTGATAGAGTTATACTGATGATAATTGTGGTAGTTTCATAACTGTCTTGTGTATCTAGCAACTTTTATTTGGCTCTTTTTCTTAAACCCAGTCTTGCAGTCATTGAAAGTAATTTAATATGCATTTGTAGATAATGAAATGACCAGTGTAAAATGTTGTCAATGTGTTTATAGTCAGCTCTTGTTTGGGTATGAAGTATGAGAAGTTTAGACACGGAACCTCCATTGTAAGATGTCATCAGCACAACTGAGAGAGCTGAAATATAGGTTCAGATAGATAATGATATAGTGATGTAATTAACAGGTGTCAGGGGCAGATAGATAATGATATAGTGATGTAATTAACAGGTGTAATTACCCAGGTGTCAGGGTATGAGAAGTTTAGACACGGAACCTCCATTGTAAGATGTCATCAGCACAACTGAGAGAGCTGAAATATAGGTTCAGATAGATAATGATATAGTGATGTAATTAACAGGTGTCAGGGGCAATGATATAGTGATGTAATTAACATTTTTCTAGGTGATACAGAGTTGGTCAGCCGATTGAGAATAATTATAAAGCTGCCTTTTGACCAAATATGGGAGCTAGAAGCAGTCCAATTTTAGGCATCCTTTGGGGACTGACTAGGAAAGGCAGCTTAAAGATGAGGTTATTTATGACAGTTTACCAGTATGTTACCCAACATATTCCCTTTTAGCAATTTTTTGTTTGTTTATTTTTTAGTAGGGAAGCTAGATATGAAATTTTGAGAGCCAGATTGAAAGCAGAGATGCATACCCTACATTTGGTCATGAGATTTTAAAAAAATTTCCAGGTAGACTACATAGATTGTTAAGCAAGAACTGTATTTGAAATTTGCTCAGTCTGTCATTATTATGTTCGATTATCTTTTTTGTGATCAGTTCCAAAGAGGTGTTTGAAAGCTCGAGAACATTTTGGTACAGTAAAAACACATCTGACGTCTTTGAAGACCAAGTTTCCTGCTGAACAGTATTACAGGTTTGTAAGACAACTAGCATCTTTTATAACGTTAAGTAAAAAAAGGCAAGAGAAAAATTATATGTACTAAATGATTGCTTCGGTAAAAATCCCTCTACTTAGAAGAAGCAACAGAAAGGAAAAGGAATTGTTAATGGTGGTATTTTAATGGTGACAAAGTTGTTGATTTTACTTTTTTCTCCCTTTTACTTTCAAAATTTTCTTAACGTGTATAATTTTTGCAATGAAAAGATAATTAAAAAGAAAATATGTATTGTGTGAAGGTCAAAATAGAGAATATCTTTTTAGTATATTCAAGTTACTTGTGAAGTTGGATGAACCCTATCTTTGCTGTTAACGTTATGGGATTAAGTGGCAGTGTATGTGTGTGTGTGTATAAATATACTGAATATCGAATTTCACTGCCAAGTGACATATGTGGGTAATATCTTATGCCATATCTCGTTGAATGTACAACACTATTAATTTTATGATACAATGTTATTTTTCATACCACTAGGGAAAAAATTTGTTAATCATAATTGTGAAACGTAGATTGTACAATACATCCTGATTTCACAGATGTTAAACTGGGAAAAACTGAGTGTTGATGAAATATAGTAAATAGGAACCTAAACTTTCTACTTACGCTTGCTTTCTCACTAGAGAAGATGTTCTTTTAAGACACGTTATAGGCAAGAAATAGTTAGGACATGTATACGGGGAGTGGATAGTATAAGCTCACAAGATTCTTTAAAGGTAGGGGCTGGCAAACTCCTGGGGCCTTTTATATTTTATATAAATATATTTATATTTTAAAGAGTTGTTAAGAAAAAAGAACCAAATAAGAGTATGTGACAGAGACTGAAAGTGACCCACAAAGCCTCAGTCACAGAAAAGGTTTGCTGACCCCTGCTGTAAGGTAATAACTGAAGCTTAGAGAAGTAGGACAGTAGAACTGGCAGGGTCTTTAGAGACCATGGTGTTTGGAGTTCACACACAGGCTGCCCTCTGGCTGATCTGGACCTCAGAATGTTTTGTTTGGCCTGGGTTTTGTTGAAAGATGGTTTTGAATTTGTTGCCACATTTGAAAATCAGGAGGCATAGCATAAATATCTAGGGGTTGTAAAATTTTTATTTCCTTTTCAGGCTCCTAGCTCGGTTTAACTGCAGTATCCCAAGGTTTTAACTTCACCTGTTTAGTGACTGCAAATGGTAGTTATTTCCTATGTGTGTGAATCAGGAGTTTCTTGATACCCTGCACTCAGTTCAGAGAATAACACAGTCAGGTTCTGAGGCTGATGTACACTTGGCGGTTCTCATCAGTCTTCATTCGCCCACATTTATTTTTCTCAGAGCAGTGTTATTGTATTTACTGATTACACTTCTAAAGCACAGTTGCTCTTGTCCATAGCCTTTGGTTGTAAAGTGTTGCATTCATCAAAACTGGATCATGCTTCTCATTCATTAAAATTATAGTAAGTAATTGTTATAAATTTGGACTGGCAACTCCAGTCCAAGGTGCTTACGCTGAATCCATCTCATATACTTAAATGTCACATTGCTCTTACACATTTTCTAAGTTTTATTTGAAAACGGGCCCCACTCCTCACGTGCTGGCCACGGTTGCCCCCGTCCTGTCTTTCTGACGTTGGTACCTCACGCTTGCCGCAGGTTTCACGAGCACTGGAGGTTTGTGCTACAGCGCCTGGTCTTCTTGGCAGCCTTCGTCGTGTACTTGGAGTCGGAGACCCTGGTGACTCGAGAGGCAGTCACGGAGATCCTTGGCAGTGAGTGTCCACAGGCGTGTCTACCTGCAGGGCCAGCTGAGGTTTTGGCGGGGGGGGGCTTTCTATTTATGGAAACAAATGAGAGCTAAATGGAAAACTGGTTACTTGGAAACAGAAAAACTAAAAATCTGTCGTGGCTTGCTCTTTGTACTTGGGCGTTCCTTTGAGTTTTTAAAAACGTCAAGCCTACAGAAAAGTTGAAAGAACAGTGCAGTGAACCCCTGTGTACCCCTCACTTAGATCCTCTGCTTGTTCACGTTTTGGCCCATCTGCTTAGTCTCTTACTGTGTGTGCCTTGGGGGCATGTGTGAACCGTTTGAAAGCCAGGTGTAGAGACCATGACTTCTTATTTCAGTGCTTCAGCGTGCACTTCTACAAACAAAGGTATTCTCAGACATAACACATATTCTTGGTGATACTATTATTATTTTTTTAGTTGAAAATTTATGTATTTATTATTTTTGGCTGCATTGGGTCTTCATTGCTGCGTGTGGGCTTTCTCTAGTTGCGGCGAGCGGGGGCTACTCTTCATTGCGGTGCGTGGGCTTCTCATTGCGGTGTCTTCTCTTGTTGCGGAGCACGGGCTCTAGGCGCGGGGGCTCAGTAGTTGTGGCGCACGGGCTTAGTTGCTTCGCAGCATGGGGGATCTTCCTGGACCAGGGCTCGAACCCATGTCCCCTGCATTGGCAGGCAGATTCTTAGCCGCTGTGACACCAGGGAAGCCCTTTGGTGGTATTATATTTTGAAAGAAGAATGGAAGGAAAAATTGGATTCTGCTTGAGAGCATGAAAAATCCACAGTGCCAAGGATATGTCCACATTCAAAAGATAGTTTTGAAGCACTTGTTCCTTTTTCACTTTGAGAGAAATTACATGTGTGTGTATGTGTGTGTGTGTGTGTGTCTGTATTTTTAAAAATTTTTAGGTGTAAGTTGTACTTCCATCACGACCTTGTCTTTACTTTGTTATATTTTTTAGTTGAGCCAGATCGGGAGAAGGGATTTCACCTGGATGTAGAAGATTATCTCTCAGGAGTTCTCATTCTTGCTAGTGAACTGGTAAGAAGCTTAGTGATTTGTCATTGCTCTTTTGATTTTTCCACTTCATTGTCAGTTTTTTTAAATGGGTACAAAAATTCAGAAGCCTCGTTCTTTTCTCAGCCGCCTGTCAGTCACAGGGTAGTCATTGACTGTGTACTGCGTGTGTTAGGTTTTGCTGGGATAGCGGTTCAGATGATGAGGTGGCTGTGCACACTTAACTATTGTTTGCATTTTTAGAAGATGAGAATACCTCCTGCTTTCAAAGTAGTGGTAAGGCATATATTCCTGGTGACTGCATTAATTCATATAATTGTCTGGGGGAACAATTTAACTATATAACTGTATAAATTATTCTTGCCTTTATCTCCTTCATCTCTCTCCTGAGAAATTCTCCTATAAAAGTAATTCAGAAGAAGAGAAAAAGCTGTTATAAAGGTGTTCACTATAACCTATTCATATTTAGGAAAAGTTGGAGGCCACAGAAACTCCAACAAAAGGCCAATGATTTCTTAAGTTATTAAGTAAGTTAGTCAGATCAAGCAGTTGTCAAAACTGGAATTATGAGGGGCAGTATGGAGACGTGTTGCGGCCCGCGGGCCTGGTGGCCGCGACCAGGAGGAGGAGCCCTGCTGTGACGTCCCCGCTTCTCTGTCCCGCAGTCGAGACTGTCGGTCAACAGCGTGACCGCTGGAGACTACTCCCGGCCCCTGCACATCTCCACCTTCATCAACGAGCTGGATTCTGGCTTCCGCCTCCTCAACCTCAAAAACGACTCCCTGCGGAAGCGCTACGACGGCCTGAAGTACGACGTGAAGAAAGTGGAGGAGGTGGTCTACGACCTCTCCATCCGCGGCTTCAACAAGGAGACGGCGGCGGCCTGTGCGGAGAAGTAGGGGCTCTCCGCACGCCCCGCTGACCCCAGCCTGGCGCCTCTCACGGTCGTTAGGATGCCCATCGCTAAACACCGCGCTTCATTTTCTTAACCGGTTGTGTGGTGTATCAGAGTTGAAACACTTTTTTGGGGGGTGAAAGAATAGCCTTTACAAGGACAGAGTTTTCTTTGTCGTTTCAGTGAATTTGCTCTGTAACTCAGTGTATTTCAGTTCTGTCAAAAAGTGTAAATGCCGACCTCTTGGTAAACTTCTTTTCTTGCTTACCCTGATGCTGTCGATGTACTGATGGAGAGCTTTACTGTCTTGTTTGTGATTCTTCCAGGAGTGACCCTTGATGTTTTGTATATCCAAATTAGCCATCCATACCCAGGTATGCCCTGGATACCGTATAAAAATAGTTAACCCAAAAGGATGGTTGCCAAGCGAAGGACAAGTTATTTTATATTTTCCTTCCTCATTTTAAACCTTCTGAGTAAATCAGATGTTGAATTTTTTTGCAAGGGAAGTATAGCCCCAGGGTTCTCTCTCACTGCCATCAAAATATCAAAGATTAAACTGCAAAGTCAAGTTCAGCAGATTATTTGGGGACATTTTTCTATTAAGGATTGAGTAACATCATCTGGCTCTGCTTACCAGGTGGGGAGTAGGGGTGGCGTTTTAAAACACCTCTGTGTTCTGATGTTGCCTTAACATTCTGCTGTTGCAGCAGGTAAACATTGTGTCCACACACATCTTGAACTAACATTTCATATGATGTATTTCTGAGCTATGAAACTTTTTACCTAATAGCCAGGTAGACTGCTAGGTCTGGGAGTGTAAAGCCACTCAGCGGAGTTAATTCTCAACACCCTGACTGGTGATGTTCTGACTGAAGAATGCTGTGCTTTGTCTGGAAGTAAGAGAAAACCTTGAATTAAAAAACAAACAAACAAACAAATTAGCTGATTTGGTCATGTTTTTTCGAGTAAGCAATTCTCTCAGGTTGTTGATTATTCCAACAGTCAGGTTTTACAGTTTTGGGCAAGTCCCATGTATCTCATTGGCACCGCCCCCCTCCCAATTTTCAGGCAGTACTTGCCATGTAATTTTCCTGTTGAAGAGATATTATTAAAATGGTGACTTAATCCACAGCATCTTGGAGCTCACTGAAGGGAAGGTGCCAGTGTGTCCAGAATAATAGGAGGTATTTAGAAGTGTCACCCTCTCATGCCTAGCACGGGTTTGGGCTTCCTGTTTGTACAGTAGGATATTTGGCATGGCCATCAGAGCTGTTATCAGGCTAAGGACTGATCAAATTTTCCATCATGAGGAAAGAAGTAGAAACGAGACATAAGTTGCTATGCATAGTTGCATTTTAGAACAATTTTCTTGACAGCTCTTTCTGCAGAAGAATTTGGAAAGAAAAAAGGTAGAGTCTTACAGTGCCTAGGATGGTCACCTCAAATGTGCAGTAATAGCGCTGCCTGGACTGAGCATAAAAGGCTTTGAATCCCATGATCAGACATATGCAGTAAGTTTGGTCATAGCGTTCTTTGCCTCTTTAAGTATCAATTCTGCTTGAGAACAGTCAAGTTCTTGGCAGAAGTTGTGGATTTCACTTTTCACAAATACGTTTTAAGTGGAGGAGCACATTCTGGTTTTATACTCCGTTTGGGGACGTACAAGTGTCATGTGTATGATTCTGTTGTGTGTGTTGCCGGCTTGTTGTAAAGCAATAAAAACAGTTTCTTTTCTTTTTTTTTTTTTGGTCTTTTTGTCACTTAGTGTGCTGCCGTGAGAACTCTTCTACGTGGGCAGTAAGTTCTGAATGGTTTTTGAGGCTGAAGAAGACTGGGGTGATGAGCCCACACTGCTGTGTGGTAGAGTAGTCAAGACAGCAGCCACTGAGCTGTGTACTGTAAAGTGTAGGTAATGTTGGTGTGCTCTCCCCTGGTTGGGAAATTACTGTTTTTTTTTTTTTTTTTTTTTGCGGTACGCGGGCCTCTCACCACCGTGGCCTCTCCCGTTGTGGAGCACAGGCTCCGGACACGCAGGCTCAGCAGCCATGGCTCACGGGCCCAGCCACTCCGCGGCAGGTGGGATCTTCCCGGACCAGGGCACGAACCCGCGTCCCGTGCATCGGCAGGCAGACTCTCAACCACTGCGCCACCAGGGAAGCCCCTGAAATAGACATTCTTTGTAATGCTGAAGAAGTATCTTCCCAGTCCTGAAATATTTACTGCAGTCTTCTTTGCTGATGGGATTGGGTTTGGGTGAGGGCAAGTGATTAAATAAAATTATTTTTTAGTCTCATATTAACAAACTTTGTAATAAACATGTATTAGCTTTGTAATTAAACAAAACCCCATAAAATGCAAATACGTGCTCAGTGTGGGTTTGATCAGAATTGCTCTCCTGGTGAGGAAGGCAGGTGCCATAGAAGAGTCCCGTGTTTTGGGGGAATCCCCGGGCAGGGGCCCGAGACAGGTCTCCGGATGTAGGTGATGTCACCCGCTTGACTGGCTGCCAGCTAGATGCCGTCAGGGACCTGAGCTTTTGTCTGCGCATTTCAATTGTAGTCAGATTCACCGTCAACAACTTGAGTGAAAATCTTCCAGGCCAGTTGCTGCCATTATTGAAGGAGAAAGTAAAAAATATTCTAATCATTTTTTCTGACATTTAAACAAACTCAGTTTTCATGTAAAATTATCTCCTAACTCTCCAGAAAGCTGTTTATTTTACTCCTAAGGAGGCACAATTTCAATGCTCCTTTTCACATAGATATAATTTCTTGAAAGCCATAAATTATAGCTTTTGATGGTGTTTTTCTTTCCTTGTGATTAAATCCCTCTGATGTTGGGTATTTGAATTTTCTTCCTCCCTCTGCTTCCTACCCTCCCTGGCTTTCTCCTTTTCTTCCTTCTTGATTTCTTTCCTTTCTTCCTGGAAGAGGGGCACCAGGACAGGAGACTTTGTCGTCTGAAATGACTTTTTCAAAATGCCTTTATTAAAGTCACCGAAAGGTGGGATTTAGGAGATCCGCCAAAGAAAAGGATAATAATAACATTATATATAGTGACACTAATAATAACAGTTAATGTCAGTTTTTATTAAGCACTTGCTACATGGGACTATTCTAAGTTCTTTGTGTGTATTTTATTTAAGCCTCACAATTCCTATGAGGAGGAATGATCTGTGTTTTAGGGCTGGGGAAACAGGTTAAGTAATTTGCTCAAAATCACACAGCTGGTAAATGACAGAGCAAAACCCAAATCTGTGTTTCTTCTACTGTCATCTATTCAAACCAGCTAGACTTGTGCAAATTAGAAATAATGAGTGTTTTCAAAGTAAAGAGCCTCCTTTGGGGGAAGGGAAAAAAAAGAAATTTTTGGTGAGAGAGGGAGTAGGGGAAAGAGGAAGGCATTGCAGAAGAATTGAATCAATGAATGATCTAATATCAGAACCTGGGGGGACCTCAGCCCCCTCACCTTACTGTTGAGGAAACTGAGGCCCTGCCAGGGGAGGGGTCCACCCTTGGTTACAGAAGATGTTGGTTCAAAGCACGGATAGGAGTCCAGGCCTGGTGGCTCCAAACCCAGTTCTCCCTTTCTTCTGTTTCACCGGGCTGTCTTCCAAATAGTAGGCTTTTTCTTTTTTTTTTTTAGACTGCCAAAACCATCAGAAATACTAAATGATGGAATGAAATTAATGTGAGCCTATTTGCCCTTTCAAAACATGGGAGAAACTCCCCAACTTGCTATTAAAGCTTGAGGGCATGACTTGTGATTCTGTTTATGTTTACAGCTCAACTTCCCTTGTGCCTGGGGAAACATCTAGACCCTGATAAAAGCTGAGAAGTCCAGTCCCTTCCATAATTCAGAGATCATGTCTGGCATTTTGTGTTATCTTATTGGTTGAGGTGAAACCACTGACTTGTAAATCCAAGGCACTTCCTAATCAAGGAATCCAGACAGACGCTCCTGGGTCTGTTGCAGAATCAGGCAAAACTTTTTCCCCATCTGGGATTTTTCACTCTCCTGTGGGATTTTATGGTTCCTATGACATCTGGGCTTTTGTTTGGCATGGGCTCGAATCTTAGCTACACCATGTCATCTGTGTGTGTGTGTGTGACTTTTATTAACAGCAACTAAAACTTACATAGCATCATGCCAGATGGTGTTCTGTAGCCCTCCCTTTATATTATCTCATGTATGCTTATAATAGCCTTCCTAGGCTGAATAATGCCTCCCCCCAAAGACATTCACATACTAATTTCTGGAACCTGGGAATATGTTCCCTTACCTGGTAAAAGACTTTGCAGATGTGATTAAGGATCTTGAGGTGGGGGGATGATCCTGGATGATCAAAGTAGGCTTGATGTAATCAGGAGGATCCTTTACAACAGGGGTCCCCCACCCCCGGGCCGCGGACCGGGACCGTTAGGAACCAGGCCACAGAGCAGGAGGTGAGTGGCGGGCGAGCGAGTGAGCGAAGCTTCACCTGCCACTTCCCATTGCTCTCATTACCGCCGGAACCCCCCTCCTACCGTGGAAAAATTGTCTTCCACGAAACTGGGCCCTGGTGCCAAAAATGTTGGGGATCCCTGCTTTACAAGAGGGAGGCAGGAGGTCAGGGAAAAGAGAAGATGCTGTAGCGCTGGCTTTGAAGTTGGAGGGAGGGGCAGGAAGCAGCATTTAGTAGGTCAAAGGGGTGAGGCATGGATTCTCCGCTGGAGTCTCCAGCAGGAAACAGCCCTCTAGGTGCCTTGAGCTCAGCTCCATAGGAGTCATTTTGGACTTCTGACCTTCAGAACTGAAAAAGAAAAAAACGTGTGTTGATTTAAGCCAGTAAATTTGTGGCAATTTGTGACAACTGCAATAGGAAACGAATACAGGTAGGTACTTTTAATGTCTCTTTTTTACATATGAAGAGACTGAGGCACAGTGAGATTAAGTACCTCGTCCAAGGTCACACAACCAGAAGTGCCAGAGCTGGGAATCAAACACCTGCTTCTCTGGCTCCAGAGACTGTGCACTTGACTACTATGTTATTTGACCTAAGGCAAGGCACTTCAATGATCCTCAGTTTTCTCATCTTTAAAATGGAGCTAATAATCCCTATACAGCAGGTTGTTAGTGGGATTAAATGTGATCATGCTTAGCATTCTAGGTGGGGAGGTGTTGGTAGTGGTGATGATAATGGTGATGGTGGTGATGGTGATGATGGTGATGGTAGTGGTGGTGAATGATGGTGAAGATGGTTATTTTGATAGTGGTGATGATGGTGATGGTGATGATGGTAATGATGATGATGGTGATGGTGATGATGGTGATTATGGTGATGATGAGGTAATGATGGTGATTATGGTGATGATTGTGATGACAATCGTGATGATGGTGTTGATGGTGTTGGTGGTGATGGTGGTGATGATGATGGTGATGATGGTGATGGTGATGATGATGGTGATGATGGTGATGGTGATGATGGTGGTGATGATGATGGTGATGATGGTAAATGATGGTGATGATGATGGTGATGGTGATGATGGTGATGGTGATGGTGATGGTAATGGTGGTGATGATGGTGATGATTGTGATTATGGTGATGATTATGGTGATGATGATGGTGATGATGAGGTAATGATGGTGATTATGGTGATGATTGTGATGACAATCGTGATGATGGTGTTGATGGTGTTGGTGGTGATGGTGGTGATGATGGTGATGATGGTGGTGGTGATGATGATGGTGATGATGGTAAGTGATAGTGATGATGATGATGGTGATGGTGATGATGGTGATGGTGATGGTGATGGTGATGGTAATGGTGGTGATGATGGTGATGATGATGGTGATGATGATGGTGGTGGTGGTGATGATATTGATGATGATAATGATGACAATAAAAGATGCCCGTTGTGAGGTGCAGGAGGTCAGTGCACCTTTGAGAGGGAGAGTGTGGAGTGAGTGGATAGACTGGGAGGGTTTCCTACAGAATGTTTCTGCTGTTGCTTGCTCTTCTTCTGCCTTTGTTCTTAGTAGTCGAATGTCTTTTGTTCAAGCTACTGCCTGAACAGCCCTCCTCACCATGGCAACCTCTCGTTCCAGATGCCCTCCAGCCCCACGACATGATCACAAGTAGCTTAACATTTTAACGAGCTCCTTTGTACCAATATCAAGGACCAGAGTGGAATCCAAACAGGAGACTGCTGTCAGCCTAGGGAGGCCTTAACTTGCTGTCCCCTGGTTAAGCTATCAAACTGGAGTCAACAGGGAAATTCTCTGTGGGAAATGGGAAAGCGGATTTTGAGGAGACCAAAGTAGATACATATGCATATATGGAATTTTTTTCTGACTATAAAAGGTCTCTATGCTTATCGTACAAAATACAGGAATAGATAAAGAATAAAAGTCTCCTATAATCTTACCACTAGAGAGAATCACTATAATATTTTCAGTGTCTTTTCCACTCATCTTTTTTTCCTCTGTGTTGGTAAATACTGTGGATAGTTTTGTATCTTTTCTTTTTTTAATTTTAATTGGGGGTATAGTTGATTTACAATGTTGTGTTACTGTATCTTTTCTTTTTTCAGTTAATAACCTATTTTGATGACCTCACATCACTAAATCTTGTTCAAAAGATGCTATTTTTATTAGTTTTGTAAGTTATCCTATTTGTGTTCTATTCTCTTTACATCGTATGTATCTGAATGAAGATGAAGGACGAATCTCATCAGCATTTTAAAGATTTCATATAACTTCCTTGCTGATTATTTGGGTCCATTTTTGGATAAAGCAAGCCCAGTAGGGATGGTGGTCTTGTTTCAGGAGATGGGGATAGGGAGGAAGTTGAGAAAGCCTTTCCTTTTTCAGAGGATGTGTGTGAATCTGTGCTTTGTGGAGAGAAGACGGGGCGGTCTTGAGGACCCAGAGGTCCTCCCACATGCCATAGCAGGGCTTCTTTGATTCTGCCTTGACATTCCAGAAGCTCCTCAGTTTTCAGCTAAATAAAGTTTGTTCCGGGATGTGTGGTTTTTTGTTTTTGTTTTTGACCAAGTATCTCTCGAATGCAGTAAATGAGAAGCAAGGTTTGCAATCTTTTTAATTGGTCTCCTCATTTTTCCAGGTTTGAAATTTGCATAATAACTCTCCAACAGGCCTTTTATTCAAAAGCATGAAAGTGTTTCTCTGAGGATTAAGCTCTGGGATAGACATTCAATCAAGGTCAAGATCTGGGCTCCTATGGCACCCTGGACTTGTCCTTATCTTAGCCTATGGGGACCATTCTCCAAAGATGACCCCCCGATGAACCACGCCTGGCAGTGTTCATGACTTTAGTCTTCTCCCCTTGACGCTGGGCTGGCCCGGTGACTCGCTTTTGACCAATGCAGCAGAAGAGAAGCTGCCTGACTCCTGAGGTTACGTCATAAGAAGCCCCATGGCCTCTGGGAGAAGCCATTTACCATCGTGATGGCCATGCTGTGAGGGAGTCAAACTAGCCCCATGGCGGGGCTTCCACGGCCTTGGGCCAGCATTCAACATCCAGACCAGTCGAGCCTTCAGATGACTCCAACTCCATTACCGCAAGTCCAGACTGCAACTCCATGAAAGAGCCCAAATAAAAATCTCCCAGCGGTTCCAGTTAACCCATGAAACATAAGGGAATAGTGATAAATTATCAGGGTTTTTTTCCGGCCACGTTATGCAGGATCTTGGTTCCCCCAACCAGGAATTGAGCCCGGGCCCCGGCAGTGAAAGCTCTGAGTCCTAACCACTGGACCACCAGGGAATTCCCATAAATTATTGTTTTAAGCCACTAAATTTGTGGTAGTTTGTTGCATAGCAATAGATAATCCAAATGTATTAATTGCAAGGTATTATAAGTGTTTCTTCACCTCAAGAAACTGGGAACTCTTTGAAGGCAGAATCTATATCTTAGCAGTTTGGGTGTTGCTAGCTAAATCCTGCAGCATAATTGAAACAAGCCTGGAGTGTTCAAACAGTGCTTTACGGAAAGCCCTGGAATAACAAAAGGAGCAAATACAGAGAATGGCATAAAATTTACAATCTACCTACAAAATGTATCATTCATTTTCTGCTTATGGTCCACCATGGAATGCTTCCCTTCCAGCTCCTGATCAGCCTCCATGTGACAGGGGCCATTTTTTTTTCTTTATATACTTTTGAAAAAGTAAATATACTTATTTAAAATAAATTGTTTTAAAGTAAAAAGGTCTTCCTCTCATACCTGTCTATAACCACTCAGTCCCCCTCCCTAAAGGCTCCAATATTATTGGTTTCTTGTATACTCTTCTAGAAATATTAGATTGCATATTCTATCTATTCATCCATCGATCCGTCCATCCATCCATCCATCCATCCATCCACACATATTCTTGTGTATGCTAGCATACTATGTGCTCTGTTTTCATATAACAATATATCTTGGAGCTCTTTCCATATTATTCTTTTTTTATGGTTACCTAGCTTTCTATTATATTGGAATCCACAATTTATTTTATATTCTCTTGGTGAGAGGAATGTAGATTATTGCCAGTATTTTGCTATTCCAAACAACACCATTAGGAAAACTTTATACAAATACCATTCCATGCTTGTGTATTTCTTTGGAGGATGTTATTCTAGAAGTGGTATTGCTGGGTCCGGCCGTCTGAGTTCGTGATCCCCGTGGGAGGGGGGCGTTTGCAGGAGAAACCCCACCTGGTCACTAAATGGAGAGAGGCAACTAGAGGTGCCTGCAGCCACAGCAGGATTAAACCCCCAAGGAATGCACGGCCTTGGGGAGATGCGATTTTTTCCAACAGCCCAAGGCAGGAAGTGCTGTATGGTGAAGGGCCTTGGAGGGGGCTGGCCTGGAGAGGTGGACCACCGAGCTTTCTTACGGGCAAAACACAGAGAGTTATTTTCACATGTAAAACGGATTGTATGCAGGTATTGACTAAAATGAGGATGAGCTACTTGCTGATCCTTTAAGAAATGTTCCAGAGTTTCCTAGAAGAATGGCTCAGGCCCTGGCTCTGCCTTCCGGCCCAGCAATGGTTCCTATAAGCGTCTGAAAGTTTTAAAACATCAGTTCACTCGGAAATGATCTCAGGCTCAGACTTTGCCAAGTGAGACTGGCTTTTTCCCTGAACTAAAAGTCGAGGAGGCTTTTCAGCATTGCAGGCAAGCGGGCCCTTTAGCTCCGTCTCAGAGTGTAGGTCTCAGAAATGACCAGAAGATGGCACTAGACACAAATGATTCCACCTGCACGAAAGCCCCGGCATTTCCCGAGATGCCTCAAAGCCTAGATCCTGCCTGAGCTTCCGGGCCTTTCCCTAAGCTTCTGATGCACCTAATCCTTAGTAGGACATGATGTTAATGAGGAAGGCAAAGCTGGGAAAAGAAACAGAATGAAAGCAAGCCAGCAAGCAAACACTGAGCAAAGCAACAAAATGAGTGTCAGAGGGCTGGCTGGGTCCCATGGGTACCAAACTGGCACTGGGGAAGCTGGGTTTCCCTGCCTCCAGCCCAGACCAAGAGGCTCTTATCCAGACTTTGCAGAGTCTCAGCCCTGGAGGCGTCTTTGCTGCGTTCTGCCCAGGACCACGGCTTCATCTTCTGCCCCTGTGTCCCCCTTGGCCCTCCTGCTTGCTGCCCTTGATCTTGGGTGGACTTAACCTGCAGCGGCTTTAAGAGGATTTCCATTTCTGGCCAGAGACTGAAGTTGGGCCGAGGCAGTGAGAGTGCTGAATCCTAGCCTCTAGACCATGATGGCCAGCGGCCAGTGACAAGGCCCTGGCCCGTATGGCTTTGCAGAAAATGAATTTCCACAAAGAAACAAAGTAGTGAAACAAGTCAAGTGTTTATCAGCAGGAAAAAGAGTACGTATGGCTGGACATAAGGGTGGGCTCAGAGAGAGAGCTGTGTCCTTGTGGTAGTTTGACTCACTTATATGGAGCATTTCTTCTGGGTTTCCTTTGCCCCGTCATCTTGCTTTGCCTGGTTCTGAGTCCGTATTTGGTTTATCTCGGGGTCCTCCCATGTGTGCATGCGCATCTATTAGCCAAGATGGATTCCAGCAAAGAGGCCTATGGATAGGTTGACATTGCTCCCTTTTTGACCTCCAAGGAGCTTTTCTGCGCATGTAGAGTCGGGAAGGTCTCCTTGGCCTCAAGAATAAGAAATATGAGAAATATGTCTCCTTAGCCTCAAGAATGAGAAATATGTGGCCTCTTATCTGGGCAGGGCTCAGCTTCCCCTCCTCTTCATCTTGGAGTATCTGTCCACAGGGGACAGACTCCAGCTGCACAGCCTGGGGCCCATCAGCCTCCTGCCTCACCCTTACACTCAGGCCCAGGGCTCCCCTCCCATCTTCTGGAGGGCCAGCCAGCTCTGTTCCCGCCTCTGAGGCTGGTGGGGATTGCACGAGCTTCCTGTGGACTTTTTATACTTGCTGCCTGGCCCTTCTCCCTCAGACTCCCTCCCTCTCTCCTGAGTGAGGTCTCCACGGCCTTGCAGAGGCTGGAAAGACCGTGACTGCTAGGCACAGACCAGAGCTGCCTTCTCCTGAGTGCATGTGTTGCATGGGGCTGTGTCTGGACGGGTCTCCTTGTGGCCTGTGTCCTGTGTCCTGAGGGCTGCCTTTACTGAGACAGACTGGTGGGATGGGATGGGTAGGGCCTCCTGGCTAAATAGAAGTGACTGGGGCACAGACAATAGCAGCACCGTCCTCCTCTCTCAGGGGGTGTGTATTTGCCCTGAAGAGAGGGAAACTCCTTCCCCCAAGGAAGGGGATGCTCCTGGAGAGATCTGGGTCTAGACAAAGGTCAGGGGGTGGTGGAGCTAGTTGGCTCCTGGAGTGGCAGCTGCCCCCTCCACCTCGGCAGGCACAGCTGGTCCTGAAACCAAGCAGGACCCTGTGGGGCTCCTGGGCACAAAAGTCTTTCCGTGCTCCCCCATTTCTTGATTACAAGAAATAGGCTTCATTCAGCCTCTATGACCTTCCCTGAGTTCCAAAGGGAATGTTCAAACAGTTGCTAATCAGGGAAGGGAAGGGATGCAGAGACAAAGGAGGAGCAGCCAAGAAACAACAGTGCAGCCTTGGGGCAGGGTCCTGGTTCTGCCTCATGGGATACACACAACAATATCTCTGAGCTGTTTTGCAGATACTGAAACCTCCACCAGTTGGGAGAAGGTAACTGTCTGCTGCCCACAAGACCTGTTGGAACCAGAAGGTTGATGATGCCGACTCCCAATGATCTCACCACCAACCAATCAGAAGAATGTCCACGAGCTGACCACACCCTCTTTGAACCATAACAATAACTCCTCACTACCAGCTCCAGGTCAGGACACATAGTTTTTAATTTAATTTAATTTATTTATTTTTATAAATTTATTTTATTTATTTATCTTGGCTGTGTTGGGTATTAATTGCTGCATGTGGGCTTTCTCTAGTTGTAGCGAGCGAGGGCTACTCTTTGTTGCGGTGTGCAGGCTTCTCATTGTGGTGGCTCCTCTTTGTTGCAGAGCCCGGGCTCTAGTCGTGCGGGTTTCAGTAGTTGTGGCTCGTGGGTTCTAGAGCACAGGCTCAGTAGTTGTGGTGCACGGACTTAATGTGGGATCTTCCCGGACCAGGGCTCGAACCCGAGTTCCCTGCATTGGCAGGTGGATTCTTAACCACTGTGCCACCAAGGAAGTCCCAGGACACATAGTTTTGAGGGCATGAGCCCACTGCGTCCCCCTTTGCCTGGCAAAACAATAGGGCTATTCTTTTCTACTTCATCCAAAACTCTGTCTCTGAGATTCAAATTCAGTGTCAGGGTGCAGAGGCTGGATTCAGCTTCAGTTCTCACCTTGCCTCCCACCGCCTGTGCACTCTCCTGATTACTGCTCAGCTCCTGCTGCTTTTGACTCTGCTCTGAGCTTATCTGAATGATGCCTGATGCAGGGGGAAGGTTTGAGTGACACCCAGGTTTTGATGTTCTGACACCCAAGTGCTCTGTGGAGGAGGTGAAGGGCCAGCAACGCTAATAAGACTCAAGTCTTTAGCTAGACACGAAAAGAGGAGCAGGATATGGAAAACAGAGAAGGAAGAGGCAAAGCAATAAAAAAAATGGAAATCTTGAGCTCTTTGGGGAGCTTGCTCTCCAGAACTGGATGAAACACTAAGGAAATAAATTGGAGAATGGCACAAAACCTGGCTTTCAAAGACCAGAAATTTCCTTGGGGCAAAGGAAGGGGCCAAAAAGGGCAGAGCTGTCCTGTAAAGCAAACCTTTTCTTTTTTTTTCTTTTTGCAGATGCCTGGACTATGAACCAAAGGGATCAGAAAAGAGTCCAGCTTCACACACAGCTTCTCCAGCTACCAGTCCTGGTCCTGCAGCACTGCTGGGTGGTTGGTGCAGGCACTGGGCAGACTGGTCAAAGATGGGGAGACTGATGGAGCTCTTTGTCTCTCTCCTATCAAGTGGATAACGGCCATCACTTATTGACTACTTAGTAAATGCCAGTTTCTGGGCTAAGTTTTGTGAGTACACCTCTTCATTTAGAGCATGCATCAACTCTACATGCTAAGTCCTACTGTCTGCCCCATTTTACAGATGAGGACACTGAGGCATCATCAGTGTGTCACCTGCTGGAGCATACCTCCCACTGGTACGTGGGCCTAATGAGAAGCCCAGCTTCAGCTGCAGAAGCCCCACAGGATAATGCTCTCATCCTGAGTGATGTGGCATCTCGTTGCTCATGTTCCAACCCATGGGCGCAAGGGGCCAGAGCAAAGCACGCTCTCAAGTTTGGGGAAAGCAAGTCAGAAAAGTTGGACCGCCATCACTCCCAGCCCTCACCACATTCCTTCTGGGCCTCTGTTCTTTCTGCTCTGTCATGGAACCCTCTCCCTGGGTCAACTGGCCACCACGGGGGAGAAAGCGTAGACATCTAGGATTGCGCAGAAGCATCACCAAGTTTGAGAGAGGTTTGGGGGAGAGATGGGACGTGGACAGTGGGAATAATCAGACCCCTCCCTGCAGGCTGGGGGGCTTGGCTTTCAGTGGTCAGGGCCGGGCAAGTCATGGACTGGCAGTGTCAGGCAGCTGACATCTTTCTGTTGGTCTCTTTTCTTCTCTCAAAGCCTTCACCCGGGCGGAGTCAAGATGGTGTACTAGGACGTGGAATTCGCGTCTCCTCACAACTGGGGCACCTACCAGGCACTGGTGTGGGACCACGGACATCTAAGGAGACGGGAGGAACCCCCAGCGACTGGGTAGGACATGGGGCATGGTGGGGAGTGAGGAGGAGGAGAAGTGGAGGCCGGACAGGATTGGCGCCCCTGAGGGGCGGCTGGGGGAAGGGAAGGGATCTTACACCCGAAGGGGGAATCGGGGGACCACTGGGAGGGCAGAGGATCAAAAGGGAGCATGGCCAGGGCTCCCCTGACCACTTGGGCCCCCGGGAGCCTGCTGAGATCCCGGGCCTGACCCTCTGCCCGCCGAGGCCACTGAGGCCTCCTCCAGCCACGCGGGTCCTGAGGGAGTGGGAGGGAGGGAAAGTAAAGGCCAGACCTCTGGGACCCGCACCCCTGAGGGGCGGCTAGGGGAGGGGAGGAGTTCCTACACACAGCAGGACCCACACACGGTTAGCAGTCCAGCGGTGCTGGGGAGAACCTGGGGGAGACGGTGGGGGAGGGGTGTGGAGGAACGGAAGGGGACGGGGCCAGCTTAGGCACCGGGACACCTGTTGGGCTCCCGGGCCTGACCCTCTGCCCTCGGAGCCTCCCTCCTGCCGAGCAGAGCCCAAGCCCCGCCCCTGCACCCCCAGCCAGAGCCCCACCTCTACACGTGGAAACCCCTCCAACGCGCTGGGCTTAAGCCCCATCCACACACCCTCACTCAGGGCCCTACCGCCAAACTCCAGAGCTCCACACTCCACAGGCCCTCCTTTATGCGAGCTGCCTCTCCGCTTCCTTGCTGGTCCTAAGCAGAGGCCCCGCCCCAAGTTTGAACGTTGCCCCGCCTAGGCCCCACACCCACGATCAACCATCACCCGCCCACCCGCTTAGGCCACGCCCACCCTACACCTCGGCCCTGCCTAAGTTCCACCCCCACCTAAACTCCACCCCCTGTAGCCAAGCCTTTTTTTTTTTTTTTTCTATTTTCCTCTTTTAGATTGGGTTTCTGTTTTACCTTGTTGATTCATTGATGTTGATTCATTTATATTTTTATTTTTCCTAATAAATCTTTTATTTTTCTAATTTTATTCTATTCTTTATACCTTGTTATTGTTCTCTCCTTTTGCTTCTCCCCCCCACCCCATTTTTTTTCTTTTTTCTGTTTTGGTTTTCTTTTACCTTGCTGCAGTTGCTTCAATTATAGTTTTATTTTTCCTAATACATTTTTTATCTTTCTAATTTTATTTTGTTTTTTATTCTTTGATATTGTACTGCTCTTTTTTTTCTTTTTTTTTTTACCGTGCCACGCAGCTTGCGGGATCTTGGTTCCCAGGCCAGAGCTCCTGTGGTAGGAGCTCTGAGTCCAAACTACTGGACTGACAGAGAACCTCAGACCCCAGGGAATATTAATTGGAGTGAGGCCTACCAGAGGTCCTCACCTCAGCACCAAGACCGGGCTCTATCCAACTGCCTGCAGACTCCAGTGCTGGCTGTCTCAGGCCAAACAACTAGTATGACAAGAATACAGCACCACCCATCAAAAAAAAAAAATGAAACAACAAAAAAATATGTTACAGATGAAGGAGCAAGGTAAAAACCAACAAGACCAAATAAATGAAAATGAAATAGGCAACCTACCTGAAAAAGAATTCAGAGTAATGATAGTAAAGATGATCCAAAAATCTAGGAAACAGAATGGAGAAAATACAAGAAACATTTAACGAGGATCTAGAAGAACTAAAGAGCAAACAAACAGTGATGAACAACACAATTACTGAAATTAAAAATACCCTTGAAGGAATCAATAGCAGATAACTGAGGCAGAAGAATGGATAAATGAGCTGGAAGATAAAATGGTGGAAATAGCTGCCAGGAAGCAGAATAAAGAAAAAGGAATGAAAATAATTGAGGACCATCTCAGAGACCTCTGGGACAACATTAAACACACCAACATTCAAATTATAGGGGTCCCAGAAGAAGAAGAGAAAAAAAAAGGGTCTGAGAAAATATTTGAAGAGATTATAGTAGAAAACTTCCCTAACATGGGAAAGGAAATAGTCAATAAAGTCCAGGAAGCACAGAGAGTACCATACAGGATAAACCCAAAGAGAAACATGTTGAGACACATATTAATCAAACTATCAAAAATTAAATACAAAGAAAAAAATATTAAAAGCAGCAAGGGAAAAGCAACAAATAACATACAAGGGAATCCCCATAAGGTTAACAGCTGATCTTTCAGCAGAAACTCTGCAAGCCAGAAGGGAGTGGCAGGATATATTTAAAGTGATGAAAGGGAAAAACCTACAACCAAGATTACTCTATCCAGCAAGGATCTCATTCAGATTCGATGGAGAAATTAAAATCTTTACAGTCAAGCAAAAGTTAAGAGAATTCAGCACCACCAAACCAGCTTTACAACAAACGCTAAAGGAACTTTTCTAGGCAGGAAACACAAGAGAAGGAAAAGACCTACAATAACAAACCCAAAACAATTAAGAAAACAGTATTAGGAACATACATGTCAATAATTACCTTAAATGTAAATGGATTAAATGCTCCAACCAAAAGACATAGACTGGCTGAATGGATACAAAAACAAGACCTGTATATATGCTGTCTACCAGAGCCCCTCTTCAGACCTAGGGACACATACAGACTGAAAGCGAGGGGATGGAAAAAGTTATTCCATGAAAATGGAAATCAAAAGAAAGTGGGAGTAGCAATTCTCATATAAGGCAAAATAGACTTTAAAGACTGTTACAGGAGGTAAAGAAGGATACTACATAATGATCAAGGGATCAATCCAAGAATAAGATATAACAATTGTAAATATTTATGCACCCAACATAGGAGCACCTCAATACATAAGGCAAATGCTAATGACCATAAAAGGGGAAATCGACAGTAGCACAGTAATAGTAGGGGACTTTAAACCCCACTTACACCAATGGACAGATCATCCAAAATGAAAATAAATAAGGAGACACAAGCTTTAAATGACACATTAGACAAGATGGACTTAATTGATATTTATAGGATATTCCATCCAAAAACAACAGAATACACTTTCTTCTCAAGTGCTCAGGGAACATTCTCCAGGATAGATCATGGGTCACAAATCAAGTCCTGATAAATTTAAGAAAATTGAAATCATATCAAGTATGTTTTCTGACCACAACACAATGAGACTAGATATCAATTACAGGAAGAAAACTGTAAAAAATACAACCACATGGAGGCTAAACATTACACTAGTAAATAACCAAGAGATCATTGAAGAAATCAAAGAGGAAATCAAAAAATCCCTAGAAACAAATGACAATGAAAACATGACCATCCAAAACCCATGGGATGCAGCAAAAGCAGTTTTAAGAGGGAAGTTTATAATAATATAATCCTACCTCAAGAAACAAGAAAAATCTCAAATAAACAACCTAACCTTACACCTAAAGCAATTAGAGAAAGAACAACAACAACAAAAAAACCCAGTTAACAGAAGGAAAGATATCATAAAGATCAAACCAGAAATAAATGAAAAAGAAATGAAGGAAGTGATAGCAATGATCAATAAAACTAAAAGCTGGTTCTTTGAGAAGATAAACAAAATTGATAAACCATTAGCCAGACTCATCAAGAAAAAAAGGGAAAAGACTCAAATCAACAGAATTAGAAATGAAAAAGGAGAAGTAACAACTGACACTGCAGAAATACAAAGGATCATGAGATTACTACAAGCAAGTATATGCCAATAAAATGGACAACCTGGAAGAAATGGATAAATTCTTAGAAAAGCACAACCTTCTGAGACTGAACCAGGACGAAACAGAAAATATAAACAGACCAATCACAAGCACTGAAAGTGAAACTGTGATTAAAAAATCTTCCAACGAACAAAAGCCCAGGACCAGATGGCTTCACCGGTGAATTCTATCAAACATTTAGAGAAGAGCTAACACCTATCTTATCAAAGTCCTGCAAAATACAGCAGAGGGAGGAACACTCCAAAACTTATTTTATGAGGCCACCATCACCCTCATACCAAAACCAGACAAAGATGTCACAAAAAAAGAAAACTTCAGGCCAATATCTCTGATGAATATAGATGCAAAAATTCTCAACAAAATACTAGCAAACAGAATCCAACAGCACATTAAAAGGATCATACACCATGATCAAGTGGGGTTTATCCCAGGAATGCAAGGATTCTTCAATATACACATATCAATGTGATACACCATATTAACAAATTGAAGGAGAAAAACCATATGATCATCTCAATAGATGCAGAAAAAGCTTTCTACAAAATTCAACACCTATTTATGGTAAAAACTCTCCAGAAAGTAGGCATAGAGGGAACCTACCTCAACATAATAAAGGCCATATATGACAAACCCACAGCTAACATCGTTCTCAGTGGTGAAAAACTGCAACCATTTCCTCTAAGATCAGGAACAAGACAAAGTTGCCCACTCTCACCACCATTATTCAACATAGTTTTGGAAGTTTTAGCCACAACAATCAGAGAAAAAAAGAAATAAAAGGAATCCAAATCAGAAAAGAAGTAAAACTGTCACTGTTTGCAGATGACATGATACTATACATAGAGAATCCTATAGACGCTACCAGAGAAGTACTAGAGCTAATCAATGAATTTGGTAGAGTAGCAGGATACAAAATTAATGCACAGAAATCTCTTGCATTCCTACACACTAATGATGAAAAATCTGAAAGAGAAATTAAGGAAACACTCCCATTTACCATTGCAAGAAAAAGAATAAAATACCTAGGAATAAACCTGCCTAAGGAGACAAAAGACCTGTATGCAGAAAACTATAAGACTCTGATGAAAGAAATTAAAGACGATACAAACAGAGGGAGAGGTATACCATGTTCTTGGATTAGAAGAATCAACATTGTGAAAATGACTATACTACCCAAAGCAATCTACAGATTCAGTGCAATCCCTGTCAAACTACCAATGGCATTTTTCACAGAACTAGGACAAAAAATTTCACAATTTGTATGGAAACACAAGAGACCTTGAATAGCCAAAGCAATCTTGAGAACGAAAAATGGAGCTGGAGGAATCAGGCTCCCTGACTTCGGACTATACTACAAAGCTACAGTCATCAAGACAGTATGGTACTGGCACAAAAACAGAAATATAGATCGATGGAACAGGATAGAAAGCCCAGAGATAAACCCATGCACATATGGTCACCTTATCTTTGATAAAGGAGGCAAGAGTACACAATGGAGAAAAGACAGCCTCTTCAATAAGTGGTGCTGGGAAAACTGGACATCTACATGTAGAAGAATGAAATTAGATCACTCCCTAACACCATACACAAAAATAAACTCAAAATGGATTAAAGACCTAAATATAAGGCCAGACAGTATAAAATTCTTAGATGAAAACATAGGCAGAACACTCTATGACATAAATCACAGCAAGATCCTTTTGGACCCACCTCCTAGAGAAATAGAAATAAAAACAAAAATAAACAGTGGTACCTAATGAAACTTGAAAGCTTTTGCACAGCAAAGGAAACCATAAACAAGATGAAAAGACAACCCTCAGAATGGGAGAAAATATTTGCAAATGAAGCAACTGACAAAGGATTAATCTCTGAAATATACAAGTAGCTCATGCAGCTCAATATTAAAAAAACAAACAACCCAATCTCAAAATGGGCAGAAGACCTAAATAGACATTTCTGCAAAGAAGATATACAGATTGCCAACAAACACATGAAGGTATGCTCAGCATCACTAATCATTCGAGAAATGCAAATCAACACTACAATGAGGTATCACCCCACACCACTCAGAATGGCCATCATCAAAAAATCTAGAAACAATAAATGCTGGAGAGGGTGTGGAGAAAAGGGAACACTCTTGCACTGCTGGTGGGAATGTGAATTGGTACAGCCACTATGGAGAACAGTATGGAGGTTCCTTAAAAAACTAAAAATAGAACTAGCGTAAGACCCAGCAATCCCACTACTGGGCATATACCCTGAGAAAACTGTAATTCAAAAAGAGACATGTACCAAAATGTTCAGTGAAGCACTATTTACAATAGCCAGGACATGGAAGCAAGCTAAGTGTCCATCGACAGGTGAATGGATAAAGAAGTTGTGGCACATATATACAGTGGAATATTACTCAGCCATATAAAGAAATGAAATTGAGTTATTTGTAGTGAGGTGGATGGACGTAGTCTGTCATACAGAGTGAAGTGAGTCAGAAATAGAAAAACAAGTACCGTATGCTAACACGTATATATGGAATCTAAAAAAAAAAAAAGGTTCTGAACAACCTAGGGGCAGGACAGGAATAAAGATGCAGATGTAGAGAATGGACTTGAGGACATGGGGAGGGGGAAGGGTAAGCTGGGACGACGTGAGAGAGTGGCATGGACATATGTACACTACCAAATGTAAAATAGGTAGCTAGTGGGAAGCAGCCACGTAGCACAGGGAGATAAGCTCGGTGCTTTGTGACCACCTAGAGGGATGGGATAGGGAGGGTGGGAAGGAGATGCAAGAGGGCAGAGATATGGGGACATATGTATATGTATAGCTGATTCATTTTTTTATATAGCAGAAACTAACACAACACTGTAAAGCAATTATACTCCAATAATGATGTTAAAAAAAAAAAAGCCTTCACCCATCATTCTGAGAGAAGCAGGAGGTGGTTTCTGCATCGCTGAGTGGATGCTGCTCAATACACACCCACTTTATTTGTCCCATCAGGGATTCCTGAAAATCTGGGTGGTGTGTATATGCCCCGTGAGCTGGAATTGGACAGCCTGCCTATTGTGAGGCCAGGGCTGGGGCCTGGGTGGGAAAGGGGTACAGAGGCCGCCCTTTCCCACCCAGAGGGAGTCACCACGAGGGAGAGAAGGGGGTGGCTAGCAGAGTTATCAAAGATATTCTTCTCAGGCTTAGAATATTTTAAGGTCTTGATACCAGCCAGGGTTCTTGGCCTTCCCCAATCAGTAGAAATTGACTAGAGACCAGACAAGAAATTCAGACAAGGCTTTATTGGGGCCCCTGCTGTAGCAGGGGGGAGCGAAAACATGTAACAGGTTCCCTTGCTTGCTCCCTGAGAGCGGGTGGTGAGCCAGTTCCTTCTATGGGGTGAGGGTAGGGGTGTGTCCAGGAGTGGGGCTGGAGGGGGGGCTTAGGTGTTTTGCCCACCCCTCTGGTGGTGTGGTGTGCAGGGGGCATGCTCAGTACCCCGCTTTTGCTCCCAGCACGCTGCTTTTGCTCCCGGCTCTTCAGAAGCTGCGGTTGGGTTTTTGGCCTTTTTGTATCTTTTTGTCCAGAATTTGCCCCAACTGCGCATGCACACAGTTATTTTTAGTCCCTTATAGTTTCTTTGTATTTTGTTGCTCCAGGTGCAAGCACTGCAGCAAAGGGTCCCAGGTCCCAGCCTGTCTCAGTCTGAATTTCTTCTCAGAGAACAGAGGTGAATCAGGCCACAAATATCGTGAACCAGGCCAGGGTGAGCATGTTTGGAGGAATGCTGGTCTGCAGAGTTGGTCAGCAAGAGTGGTGAGGACAGGGATCCTGCTGTCCCCTGATCTGGTCAGCCCCTCACAGTTGGGACACTGATTCTGGGGACTGGGAGATCCAGGCTGGGTCCCACTGCTTCTAAGCAGAAACACCCACCCTCCTTCTGCCTTCTTGCCTTCTGATACAAGACCCTCTGGGCCTGCCCTCCTGGCCAAGGTCCCCGGTAGGGTTGGGTGGTGTTGATAGAGACCAGTGAGCAGAAACGAAGGTCGCGGGGAATGAACCTCCAGCGTGAGAATGTGCGGGGGCTGTATCCAGTAGCTTCTTTTTTGTGTCTCCATATTTACAGCCCCGAGCTGTGGCCTCCCTCCTAAGGTTTCCTCCTCGGGGAAGAGACCAGGCCTTTTCCATCGAGCGCAGTTGCTGCTGAGGCTCCCCTAGCGAGGGTGGAGCACGTGCCAGGAGAGCTTTGGCTGGGCAGGCAGCCACCGACAGCCTTTTCCTTCCGCCTGGGAGAAGCGGGGGGCAGATGGGGCAGTCAGAGGCAGGTGGGCCAGCAGGCAGACGCTTTCTCCCCTCTGAGCGGAGTCCTGGACTACTGGGAGTGCTGGGGTTGAGGTCAGCAAGGGTGTGGGCGTTCGAGGAGCCCTTGTCCCCAGTGTGGACCTGCTTGGGGGGCACCCCTTCCTTGTATCAACATGGGCACCTGCAGCAGGGGACAAGGTGTTAGGGCTGAGCGCGGGCCTGACTGACCCTCCTGGGTCACAGCACGGAGGCCACCTCGTGTCCCTGCATCCCTGTGGGGGGTGGGGTGGGGTGGCCGACCTGGGATCCGGGGAGCCGCCGGGCTGAGGCCAGGGTACCAATCACACGTGCAGGAAAACAGGCATCTGCGCTGCCCCTCGCACGTCTGTGTCCTCTGGCCACGACAAGTGAGGCTGGCCTGGTGATACTTGGGGGACAGCCTCTCCTCCCCGATTCAGGTCACAGTTTATCAAGACAATCCCCTTCCCTTGTCTGGCAGGGCTCCGAGGCACCTGAGAGGAGGGTGTGGCTGTTTTTCCAGAACATCCACCTCCAAGAGTCAGGGATGTTCCTTAACAACCTGCTCTGGACGGACCGGGAATTTATTTAAGCCCTCCCTGAACCTGTTGATGTTTCATTAAACTCTTTTATTGATCCTCTTAATTTTCTCTGTGCTGATTTGCTCTGGGACCTGAACTCCACACGCCTTTCCCTGGCTCTCAGCCTGAAGTGTTTCCCAAGTGTGTCTGTGCCACAGGCCTTGGCCATGGGCCAAAGCCTGTAGAACTGGCCTCGGTGACCTCCCGCTGTCTCTCACGGTGTGGGGGGGTGCTGTCCCCCGCTCCTCTAGATCCAGGGGATGCTTAGACCTCCCCCTCCCCGGCCCCCATTTACCATTTGCCTTTTTTTTTTAAGTTTTATTTATTTATTAATTTTTAATTTTTGGCTGTGCTGGATCTTTGTTGCTGTGCGCGGGTTTTCTCTAGCTGTGGCGAGCGGGGACTACTCTTGGTTGCGGTACACGGGTTTCTCATTGCGGTGGCTTCTCTTGTTTTGGAGCACGGGCTGTAGGTGCACGGGCTTCATTAGTTGTGGCACATGGGCTCAGTAGTTGTGGCTCGCGGGCTCTAGAGCACAGGCTCAGTAGTTGTGGTGCATGGGCTTAGTTTTTCCGTGGCACGTGGGATCTTTCCAGACCAGGGATTGAACCCGTGTCCCCTGCATTGACAGGTGGATTCTTAACCATTGCACCACCAAGGAAGTCCCTACGTTTGCCTTTTTTTTTTTTTTTTTTTTTTTTTTTGCGGTACGTGGCCTCTCACTGTTGTGGTCTCCCGTTGTGGAGCACAGGCTCCGGACGCACAGGCTCAGCGGCCATGGCTCACGGGCCCAGCCGCTCCGCGGCATGTGGGATCTTCCCGGACCAGGGCATGAACCCATGTCCCCCGCATTGGCAGGCGGACTCTCAACCACTGCGCCACCAGGGAAGCCCTGGTAGATGTTTTTATCTGTGTTAGATCAGGGCGTAGCTCCCCTGGGGTGGCTACTTATCCCTCACTGGTTATCCTTTATATACTCTCAGGCGTTGTTTGGGAGTGGTGTGTGTAATGACTGTTTTATCTGACTTATGGGAAAAAGTAAAAAATAGTTTATTGAATTAGGGGACTGGGATTAACACATACACACTACTATATATAAAACAGACAACCAACAACGACCTACTGCATAGCACAGGGAACTCTAGTCAATATTCTGTAATAACAGATAAGGGAAAAGAATCTGAAAAAGAATGGATATATGTATCTGTATAACTGATTCACTGTGCTGTACCCCTGAAACTAACACGGCATTGTAAATCAACCATACTTCAATAAAAATTTTAAAAATGAATTTTTATGTATCACGCAGGTGCATGATAAACTGTGTGTGTGTGTGTGTGTGTGTGTGTGTGTGTGCGTTGGGGGGGTAATATGGATACTCTTTGTACTTTCTGCTCAATTTTTCTGTTAATCTAAAACTGCTCTAAAAATAGTCTCTTAAAGAAAAGACATAACTAAATTAATTTCTAAAAAAATGCATTTTTACATTTTTATTTAATGGATCATCTAGAATCTCTGTGTATTGTGGTGGAGAGGTTTTATGTTAGCTTATTTCACCATTTTTCCAGAACCAGAAATTCTCTGCTTCTGTTTCCCAAGGAGAGACATCTATAAAATATTTGGTGAGAATATCCTGGGCACACAGGCTGACATCTGCGTTTCCTTTTTTTCTTACTCTCATAGTTACATAATCCAAATAGAACAATGCAAATCCTTCTACAGAGAGGTGGCCTGACCCCTAATCAAGGCTAAGAGGCTGTCTTGACCGCTCTCTCTCTGTGGTCCCAGTTCAGTGGACGTGGTCCTGTGGGCTTGTAGGCTGCAGGCAGCACGGCTGGAGGTCGGCTCCCCAGGGCCCTGACTTTGGCTTCCTGACCATGAACGTCGCCCCGGCGCCCGCCTACAGTATGCGGACTGTGCTTCACTGAGCACACCTCCAAGTGCTCTGGAAATGCAAGCATTGCAGGGCTGGGGAGTCACCATAACCATCTTTTAGCAGATGGCCACAAAGCATCTCATGCGAAACGTTTTCTAATTTGCACCGAATCCACATTTGGAATAGTGTTCAAATATTTCCTTTTATTAACTCTTTTTTTAAAAATTAATTTTATTGAAGTATAGCTGATTTACAAGATTGGGTTAATTTCTGCTGTACAGTAAAGTGACTCAGCTATACATAGATACATATTCTTTTTCATATTCTTTTCCATGATGGTTAGTCACAGGATATGGAATAGATTTCCCTGTGCTCTACAGTAGGACCTTGTTGTTTATATCATTGTCTGATTTTCCATAGGCTTCTAGAAGGAGCTTTCAACCTTCACCACTTGACATCTGCTAACCTAGTCCTCAGACACTCCGAGTGCCTGGAAACAACACCTGCACTTTTCGTCCCAAGGCTGTTAGCATATGTCCAGGCCCTGACTGCAGGAGGTGGCCTGCGTGTGCCCATGAGCAGGTGGGAAGCAGGAGATGGTGGCCAGCGACCCCTCGGTGCTAATCTGGAGAACCTCACATCTCACATACACTCCCGCATCTCTCTGGGCGGGGGTGCTCGAGGCCCCACGAGGATGCCTCTGTTATCGGGGGAAGGAACTTGTTCCCTGTTAGCCATTCACACCCTAGATAGAAAGAGTCCCCTACACCGGCCCACAAGGAAGGGCATCCCTAGGGAGCAGGAAATCTGGACGTAGCAGAAGTTGAGAGAGGTCTCTCTCTCTCTCTCTCTCTCTCTCTCTCTCTCTCTCTCTCTCTCTCACAAACACACACACACACACACGCACACACACAGGCCTAGCTGTGGGTGAGGCAGGGCCAGGCCCTTCCCGTCTTCCTGTGGAGTCAGAGAGGCCTGGTGAGCGTGGCGTGATTGCAGCCACTCAGCAAACATGTGGGCGCCTGTTCTATGCCCGGCACCGAGCTTGGTGCTGGGATCAGAAACCGGAGGAGGACCTGGTCTTGGCCTTCCGGGGCTCACGCTGTACACAGAAGGACGACAAACCAGGGGAGGCATGGAGGGCTGAGGGACACCTTGCAGGGGGTGCAGGGAGGGGACAGTTTTCCCGGAGGGGAGGGATGAGGGGGGCTGGGTGTCTGGATGGTGTCTTGAAGCTCTGCAGTGTTTGCCAGGCAGGTGGAGGTGCCAGCGGGAAGGGTATCTGGGTGGAGGGAGCCGTGTGAGTGAAGCTGTGGGGCGTGGGGCACTCTGGGAATGTTCGTAGTGTTTGCAGTGGGAAGAGCTTTGGGTATGAAGGGTTGAGATGAGAGACAAGTCCTGGGAGACTCAGCCAAGCAACTGGCTGGATCCCTTGGGAAACGTGGGCCCAGGATCCCAAGGCTCATGGATCTTGATTCTGTCCCAAGGGCATGAGTTGGCTCATCTTTCTTTCTTTCTTTTTTTGGGGGGTCGTGCCTTGGGGCACGCGGGATCGTAGTTCCCCTGCCAGGGATCGGACCTGTGCCCCCTGCAGTGCAAGCTCAGAGTCTTAACCACTGGACCACCGGGGAGTTCCACAAGTTGGGTCATCTTGAGACTTCTGTCCCCAATCCCGGCAGCCAACACAGGGCCACTCCCTTCTTTTCCAGAGCCACCCTTGTTTCCCTATGGTTGGCTGAGAGCTGTGCCCTGATACGGAGGGGAAAGGACTCTTAGTTATCCTGCAAGAGATGGAAGCAGGCTGCTGAAATGATGCAGTGGTCTCTCCTTCCTGTGCTCTCTCTGAAGGCTGTGCCACTGCCCAGAGTGGTGACCAGTGTCACTCAGATAGCAAAAACCTTCTGGGGACACTTGAACTGCACCTCTAACCTCAGACCTGGCTCTGAGACAGGCTGGGACCTGGGACCTGGGACCTGGGACCCTTTGCTGCAGGACTGGCACCTGGACAAACGTCTTCTAGGGCAATAAAATACAAAAAAAACTATAAGGGACTAAAAATAACTGCGTGCATACCCAGTGGGGGCAAATTCTGGACAAAAAGCTACAAAAAGACCAAAAAAAAAAAAACCCAACTGCCACTTCTGAAGTGCCAGGAGCAAAAACAGGGTGTAGGGCGCAAAGCACGGTACTGCGCATGCCCCCTGCACTCAGCACCACCAAAGGGGCGGGCAAAACACCTAAGCCACCTCCAGCCCAACCCCTGGACACACCCCTACCCTCACCCCATATAAGGAACAAGCTCGCCGCCCCCCTCAAGGAGCAAGCAAGGGAAACTGTTACTTGTTTTCTCTCCCCCCTGCTATAGCAGGGGCCCCAGTAAAGCCTTGCCTGAATTTCTTGTCTGGCCTCTGATCAATTTTTATTGATTGGGAAAGGCCAAGATCCGCGGTTGGTAACAGCTCCACATGAGAATTTCCTGGCAGCTCCTCGAATCACTGTCTTTCTGAAATGGTGCCGTTTGCACTTCCTCGAGTGAAAGATGTCCATGTCCGGGGCAGAGAGGAAGCTGTGGTCCTGGTACCTTGGTCTGTCTGGGCCTTTGTGCCTGTCCTTGATATTTATGACTCAGTCAATTTCCTTGCCCCATGAAAAACACCCAGAGTAGTCAGCACGGAACGTCACCCGGGCTGTGAGCCACTTGGGAAGCCACGGATGTAATAGCCACAGGAGAAGGGGACATTCGTGCTGCTTTCCCACAGCAGTTCCTTTGCCCAAGTTTCTATCCCTGTGTCATAGCAGGATTAATGACTGGAGACATTTGTGATTGTTACAACCTGGGGACCAGTTCTATTGGCATCCAGTGGGTAGAGGCCGGGGATGCTGCTAAATATTTCTGCAATGCATAAGACAGATCCTCAGGCACAGAACTATCTAGTCCAAAGTGTCAATAGTGCTGAGGTTGAGAAACCCTGCTCTAGAGCACCTGGGGATACCTCCTTTGAGGAGGCTTGTATACACTTCTCCTTTCAGTGGCCTCTGAGTCATCTCTTTAGTGCTTGCTATTCCCTTTCCTTGTAGTGACCTGCCAATAACATTTCAACTGGAAAACTCCTATGCATCCTTCAAAACCCATCTAGAGTGTAACCTTCTCTAGGAATGCATCCCTGGCCTCCCAGAACCCTGACCCTGACTATGAAAGTTAATTATGGGACTTCCCTCGTGGTCCAGCAGTTAAGACTCTGAGCTCCCAATGCAGGGAGCATGCGTTCAATCCCTGGTTGGGGAACTAAGATCCTGCATGATGCACAGCATGGCTAAAAAAAAAAAAAAAAAAAAAAAAAGTTAATTACTCCCTCTGTGTCCTCCTTTTTAATCTGCAGGGTTTTTTTTGTTTTTTGTTTTGGCCATGCTGCATGGCTTGTGGGATCTTAGTTCCCTGACCAGGGGTTGAACCCCTGCCCTCAGCAGTGAAAGTGCAGAGTCCTAACCACTGGGTTGCCAGGGAATTTCCAACCTGCGTATATTCTGAATGTTGCTACTTTTAAGCTGCACAGTAATTCATTAATTTTTTTCCCTCTTTTTTCTTTTTTATTGAAGTATAGTTGACATACAATATTATATTGGTTTCAGGTGTACAACATAGGGATTTGACATTTACATACATTATGAAATGATCACCATGATGTCTATTAACCATCTGTCACCATACAAAATTATCACTACATAATTGACTATATTCCTTATGATGTACATTACATCCCTGTGACTTAATTAGCTTATAACTGGAAGTTGGAACCTCTTTTTAAAAAATTTCTCAGTGGGTGACCACTTTTTTCCTTTCTTTCTTTTCTTTCTTTCTTTCTTCCTTCCTTCCTTCCTTTCTTTCTTTCTTTCTTTTTCTTTCTTTCTCTCTTTCCAATTTGCTAACATTTTATTCAATAGTTTTACATTCATATTTATGTATGAGTATTCTGAAATGATTTTTAAATTGAAGTACAGTTGATTTACAATGTTGTGTTAGTTTCAGATGTACAGTAAAGTGATTCAGTTACATATATATATTCTTTTTCAGATTCTTTTCCATTATAGGTTATTACAAGATATTGAGTATAGTTCCCATGCTATACAGTAGGTTCTTGTTGGTTATTTATTTTATATATAGTAGTGTGTGTATATTAATCTCAAACTCCTAATTTACCCCTCCCCCCAGTAATTCATTTTTATGTCTGTCTCTGCTATTCTCTTTGAGGGAGAGACAGGTCCCATGGCTTAGGAGAACAGCCCAGGGAGCTTACCACATTCAGGAGCCAAAGCTAAAAAAAAAAAAAGTTAATGAAAATCTTCCTGAATTGGATTATATAAATCCCAGGCTTTTGAAACAGAATCTCTTTCCTGGGTTTCCAGCTTCTAGCACAGGGCCTGACACAGTAATTATTCAACAAACAAGTGCTCAATTGACTTGATAATGAGGAGAGAGGGTTTTACAAAATGGAAATGGTCAAACAGATGGAAAAAATTCCTTGGAGAGCATAGGGGATTTTTCTTCTTAAGGATTTAAAGTTTGGGTCTTTTTGTTTTGGATTTATGACTTTTCTTGGTCAGATGAGGACCTGGAGCTTTGGAAGGATTGTGTGTGTGTGTGTGTGTGTGTGTGTGTGTGTGTGTGAAATGGTAAATGGGGACTAGTGGATCCTTTTTGGAAATGAATGACTCATTTCTCTTTCTTGATGCCAAGCAGGTGCAGAGAAAGTGTTTACCCTGATGGAATGTGCAACCCTAAATATAGGCTTGCTTAATGAGTGGTGCATCTTCCTAAGTAAAGAAGCTATGTTTTCGATTACATAATTCCTGAAACCCTGACCCTTGTCTACCTGAGGGCTTGGTAGGAATCGTGGGGCTTCTTAGGGGAAGGAGAATGACTTTCACTCTGATTAACTATTTCTAAGCCATGGAAGAGGCGAGCTCTGCTTCAACACCTGTTTCTGTGATGTGAATTAATTCACATAAGCCTGGTAAATAGGGGAATGGCGTCAGTAACACATGTGGGCTTATACTCACTTTTTCTCAGTAAGGGTTGAAGCCATGCGGAGGTGGGGAGAGGCAAGGTTTCCCACAATGAAAGAGAAAGCCTTGGCAATATAAAAAAATCTTAAGAAAAAAAGCTGAAAATCTTGCATAAGGACTTTTTTTTGGTGCAAGCAATGGCTGGTTTGGGGGCTTCAAGAACCTATACTTATAAAGATGTTAAAGAAAAAAGAAACTATACTTAATATTAGCCATAAAAAAGAATGAAGTAATGCCATTTGCAGCAACGTAGATGGACATAGAGATGATCATACTAAGTGAAGTAAGTCAGAGAAAGACAAATACCATATGACATCCCTTATATGTAGAATCTAAAAAATGATTCAAATCAACTTATTTACAAAACAGAAATAGTCTCACAGACACAGAAAACAAACTTATGGTTGCCAAGGGGGAAAGGTGGGGAGGGATAAATTAGGAGCTTGGAATTAACAGATACACTATATATAAAATAGATAACCAATGGGGACCTACTGTATAGCACAGGGAATTCTACTCAATATTCTGTGATAACCTATATGGGTAAAGAATCTGAAAAAGAATGAATATATGTATATGTATAACTGAATCACTTTGCTGGACACTTGAAACTAACACAACATTGTAAATCAACTGTACTTCGACTAAAAAAAAAAAAGAACCCACACTGTCCACACCATTAAGCTGTCCCGCGAGGCTAGCACCGCTGTGGTGAAGCTGGGAAGACGGTTCCCATTGTGTTCAAACAGGATGGACAAGGCAGGATCACATTTTAAATTCTGATGCAAAGACCCGCCCCCAGGGAGGAAGCCAAGCCTGGGAGGTGTGGGCTACCTGGGATGCTGTGTGCACCCACGCAGGAGGCTGAGCTCCGTGGGTGTTTTTAGCAGGCTGTTATTGTTTTATGAGTGCTCTGGCTACAGTGACTCTTAGATTTTGAGAGGCTTTTCTGCCCTGAATCCTATTTTTCTCACAAACTCTGTTTAAAAAGTTTTTAGTGTGCAATTTTGCAGAACCCAAGATTTTTCCGGAGCGCGTTCTAGCGGAAGTGCTGGGATGTGCATAGCTGTTATGGATCACTCCAGCTGCTCCTTCACACAGCCCTGAAAGGGTTCCATCCCTGCTCAGGCAACTAAGCTCCCACAAGCCGAGCAGCGTGGCCAAAAATAAAAATTAAAAAAAATTAAAAAAAAAGAAATATATGCATCTCTCCCCAGTTTTGTGTCCTGAGCCATCAAGTCGGTACCTTGGCTTAATGGGAAAATTTACATCACAGAAAATGGCAAACAGACACATCGGGGCTTTCTCTCTCCTCTTCAGAGGGCTAGTTCTTGAAACTTCACCAGCACACCACTGGGAAGAGCCCCGGGTAATTTGGGGATGGGATAACACAGTGGGAGAGGGAAGCCTGAAGGGTCAGCTAGGACAAAAGGACCCTTGAGAGTGAACTTTCAGGGTAGTGAGAGTAGCTCACTGTTAAAAAGTTATGAAAAAGTTAAAAAAAAGAAATGAAAAATATTTTCATGGCAATCTTTCTGGAGTGGGTGATACAAGGATATCTGAGCATAAGGAAACCCTTTCTGGATGATCCGGAGACCTTATCACAAACATCCATGCTTATGGAAAGTAGAGACTATTTCTGGGGATTGGGAAACCCACGAGGGCAGAACTCTGTGTGGTCACTGATGCACCCCAGTGCCTACCCCAGAGCCTGACACGTAGCAGGCATTTCATGAATATTTGCTGAAAGAAGGAATCGTCTTTAGGGCTATTTGTTGTTTTATTTCCCTAAAAATGGTGCTATGGTCTTTGAGGATGGCCTGGGCTGAAACTATGACAGTTGGGATGAAGGAGAGGGGAAATTTGAGATCACTTTAGAGAGCAGAATAAAATAGACAGGACTTAGATGATGGGTTAGATATAAAAGGTGAAAAAGAGGAAGCTGTATATTAATTTCCGAATTGTTAATTAGGAAAATTTCAAATATCTAGTAATGAGGGTGGTAATGATAATGAAATCCATCACCTAGACTTTACAATCATTCACATTTTACCATATTTTCTTCATCTGTTTTATTGAAGTATTTAAAGTGATTACACGCATCACGACCTTTCAATCCTGAATAATTCAGCACACATCTCTAACAAAGTTTCTAATATCACCTAACACAAGTTCCTAGTAAAAATTTCCTAATTATTCCCAAAGTATATTTTACAGACTGTTTGTCAAACCAGGATCCGATCAAGGATTACACAATATCCAGGAATGGTCAAACTTTTTCTGTAAAGGGCTACAGAGTAACACTTGTAGGCTTTGCAGGTCAAGAGACAAAATCAAGTCAGGCTAAAGATTTTTACGTTTAAAAATCTGAAAACCAGGGCTTCCCTGGTGGCGCTGTGGTTGAGAGTCCGCCTGCCGATGCAGGGGACACGGGTTCGTGCCCCGGTCCGGGAAGATCCCACATGCTGCGGAGCGGCTGGGCCCGTGAGCCATGGCTGCTGAGCCTGCGCATCCAGAGCCTGTGCTCCGCAACGGGAGAGGCCACAACAGTGAGAGGCCCGTGTACCGCAAAAAAAAAAAAAAAAAAAAAAAAATCTGAAAACCACTCAGCTCATGGACACATAATACAGGTGGTGGGCCTTGACTCCCCCAGCTGTAAACTGCTGGCCCTAGAGCTTCACAAGATGAAACCAAACCCTCTCTTGGCTGTTCTCCGTCCCTGCCTGGTCCCCCCACTCCCTAACAGGGCCCCCCAGGAGCATCCCTTCATAATTCATGTGCTCGAAAATCCTCCTTTCAGAGTCTGCTTCTGGGAAAGCTGACCCATGACAGTGTCTGGTGCTGCTGGACCACTGAGATGAGAGCTTGGTGGGGGGCAGCTGGTGGGTGGGGGGCAAAGACCACCCCCTCTGAATGCCAGGGAAACCCGGGAGCCGGAGCCTGCCCCTGCCTGTGGGCCCCACAGAGAGTGGTGGAGCGGGCTTGGCTGACCTGGACCTCTGTAGCAAAAGCCAGAGGTGTTGTCATTGGCGGAGGGTGGAGGGAGGCCCATGGCTGGGGTTCAGCTGGAAGGTGGGGCACCTTCCCGCAAGGGGCTCCACGCCGCGTCGCTGGGGCGGCGCCGGCTCCAACAGAGGACCGCAGCCTCCCCAGGCAGCCACGCAGGGGGCGTCTGCCTTCCTTCTTCCCACCCCAACTCTAGAAGGTGAAACTTGGGGAAGGGGATGGGGGAGGTCAGCACCTCTGTCCTGTCCTGTCCTCCCAGCTCCAAGGTCTGCGATCTTGGCTTCTGGGAGGGGTGGGCGGGAGTGCTTTGAATGGAAAATGAAACTCAAGTTCTAAGATGAATAGGACTGAGCCTTAAAAGCCAGAATGCGATTGCTTTAATTAACTGAAAATGACCACAAAATTAGGGAATCCAGCTGGGATGTCATTATGGGAGCTGTCCCCCAGCGGGAACGAGTGGGAGGTTGTGAGGGAACACAACAGGTCTGGGGAAAATGAAAGATTCCTTTGTCTATCCTAACATCCTGAGATGCCTCCCTAAGCAGGTTCCAAAGTGTTGGGAAACCTCTCACCATACTTCTCAGCAATACTCTCCTTGTGGAGAAGAGGGCAGAGCCTTCAAAATAAGGTTGACCTGTAAAAGGTCAGATCCATCACATGAGAACCTCGCTAGGGTTGCCAGATAAACATTCAGGATGCCCAGCTGCCTTCGAATTTCACATAAACAATGAATACTTCTAAAAATACACGTATGTCCCATGCAATACTTGGGATGTACTTACACAAAAAATTTATTCACCGTTTATCTGAAAGTCAAAGGTAACTGGGTATCCTGTGTTCCGTTTGACGGATCTGGCAACCTAAGTTTCGCGTACCTTCAGAATATCCATAAAGGTCTGATTTGTCCCTCGAGTCACTGGTCAGAGGGCTAAGGACTGAATTGTGTACATGGGCTGGGTGAGTGGATAGGACATTGCAGCCTGTGTATTCCGGGAGGAAATGAAGGTGACAACGATAAATGCCACTCACTGAGAATTTACTATGTGCCAGCTGCTGGGGTTGGTGTTTGGCATGTTCTAGCCTCTGCTTGAGAGTTCTCAAAGACGGGCAGCCCTGACGCTGTCCCCATTGTACAGATGAGAAAGCTGGGGCTCCGAGGCTCAGCGACTTGTCTCAGGGTTGAACCAGCTCTGTCTGTCCTCAAAGCCTTGCTGCCCTTTCTGGGGTGCTGCCGCGTCTGCACCTGGATCCATGTAAGAACCAGCACCCAACTCTGTGCCGCCAGCAGGAAGCCCAGCTGGGATGCAGGAGAAAACATTCCGGGGGCTGAGAACAGGGAAGGCCGAGAGCACGGCGCCCCCGAGACTCAGTTCACACAGCGTCGTTCGGCACGCCTGTTTGGAGCCGGGCGGTGTGGAGGGCTGGGAATCCAGGGAGAACATCCCAGAACCGACAGCAGCTGGGGTGAGGGATGGTGGGGGTGAAGAGGGTGTTAGACATGTGAACAGGACGATTAACGCACAGGACTGCAGAGGCGGGTGCCTGACCTAGTCAATGTGTGTATGTGGCTGTGTGTGTGTGTGTCTCCATGTGCAGCTGGGTGCCCTGGAGGCCCAGTCCTTGAACAGGGAGATGTCCTTTCTCCTCTCCTCTGGGATGTTGGCCTTGACTACACCTATTGTACTCAGGCTCCCCTAGACCCCCAAATTTAGGAGGTTTCATATTTTGCAAACGCAAGTTGCAACAGGGCTGGGCGTGCTCAATACCTACTCATTTTCTTATAATCTGTGCCACAGGGGGAGCTGCTGGTGGGTAGAGGGGGGCTCCCAGACCTGGATGTGAGATCCGGGGGGTGCGCCTTGCTGTTGGCAGCTTTGCGACCACGTCGTGTAAGTAGACGGGAGCTTCAGGATGACATTGTTGTGGTCTAAGAGGCTCCTCAGGCCCCTCTTCCCCCACCTTGGGCTTCCAGCCATTGGGTAGGAGCTCACTCTGGGCAAGTGAGTGCCTCGGCCACTCCCTGGCACATCTCCTGGAGGGAACTCCGGCAGCCCTGAGAAGTCCCCCTCTCTGAACACCCCTGCCCGGTATTCTTTGCTTACCTCTCCTGTGCTCTTTTTTTTTTTTTTGCAGTACGCGGGCCTCTCACTGTTGTGGCCTCTCCCGTTGCGGAGCACAGGCTCCGGACGCGCAGGTTCAGCGGCCATGGCTCACGGGCCCAGCCGCTCTGCGGCATGTGGGATCTTCCCGGACCGGGGCACGAACCCGTGTCCCCTGCATCGGCAGGCGGACTCTCAACCACTGTGCCACCAGGGAAGCCCCTCTCCTGTGCTCTTTGAGCTGCACCTTAAAATGTGACAGGTGCGGGGGAGGGATACATTGAGAGATTGGGATCGACATATATGCTACTATATATAAAATAGATAACCAACAAGCACCTGCCGTATAGCACAGGGAACTCTACTCAGTACTCTGTTATGGCCTGTGTGGGAAAAGCATCTTAAAAACAAAGAGTGGATATATGTGTATGTATAACTGATTCACTTTGCTCTACACCTGAAACTAACACGACCTTGTAAATCAACCACACTCCAACAAACATTTAAAGAAATAAAAAGCTGTGACAGGTGTAGGGCTCGTGTGCCCCGCCTGCCATTCTTGCTGCCTCACATGCAGTCCTGCGTCACCCCGACCTGTCGGGTCTCGGGAGTGTCTGTCTCTGGTCCATGTAGCCACAGGCATCTCTCTGAAAGGCTGGAAGACCTATCACTCAGGCAGGGCTCAGGGGGTGTGGGTTCACTGACAGATGAAGGGGGAGGAATGGAATGAGGCGTCTGTGCACGTGGCACACGGATTTCTCCAAACCAGCCAGTCAGGGGCTGCAGTTTCATCCTGAGATGCTGGGGAGAAGGGCAGAGGTGCTGCGGGGAAGATGGAGATGAGTGATGAGAGGTCTAGTGGGCACAGGTGCAGGAGGAAACAGGTGCGGTGGGAAGGTGAACCTCTCCTCCAAGTGGCCTGGAAAATGACGGCTTCCATTGGCTCCGCAGGACTAGGCGGATGCAGTTTGGAAGCACAGAGGAGCAGCAGCAAAGGGTGAAGACCGACAGTCATCCGTCACGTGGGGGCAGCCGCGGGACCCCGCTCCCGTAAGCCGTTTATTAATGATCCGGGAGAGAGACCAGCAGTGCCTTCCTTAAAGTCACAAACGATTCTGGGCTGGGAAGCCTTGGGAACCACAGTAAGGAGAACTGACAAATGAATACCCAAATTAGAAGCTTGAAAATATATGGGCACCAAATCAGAGGAACTTGCCCTGGAAAAAAGAAAACCCAGTAGAGATTTAATGACTGAGTCCATTGCTTATTTAGGAGAAAAAAAATTCCCCTAGCTGAATTCAGTGCTTTAAAAAGTTTGTGTGTTTTTAAAAATGGTTATGAATATTTTTAAAAAAATGGATTTTTCCCAAAAATCAATCGAGTGCCCATTTTTTTTTCTCTCTCCCTGAATTCAGTGTGTTTAGACACTCAACTCATCAAATACAGTCCTGGGAAGGAGTATTATTAACAATGACCTGGGTTCCAAGGCTTCATAAACTCATAGACTGGAACTAACCCATTTTAGATACAAAGGGGCCTCGGAGATGATGGGTCTCAATTCTTTATCGCAAAGGCGAGACACAGAGGGGTGATTGTTACCGAGTCCAAGCTCACTCTGCTCGTCGCATGACAGGCCAGTAAATTGGGAGACGAGGTGTTAGGGCAAGGAATGATGACCCTTTTTGGAAAGCTGGCAGACCGAGAAGATGGCGGACAGGGGTCCCCCAAAGAACCATCTTACTGGGGTCTGGATGCCAGCCTCTTTTATAGAATCAGAGAGGGAAGTAAAGTAAAAGGCAGAATAGAGAGGGAGAGGTGGGGAGGAAGAAAAGTCAAAAGGGCCATTGGTCTTGCAAAACATCTCCTGGAATGGCCAGCCCTGGCGAGGGGATGTGTTAATTTCTTCTTTCTTGCAGCCATCCACAGGTGGGCAGGGTTCCCTGAGGCAGGCCATGATATAGGATTACACTAACCAAAGCAGTGAAAAAAGCAACATATATATATGGAATTTAAGAAAAAAAAAATGTCATGAAGAACCTAGGGGTAAGACAGGAATAAAGACACAGACCTACTAGAGCATGGACTTGAGGATATGGGGAGGGGGAAGGGTAAGCTGTGACAAAGCAAGAGAGAGGCATGGACATATATACACTACCAAACATAAGGTAGATAGCTAGTGGTAAGCAGCCGCATAGCACAGGGAGATCAGCTCGGTGCTTTGTGACCGCCTGGAGGGGTGGGATAGGGAGGGTGGGAGGCAGGGAGACACAAGAGGGAAGAGATATGGGGACATATGTATATGTATAACTGATTCACTTTGTTATAAAGCAGAAACGAACACACCACTGTAAAGCAATTGTACTCCAATAAAGATGTAAAAAAAAAAAAAAATAGCAAAGGCTAAAGTCAAAGACAGAGATCCAGCCTGGAGTCAGAATCGGCTCTTGCGTGTTACGGGATGAGCCTGGCTTGGTGTCACAGCGCCTACAGTGTCAGGCCAGGCTGTGCCCCGGCCCCTGCCGCACTGCCGTGCCTCTTTCTTTGCTCTGAGAGGGCTGATTCCAGGCAGCACACAAAAGGGGGTGAGACCACTTCTGATACCAGCTGTGTGCTTCTTTCCCACGCAGATTCTGCCGTTCTCCAGCACCACGTGGGTGTCCAGCCACGCATTTCAAGTCTGACACTACCTTCCAGCGTTAGTGCAGACCCCACAGGTGAAGAGTCAGTCCCACAAGACTGTCCCAATTTCAGATGCCACCTGCGAGTCCCAGGGACCACCTGTACCTCTGGCTGATGATGCACTTGGGAGTTCCCATAGCTCCTCGTCAGGTTCAGTCATTTGCTAGAATGACTCACGGAACTCAGGAAAACATTTTACTTACCTTTAATGGTTTATTATAAAGGATACAACACAGGAACAGCCAAACGGAAGAGATGTGTAGGGTGAGGAGGTATGGAGGGGGCGCATGCAGGGCTCCCGTGCTCTCTCGGGACGCACCATCCCCCCAGCACCTCCATGTGTTTACCAACCCGGAAGCTCTCTGAACCCCATTGTCTAGGGTTTTTTTTTTTTTTTTTTTGCGGTACGCGGGGCTCTCACTGTTGTGGCCTCTCCCATTGCGGAGCACAGGCTTCGGACGCGCAGGCTCAATGGCCATGGCTCACGGGCCCAGCCGCTCCGCGGCACGTGGGATCTTCCCAGACCGGGGCATCGGCAGGCGGACTCTCAACCACTGCGCCACCAGGGAAGCCCCATGACAGTTTTTAAAGAGAAAAAAGGGGAGAATCTCAGGGAATCATTGAGGCAGGAGGTTGGGTTTTGCATCCTTCTCCACTGTGTGCAGACTGGCTGACTCTCTCTTCAGATATTATCTTGCCAATATGATCTGCCTGCAGGACTGCTACGGGAGCTGTTGCAGGGAGAGAGCTGGTCATTCTTTCTAGGAAAAGAATCAACAGGTTAGACTGGCATGGTGTGCATTCAGGAGAGCCTAACTTAGGAGTTAGGTTCAATTGCCTAGTGATCTCATTCCTATAATTATGTTCTTTCAAGGTTAGAGGGGAACAGAAATGGGCAAACAGGAAAAGGGGCAGAAAAGCTGCTTTCACGAGTTGGGCAGGCCAGCTGGGATGAAGAGTGATGAGTTTCCCCAGGAGAACAAAGCCATCCAAGGACTCAGTTTGCAAACCAAAGACACAAAAGAAAAGCAAAAGAAAGTCTCATATGTGGCTATAGGATTCACAAGCTCCTTGAACTTTTCCTGAGCATTCCACATTTTCCACCTAGAATTTCTTTTAGGAGTGAAATCTTTAAAAAATTTTAGGGAAAAAGGAAAGAGAAAGTCAGCAAAATAGGAAAGAAAGATTTTTCCCTCTGGAGCCAAGAGTAAGAGGAAGCGCTCCTCGGAAGGAAATATCTCCTGGCCTCTCCTTACTCACTGGGAGCCCAGAAGGGAGGCCAGATTCAGGGATTAAGCAGGCAGGTGAGAGTCCTGGGAACGGAGAGGAGGCCGGGATGTACGTCTTTTTCATTGGCGAAGTCTCCAGTGATCTAATTATAGCGGGCAGATATACCGACGGCAGACTGAAGTCAGAGGCTGGCAGCCCAGGCTGAGTGGCGGCGTTGTTGTCTTTGCCACTGGGGTCTGCGGGACCTGGTAAGAATTGGCTTCACCTGGGTTGTCACGCGGGGGCCCTGCTCACCTCTGCCCTCTGCCTGAGCACGCTCGCTGGCCTGCAAATGTGTGTCTCCCCTGCTCTCATCTGAGGCTGCCCTCCTCCTCTTTGACATGACAAGTTCTATAAAATTCAGCACAAAAATGAAAATGATGGCGAGGGAGAGAGTCCAAAGCCTGTGATCTGAGCTCAGGCTGTGAGACTGATGCCGCTCTGGTTTCAGGAGATTGTGGCCGGCGGGGAAAATGATGGGGAATTATAAACTCACATATCTGACTTTGTGCACCAAGATCTGGGGGGCTAGACAGAGAGGTTTCCCAAAGCTTGAAACAGTTGGAATTTTAGAATGAAAAACAAGAGGTTCTTTATACAACTGGTAGGAAATAGATGGGTTTGTTACAACTGAAAACAAAGCGGGGATACATTCGTGGTTTGGGAGCTGTGTTCCCTGAACTTGGTGTAAGTGAGCATCAGTTGTTATTGGTACTACTGATGTCAGGGTAGCTCTGGGCTATTTCTCTAGGTCACAAAGCCCATAGGAGAGTGAAACAGAGCCCAGGGAGCTTGTAGCTTGTCTCAGTAAGAGGGAGCCAGGGAGTTGCTCCTGGGAGGGACCCATACTGCTCCCCCTGTTCTAAGTCTTTCATTTATCCTCTGAGCCTCTGCCCATTGGATTAGGTTGTTTTAGGAACGACATCACCCATCGTTTGCTCAGGATCTTGTTTGGACCTCTGTTGAAGAGATTATTACTTGGCAATTCAATACAATCACTCACTAAATATTTATCAAGTGCCTTCTGGGAATAACTGAGTGAACAGAAGAGACCCAGTTCCTTGAGGAGTTGAGAGTCCAGTGGGGAAGATGGATGTTAAAACAATGATAGAAGTCAGGTATATAATGGCAAAGAGGATGTATCTGTCCTTCCCGTTAGACTGTGAGCCCTTCAAAGGTGAGGACCACCATGTATTCGTCTGTCTGTCTCAGTCCCTGGTGTAGGAGCAGTTGCTAGAAAATGATGACAAAGAGATCCTTTATTGTGTGGTTGACTGTTTCATGCTGGTTGCAGCCAAAGGAGGCTAAGGTGGGGAGGGAAGTGGAGATGCTCATTAAAAAAAAATTAATTAATTAGGCTGCACAGGGTCTTAGTTGCAGCATGCTGGATCTTTGATCTTTGTTGCAGCATGAGGGTTCTTTAGTTGTGGCATTTGGGATCTAGTTCCCTGATCAGGGATCGAACCTGGGCCCCCTGCAGTGGGAGTGTGGAGCCTTAGCCATTGGACCACAGTGAAGTCCCATGGAGATGCTCAATTTTTTTAATTCATTCTTTTTTTTGTTTTGGAGATGCTTATTGACTCATGGGCAACAGTCCATGTCCTCGAGGGATGACGAAGAGCTGGGTGGCAGGTATAGAAGGAATCCCCTCTATTATCCCCTGTATAATCCCCTCTATCTAGAGCAGGGGCTGGAGAACCTGCCATACCAGGCGCTGAGTGGAGTTTTGTCTGTGATGGACTTGGACATCCTGCCCCAGCCTCAAGGGCTCCAGTCAGCCCCCTCAGCAGCCCTGCGGTTGCTGCTGTGTTAGCAGCCATAGCCTACAAACTGCAGGTCAGGAGTTTGAAGGGGACACTGCAAGGACAGCTTGTTTCTCCATGATGTCTCAGTCATCAGCTGGGAAGATTCGAATGACTAGGGTCTGGAGTCTTCTGGAAAGGCTTCTTCACTTGAGCCTGGGTGGGGGTGACCTGAATGCTGGCTCAGCTGGGGTTGCTGCCTGGAGCACCTACTCTGGACCTCCTCCCAGCTTGGGGCCTCTGGGGAGGGTCCCAGAGAACAAGGCAGAGGTCACACAGTGTCATTGCCAGGTTCCTCTGTCAGTCGACGCTGTCAGAAACCTGCCCAGGTTAAAGGGGAAGGGACATAGACCCCACCTCTCAATGAGAAACGTCGAAGAATTTTCCGCTATTTTTTATTTATTTTTATTTTTTCCTTTATCCAATGTATAATTAAAAAAAATTATTTTATTGAAGTATAGTTGATTTCCAATGTTGTGTTAGTTTCAGGTGTACAGCAAGGTGACTCAGTTATATATATACATATAATATATATATTCTTTTTCAGTTTCTTTTCCATTATAGCTTATTACAGAGTATTGAGTAGTTCCCTGTGCTATACAGTAGGTCCTTGTTGGTTATCTATTTTATATACAGTAGTGTGTATCTGTTAATCCCAAACTCCTAATTCATCCCTCCCCACCCCCTTTCCCCTTTGGTAACCATAAGTTTGTTTTCTATGTCTGTGAGTCTATTTCTGTTCTGTAAATAAGTTCATTTGTGTCATATTTTAGATTCCACATATAAGCGATATCATATGATATTTGTCTTTCTCTTTCTGACTTACTTCACTTAGTATGATAACCTCTAGGTCCATCTATGTTGCTGCAAATGTTCTGCCATGTTTTAAAACTGCCACCCCGCCCCCAAATTTATCTTTTCATCTCATGCAAACTTAAAAAAAAATTTCCAATGTCATAAAATTCACTCATTTTTTAGTAAATTTACTGAGTCGTGCAACCATTACCATAATCCTGTTTTCAGTTTTTCATTCCTCCCAATGAGATCCCTTGTGCCTGTGTGCAGTTAATCCTTGTTCTCAGCCCCCGGCAACCACTTAACTACTTCCTGTCTACATGGATTTGCCCTTTCTTCCCCCACAAACTTTTACGGTGAAAGGAGAGCTTGAGCTTTGGGAAAACGTTTCTCTGCCATGCCTCCCCTTCCAGTAACGACCAGCCCTCATCTCTCCCATATGTGGAAAGTTTCCTTTGCTCAGGGACCCATAATCCAGACTCTGGGGACCTGTCTAGAGACGAGTGACAGGGCTGTCCATATAAACTGATTTATTTCTGGTAAAATAAACTCTAACTGAACGTTTTGTTAGATGGCATATTGCAGTGAATGTTAAACTGTTGGGTCGCCTTACTTTTCCTGGTGCTGGAATTCCTAGCACAGTGTGTCCACTCATGTATACTGAGCCCCCCATCAAGGGTGGGTTGCTGGGACCCTGAGAGTCAGCAGGAAGGGCTCACACACACCTCCTTTTAACCATGACCTTTCTTTTGTGCCTTTGGAGTCAGATGCCCTGAAAAAGGGCCAGCAGCGAACCAAATCCTTCATTGCCCTCCACAGGCAGAGCTCCTCTGTGAAAGCTCTTCTTTCCTTTCCAGGGTTAATGAACAAACACTTCATGGAGGAATGGAAGCTGGCTGTGGAGAAGGGAGAGAGAAGAAAAGAACAGTATTCATATATGATATCACTTATATGTGGAATCTAAAGTAGTACACAAATAAACCTGCCTATGAAACAGAAACAGACTCAAAGACATAGAGAAGAGACTGGTGGCTGCCAAGGGGGAGGGAGGTGGGGGAGGGATGGAGTGGGAGTTTGGGTTCAGCAGATGCAAACTATTATATAGAGAATGGATCAACAACAAGGTCCTACTGTAGAGCACAGGGAACTATATTCAGTATCTTATGATAAACCACAATAATGGAAAAGAATATAAAAAGAGAATGTATATATATGTGTATAACTGAATCACTCTGCTGTACAGCAGAAACTAACACAACCTTGTAAATCAACTCTATTCCAGTTAAAAAAAAAAAAGAGAAAGAAAAGAAGGTATTCAGTTTGTTTTGGGGAGCTGAATTCACACAACTCCACCCCGACTTCCCCACCCCCCCTTTGATAACTGGGCTCGTGTATCAGATTTGCCATTGATGGGGTACCTCAGCCTCTGGTACCCTAGCTCCAAATAAGGACTATGAGGGTTAGAGAGAAACACTCCGTTGTGTGAGGAACTGCTGTTCCCTCGGCTGCAGGGTCTCCTGCGTGAGCTGTTGCCTTCAGGCCTCTGTTCAAACAGCACCTGGTCCAGGAGATGCCCTGACCACCTGAAGGACGAGGCCACGCCCTCTTTGCCCCTCCCCCCTTGGCCTGATTTGTTTCTCTTCACGTTCCTTATCACCATCTCACAGTTGCGTTTCTCGTCCATGGCTGCCTGCCTCCCCTGCCGCGGTGGAAGCTCCCCTGGCGGCGCTGTGGTCTGCCCGGTTCATCGCTGTGTCCTCGGGGCCCCGTCAGTGCCTGGCACTTACGTGGGGCTTTATTTATATTTGTTGAAGGAACTAATGAATGACAAAACTCTTGGGTTTCATTGTAGCTGAGATCTGAGGAAAACTATCTTGAGTCCAGAGAGTGAGCTGAACCTTATTTTAAAGACCTCTCTCTCCCTCTCCTTTTTTTTTTTTAGATGGCTTTATTGAGAAATAATTCACACATCATACAATTCACTCATTTAAAGTGTACAATTAAATGGTTTTTCGTATATTGGCTAAGTTGTGCAACCAGCCTCAGAGTCAATTTTAGAATATTTTCATCACCCAAAAAGATACTCTTCGGTTGGGGGGAGGGATAAATTAGGAGTTTGGGATTAACATACACAAACTATTATATATAAAATAGATAATCAACAAGGACCTACTGTATAGCACAGGGAACTACACTCAATATTTTGTGATGACCTATAAGGGAAAATAATCTGAAAAAGAATAGATATATAATGGAATCACTTTGCTGTGCACCTAAAACTAACATGACATTATAAACCAACTATACTTCAATTAAAAAAAATTAAAAATAAAAGATACTCTTCACCGTTCAGCCATCCACTTCCAACCCTCCCCTCCCTCCTATTCCCTGGAAGCCAGTGTGTTTCCATATCTGTGTAAATTTGCCTCTTCCAGACATTTCATATAAGTGAATCATATGATATGTGGCCTTTTGTGTCTTGCTTCTTCACTTGGCCTTATGTTTTCAAGGTTCATCCACGTTGTAGCACGTGTCAGAACTTCATCCCTTTTTGTGGTTGAATAATATCCCATTATGTGGATGGACCACATTTTGTTTATCCGTTCATCATTTACTGGGCATTTGGGCTGTTTCCACTTTTCGGCTCATCAGAATAACACTGCTTTGAGCATTCAGTTACAAATTTTTGTGTGAATTTATGTTTTAATTTCTTTGGGGTATAAAACCTAGGAGTGGGATTGCTAGGTCATATGATAACCGTATATTTAACCTTCAGGGGTTCTGTCAGACTGCTTTCCAAAGTGTCATGCTAATGTTCTCTTATGATTGAATGGTCTTTAAATTCTACCTTTTGCTAAATACATGATTTTCTAAGATTAATATAATCTAGATCAGTCTCAATTGTTCCTCTGAGATATAGGACTTTTTGAAGGGAATTTCATCAAAGAGATTAAGTGGCCTACCCCTCAGTGCTGGAGCTCAGTACCATGGAATTAACTTAGCCGCCAGGTGTATGGAACCCACCTTCATCGGGAAAGCTGAGCGGTACCCTCACCAGGGAAGGTCTTTCAACCTCAGCAGCATTTGCTTATTGACTGTGAAAGTGCCAGGGGGGAGAGGGCAGCGTTCCTGGGGGCAAGTCTCTTCCCAGAGGGAGGAAGGGATTTGGCTTTCTGTAGTCTTCCACGCTGGCTGATTCTGAAAGTGGGCATGGGGTGGGGGGCTGCCGAGAGGGCTCAATTCCAATTGTGGGTGGTGGCGGCTCCTTGGTTCCTGCTTCTTCTTGGCAGGCACCTCCAGCCCTGATGCTGCGTGGTAGAGACGCACGGCACAGCAGTGCCCCAGTTACTACCGTGTCAGATTTCTCCCAGACTCAACTCTGTCCTAAGAAACGCCACTGTGAACTCTGAGTCACCTGCACATTTAAGCCTTGCTTGGCTGGAATGGCCAGTACAGACCTACTAGAGAATGGACTTGAGGATATGGGGAGGGGGAAGGGCAAGCTGTGACAAAGTGAGAGAGTGGCATGGACATATATACACTACCAAATGTAACATAGATAACTAGTGGGAAGCAGCCGCAGAGCACAGGGAGATCAGCTCGGTGCTTTGTGACCATCTAGAGGGGTGGGATAGGGAGGGTGGGAGAGAGGGAGACGCAAGAGGGAAGAGATATGGGAACATATGTATATGTATAACTGATTCACTTTGTTATAAAGCAGAAACGAACACACCATTGTAAAGCAATTATACTCCAATAAAGATGTAAAAAAAAAAAAAAAAAAAAAGAAAAAATGCTCAGCCTCTTAGAAGCCAGAGGACAGCCACGGAAGGACCCTGCAGCTTCCAATTTATTTTTTTATTAATTTTTTTTTATTGAGGTACAGTTGATTTACAATGGTGTGTTGGTTTCCGCTGTACAGCAAAGTGATTCATTCACACATATACATACATCCACTTTCTTCTAGACTCCATTCCCATATCAGTCATTACAGAGCGCTGAATAGAGTTCCCAGTGCTACACAGTAGGTTCTTATTAGTTCTCCTTTATATATAGTAGTGTGTACATGTCAATCCCAATCTCCCACTTTATCCCCCCTTCTTTCCTCCTTGCAGCCTCCGATTTATTTTTTTACGGTTTATTTATTTATTTATTTATTTATTTATTTGCGGTACGCGGGCCTCTCACTGTTGTGGCCTCTCCCGTTGTGGAGCACAGGCTCTGGACGCACAGGATCAGCGGCCATGGCTCACGGGCCCAGCCGCTCCGCGGCATATGGGATCTTCCTGGACTGGGGCACGAACCCGTGTCCCCTGCATCGGCAGGCGGACTCTCAGCCACTACGCCACCAGGGAAGCCCGCAGCCTCCGATTTATTTATTCAAATTTACCATGCAGTAAAAGCCACGCAAGCAACCCATGCTCACATATTTGCTGTAACTCTTACAGCAATGTAAACATAGAATGAAGAGTGAAAGTTTCCTTCCTGGGCCCATCTCTCCTTCCCAGTCCCAAATCTCCTGCCCCACTGTGACCACTGTTAGTAGAGGACTGTGTGTATTCTGTGTCCCTCTCTGAACCTTCCCATCTGAAGGTCATTTTCTGTGCCCCGTGCCTGGAGGGTGTGCATGTAGGCTATTGCCTGAAGGACCACAGAATTGCTGTTAGCGGATCCCTGACATCCAAGTTCAGAGGATGATGCAAAATATTTCCTTGCTGTTCCCATTTGGGGGTCTTTCAGCTCAGCCAGCGAGGAGGAGTGCCCATCCATCCCGTCCCCTGCCCTCCTTCCTTTTCTGCTTCTCGGTCATGATGCCCATCCATCCCGTCCCCTGCCCTCCTTCCTTTTCTGCTTCTCGGTCAGGATGCTTCATCTGCTACCAACTCTAAGTCCAAACCTGGGAGACCCACTCCTGCATCCTTACCTGGCAATGGTGGGTGATGTCCTCCTGTCCTTCAGAGAAGAGCACATGCTGGCCAGGCAAATCTCTCCTGTGCTACTGATCACCTTTCATATGCGACTTTGGCGTGCTGTTGAACTGAAAGACCCCTTTCCCACTTGGAGTGAGGATGGGATTGAGCAAAGGGGGTGTAGGGAGCAGAGAGTTGCTCTACCTCACACACATATACACACACAGACACACGGGCACACCCACACAGGTGTATAGGTATTTTTCTTAGCACATAAACATAACTATGCTTTAAGTGTTGTTTTGCAACTAGCTTTTCCCCCACATAATACTACGTCTTGGAGATCTTCCATGTGAGTCCTCGTTCTCTGTAAGCACTGTTTAGTTGTCCATAGCATGGGTGTTAATAATGTTTGTAATCAGCGTGTTGAACAGCATGAATAAAGGGTTGTAATCAGGATGCAGCTTCATTTTTTTTATAACAAATTTAATCAGTTATACATATACATATGTTCCCATATCCCCTCCCTTTTGCGTCTCCCTCCCTCCCACCCTCCCTATCCCACCCCTCCAGGCGGTCAAAAAGCACCGAGCTGATCTCCCTGTGCTATGAGGCTGCTTCCCACTAGCTATCTACCTTACGTTTGGTAGTGTATATATGTCCATGCCGCTCTTTCACTTTGTCACAGCTTACCCTTCCCCCTCCCCATATCCTCATGTCCATTCTCTAGTAGGTCTGTGTCTTTATTCCTGTCTTACTCCTAGGTTCTTCATGACATTTTTTTTTCTTAAATTCCATATATATGTGTCAGCATACAGTATTTGTCTTTCTCTTTCTTACTTCACTCTGTATGACAGATTCTAGGTCCATCCACCTCATTACAAATAGCTCAATTTCATTTCTTTTTATGGCTGAGTAATATTCCATTGTATATATGTGCCACATCTTCTTTACCCATTCATCCGATGATGGACACTTAGGTTGTTTCCATCTCCGGGCTATTGTAAATAGGGCTGCTATGAACATTTTGGTACATGTCTCTTTTTGAATTATGGTTTTCTCAGGGTATATGCCCAGTAGTGGGATTGCTGGGTCATATGGTAGTTCTATTTGTAGTTTTTTAAGGAACCTCCATACCGTTCTCCATAGTGGCTGTACCAATTCACATTCCCACCAGCAGTGCAAGAGTGTTCCTTTTTTTCCACACCCTCTCCAGCATTTATTGTTTCTAGATTTTTTGATGATGGCCATTCTGACTGGTGTGGGGTGATACCTCATTGTAGTGTTGATTTGCATTTCTCTAATGAGCAAAGATGTTGAGCATCCTTTCATGTGTTTGTTGGCAGTCTGTATATCTTCTGTGGAGAAATGTCTATTTAGGTCTTCTGCCCATTTTTGGATTGGGTTGTTTGTTTTTTTGTTATTGAGCTGCATGAGCTGCTTATGAATTTTGGAGATTAATCCTTTGTCAGTTGTTTCATTTACAAATAGTTTCTCCCATTCTGAGGGTTGTCTTTTCGTCTTGTTTATGGTTTCCTTTGCTGTGCAAAAGCTTTTAAGTTTCATTAGGTCCCATGTATTTATTTTTGTCTTTATTTCCATTTCTCTAGGAGGTGGGTCAAAAAGGATCTTGCTGTGATTTATGTCATAGAGTGTTCTGCCTATGTTTTCCTCTAAGAGTTTGATAGTGTCTGGCCTTACATTTAGGTCTTTAATCCATTTTGAGCTTATTTTTGTGTATGGTGTTAGGGAGTGATCTAATCTCATACTTTTACATGTCCCTGTCCAGTTTTCCCAGCACCACTTATTGAAGAGACTGTCCTTTCTCCACTGTACATTCCCACCTCCTTTATCAAAGATAAGGTGACCATATGTCCGTGGGTTTATCTCTGGGCTTTCTATCCTGTTCCATTGATCTATCTTTCTGTTTTTGTGCCAGTACCATACTGTCTTGATTACTGTAGCTTTGTAGTATAGTCTGAAGTCAGGGAGCCTGATTCCTCCAGCTCCATTTTTCGTTCTCAAGATTACTTTGGCTATTTGGGGTCTTTTGTGTTTCCATACAAATTGTGAAATATTTTGCTCTAGTTCTGGGAAAAATGCCAGTGGTAGTTTGATAGGGATTGCCTTGAATCTGTAGATTGCTTTGGGTAGTAGAGTCATTTTCACAATGTTGATTCTTCCAATCCAAGAACATGGTACATCTCTCCATCTATTTGTATCATCTTTAATTTCTTTCATCAGTGTCATAATTTTCTGCATACAGGTCTTTGTCTCCTTAGGTAGGTTTATTCCTAGATATTTTATTCTTTTTGTTGCAATGGTAAATGGGAGTGTTTTCTTGATTTCACTTTCAGATTTTTCATCATTAGTATATAGGAATGCCAGAGATTTCTGTGCATTAATTTTGTATCCTGCAACTTTACCAAATTCATTGATTAGCTCTAGTAGTTTTCTGGTAGCATCTTTAGGATTCTCTATGTATAGTATCATGTCATCTGCAAACAGTGACAGCTTTACTTCTTCTTTTCCAATTTGGATTCCTTTTATTTCCTTTTCTTCTCTGATTGCTGTGGCTAAAACTTCCAAAACTATGTTGAATAAGAGTGGTGAGAGTGGGCAACCTTGTCTTGTTCCTGATCTTAGTGGAAATGGTTTCAGTTTTTCACCATTGAGGACGATGCTGGCTGTGGGTTTGTCATATATGGCCTTTATTATGTTGAGGAAAGTTCCCTCTATGCCTACTTTCTGCAGGGTTTTTATCATAAATGGGTGTTGAATTTTGTCGAAAGCTTTCTCTGCATCTATTGAGATGATCATATGGTTTTTCTCCTTAAATTTGTTAATATGGTGTATCACGTTGATTGATTTGCGTATATTGAAGAATCCTTGCATTCCTGGAATAAACCCCACTTGATCATGGTGTATGAGCCTTTTAATGTGATGTTGGATTCTGTTTGCTAGTATTTTGTTGAGGATTTTTGCATCTATGTTCATCAGTGGTATTGGCCTGTAGTTTTCTTTCTTTGTGACATCCTTGTCTGGTTTTGGTATCAAGGTGATGGTGGCCTCGTAGAATGAGTTTGGGAGTGTTCCTCCCTCTGCTATATTTTGGAAGAGTTTGAGAAGGATAGGTGTTAGCTCTTCTCTAAATGCTTGATAGAATTCACCTGTGAAGCCATCTGGTCCTGGGCTTTTGTTTGTTGGAAGATTTTTAATCACAGTTTCAATTTCAGTGCTTGTGATTGGTCTGTTCATATTTTCTATTTCTTCCTGATTCAGTCTTGGCAGGTTGTGCATTTCTAAGAATTTGTCCATTTCTTCCAGGTTGTCCATTTTATTGGCATAGAGTTGCTTGTAGTAATCTCTCATGATCTTTTGTATTTCTGCAGTGTCAGTTGTTACTTCTCCTTTTTCATTTCTAATTCTATTGATTTGAGTCTTCTCCCTTTTTTTCTTGATGAGTCTGGCTAATGGTTTATCAATTTTGTTTATCTTCTCAAAGAACCAGCTTTTAGTTTTATTGATCTTTGCTATTGTTTCCTTCATTTCTTTTTCATTTATTTCTGATCTGATTTTTATGATTTCTTTCCTTCTGCTAACTTTGGGATGTTTTTGTTCTTCTTTCTCTAATTGCTTTAGGTGCAAGGTTAGGTTGTTTATTCGAGATGTTTCCTGTTTCTTAAGGTGGGATTGTATTGCTATAAACTTCCCTCTTAGAATTGCTTTTGCTGCATCCCATAGGTTTTGGGTCGTCGTGTCTCCATTGTCATTTGTTTCTAGGTATTTTTTAATTTCCTCTTTGATTTCTTCAGTGATCACTTTGTTATTAAGTAGTATATTGTTTAGCCTCCATGTGTTTGCATTTTTTGCAGCTCTTTTCCTGTAATTGATATCTAGTCTCATAGCATTGTGGTCAGAAAAGATACTTGATACAATTTCAATTTTCTTAAATTTACCAAGGCTTGATTTGTGACCCAAGATATGATCTATCCTGGAGAATGTTCCATGAGCACTTGAGAAAAATGTGTATTCTGTTGTTTTTGGATGGAATGTCCTATAAATATCAATTAAGTCCATCTTGTTTAATGTATCATTTAAAGCTTGTGTTTCCTTATTTATTTTCATTTTGGATGATCTGTCCATTGGTGAAAGTGGGGTGTTAAAGTCCCCTACTATGATTGCGTTACTGTCGATTTCTCCTTTTATGGCTGTTAGTATTTGCCTTATGTATTGAGGTGCTCCTATGTTTGGTGCATAAATATTTACAATTGTTATATCTTCTTCTTGGATCGATCCCTTGATCATTATGTAGTGTCCTTCTTTGTCTCTTCTAGTAGTCTTTCTTTTAAAGTCTATTTTGTCTGATATGAGAATTGCTACTCCAGCTTTCTTTTGGTTTCCATTTGCATGGAATATCTTTTTCCCTCCCCTTACTTTCAGTCTGTATGTGTCTCTAGGTCTGAAGTGGGTCTCTTGTAGACAGCATATATATGGGTCTTGTTTTTGTATCCATTCAGCCAATCTGTGTCTTTTGGTGGGAGCATTTAGTCCATTTACATTTAAGGTAATTATCGATATGTATGTTCCTATTCCCATTTTCTTAATTGTTTTGGGTTCGTTATTGTAGGTCTTTTCCTTCTGTTGTGTTTCTTGCCTAGAGAAGTTCCTTTAGCATTTGTTGTAAAGCTGGTTTGGTGGTGCTGAACTCTCTCAGCTTTTGCTTGTCTGTAAATGTTTTAATTTCTCCATCAAATCTGAATGAGATCCTTGCTGGGTAGAGTAATCTTGGTTGCAGGTTTCTCTCCTTCATCACTTTAATTATGTCCTGCCACTCCCTTCTGGCTTGTAGAGTTACTGCTGAGAGATCAGCTGTTATCCTGATGGGGATTCCCTTGTGTGTTATTTGTTGTTTTTGCCTTGCTGCTTTTAATATGATTTCTTTGTGTTTAATTTTTGACAGTTTGATTAATATGTGTCTTGGCATATTTCTCCTTGGATTTATTCTGTATGGGACTCTCTGTGCCTCCTGGACTTGATTAACTATTTCCTTTCCCATATTAGGGAAGTTTTCAACTATAATCTCTTCAAATATTTTCTCAGTCCCTTTCTTTTTCTCTTCTTCTTCTGGAACCCCTATAATTCGAATGTTGGTGCGTTTAATGTTGTCCCAGAGGACTCTGAGACTGTCCTCTGTTCGTTTCATTCTTTTTTCTTTATTTTGCTCTGCAGCAGTTATTTCCACTATTTTATCTTCCACCTCACTTATCCGTTCTTCTGCCTCAGTTATTCTGCTATTGATCCCATCTAGAGTATTTTTTATTTCATTTATTGTGTTTTTAATCGATGCTTGATTCATCTTTAGTTCTTCTAGCTCCTTGTTAACTGTTTCTTGCATTTTGTCTATTCTATTTCCAAGATTTTGGATCTGGGAAATAGAATCTTGGATCATCTTTACCATCATTATTCTGAATTCTTTTTCAGGTAGACTGCCTATTACCTCTTCATTTGTTAGGTCTGGTGGGTTTTTATCTTGCTCCTTCTCCTGCTGTGTGTTTTTCTGTTTTCTCATTTTGCTTATGTTACTGTGTTTGGGGTCTCCTTTTTGCAGGCTGCAGGTTCGTAGTTCCCGTTGTTTTTGGTGTCTGTCCCCAGTGGCTAAGGTTGGTTTAGTGGGTTGTGTAGGCTTCCTGGTGGAGGGGACTAGTGCCTGTGTTCTGGTGGGTGAGGCTGGATCTTGTCTTTCTGGTGGGCAGGTCCACGTCTGGTGGTGTGTTTTGGGGTGTCTGCGGACTTTTTATGATTTTAGGCCACCTCTCTGCTAATGCGTGGCATTGTGTTCCTGTCTTGCTAGTTGTTTGGCCTAGGGTGTCCAGCACTGTAGCTTGCTGGTCGTTGAGTGAAGCTGGGTGCTGGTGTTGAGATGGAGATCTCTGGAAGATTTTCGCCGTTTGATATTATGTGGAGCTGGGAGGTCTCTTGTGGACCAGTGTCCTGAAGTTGGCTCTCCCACCTCAGAGGCACAGCACTGATTCCTGGCTCCTCAATTCGGGATGATTTGTTGTCCATTCATGTATTCCACAGATGCAGGGTACATCAAGTTGATTGTGGAGCTTTAATCCGCTGCTTCTGAGGCTGCTGGGAGAGGTTTCCCTTTCTCTTCTTTGTTCTCACAGCTCCTGGGTCTCAGCTTTGGATTTGGCCCCGCCTCTGCGTGTAGGTCGCCGGAGGGCGTCTGTTCTTCGCTCAGACAGGACAGGGTTAAAGGAGCAGCCTCTTCGGGGACTCTGGCTCACTCAGGCCGGGCGGGAGGGAGGGGCACGGAGTGCGGGGCGAGCCTGCAGTGGCAGAGGTCGGCGTGACGTTGCACCAGCCCGAGGCGCGCCGTGCGTTCTCCCAGGGAAGCCGCCCCTGGATCCCGGGACCCCGGCAGTGGCGGGCTGCACAGGCTCCCGGAAGGGCGGTGTAGACAGTGACTTGCGCTCGCACACAGGCTTCTTGGCGGCGGCAGCAGCAGCCCCAGCGTCCCACGCCCGTCACTGGGCTCCGCGCTTTCAGTCGTGACTCGCGCCCATCTGTGGAGCCCCTTTAAGCAGCGCTCTTAATCCCCTCTCCTCGCGCACCAGGAAACCAAGAGGGAAGAAAAAGTCTCTTGCCTCTTCGGCAGCTCCAGAGTTTTCCCGGACTCCCTCCCGGCTAGCTGTGGCACATCAGCCCCCTTCAGGCTGAGTTCTCGCCGCCAGCCCCAGTCCTCTCCCTGCGCTCTGACCGAAGCCCGAGCCTCAGCTTCCAGCGCCCCCCGCCCCGGCGGGTGAGCATACAAGCCTCTCGGGCTGGTGAGTGCCGCTCGGCACCGCTCCTCTGTGCGGGAATCTCTCCGCTTTGCCCTACCCAGGTATGTGGGGAGTTTCTTGCCTTTTGGGAGGTCTGGGGTCTTCTGCCAGCGTTCAGTAGGTGTTCTGTAGGAGTTGTTCCATGTGTAGCTGTATTTCTGGTGTATCCGTGGGGAGGACGGTAATCTCCGCGTCTTACTCTTCCGCCATCTTACCCGGAAATGTCTTCATTTTTTTTTAAAACAAAAATTATTTTATTATCTCTCATGTTTTCCTTGGGTCAGAAATTTGGTAAGGGCGCAGCCGGACAAATTTGGATGGAGGACTGTCCTGCTGTTCCAGTAAAACAGTGGCTGGATCTGGAAGAGTCAGGGGAAGGAGAAGCTAGAGGCTGGCTGGACATCTCTCCCTCTTCATTTGGTCTCTCTGAATACACTAGTTTGTGCTTCCTCACAGCATGGTGGACTTAGCGTAGTAGGATTTCTTACATGGCTGCTGAGGGCTTTAGTATAAGTGTTCCAGCAAGCCAGGAGGGAAGCTTGGCCTTGTCTGTTCCTGAGTCCTGGCTGGATCCAGGGAGAGAGAGGGGCTAGGGTGGCACAATGAAGGTACAACTTCATTTTATTTTCCACTGCCTCTTACAATGTTCTCAGTGGGGAGATCCTCTCTGTGGCTTAGATAAAAACGCAGGTGGTCCTGGGACTAGTCTAATTATTCCTAGGTCCCTTTAAGCAGCAAAGCACAGTCTTGATTCAGAAATGAGAATGTGTGCTCCAACGTATTTACTCTTTCTTTGTTTAAAAATTAATTTTGTTGAAGTATAGTTGGTTTACAGTGTTGTGTTAATTACTGCTGTACAGCAGTGACTCAGTTATGCATATATATATACATATATACATTCTTTTTCATATTCTTTTCCATTATGGTTTATCACAGGATATTGAATAGAGTTCCCTGTGCTCTACAGGAGGACCTTGTTGCTTATCCATTCTCTATAAATAGTTTTCATCTGCTGATTCCAAATTTCCAATCCAATCCTCTCCCACCCCCTTCCCTCTTGGCAACCACAAGTTTGTTCTCTAACAAACTCTCTGCGAGTTTGTTTCTGTTTCGTAGATATGTTCATTTGTGTTCTATTTTAAATTCCACACATAAGCAATGTCATATGGTATTTGTCTTTGTCTTACTGACTTCACTTAGTACGACAGTCTCTAGTTGCATCCATGTAGTTGCAAATGCGATAGTTTGTCTTGATGTTATCTTCCCTTGCATGGTCTTCTAATTTGTTTTTCTCTGATTTGGTGTCTGGCGTTCAAGTTGGATTCTTTCCTCTGATGTCTGGTAATCCTTCATTGTTCACACAAAATCTGTAGTGAGGCTGTAAAACTGATAGGCAGTTTGGACACTGTGAATGGTATTCAACATCGGCTGATCTGGTTGGGCTATTCCACTGGGGAACCTCCAATGTCAGCATCTTTGGGAATTTTCCCGGAGAAGACATTTCCAATCTCTGGCTTCGAGCATTTGCATGCAGCTGACAATAATCTGTGAGCCTCAGAGTTCTATTCGCAAATGTGCACTTGAACCACTTCTTTTAAAAATCGTTTCCCCAGCTTGGACTATGCCTGGTATCTCTGGCCCAGAGACTGTATTATCCTCTTCAAAGAACAAGCCTCCAGGTTTCTGCTGGGTGAGGGGGGGAGCCATCCCAGACTGTGTGGAATTTGGGAGGGCATCTGGTTGTTTGCTTTCCTATGGACTTTCTATTAACCCTATTTTTAGTCCCACTTTTACCCCCAGTTCCAGAGGTATTGGACATCTCCAAATCTTTTAGGGGTTGTGCAGGGTAATTTGAGTGCTTCTTGACTCTCCCTACTGCTAGCTAAGGATTCAGTGTTCTTGAACATTCTAAATCAGTTCTCAGTCATCCATCTGCTTTCTAGTTTCTAAAATTTGATCCGGGGACTTCTTTCTGTTCTTTCTGTCTTCATGGGTTGATGTCTTCAAAAATTCATTTATTGTTGTTTTTGGTAGGTTTCAGAGGGACCAAACAATGAAAGCATAAGTTTACTCTTCCACTTAGGATTTCAATGCATTTTTTAAAAAGTATTCTTATTTATTTATACATTTATTTATTCATTTATTTTATTTTTGACTGCGCTGTATCTTTGTTATTCTGTGTGGGCTTTCTCTAGTTGCAGTGAGCAGGGGCTACTCTTCATTGCAGTGTGCAGGCTTCTTATTCTGGTGGCTTGTCTTTGTTGTGGAGCATGGGCTCTAGGCACACGGGCTTCAATAGTTGTGGCTCGCAGGGGCTCAGTAGTTGTGGCTCGCGGGCTCTAGAGCACAAGCTCAGTAGGTGTGGCGCAGGGGCTTAGCTGCTCCGTGGCATATGGGATCTTCCTGGACCAGGGCTCAAACACGTGTCCCCTGCATTGGCAGGCGGGTTCTTAACCACTGCACCACCAGGGAAGGCCCTGCTATGCCCTTTATTTTCTGGAATTGATTTTACAGCCTGCACCCCCTCCACATACACACAGGTACTCTGTCTCTCTCTTGCTGTATTCTCTTTGGATAGATGCATGGGAAGATTTCTATCAGGAAATCTGGAATAGCTGAGCTTCCCCTGAATATTTGGCTGAATTTTAATCTTATAGGTATTTATGGATTATGTACTCTCTGTTTCCTTCTGTTTTTTTCTTGCGGTACGCGGGCCTCTCACTGTTGTGGCCTCTCCCGTTGCGGAGCACAGGCTCCGGACGCGCAGGCTCAGCGGCCATGGCTCACGGGCCCAGCCGCTCCGCGTCATGTGGGATCTTCCCGGACCGGGGCACGAACCCATGTCCCCTGCATCGGCAGGCGGACTCCCAACCACTGCACCACCAGGGAAGCCCTCTGTTTCCTTCTTTTATGGGCTGCCTGGAAGCTCAGAAAACATGTTTGGCTTGACCCAAGCAAGCTCGCAGAACCAACAGTCTGCACTTTGTACGACATCATCATCCTTAACTTCGTCTCATTTTTCCCATCTTTATTTTTCTCAATGCTTATTTTCTCACAGATTAATTTTTTAAACTTATTTTCTAGGCATTTCTGGGTTAGGCTGCAGGACATCTTTGTAGAATGGGGTGAGATAGCAATGTACAAATGAAGAAACGAGCAGCATAAAACTTTTTGCCTGCAGTGGCAACACAGCCCAGAAATAAATGCAGGTCCACGAGGCTGGGGTAAATCTGCCAAGGAGAGCACTCCATGCTGGAGGGTTGAGAGAAATCAGGAGGTCTCTGGGACATCGCGGAAGCCCGTGATGGAGATCAGTAAGAACATTTATAGCTTCCTGCAGCCCTGGGTGTTCCTTCCAGACACTAGATCCTCATTGGAGTGACCCATATAGCAATTCTGATGGATTTAGAGCAGTTACCTTTCTGGATTCCACATGGGTCATGAACTTTGGAGAGACACAGACCAGTTTCAAGTCTGAGCTCTGTGGCTTAGCACAATATACTTTTTTTTCTTTTAAATTTTATTTATTTATTTATTTATTTGGCTGTGTTGGGACTTAGTTGCGGCACGTGGGATCTCTTGTTGCGGGGTTGCGGGCTTCTCTCTCGTTGTGGTGTGCGGGCTCCAGAGTGTGTGGGCTCTGTAGTTGCAGCATGTGGGCTTGCTTAGTTGCTCTGTGGCATGTGGGATCTTAGTTCTCCAGCCAGGGACTGAACCCGCGTCCCCTGCATCGGAAGGCGGATTCTTAACCACTGGACCACCAGGGAACTCCCACCATATTCTTAACCTACTTGAGACTTGTGGCAGTGACATTCAACGCTCACCAAATATCCAAGTGCTCTTACACCCATCCCAGTCTACTTCCTGGCATTTTGGTGGGAGTTAGTTCTTCTAACTAAGCATAGAAGAATAGGTGTGAGTGCACCGTGCTTGACTTTTGCTGCCCGATTATGAGGAAGGCTGTGTTATAGATGGTGAATCTATAGGATGGCAAAATCTCCATCAACCTGGGTCCTTGAGTGAGTGAGCCTTGCTGGACGTTAGTATAAGTGAGGAGTGATGTGGATTTTGTGAAGCTGGTGAGATTTTGGGTTCAGCCTTGCCTGACCTCGCTGATACAATCCTCCGTCTTCTTGGCAGTAACATGGGAATAGTGATTACTCCTTGACAAGTTTCTTTGTTGAAGTTTGACAGTAATACAAGTGGAGATTCTGGTATAGCATCTGGCCCAGAGCAGAATCACTGGTGTTATAATAATAATAACGATCATTTTTATTGATTTCTTTGGCAGAGTCAGATGATGAGGTCTGATGGGCTGTGACTCAGTGCAGGGCAGTGTAATAACACGGAAAGAGCAGTGTTTCAGGGATCAGACAGACCTGCAGGCATAACCCAACTCAACACAAATTCACCGGTGAATTACTCTAAGTTGCTTTCTACAACTATAAAATGTGAATAAGTTTATCTAACTTGAAGCCTTATCAAGAAGGTTAAAAAAGCATGTGAAAGGGACTTCCCTAGTGGCGCAGTGGTTAAGAACCCGCCTGCCAGCGCAGGGGACACGGGTTCGTGCCCTGGTCTGGGAAGATCCCACATGCCGTGGAGCAACTAAGCCCATGTGCCACAACTACTGAGCCTGTGCTCTAGAGCCCGCGAGCCACAACTACCGAAGCCTGTGAGTCTAGAGCCCGTGCTCTGCAACAAAAGAAGCCACCGCAATGAGAAGCCCGTGTGCCACAACTAGAGAAAGCCCGTGTGCAGCAACAAAGACCCAACACAGCCAAAAAAAAATAAATTAAAAAAAAAATCATGTGAAAGTCCGAGCAGGTAATTCCTTTTCTTTGCTTCCCTGTGTGTCTCCCCAGTAGGCTGATTCAGACCCAGCCTCAGGCTCCCGGCCAAGGGCGTGGCCCTCCTCCAGGGGTGTGAGGCTGGCCATTCAGCTAAGGACTAAGATAGCGGTGCTGCCTTCTCAAGGCCACCAGGCACTTCTCATTGCATTTTCCAGCAGGAATCATGCAATAAGGCTAGGTTTTACCAATCTCATAAAGACTGATGGGAAGTCTGACTCAAGTTGCTAGGAGTTTGGCCAGCGCAGCGGGAAGTCAAAGGGATGCTAGCTTGGCCATCCTGGGGGTTGGGGGGAGATGGACGATGGTGGGGTGGCGGCAGTCAGCTTTGATGGGGGAGTGCTGGAACTCATACAAGCCCTTCTCCCCCTCACCTCTTCCTCTCCCTGTCAAGAGGTGACCAGCTCACAAGTGACCAGAGAATCCAGGCTGCAAAATAGACCCCGGGGTCCACGAGAAGGAACTGAAGGAACTGAAGCTGCAACGGAAAAGACAAGTTCAATTAAAAAGTATCAAGTGGCAAAACGTTTCCAAGCCAGTCTTTTTTTTTTTTTTTTTTTTTTGCGGTACGCGGGCCTCTCACTGCTGTGGCCTCTCCCGTTGCGGAGCACAAGCTCTGGACGCGCCGGCTGAGCGGCCATGGCTCACGGGCCCAGCCGCTCTGCTGCATGTGGGATCTTCCTGGACTGGGGCACAAACCCACGTCCCCTGCATCGGCAGGCAGACTCTCAACCACTGCGCCACCAGGGAAGCCCCATGTTGGATATCTGAGAAGCTGCCACAGCAGCTGCACCATTTTACAACCCACCACAGTGTATGAAGGCGCCCACTTCTCCCCATAGAATAAGTGTTGGGCTTATTCTTGGGCTTATTCTTGGGCTTATTCTTGGGCTCTCTGCTCAGTCTCCTTGGGTACAATTGCCTGTGTCTCAGGATTCTCTGGTGTCCTGCTTCCTTCTTGGCTTCTCCCCAAGGTGGAGTGGTTGAGTGAGAGGGACCAGGCAGGGCTGGGGTCCTGGGCGAGGTGTCCTCTGGCTCCCGAGGCCTGTGGCTGTTTCAGGGATGCTTATGCTGGGCTCATCTTCAAGGGCTCCACATGGGGAGTCCCGTGGACCGCCTTATGCCCTCAGGGCTGCTCTCGCTGTCTGAGCACCCCAGACTGGAAGGACGGGTGGGGAAGAGCGCCCCTCAGCTTTGCTCTGGTCCTCCCTCCCCACTTGTTAGGCTCTTCAGGCTGGAAAGGCAGTGCGGTTTACTGCTGTTCCTTCTCTCCTACAGCAGTGACCTCCATGACCTGTGTGTCATGTGTACAAGGACCATCTTCCCTCATCTGGGGGACCGTAGCGGGGACTCCATGCAACACGCCCCCTCTGCCAAGGTTTTGCCCTTGATATCTACTACATCAGAGCTAAAGGAATTGGAAATGCTCACTTCTCCGACAAACCTGTCTTTCAAGCATATTGCCTTGCTGAAAATCATATTTTGCATGCCCGGAGCAGAATAATAATTGCCTCATTCATTTCCTTTGCATTTTTTTCTGTAACAAATGTGAGTGAGTGAATGAATCTGACTGACTAGGATGAAGACTATGTGTCAGGAAGGCAAAAGAGGAAATAATTTTCAAAAATATTTTCAAATTATTATTGCTGTTCCATTGCTATCATCTCAGTGTTTGTCAAATTTTTTTAGCCCATGACCCCCTGCCTAAAAAATTTTGTCAAGCTTTACTATTTTTATTTATTATTAAAATTTTTTTAATTAAAAAAATTTTTTATTGAAGTATAGTAGATTTACAGTGTTCTGTTGGTTTCAAGTATAAGGCAAAGTGGTTCAGTTATATATATGTATACATATGTGTGTGTGTGTATATATATATATATATATATATATATATATATATATATATATATGTATGTATTCTTTTTCAGATTCTTTTCCCTTATAGATTATCACAGAATATTGAGCAGAGTTCCCTGTGCTATATAGTAGGTCCTTGTTGGTTATCTATTTTGTATATAGTAGTGTGTATATGCTAACCCCAATGTCTAGCTCTAATATTGCACTTGCGTTATGATTATAAACACTTTTTTCCAAACATGAGATTATGTAATACTACCAAAAATATCTTGAACTGTGCAAGTATTTCTTGAATGTATTATTATTGTAGACAAAATTCCGACAAAGCTAAAGACCCTTTTAAGTACCACCTCCAATTCTAAGACCTCCAAGAGGTAACCATGCTTATCTCAGATGTGTATCTTTCCAGATCTTTTCCTTATGCGTTTATATACAGACACAACTATCTATAGAAATAAGTCAGTCTGTCTGCTTTCTTTTTGCCCGAATACTATTATTCTTTGTGCATTGTTTTGCAGCTTGCTTGTTTTCACTTCTAAAATGCCTTGAAGGTCATACCATGCCAGTGCAGGTAGCTTTACCTCATTTTATTTTAAATGTTACATAGTATTCTATAGCACAGAGATACCACATGTGAATGAGCATACAAATTGATTCTTATATTTTTATTGTTACAAATTATGTTTCAGGGAACACTCTGGTACATAGCGCTTTCTGCACATATACAATAGTTTCTCTAGGGAGAGAGTCAGAAGAGGAATTGTTGGGTCAAAGGGCATTTTCTATTTAACATTTTCTTATGCGCCACCCAACTGCCCGCCTGAAGTTCTGAACCTAGAATAAGCTATGGAAGATGCTTTTAAAGAACTGCACGTGTCCTAAACCCTCTACCCCGGGAGACTGTGATACACTCCTCCGCTCCCTTGAGCATCATTGATTTATACTTCAGTACGAGTGCAATCATTGTGTTTTCTCAACCAGAGAAATCTACGTTTAAAGGCTTACTTCTAATTGTGCAATAAAGCACGTTGTTTTCTGTGGAAGTAATTTCAGGCATCAGTGAGCAGGCAAGGGAGCAATTTTGGGGGATGCCAGCTTTTCCGTGCCCCTGAAATTACTCTCTCTTGGTTGCTGGCTACCCTGTGAGGCACACAGAAGACCCTGCTCTCCTTCTCTGGTCCTGCATTGCTTCAAGGAGCTGGGTCCACGCTCGAGGCTTGGTCCAGAACGGGAACATCCCAGAGACAAGCCCTGAGCTCTTATTTTCTGGTTCGTCTTTGCAGAGGGCCATGGTGGACCTGGCAGAACACAGCCCCGCAAGACCCGTGGGGAGGAGCCCGGGGCAGCTGGATCACTTGAGAGTCCAAGCAGAGGAGGAGGCAGGGGGTTCTGTCACACCCAGGAGGGAGGGGCAACATCAGGTGGCAGCCAGGAGACTGGCCAAGGGACAAGGCTCAGCCCTCCTGGAGAGGAGGTGGGAAAGCAGAGTAAGAGGCTGGCCAAGGAGGAAGCGGGCCATGACCGGGACGGCGGCTTCGGGCAGCCCTGTCCTTGTGGAGGCCTGGCCACGTACGTCAGCTGGGGCAGGCTGGCTCAGAGGGCTCTAGAATTGTGCGTCTGGGTGGATGGTGGGGGTGGGTGAGGGCTGTCGGAGAAGCTAGGATGCAGAGAAATCTCAGCAACTCTGAGATGGCTCTTAACATCTTCCCTCTGAGCAGATGAGAAAACGTGCTCAGAGATACTGCAGAGTTCCAGCAGGCGGAGGCATGGTCTGCATCCAGCCCTGTCTGACCTGGAGACACATGCTCAGCCCCAAGGAGACGCCCCTGCCCACGTCTGCCCCTCTGGACTGTGTGGGGGTCTCCGGGGGCACACGGTGGGCACTCAGCATGTGTTTGGTGAGTGGGTGACCCAATGAATGAATGAAGAACTGAAGGTCTTCCCAGCCACGAGGAAGGGCCGCCTGAAAGGGTGACAGTTAAGGGATCACCCTCATCCCTAAAAAGCTCATCTTCGAATTCTTCTTGCAGGGAGAGTGTTACTCCTGGGAAGGACCCTCAGAAAGCCCTTCCGTCTCCTGCCGAGAGGGAGGAGAGGAGGGCACCAGCACCCGCCGCCCCGGGGGCTGCAGAGCTGCAGGGAAGGGGAGACCGTGCAGGGAAGTTCTGAGAACACATGATTACGTGTCTTGTGTTCGGAGAGGAAAGGGAGCCCTTCTGTGGAGCATCCGTTCTCACCTGACCATGATGATGAAATATATCACCTGAGAGCATCTTGGCTGGACCTTGGCTCTAAATCAACGTATGACCTCATGTCCAGTGACCCCAGGAATCAATGGCAGCAGCAAAACGTCGATTATAAATCCCTTAGTGCATGCATTTGCTTCCGCAACAGAAAGCTTGCTTTTCACTCAAGATGGGGTCCCAAAGATCAAAACTGGGGAATTCCCTGCAAGAGACTACGGATGACTCAGAACTCTCCAGAACCATCTCAGGAGGGCAGGACACTGGGTTTGAAAGGGCCACTTGCTCTGTCCCTTTCAGGCCTGAACAGACAACACTGGCTTTCCTTTTTTTTTTTTTCTTTTTTTTCTTTTTGCTGTATGCGGGCCTCTCACTGTTGTGGCCTCTCCCATTGCGGAGCACAGGCTCCGGATGCGCAGGCCCAGCGGCCATGGCTCACGGGCCCAGCCGCTCCGTGGCATATGGGATCCTCCCAGACCGGGGCACGAACCCGTGTCCCCTGCATCGGCAGGCGGACTCTTAACCACTGCGCCACCAGGGAGGCCCCAACACTGGCTTTCCTTTTATAGACGGTTTCCTCTAGGCTGCGTCTGACATACATACATTTTACGTCATCTTGACCAAACTCCTGCAAGACATATACTATTCATATATACTGTTTATATACATTCATACATACTATTCATATTTTCATTTTAGATACGAGAAAACTGAGTTTTAGAGATGTGTTATACAGCTAACCAGAGCAGAAGCCAAGATTTCACCAGGTCTCTTTGGCTCTGAAGTCTGAATTTTACGCGCCAAACCTTGAAGCTTCCCCGAAGTCCTGCTGCTGCTTTATGCCTTTGGGAAAAGTTTAAACTCTCCGTACAGGTTGGATACGAAGAGACTTCACATTTATTGTATCCATTATGAACTTTCCATATATTCTTCGTCTTTCCTTACAACAGCCCTGGGAAGTAGATTATGGACTGACTTCACTATAAACCTAATTGCTTCAATGGGAAACAGCATTAGAAGTCAGGGAGCTTCAGACTTGCAATCACAAAGTTATTTTTTTTAATGTTTCTTTTATAATGAAAGCGAGTTTTTTTTTTTTTTTTTTTTTTTTGCGTTATGCGGGCGTCTCACTGTTGTGGCCTCTCCCGTTGTGGAGCACAGGCTCCGGACGCACAGGCTCAGCGGCCATGGCTCACGGGCCCAGCTGCTCCGCGGCATGTGGGATCTTCCCAGACCGGGGCACGAACCCGCGTCGCCTGCATCGGCAGGCAGACTCTCAACCACTGCTCCACCAGGGAAGCCCTGAAAGCGAGTTTTTAAAAAAATTTATTTTATTGAAGTATAGTTGATTTATGATGTATTAGTTTCTGCTATACAGCAAAGTGACTCAGTTATTTATATATATATGTGTGTGTGTGTGTGTGTATATATATACATATATATATATATATATATATATATATTCTTTTTCATACTCTTTTCCATCATGGTTTATCACAAGATATTGAATGTAGTTCCCTGTGCTATGCAGTAGGACCTTGTTGTTTATCTATTCTCTATATAATAGTTTGCATCTGCTAATCCCAAACTCCCAATCCATCCATCCCCCACTCTCCCTTCCCCAATGGCAACCACAAGTCTGTTCTCTATGTCTGTGAGTCTGTTTTTGTTTCGTAGTTAAGTTCATCTGTGTCATATTTTGGATTCCACATATAAGCGATATCATATGGTATTTGTGTTTTTCTGATTTAATGAAGGCGACTTTTAATCACGATAAGTACAAAAGCTATGAGTTGAAAGAAGTATCACCAGGGCAATCCTGAGTGGCACATTAACACCAACCCTAAATGAAAGGGTTTCTAGAACATCGAATTGCAGCGTAGTTCACAACCTCTAACAGTAACAAAAATCCTTACTGTCAGATGGGCAGATGGCTGCTCGGTAAATAGTCCACCAGCTCCTAAACTGCCCCCATGATTGATTTTCCCTTTTGTCCTATTGTTGGCCTCTACCATGGAGAATGAGAACGATAGTCTTCAGGATACAAGCTGTGCTTCCTAATCAATGCATTTCCCATTATCCAGTTTCCGTGGGGAAAACTGAGGCATCTGCATTGCTCTGTGGGCCTCCGTTGGATGGCTGGGTCTGAGGCTGGCCTTGGGCTTTTTCTGCAGGAACTTGACAGAAATCTCCACTCCGCAGAGCAGAGGGGAGGGGAAGCTCGGGGGTCAGCCTGCCATTTCCTTCCCGACCATAGACGGGTGGTTAATTCCATTCCATTACCCTTTCTCTGTATGAGTTCCAATTGAAAAAAAAAAAAAACCCAAAAACAACCAAACAAAAAAACCCCCAACTCTCTTGGCCTCTCTGCTCTCAAGATAATGTGGTTAAATGGGGCAGAACTGGCCAGTAGCTACACCAATAACATCTTGAAATTTTGCTCTTAACCGGTTAGGAAACACAACGTCTCCGCAGAGAATGGCCTCATTTATCACAGCTCCCCAGAATCTTCTCACTGGACTGGGCCGATGAGCAAGGCTCCCTGCAGAGGAAGGACCTCTGCAGGATGAGGGAAGGCCCAGCATACCTGTGGAAGCACAGATTCTGCTTTTTCCGCTCAGGAATTAATCTCCTTCAGCTCTGCTAAATTACAGCAGAGGCCGGCTGACTCTGGAGTGAACATCCGAGGTGGACGTGGGCCCTGGATCGGAACAGAGCCACCTGGCTGATGACAGCTAAACACCAGCAGCGCAGGGGTGGCAGCCAGCATGGGGCCCTTGGAGGACGGAAGGGGGTCCTATTTCCTCCTTGTCGACCATTTTTTCCTTTTTCCTTCTGGGTTAACACTGTTAACTTGTGGCTCCTGGTCCCTTTTCTTTCTGCCTTGGTCTCTGCCCCACCTCCCCACCTTGCTAAGCTCTGCTGCATTGACTTTTTTCTGCACCGACCCACTGAGCCGGTTCCAGCACCAGGGCCTTTGCCTCTGCTGTTTCCTCTGCCTGAAAATCTCTGTCCCCAGGTCATCACATTCTGGCTCCTTGTCATTCTGGATGCAACTCAACTCACCTTCACAAAGACGCCTCTTGGTCTTTTTTTTTTTTCCTTCAGCTTTAATGAGGTATAACCAATGAACAATAATTGTATATATTTCTTTTCTTTTCTTTTTTTTTTTTAGCAGTATGCAGGCCTCTCACTGTTGTGGTCTCTCCCGTTGCGGAGCACAGGCTCCGGACGTGCAGGCTCAGCGGCCATGGCTCACAGGCCCAGCCGCTCTGCGGCATGTGGGATCCTCCTGGACCGGGGCACGAACCCGTGTCCCCCGCATCGGTAGGCGAACTCTCAACCACTGCGCCACCAGGGAAGCCCCAAATTGTGTATATTTAAGGTATACAACTCATTGTTTTGGTATCTGTCTATGCTGTGAAATAATCACCACAATGAAAGTAATTCACATAGCCATCACTTCACACAGTTATCATTTTCTTTTTTCTTCTTTTTTTTGGTGAGGAGAACACTTAAGATCTACTCTCTTAGCAAATTTCAAGTATACAGAATTGTTTTTTTTTCCTAGTCAAATTTTTAAAGAATTGAAGTATAGTTGATTTATAATATCATGTTAGTTTCAGGTGTACAGCAAAGTGATTCAGTTATACATACATATCTATCTATCATCATCTATGTTCCTTTTCAAATTCTTTTTCCTTATAGGTTATTAACGACAGTCACATTACTGAAAATTAGGTCTCTAGAACCGATTCATCTCGCATAACTGAAATTTTCTACCCTTTGACCAACATCTCCCCATCCCCTTCCTCCCCCCCTGCCCCCTCCAGCCCTGGCAATCGCCATTCAATTCTCTGCCTTCTTTCAGTGTGATTATTTTTCTTTTTTCTTTCTTTCTTTTTTTTTTTTTCTTTGCGGTACACGGGCCTTTCACTGTTGTGGCCTCTCCCGTTGCGGAGCACAGGCTCCGGACGCGCAGGCCTAGCAGCCATGGCTCACAGGGCTATCCGCTCTGCAGCATGTGGGATCTTCCTGGACTGGGGCACAAACCCACGTCCCCTGCATTGGCAGGCAGACTCTTAACCACTGCGCCACCAGGGAAGCCGCAGTGTGACTATTTTCAATTCCATGTATAAGTGAGGTAATGCAGTATTTGTCTTTCTGTGCCTGGAGTATTTCACTTAGATCAGAGTTCTCCTGGTCCATCCATGTTGCTGCAAATGGCATGATTTCCTTCGTTTTTATGGCTGAGTAATATTTCATTGTATATATGTACCACATCTTCTTTATGCATCCACCGATGGACATTTAGGTTGCTTCCATGCCTTGGCGACTGTGTGAATGCTACAATAACATGAGTGTGCAGATATCTCTTCGAGATCCTGATTTCATTTCCTTTAGATATACACCCAGAAGTGGGATTACTAGAGCATAGGGTGGTTCTACTTTAAATATTTTGAGGACCCTCCATACTGTTCCCCATAGCGGCTGTACCAATTTACATTCCCACCAAGGTGCATGTGGCCTCCCTTGTCTCCACATCTCCACCAACATTTGCTTTTGTCTTTTGGATAATTGAGGCCCCTGGTCTTGGTCACTGCTTTAATCAATGCACCCCCACCCCCATCCCCAGCCTCTGTCATGTCAATCTTTTCATCTTCTTTCCAGCACTTATAATTATCACTATCTGAGATTTTCTTGATTCATCTCTTGGTTGTTAGTCCCATCCTTCTAGAATCTAAACTCCCTGAGAGCAGGAGTTGTGACTGGTTTGCTCCACACATTCACCCGGCTTCTAGAACAGTGCCTGGCTTGTAGTTGAAGCTCAATGGGTATCTACTGAATGAATGTGTTCTGTGTCCCAGGCTGGACGGATTTGGGCTTGGAGCACTTCCCTCCTTGGCCTCCAGCGAGGCCCGAAGCTCCCTGTAAAGGTTCCCTTTTGTGCACCTGGGATGCCTTGTCTGACCACTGCTTCTCTTCCTGTCCTTGGCAGCTGGCTCCAGCTTGCCTCTGTTCATTTGAGTCAAGTTCTGTCACTGCTCATCCATTCCTACCATGTCTGGGCCTATGTTGCTTATGAAATTGCCTGCGGTTCCCTTCTGCTCCCAGTGCTGTCCTGTCCACTCTCCCGCTCAGCCCGGTCATGGCCTGGGAGGGAGTGTAGACTTCCTCTCACTGGGAGCTCATGGTCTAGTGGGGAGGGGAGACAAGTAAACAGAAAATGACCACTTAGAGGGCTGATTGTGATGACAGATCTAAGCCTGGGGTGCTGGGGGAGCAGACTGGAGGGGCCCTTAACCTGAATCGTGCAGGGAAGAGTCAGGAGAACTGCCTGGGGGAAGTGGCATATGAGCAGAGTTCTCTGTGCTCTACAGTAGGTTCTCATTAGTTATAAATTTTATATGGTATAGATGACCTTATTTGCAATGTGGAAATAGAGACACAGACGTAGGAGCAGAGTTTTGAGGGATGGAAGACATTTCAAGGTGAAGATGGTCGAGAATTTGTGTTTCAGGCCAAGGAAATAAAACGTGGGAAGATATGGAATTGAGAGAAAATGAAGCCCTAGAGAAATTCTTCATTGTGGCTGGAATTAAAGGAAAGAGGGAGGCTGAAGGGGCAGGATTTTGCTCTTAACTGATTAGAAAACACAATGGTCACAAAAAGATTGAACCTGTAATTATCAGAGACTGGGGAGTTTGCTGATAAATGAGGCTGGAGAGCTTGGCAGGGGTGAGTTTGGAGAGCTCTGAGTGCCATGCTAAGGGGCAAGCAGCTCATCCTGAAGGACCTGGGGGTCCCTGAAGCATTTCTAAGAGCGGAGTGATGTGGTTGAATGTTTTATCTATCAGGAGCAACCCACAGAAACTGCAGTTCCAGGGGTCTGCAGGTATTATGTAAGATGGGCTTTCAAGGTTATACAATTTTGGAAAAGGTAGACTAAAGAAGGTGGAACCGTTTTTTTTTTTTTTTTTTTGGTAGGACTTTTCAGAGGCTTTAATATGCTAATGAGTCTTGCAAGGTTCTAAGAAGGGGATAGAACATGCAGAGCTTCTTGAACTGCCATGCTGAATTTTTTCCCTCTTCTCTCTAGGACATAATTAGTCCAGGCTCAGGGATTTGCACTCATTTAAGGGTGTTGCTTGCTTTCTTTTTATTTGCTGATTCATCGTGTTAGCTTCCTATGGCTGCTGTGGCAAACCACCACAAATGTAGCGGTGTGAATCAACGCAGGTGCGTTATCTCCGGGTCTGTAGGTCAGAAGTCTGGCGTAGGTCTAAAATCAAGTGTCTGCAGGGCTACCTTCCTTTCTGGAGGCTCCAGGGGAGGACCTGTCTCCTTGCTCTTTTGTGTTGTTGGCAGAATTTAGTTCCCCGTGGTTGTAGGACTGAGGTCTGTGTTTCTTTGCTGGCTGACAGCTTAGGGCTGTTCCCAGCTTCCCAGGCCCCTACAGTCCTGGGCTCAGTGTCTTCTTCCTCCGTCTTCAAATCTCGCAATGGCGGGTGGAGTCCTTTTTCACACTTTGAATCTCTTCTTCCTCTCATCTCTCTGACCACAGCCGGGAAAGGGTCTTCATTTTTAAGGACAAATGTGATTATGTTGCACCCACCAGGTAATCCAGGATAATCTCCCCATCTCAAGGTCATACCCTTAGGTATATCTGCAAAGTCCCTTTTGCTGAAAGGTAACATTCACGGATGCTGAAGATTAGGGTGTGGGCATCTTTGGTGGGGGGTGGTTACACTGCTTGTCTCCCCCCACCTCTTGCCCTTGATTTTCAGCATGATCAAGTTTCACGGTTGATGACAATTTTCCCAGGGAGGGAAAAGGAAGGCAAGGCTGAGTGTGTATAGTTCTGCTTACTTTCACCTTATAAATCCTACAGCATCCCTAAGCACTGGGACTCCCCTTTCACTGTCCATCTTTTTGCTCTAAACATAGGCAAGTGGGACAGCCTTGTCTTCTCTTGGGTCATCAAGCCTAATTGTCACCTGAGCCCCTGCCTCTTAGAGATGTGGTTGAACCTGATTGAATCCCCCTTCTTTGACCTCTGATGATCGAGAGCTCTCTCCGGGGTGTCGGCAGGGTCCCATGACTTCTGTCTGTCATTGGCAGGACACCCCTCTACCGGGCCCTCAACTCCCTGGATGTAGAACTCTGTTTCTTTATATTTTCTTTAGTTTCCTCTGCAGAATGTATCATTCCTAATAGAGATATTAGAGATAATGACTAACAATATGGTAGAACTAGCAAGGTAAACATCCAAAAGAGATAAAAATGGCTGCAGAGGAGATGCATTCCCTGAGCTCCCTTATTTAAGTGGATTCTCCACTGTTAGTCTCTATCTCTGGGCTGCCTGCTGCTCACATCAAGCCCTTCATGACTTTTTGCAGACTTTTACCTACAGTTTGGGGGGGTGGCAAGGACTGCTGGGGGCTTCCCCCCACCTCACGTACTCCACCTGCTCCTTTTCTCCTCTTTTCTTGGCTCCCCTCCACTGTTCCTTTACAACAAAGAGACCTCCCTACTGTACGCAAGACAGTTTTGACCAACCTGGGAGGTCCCTTTTTGGATATGTGCTAATTTACCAAAAATCAATTCCTGGGGCTTCCCTGGTGGCACAGTGGTTGAGAGTCCGCCTGCCGATGCAGGGGACATGGGTTCGTGCCCCGGTCCGGGAAGATCCCACATGCTGAGGAGCGGCTGGGCCCGTTAGCCATGGCTGCTGAGCCTGCGCGCCCGGAGCCTGTGCTCCGCAGCGGGAGAGGCCACAACAGTGAGAGGCCCACGTACCGCAAAAAAAAAAAAAAAAAAAAAAAAATCAATTCCTGGATAATCCAAGTTCAGGATTTTAAAGGGGCATGCAGGGGTTTTGTGTGGTATTGGTGCAGGTAGATGGGTGTCAGTGTTGTATGTTTCATGCCCCAGAGCTGACCCTTTTTTAAAAATAATTTTATTGAAGTCTAGTTGATTTACAATGTTGTGTTAATTTCTGCCGTACAGCAAAGTTATTCAGTTTTACATATATATTCTTTTTCATATTCTTTTCCATTATGGTTTATCACAGGATATTGAATATAGTTCCCTGTGCTCTACAGTAGGACCTTGCTGTTTATCTATTCTATATACAATATTTTGCATCTGCTCATCCCAAACTCCCAATCCATCCCTCCCCCACACGCCCTCCCCCTTGGAAACCACAGTCTGTTCTCTATGTCTGTGATTCTGTTTCTGTTGCGTAGATAAGTTCATTTGTGTCATATTTGAGATTCCACATATAAGTGATACCACAGCTGATCTTGAGTCCAGTAGCCAATAGGTAGGATTCAAATGGGGTGGCTGACCCTTGGGGACAGGGCACCGTCCTCTCCATTTTTGCATTTGTATGCCTGAATCAGTCTACACAGACTCTGTGTCTATGCTTACGTAGCACACCCACTTCTGTGTGGTAGGCTGAAAACACAGTCCATAAAAACAGAGAAACCCTGAACTGGCATAAAATGGTAAAAAAGCAAAGCCATCCTTTCATGTCTGGAGTGATAAACAGTTCTGCATGCATATGAACCATACTTAAAATATTCATTTGATGTAGCTGCTCTCTGGTTTATGTGATACGGAGAAGGCAGTAGAGTGAGTGAAAATATACTAGAAGACAGAGATCTTGTCCCATAGACACAGGAGACATTGCATGACCCCTGAAATCAGAGCACACAAATTAATCTCATCCCGAAAGGTTAAGCCAAACTGTGGAAAAAGCCACAATACACTTACCTTCAGCAGGACGTGTGGTGAAGCGGTGTGGCAACCTGGTAAGGACCCATTTTACAGTCTTTGCCTGACAGTGTTTGTCAAATCGGTCATTCAGTGAATTAAAAATTCAGCCACATGTGTTTTGGAGAATTAACTTCCTCTGAGTTGGCTTTTGGCAAATGTGCTACAGCCCACAGCTTCTATCCCAAGTGGTTTATTAAGGAATTTCTCCTGAGCAAGTATGGTGCAATCCCCAGAAAGAATTCCTGTGAAGACAAGTTTTATCTCTTTCTTTAAAAAGCCAGCTTTACTGCCCTTATGTATTTTGGCAGTTCCCGATCATTCTGGGCTTTAGCCTTCCTGATGAAATTTCTTTGGCATCGCCCCCTGGGGACATTAGCCTCCTGCCCTCTGGGGGTGCTCCTCGGCATTGCTTAGGCAGCATCCCCTTCTCTTCCCTAATAGGAGTCTTGAATTTTTATGATGCCAACTTAGTTTCTTTCTTTTTTTAGAAAAATATGAAGTTGGGTCGTTACCTTCTCTTTTTTTTTAAATTTATTTTTTATTGAAGTGTAGTTGATTTACAATGCTGTGTTAGTTTCAGGTGTACAGCAAAGTGAATGACTCAGTTATACATGTATAGACATTCTTTTTTAATAATCGTTTCCATGATGGTTTATCGTAGGATATTGAATATAGTTCCCTGTGCTCTACAGTAGGACTTGTTTTTCCATCCTATATATGATAGTTGCTTCCCACTTGCCCCGAGCCAGAGGATCGTCTTGATCTTTTCATGGAATGAAAACATCTCTTTCTCCAAAGTCTCTTGGACTGGCTTTCCAGTCCCCCCCTTTCAGGGGCTCCAGGACAATGCTGTCACTTCTCAAGGCTGCCATCAGTTGGACATCACAGCCTGCTCTCTCGTCAGTGGGAATTGGTGGCCTCTCCTCTCGTGGGTTCCTGTCTTCATCAATACAGCTTCCGTGGCCCCCCCAGGACACTGCCAGCTTGTCTGACCCCAAGCAGTTTAGAGGACTGTGTTGGGAAAGCCTTTGCTGGGGGTTCAGCCTGGGTGGGCCCTCCATCAGAGAGACTGCTTTGTTCCTCTCCTCCGTCCTCACTTCAGGCTCGGCCCGCACTTCCATACAGCTGCCTGCCTTTTGGAGCACAGAGCTACCCTGTCGCCCTCCTGTCAGACCCTATCCTGTATAACAACATCCAGGCTTCTGCTGTGACCCTCCCATCCTCAGCGCCATCCCACTGAGTTTTACTGATGAATAGAGTCTTAAAAAAAAAATCTACCTATAAACCCCCTGAACTTCATTCAATATTTATCGACTGTATATTGTGTGCCCAGCACCGTACTGGGAGAGACACAGATGGGGATAAGCTGGATTCAGTGGAGGAGGGATGGTGACCTTGGTGGGGACCTGAGATTAATGCACGGGGGATTCTGAGGTGCTTAGAAAGGGAATTGATTAAGAGCCCCAGGTACAGGTAGAATTGACATTGAGGGGTTCAGAGAAAATACAGCAGGGCTGGTTGGAGGGGGGCATTGGATTTAAACCTGGGAGGTTGGGATTAACACATACACACTATATATATAAAATAGATTGCCAGCAAGGACCTGCTGTATAACACAGGGAACTCTACTCAATATTCTGCAATAATCTATAGGGGAAAATAATCTGAAAAAGAACAGGTATGTATATATGTATAACTGAATCACTCTCCTGTACCCCTGAAACTAACATGACTTCATAAATCAACTATACTTCAATCAAAATACCCCACAAAAAACACAAAACAAAACCAAAAAACAATGCTGGCCTTGAATGATGGGAAGGATTGAGATACTCTGAAGAGGCGTGTGATGTGTGTCTTGGAGTGCATGACTGAGTCAGGTCAGTCCCACAGGAGGGACAGTGACGGGCGGCAGGTACCCCCAGATTGAGATCTCTCATTTGGCTAAACTGGACAAGTTGCTCTTCATAATGATGATTTCATTAACAGCATATGTCATTTGGGGGGTCATTTCTGGTAATATTTGAACACAATTCGAGTGGTTTTTCAAAAATGTGTGCGTCTTTGGGGATTTTTGGATAGTTTTTCAGAATTGTATTTTTTCTTACATTTTCCTTTTGTATTTAAAGTTAATTTTTAGCCATTTAGTCCCTCTTCTATGCTTCTTATAAAAGGGGCAATTTGTTTGGCTGTAAATGCCTAATGGGATTAGCAGGAAAGATCTATTAGACAAAAATGGATGCACATATCTGCATAAGAAAGGGTCTAGAAGGATATGGTCTAAGGTGCTTTATTTATCTTCTTTGTGTGGGTGGAATTACAGATACTCTTTACCTTTTTTTTTTTGCTTCTATGTATTTTCCCATTTCTTTCATAGGAATCGATTGCTTTTGTAAAAGGAAATCAACAACAACAAAACTCAATCAGCAAAAAAATTGCAAAAGAAAAATTTCTGGACTTTTTCGGGGTTTTGGAATTCCTTGTCTTAAAGTTCTGAATTCATTTAAAGCCAATTATGTCTGCTCTGCTGCTTTGGCCACACTTTCAGTTTTGTCTACTGTTTGAAGGATTTAAAACGTGCATTCTGGCCAGGTTGCTTTCAGCCAAATTGTTTTCTGCCCAGTCACCAGGGTTTGTGACAGATAGCCTGAGCGGGCAGCCAGGCGTGGACATAGCTGGCAGTCACCTCTGTGATGCCATTTGAAAAGTGCCAGCCTTTTCTGTTCAGTCATAACAATATTCAACCCTGCCATACTTCAGAATCACCAGGGGAGCTTTCAAAATCTACAGTTGCCCAGATATTCTGATCCATGAGGATTTTCGGGCATTAGTATTTTTAAAGAGCCACCCAGAAGATTCTAATATGCAGCCAGGGATGAGACCCCTGAGCTGAAATATTCCTTCCTGACTTACTGGCCAACCTCTCCACGGATCAAAATTTTCTGCCTTTTCTAGGGCATGGTCTAGAAGTGTGGCACAGAGACCTCTACGCAGAATCACCTGGAAAGCTGTTCTATTGGCAGATTGCTGGGCCACACTCCAGACCCACTGACAGCACCTCTAGGCATTAGATCCCAAAATATGAATTTTAATAAGCTTCTCGGCAATTCTCTGGTCCTGTATTTGAAAATTTGAGAATTACTGTTGTCTTGGGTCTCTGGCTCTTCTTCCTTTCATTTTTATTCTTATCTTTTATATAATATAATATATATTTTTAATTTTATTTAATTGTAACTGGCTTACAATATTTTATTAGCTTCAGGTGTACAACATAGTGGTTCAAAATTTATATGCATTTTGAAACGGTCACCATGATAAGTCTAATTACCATCTGTCACTATACAAAGATATTACATCATTATTGACCATATTCCCCACACTGTACATTTCATCCCTGTGACTCATTTATTTTGAAACTGGAAGTTTGTACCTCTTAGTCTCCCTCACCTATTTCTCTCCTACCCCCATCACTCTCCTTTCTGGCAACCATTGGGTTGTTCTCTGTCTCTATGAGTCTGTTTCTGTTTTGTTTTGTTTGTTTTGCTTGTTAGATTCCACATATAAATAAAATCACACGGTACTTGTCTTTCTCTTTCTGACTTACTTCACTTAGTATGATCATCTCTAGGTCCATCCGTGTTGTTGCAAATGGCATTATTTCTTCCTTTTTTTATGGCTGAGTAATACTCCACTGTGTATATGTACCACATCTTCTTTATCTGTTCGTTCATTTATCCATGGACACTTACGTTCCTCCCCTGCTAAAGACAGAGGGGACCTTTCTCAGCTCTTTCCTGTGAGAACCTGGTGGGGTTCCTGGAAGTAAAACCCACATGAGTATGGGGCTCCCCCAGACTATGGCCCCAGGGGTGCCTCACTTCTAACCTCAACCACATGCCACCTTCAGCAGTGCATCACGGATGTACCTTCTAGTTGATGGCTGCAGCAGCCTCTGCTCAGGGTGAGGTGACCTCAGCAGAGACTCTCTGGATTCACCTGTCTCTCCAGATTTTGGGGTGATGACTTGCCCTATGACCTCAGTTCTCTGACAGGTCCCCCCAAAATCATCGATTTTCATTTTGTTCACTTTTTTTCACATTGAAAGGACAGAAGTGGGAACTTCCAAGCTCTTTCCATGTTGGAGTGGATACCAGAAGTCCCTTAAATACATTTTTCAGCAGAAAAGGAGAAAACAAAAAAATCTGCCAAAAAATATGTGGCACTACTTAATTTTTGCAGAAAAATAAATATATAGAACAGATGTGGGTATTTACATGTTTATATTTGTGGATAAAGGTTGCACTGTTAGCAGTAGTTACCTCTGAGGACTGGGGTAGAGGAGGGATGGGGGATTTCCCTTTTTATACTTCATGATGGATGCCTTAAAACAGTAAACAGGGATGACCTCAATAAAGCCATTAACAAACAAAGGCATTTGGCAACATGGGAGAAGAAAAGGCACATAAGCAAAGGAGACCAAACAGGACAGATTGGGTTACTGACTATAATAAGTGAAGGTTACAGGTAAGGCTGAGCAGTGAATAGTGAGTAGCATTTACTGACTGCTCTATGAGGGATTTTTGTGTTCATTTTCAGTTTAACCACTGCACCTATGGTCATTAGCCAATTGAGATCCTGAAGCTCACGCTGCTGAGGACACTTGTCCTGGGTCTTATAGATGGAAGGTGGCTGAGCCAGGATGGGAACACAGTTCTGAGTCTTCCAGAGCCCCCTCTGTGGACAGCTGCCTGGTGATGAGCTGGGGAGAGGGAAGAAAAGGGAATGAAGATAAATGGAGGCATCCAGTGAGCTGGGCCAATTGGTTCCTTAATCCCAGGGGCTGAGGATTTCCTGACCTTAAGGAAAAGACCAGAGTGCTGAGAAGTACGAGGCAGGTTCCATCTGAGCACTAGCAGGATATCACTAAATCCTGGGATCTAAGTCCTCATGAGTCTTTGCTGAAGTGGTGTGGCTCGTCTACTAATTTAAAACTATACCAGATGCAAACTATTATACGTAGGGTGGATAAACAACAGGGTCCTACTGTAGAGTACAGGGAACTACAGTCAATATCCTGTGATAAACCATAGTGGAAAAGAATATGAAAAAGAATGTATATATATGTATAACTCAATCCCTTTGCTGTAGAGCAGAAACTAACACAACATTGTAAATCAACTATATTTCAATAAAATAAAAAAAATTAGAGCTGTACAACATTGTTCTGCCAGTGAAACCAAAGGTAGTCATCGGTTAGATTCGTTCAACTATAACTTGCTTAATAAATAATAAAGTGCAACCTGCCTTCACCGATCATGCTTGCTTTGACTGTTTTCACAAAAACTTGCATGTCCTCCGAGTGCCACTGCCACGTAGCCTAAACAATAAGTTACAATAGCCCTTCACTGCCCCTATGGATAGCATGTCTGATATAGGACTCTTCTGATGTTTGCTCAAGTTATTTTTCAGGAACTTGGGATCAACTGTGTCCAGGTCAAGCTCGAGCTGGTTAAGACTGATTAGGACTACCGACCCTCCAACTGGGCATGTGTGTTAAAAGGTCAGCTTGGGGTTTCAGTGTTTGGCTGGCTGGGTGTCAGACAAACAAGCCTGGTCAGTAACATCAGTTGGGGAGGTGCCGTTAGGTGGGGCACCAAGAGGGGTACCTGGGGTGCAGGTCGATGCCTCTCAAAGTGCGGTTCAGGGACCAGCAGCATGCCCGGAAATTTGTGAGAAATGCACATTCTAGGGTCCTACCGCAGACCTGTCAAAGCAGAAACTCTGGGGATGGGGCCTAGTGATCTGTGTTTTGATTGGCCTTCTGTGTACAGCAAAGTGATTCAGTTATAGATATATATATAAATCTTTTCCTTATTCTTTTCCATTATGCTTTATTACAGGATATTGAATATAGTTCCATGTGCTATGCAGTAGGTCCTTTTTGGTTATCTATTTTATATATAGTATTATGTATATGTTAATCCCAAACTCGTAATTTATCCTTCACCCCTTTTCCCCTTTGGTAACCATAAATTTGTTTTATTTGTCTGTGGGTCTGTTTCTGTTTTGTAAATAAGTTCATTTGTACCATATTTTAAATTCCACGTATAAGCGATATCATATGATATTTGATATATGATATTTGTCTTTCCCTGTCTGACCTACTTCACTTAGTATGATAATCTCTAGGTCCATCTATGTTGTTGCAAATGGCATTATGTCATTCTTTTTAATGGCTGAGTAGTATTCCATTGTATAAATATACCACATCTTCTCTATCCATTCCTCTGTCAATGGACATTTAGGTTGCTTCCATGTCTTGGCTATTGTGAATATTGCCATGAACATTGGGAAGTTGCAACTCTAACAAGTTCTCAGATGGTGCTGATGTTGCTGGCCTGGGGACCATACCTGGAGCAGCACTGTTGTGAAGGTTGGTGGCTGCAGGGAGGGAAACTAGTATTTAATGTTTTGTGTTATTAAACAAATCAGGTTTAATGCATGAAAAGGCTTGAAGAGTAGAATCACACACTCTCTTTTCCTCTGTCTGCTTATGTACCTGGTAATTACACCCTTAGGAATAAACAAATATTGTGATGGATTCTGCATCTCTGATTAAGTTATCCTGAAATTTTTTTCCCCCTATCAAGTGGACACAAACTCTAATTGGGTGGCTAGTACTGAAATCCACTTGAGTTTGCTTCAGCATAAAAGGACAGTGTATTCCAAGATAGAGGGGAAGATTTGGAAACTGGTGAGAGTGCAGCTGGCCCCCGCCTGGCCTTGAGATCAGGGAATTCACACACCTAAAAGCTGTCTGTCTGTCTCTCCTCTCTCCTTCTGCTCTGTAGACTGACTTTCCCTGCTTCCTTCGCAGGCTATATCATGGCTCCTGGCTCCCCTCAGCAGCCTGCTTTACATCCTTCCAAGATGCTAGAATCTATTAGTTCCAAATTTCTGGGAGAGAGATTCTGATGGCCTTAGCTTGAGTCAGTTGTCCAACTTGGCCCAGTCACCTGTGACCATTGAGGGTGGATCACAGAGCATCACTAACGGGCCTCTCACAGTAGCCCTGCAGATACAAGCGGGGCTGGGGCCAGATGGAGGAATGGGAAGACTTGACAGATGCAGATGAAGAAGCCTCTGGATTCCTATAGAGCACAGAACTGGGTGCTGGGGCTTTGTTAAATGTCAAGTAGATTGAATGGAGTTATTTCTAGAAAACTCCTGGAACTCTGTGTTGGGAATGTATTTGTGGAAAGATCAATGATTTAACAACTGTCCTGAACAAACGCGTAGATAGAAAACTCAGAGAGGCAGTCTCTTGACTTCTTGCTTTTTCCTGAGTCAATTAAGTGAACAGAAAATCCTTTTTTAAAAAGTATCTTGTGGGGCAGTGGTGGTGGTGCAGTGGTTAAGAATCTGCCTGCCAGTGCAGGGGACACCAGTTCGTGCCCTGGTCCGGGAAGATCCCACATGCCGCAGAGCAAGTAAGCCCGTGCGCCACAACTACTGAGCCTGTGCTCTAGAGCCTGCGAGCCACAACTACTGAAGCCCACGCGCCCAGAGCCCGTGCTCCGCAACAAGAGAAGCCACCACAATGAGAAGCCCGCACACCACAATGAAGAGTGGCCCCTGCTCGCCGCAACTAGAAAAAGCCTGCGCGCGGCAATGAAGACCTGATGCAGCCAAAAATAAATAAATTAAAAACAAAAAAAACCAAGAAGAAGCTTTAAAAAAAAAAGTATCTCGTTTTGGTTTTCATAGCTGTTTGATTGACCAGTGAGTTCAGCCAAGCACAGGGTCAGTACCTGTAGGTCCAGTAAAATCCTAGAACCCATGTGTGCATTTATAAATGGATTACAGCCAGAGCCACACAGCTCCTTATGGATCCTTTGCCCTGGTCCCCACAAGCAGACGGATGCTGTGTGTGCAGCTCTGATTTGGACAACTTGCAATTCCCAAAGGATGCTTTTGGGGGTGCTACAAATTTTGATTTAAAAGTGTATAGGAGGGCTTCCCTGGTGGCGCAGTGGTTGAGAGTCCGCCTGCCGATGCAGGGGACATGGGTTCGTGCCCTGGCCCAGGAAGATCCCACATGCCGCGGAGCGGCTGGGCCCGTGAGCCATGGCCGCTGAGCCTGCGCGTCCGGAGCCTGTGCTCCACAACGGGAGAGGCCACGGCAGTGAGAGGCCCGTGTACCGCAAAAAAAAAAAAAAAAAAAAAAAAAAAGTGTATAGGAGACTCTCTCCTGCTAAAAGAGATCTGGGAGCCCTCTGTAATAGTTTCCATCTGCTAGGGAATTTGTAAGGCCGAGTGCAGAGTGGGAATGTGGGCCCCTGGTCAAAAATAATTATTGAGAATTTCAAGGTGGTGACAGCAGAGCGTGAAGCTAAGGGCCGGGTCCTTCTGAGTGTGGGCCTGGAGGCTGCATGGGTCACTCGCCAGGAAGGTGGCTCAGACGGACCAGGGCCATGGAGCCACGTGCCTCATCGTGACCCCAAGTCCGCTGCCTGTCTGCCTGCTCCAGGTGCTGTGGGCGAGCCTTGTCGCCATGGTCACCATGGTCGCCATGGTCACCATGGACCGGCAGATCCTCTGGGTCGGAGGGTCCAGGGCTGCTCCCAGGCCCTTGGGCTGGTGGAAGCAGCACCCTGTCCGAAGGCCTCCTGGGAGCTCTGATCGCCATGGAAGGGAGGTGCTCCTGACTTGCCCTGGAATCTCCACCTAGAGCTTCAGTGACCCCTGGCGACCCGAGAAAGTCATCCTTCTGTGCTTCCTGCAGCCCTGCGGGGGTTTGAGGATAGCCCTTCCGCTCCCACTGGTATTTCTCCTGCAGGCCACAGAGCTGCCGCTCTCCCCTGCCATGTGGTGTCTGGGGCTGAATCTGAGCCTCTCGATGTGGTCGGAGTGGAAGGAGGATACTTTCAGGACTCATTCAAGCACCAACGAGCACCCACTGTGCACAGAACTCTATTCCAAGTGGCAGGAACACAGAAGTGAACGCGAGAGATGGTCCCTGACCTGCAGGCTGGGGCCTCGGGAAGACCCGGGCCCGAGATGCTCCCTGGTGCAGGCGGGACAGAGCATGGACAGGGAACTGCGGGGTGGGGGTGGCTGGGAGGGTTGGGGGTGAGGCCCAGGGGGCTGGGCGGCTGGGTCCTTCCAGTGACTGCTTGAGTGAGATCCCCAGGGAGGAAGAGGAGGAGGGGTTCATGGGGGCAAAGCCTTCCAGGCAGTGAGCAGGGGCCAGAAACTCAGAGCCATCCCTGGGCATGGGGTGTGGCTGAGCAGTGAGAGGCGGGGCCCAGCGAGCAGCACGCTCCAGCGTGGTGGCCCTGCAGCTGGTGGGGTGACTGCCCGGGAGGACTGGGGACTTCCCAGTGCCCATGCCCTGACCCAGGCCACTGAGACTGGAATCTCTGGGTGTATGCCAGGGATGAGAGGTTTGGAAAACTCCCCAGGCGCCTCCGATCTACGGCCAAGGTGAGAAGCACGGGTGGAAGGCAGGTGTTCTCAGTGTGGCCTGTGGCCCAGCACTGTCAGCATGCCCGGAACTTGTCTTAAATGAAAGTTCTCGGGCCCTACCTCAGACTGGGAAACAGAGACTCTGGGGTGGGTATCAGAACAGCCTTTTGGGTGGTTCTGATGCCCTACTGGGTTTGAGGACCACTGTCCTAAGAAGTTAGACTTTGGGGACACAGAGTCCACGAAGACCTGCTGTCCCCTGTTCTCTGCTCTGGGGTGCGCCTTCTTTGAGGCGCCGAAGGACTTAATCAGCTACTCGCTCTGGGCATGGGGAAGAAAGGGGAAAAATGCAGGGAGAAAGTAATTCTGTCCACGATTATCTCAAAATGTTATCCAGCCACAAACTAGCCTGAGGACCTGGCGAAGGTGGGCAAAGGAGCCCCTACAGCTCTGGAAGGGGTTGGGGTCCCTGCCAGACACTTGCTGGGAGGGCCTGTGGCTGCAGTTCTGACAGGGACTGGGGTGAGGGTGAGGGGTGCCCTCCAGCCTGTCCTTCTCGTGAGAGCTGCTGGGCCCAGGCCCTCCCAGGCCTGGTCACTACCCCGGTCCAGTGTCCGTGGGGCAGGTGTCGCTGGGTGTGCAGTCCACCTGTCCCTGGAGGCTGGGCCTCTGAGGGCAGGTCACATCTCTCAAAGGTCCTGGGGCCACGGGAGGAGAAGGGCCATGCCCAAGATGGCCAGGGTGTGGGCACCATGGGTAGGTGGGGACCCCTGCACAGGGACAAGTGACCCCCAAACCCCTCACCCCATCTGTCCATCCAACACCAACTGGTGCTGCTGAGAGATTGGCTGTGAGCACCTCAGACCTCAGGCCAGTCACCTGATGTTCCCAAGCCTCAGTGTCCCATCTACAAATAGGGTCTGTAACAGTGCCTGCATTTCAGGGTTGAGAAGCTTCAGAGAGGGAAAGCAGGAGAGCGTGCCATAAACTCGGGTGATAAATCCAGGTGTATCAGCTCTCCCGGAAACCCTCACTGACCCCATGGGTTGGGCTAGGTGTCCCCGCTGGGCCCCCATGGCCCCTGGGTGCTCTCTGCGAGGGCAGTGGTCACGTGCACGGCCGCTCTGTGTTTAGTGCTGGTCTTCTCTGGACCCAGAGCTCCCGAAGCCAGAGATGTCTTTTCTCTGTCTCTTTTTATTTATTTTTATTTTTTAATTTTTTGCGGTACGCAGGCCTCTCACTATTGTGGCCTCTCCCGTTGCGGAGCACAGGCTCCGGACGCACAGGCTCAGTGGCCGTGGCTCCTGGGCCCAGCCGCTCCACGACATGTGGGATCTTCCCGGACCGGGGCACGAACCTGTGTCCCCTGCATCGGCAGGCAGACTCTCAACCACTGTGCCACCAGGGAAGCCCAAGAGTTTTATGTACTTTTGAAATCTATGATGTTGAGCCATCCAAGGTATATTCAGTCTCAAAATCCAGGCTTCACTGTGCCTTCCAGTTATAGAGGCCCTTCAGTTTGTGCTACTCCTCCCCTCTACCCCACCTTGTATTTGGTATCCATCTGTCTATGATTGGCTCCTTAGACTCGGAGGGGAGAACCCTCTGTTTTAGTGATTTTATGTGTAAGACACAGCCCTTAAGGAGTTGATAATCCTGTGTAGAGGAAAACACAATTAGAAAGTTAAAAGTGGGCAGACATAGAGAACAAATGTATGGTTACCAAAGGGGAAAGGGGGGAGGGATAAATTAGGAGTCTGAGATGAACATATACACACTCCTATATATAAAATAGATAACCAACAAGGACCTACTGTATAGCCCAGGGAACTATACTCAGTATTTTGTAATAACCTATAAGGGAAAAGAATCTGAAAAAGAACAGATATAGATACAGATGTAAATATAGATATAGATATATGCACAGATAGATATGTTATGTGCCTAACATAAAGGAGGAATATCTATTGAATTTAACCTGAAGGGTGGGGGCATCTGTGAAGTTTTCTCACAGGTGGTCACATTTCATTTGGGTTTTGAAGGATGAATAGGAGTTTTCCAGAAGACGTAGGCAGGGGATAGTGATGGTGGGAGCGGTGAGGAAGAAAGACAGAGAAAAGCACTTGAGTTGTGTTTGCCCAGTGCCCAGGGAATGGGTGGGGCTGACAGGAGTGAGAAGCTAAGAAGACAGCTTAGTTTTAGTTGACCGTGTTGGGAGGTATGGCCTTGAGTGAGACTGACTGGGTGCTAATTCCTCTTCCCTCTTGGGGTTAGAGCATGGCTGCTTAGTAGAAAGAATTTAGACTGTGGGGTAAGAGAGACATGGCGTTGAATCCTGGCTCTGCCTTTGCCAGCCTTGAAGGGCAGGGTGTGATGTTTTTCTTCTCTGAGTCTGTTTTCTCATCCTGTTCACTGTGGTGGATAAGCAAGTTGGTGCTGGAGCCTGAGGAGTTATCTCAGAAACAAGGCTTGCCCTGGTGGGACTGCACATGTGAACGTAGTGGGCAAAGACAATGGGTGGAGGATGGTGGGCAGAGGCATCCCGTGAGCTGATGTGTCAACTGGAGGAAGGAAAGGGGCTCAAGCCTGCGACTCTTTTAAAAAAATTTTTTTTATTTTATATCAGAGTGTAATTGATTAACAATGTTGTTAGTTTCAGGTGTATAGCAAAGTGATTCATTTATACATATACATATATATTCATTCTTTTTCAAATTCTTTTCCCATTTAGGTTATTACAAAATATTGAGCAGATTTCCCTGTGCTGTACAGTAGGTCCTTGTTGGTTATCTATTTTATATATAGTAGTGTGTATATGTTAATGCCAAACTCCCAATTTATCCCTCCCCCCAACGTTTCCCCTTTGGTAACTGTAAGTTTGCTTTCTAGGTCTGTGAGTCTATTTCTGTTTTGTAAATAAATTCATTTGTATCATTTTTTTTTAGATTCCACGTATAAGCGATATCATATGATATTTGTCTTTCTTTGTCTGGCTTGCTCCACTTAGTATGATAATCTCAGGTCCATCCATGTTAAGCCTGTGACTCTTAACAGATTTCCTATCAGGGAGGCCATGGTCTGGGAGACAGCCAGGGGTCAGAACCCCAGAATCAAACAGGGAAAGGGCTATGATACTGATAGCTTGTGTACAATTAGCACTGCAGCAGTGCCAGGCAATATTCTAAACTCCACATAGATTATCTCATCACATCCTCACACTTATCCTATGAATTCGAAGCTATTTTTCTTTTGCGGTAAAATACACATATCACAAAATTTACCATTTTCACCATTTTAAAATTTAATTAATTAAATTAATTAAGTTATTTATTTTTGGCTGCGTTGGGTCTTTGTTGCTGCGCGCGGGCTTTCTCTAGTGGTGAGCGGGGGCTACTCTTCGTTGCGATGCGTGGACTTCTCATTGTGGTGGCTTCTCGTTGCGGGGCACAGGCTCTAGGCGTGTGGGCTTCGGTAGTTGCGCCATGTGGGCTCAGTAGTTGTGGCTCGCAGGCTCTAGAGCACAGGATCAGTAGCTGTGGCACTCGGGCTTAGTTGCTCCGGGGCATGTGGTATCTTCCCGGACCAGGGCTCGAACCCGTGTCCCCTGCATTGGCAGGCAGGTTCTTTTTTTAAAATTTATTTATTTTATTTATTTATTTTTGGCTGCTTTGGTTCTTTGTTGCTGTGTGCGGTGAACGGGGCTACTCTTTGTTGCGGTGTGTGGGCTTCTCATTGCGGTGGCTTCTCTTGTTGGAGAGCTTGGGCTTAGGTAGTTGGGGCACACAGGCTCAGTAGTTGTGGCCTGTGGGCCCTAGAGCACAGGCTCAGTAGCTGTGGCACACAGGCTTAGTTGCTCCACGGCATATGGGATCTTCCCGGACCAGGGCTCGAACCCATGTCCCCTTCATTGGCAGGCGGATTCTTCACCACTGCGCCACCAGGGAAGACCCTTCACCATTTTTAAATGTACAATTCAGCGGCTTTGAGTACATTCATATTGTGGTGCTACTACCGTCATCTCTGAAACTCTGCCCGTTAAACACGAACTCCCCCTCCCTCTCCCGCAACCTCTGGCCACCTGCCTTCTACTTCCTGTCTCTGTGAATGTGACTCCTCTGGGGATAAATGGGATCCTATGGTATTTTCCATTTTGTGACTGGCTTATTTCACTTAGCATAATGCCTTCAAGGTTCATCCCTGGAGGAGCTGTTTTAACCATGATACAGGATGAGAACTTGGCTCTCAAAGAGGTGTCATGACTTGTCCAAGGTCTCCCAGGGACAAGAGGCAGGGGTGGGATTTGAACTGAGGCAGTCTGCAAGCTCATGCCTGACAACCGGCAGGGGCGAGGGCACATCTCTGCTCCCTGATCGTCCTCAAGCCTCTCCATGGGCGACCTTGCTGGGACTGAAGGTCCCTCAGGCCCCTCTGCTGTCTGTTCATGTAGATCTATTAGGAAAGGAGTGTGTTCAGGCCTTGGCTGCTGTTCATGACTTTTCTTAGCAGACTCTGTAAAGACAGGAGCTTTGACTGCACGTCTTGCTAGTCTTGTATGATGCATGGATGAGAGCCACCTTGTTCTGGAGGCCATGTAAGAAACTGTAATCAGGGGCCTGAAGGATGCTGTATCAGGAAGGTCAGAGTCAAGAGGGGGTCATTGAGGCTGTAGGGTGAGAGGTCAGGGAAGGCTTCCTGGAGGAGGAGGTGAGGCCAGAGAGCGACTGTCAAGGGTGGGAGGACTTGAGGACAAGCTCTGAGTGTAATTTTGCTCGGGAAAGGTTTAAATTCCCCCAAGTGCAATGAAGCTAATCGAAATGTCAGCACCGTCACCTCTATCCTCACACAAAGCCGGGATCCTCCACGCCTCATAAGAGCCCCGCTGGAAGCTATTGCCGAGAAGTGTTCTCTTTAATTGGACAAGGCACTGATTCAGACAATGCTTCTCTGGCGTGGATTAAAAAAAAAAAAAGTAAATGACTTAATCTTGGAGGCTTGATGAAGCTAAGGCTTCTGAGGGGGCTTCTGGAAGAGATAGAATTTCTCTTCACCCCATTGGGCTCATCTAATAGAAAATCAAACCTCATCAAGGCCTTAACTTATTGTGGCTGAGGCTCCAGCAGGTTCGCAGGAGCTCCATGTGGCCAGAAAACCTCCCCGAGCTTCTAGAAGCAGAGTGGAGAGGAGGGACGGGGGGAGGGCTGGAGGAACTGTCAATCCTTGGGGGGAAGTGGGGTTGGCCCTGAGCTCTGGATCCCTCATCCTGATTGCCAGGACTTAGGAGACAGCTTCTGAGGCTCTGGGACCCTGGCCTGCACCCAAGCAGCGCACGGACCTGTGAGCATCTCTAATGGGCTCATGCTGGCTCAGCATCTCATTTTGGGGCCTGTTTCCTCACTAGGAAAATAATAACCACCACCCACTGGGCATCTGTTCTCTGAGAGACATGTAACCTGTGTTAGCACACTCTCACCACCATCTTATGAGGTAGTGAGGAATTATCCCCCTGGATGGATGAGTACCTTGAGGTTTGGAAAGGTGATGTAACTTGACTGAGGTGAAGCAGCCAGTAGGCAGTGGAGCCAGTGTGCCCTTCGGACCATCTGTCTTCCCAAAGGTAGGCTTCCTCCTGTTTGTCAGTTGAACTGAATGATGCCTAAGGGCCCCTGGCAGATCCGCTGTCTACATAATCCTCTTGGTTTTGTAGGTCATGCCCCTATATGGCTTTGGGGGCTTCTGGGCACACAGCCAGCCACAATAACACCGTGTTGAAAGGAACGTGTGTTTTCACCCTCCCACTGGTTCATCAGCTAACGTGCTATGAGGCCCCACCACATGCCAGGAAGGGGGTCCGTTTCCATCACCAGTGAACTTTAAAATCCAACCTCCAAGACGTATAGATTGGACATTTAGGATTGTCTGAAACATTAGGATCCCAGACCCAGGGAATAGGGTTTGTATGGCAGAATTACTCATAAGGTTTGATAACAATAATTAGGTGATATTATAAACCAAGCCCCCATTTCCTACACTATTTTAGTACCATCAGGTTTGGCTAACATACCTGCTGGAACTGGAATTTGCCTCCGAGATGGATGCAGAATCATCTCAAAGTCAAGCCCCCTGTACCTGGTTGGCTTGGCTGCGTGGGTCCTGGAAGGAAGCAGGCAGCAAACATGATGGGACACTTGCTCTGGATGTGCCCTGGGCTGGGCCTTGCAGAGCTCATGGGGGAAGGGGACAAGGTGTTACTCAGGAGGGGCTGGCCACAGACTCACTCTGCTCCTGGCCTGGGGATGCTTCTTACGGGCATCCATTCAACCACTTCTGACTTAGCACCATCATGACCAAGGCCCTCTGCCTGGCACGTGGTGTCCCCACATCTCCTCTGAGGGCGAGGTCATCACGTCCATTCAATCACTGGTCTGCTCATTCATTCAGCAGAAGTCACTGCGATTTACTGGGTACCAGGCACTGTTCTAAGCTGGGGAGAGCGTGGTGATGAAGACCAATAGTCCCCTCTCTCACGGAGCTGGCATCTGTAGAGGAGTCCTCCACTACTTAGAAAGTTCTGATTTCTGGAATGTTCTTTCTCAGGACAAGCAACCCAGCCTCTCTGTGGCTCCCCCCACAGGCTACCTTCTCTTCTCCAGTGCTGGACCAATATCACCACCTCTTCTCTGGTCCAGGCTCCTGCAGCCCGACTCTGAACCCCAGGCACCTCTCCCCCGACTGTCATTCCATCGCACAATCTCAGCCTGTCTTTTCCTTTGGGCCCAGGGTTCTCCTGGGAAGGCTGTCCATGGCTCTCAAAGGGGTCTTGGCTGGGCAAAAGTAACCCCCTGTGAATGCTACAGCTGCTCTACGCTGACACGCTGCCTTTGGAAATGGTTCCTCCTGAACTGGTCAGAGTTTGAACTCACCAGAAAGGTTTCGTTTAGAAACAACACTTCAGGATGGGGAAGATGGAGTGAGGGTGGAGGGTGGGGTTAGGGGCCACAGGGAGACAGGAAGGGGTTAGATGCTCTGCTGGGAGCCTGGTGCAGGGCCTGCCAGCCACTCCGCCCATGTGAGCGTGTCACACTGGGAGGCTATCAGCTTTTATGGAGGGAGTGCGGATGTGAAGTCCTCCACGGGATTTTCTATAAATGCTTTTTATTAGCCAGTGCTTTACAACGTGAGCACTATTGAATTAAGCATCCATTAGCTTCCACTCCCTGGAGAAGGGAGGATGGCTCCCTGAGACCTCGTGCGGTAAAGCCAGGAGGAACATGAAATCCGGCCCACGGGGAGGCCTGGTTATCAGGAGGGCGTTGACAGCCCTCAGAGGACATCTTCCTCAGGAAGGAGGATAATATAAGACACAAGCCCTGACAGCAAAGCCGCGTCCCTCCTAAACATCAGTGCATTTAAAGCTATCTCCAAACAGACTTGTGGTTGCCAAGGGGGAGGGGGGAGGGGCAGGGATGGACTTGGAGTCTGTAACTAGCAGATGCAAATTATTACATATAGAATGGATAAACAACAAGGTCCTACTGTATAGCACAGGGAACTATATTCAATATCCTGTGATAAACCATAATGGAAAAGAATATGAAAAAGAATGTATATATATGGATAACTGAATCACTTTGCTGTACAGCAGCAATTAACACAGCATTATCAATCAACTATATTATACTTCAATAAAATAAATTTTTTTTTTTTTTGCTGTACACGGGCCTCTCACTGTTGTGGCCTCTCCCATTGCGGAGCACAGGCTTCGGACGTGCAGGCTCAGCAGCCATGGCCCACGTGCCCAGCTGCTCCGCAGCATGTGGGATCCTCCCGGACCGGGGCACGAACCCATGTCCCCTGCATCGGCAGGTGGACTCTCAACCACTGTGCCACCAGGGAAGCCCAATAAAACAGATTTTTAAGAAAAGAAAAGTGAGGTGTCCGAGAGTGAGCTTTCCTCTTACCTCAGAAGCTTTCCTCTTAACCTCATCACAGGACTGGGTTGTGGCCGTAGTGGTTCCTGATGGCCTGGGCGTGTGTGTTTGGTGAATTGACCAGAAATCGCTGAACCAGCTGTGCTATCCTAGGAGGCTGAGGCTGTTTCTGAGACAGAAGTCAAGCTGGATGTGAAATCAGCTTGTCCGACAAGCCCAAGGGCTGGCCCAATGGGAGACGGCTCCGTGCTGGGAAGCAAGGAGCCTCCTGGAAAAGGGGTCACCCTAAGAATGCGAGACCCCCTGGCCTTTGGTTGGAAGAAGAGATTCCGATCCCAGCCTTGCAGCTGCTTCTCTAAACATCCCGCGGCCCAGCCTCCTGAACACGTCGTATCTGGGGGAGAAAACGAGAGATGGCGCCAAGAGATGCCAGAAATCTGCAACGGGTATTTCAGGACCCAGGTTCCAGGGAAAAGCGTTTGGAAGTTGCAACACCACTCAAAGTAGGGACTGGCAGCTTTCTCCAGCCAGGCCCAGCTTTAAAACGTGCTCCGTGCAACAGGGTCCCACCATCCAGATCCAGACCCTGCCTTCAAGGGGTCCCCAGTCTCCACTCTTCCTTCCACACGCTGAACAGCACCCAGCCCTGCTGCTCCGCCCCCACCTCCCACCCTGCTGCCCCGCCCCCGCCCCAACCCTATTGCCCCGCCCCCGCCTCTCACCTAAACCATTTTCAGGATCTCTGACAAGGTACTCATACCACCAGGCTCCCCCTTTTTTCTCTCCCCCAAGTTGCCTGCATCCTCATGAGGGAGGCACCCCAGGACCCGATGAATTCAGGAGCATCGTTCCTAAAGGATGCAGGAGACAGAGTTTTGTGGGGCTGGGCCGTGGACCACACATGGGTGAGCCAGGGAGGAGCCCAGGGCACCCCTCTTGCTCCCCCACCCCCACTATCATGGGTTGGTCTAGTCCATATGCCCAAGCTCAGGGTTGCTGGGAACCTACATGGTACCTTTGCACAAATCAAAAAAGATTCCCCTTCTTAACACACTTCATTTCCATTCACTGTAAAACTGTCACCATTTTCTGATATTTATTAATATGAGACATTTTACTTCCATTTTCCAGAATTAGTACACCAGACATATAAATCTAGGATTTCTGTTATGTGAATGGTACTCTCTTAAAATGTGGCATCCTTGGGCAGTGCACAGCCCGCACAACTGTACACAGGGCCCCTGCACAGCCTTCTATTTGATAGTGCCAGAGTTGCACCCAGAAGCCTGGCCCCTTCCCTCTCCTTCAGCTCATTGACAGAACCTCCCTCATGTGCGCGCGCACGCACACACACACACACACAGAGATATATGAGCTGGCTGCCCACCTGAGTTCCAGAACTAGCTGCTACTTGAACGTCGTTCTTGCCAAGCCCAACCAGCACCAGAGACATCCTGACCCACCTTGCACTACTGACAGTCCCCTCCTGCCCACAGGGAAAGCCCTGGAGGCCAATGTCCCCACCCATCATCTGTCCCACCTTCCTTCCAGAGGAAGGACACAAGCCCCAGCCCCTCTCAGGGCTCTACTCAATGCCCCCTCCTTCAGGTCATGTCCTCTGATGCCCCAGGCGAGTAACTAGCTCCCTTTTCTGGCCCCCACGGCCCCATGCACCTCGACCGCTTCCTTTACCAGCTTGTGCCTCACTTTTTTGTTTCTGTTACCCCCAACCGAAGGTGGGCTCCTTAAAGATGAGCCTGTCCCTTATTCTTCCTCGTAGTTCCAGGGTCACGCCCAGCCTTGCCAAGCTGGCCACAGCAAGGATGCCTTGTCTGACCACATGAAAGCTGGTCTTATTTTATACCTTCTTGGTGTTGTGATCAGTGAGTCCAGGTCTGGGGAAGCAGGACCCTCAAATCCAGAGGAGGTGGGTGTGCAGAAAGAATGGCTATGGAGACTGCTTTTTTTTTTTAATTGAAGTATAGTTGATTTACAATGTTGTGTTAATTTCACATATATGGCAAAGTGATTCAGCTATACATATATATACATTCTTTTTCATGTTCTTTTCCATGATGGTTTATCACAGGATACTGAATAAAGTTCCCTGTGCTCTACAGTAGGACCTTGCTGTTTATCCATTCTCTATATAATAGTTTGCATCTGTGAACCCCAAACTCCCACTCCATCCCTCCCGCACCCCCTCTCCCTTGACAACCACCAGTCTGTTCTCTGTGTCCAGCCTCACTTTTCTTAAGTTTGCCTCCCCCACCCCTGCTTCAGCTCATTCTCTTCCTCCCAATACAGTGTCCAGATCCTGCCCGCAGCCATCCCCAAATGTGCAGAGCAGCTCCATACGCAGAATTTCTGCATCCCTATGTACTTATTTGTAGCACCTGAATCCCAGAATAGCCATTTCCCCATTAAGGAACACAAATAATGGAAGAAGAAAAAAGAAACCTCTTCCTGGAGCAGATTGCTTTGCCCAAAATAACCCTGTAACAAACGGGCTGCTGAAATACCTCTTGATCAAACCTATGAACATTTGTAGTATTTTACACTGAGCTGAATAATTTATTAATGTTTAATATTTCACAAGAGTAAAGCAGCAAACCTGATGAAATTTTCATATCTGCTATTATAAGCTAAATGGATTGTGAGACGCAGCTGGGCGATGCTGAGTGCCTGAAGCCCGGTGTGCACTCCCTCTGTCCTGTCCACAGGCTGAGGCGGCTGGGGTAACTTTCCTCTGCCTGTTACCCCAGAGGTGGCCGGTTAACCCACAGATCCTGTGCGTTTGGGAGAGCCAGGCACTTGAAGGCATCATCAGTTTGGTTGAACAGCAGGCTCTGTTTAGGGGGTGATTTCAAGGGCCAAATCTCTCCCTTATCCCCCCAGTTTTCCTCACTCCTCTGTTTTTGATGCCCGAATTGTCCATCATTAATACAGATTGCATTCTCTGTGAGAGAATCAACACCCATGGAAAATGTGGCTTATAATTAATAATACCATTGTATTAAATAATAATATAATTAATAATCTGAAAAAGAATATATATATGTATAAATGAATCTCTTTGCTCTACACCTGAAACTAACACAACATTGGATAAGATTCCAAATAACCAAAGCAGTCTTGAGAAAGAACAAAACTGGAGGTATCATGCTCCCTGATTTCAAACTGTATTACAGAGCTATAGTAATCAAAACAGTATGGTATTGGCATAAAAACAGACACATAGATCAATGAAACAGAATGGAGAGCCCATATATAAACCCATAAGTATATGGTTAATTAATTTATGACAAAGTCAAGAGAGTCTCCTCAATAAATGGTGCTGGGAAAACTGGATGTCCACATGCAAAAGAATGGAACTGGACCCCTATCTTACACCATACACAAAACTTAACTCAAAATGGATTAAAGATTTGAATGTAAGACTTGAAACCATAAAACTCTTAGAAGAAGACTTAGGTGGTAATCTTTACATCAGTCTTGGCAATGAATTGTTGGATTTGACACCAAAACAAAGGTAATAAAAGTAAAAATAAACAAGTGAGACTACATCAAACTAAAAAGCTTCTGCACAGCAAAAGAAAATCATTCACAAAATGAAAGGGCAACCTACTGAATAGTAAAAAATATTTGCAAATCATGTATCTGATGAAGGTTAATATACATAAAGAACTCATACAACTCAATAATCAAAAGCAAAAATACAAACAATCTGATTTAAAAAAAATGGGGAGGATCTGAATAGACATTTTTCCAAAGAAGACATACAGATGGCCAACCGGTATGTGAAAGGGTGCCTAATCATCATCCCTATTCATCAGGGAAATGCAAATCAAAACTACAATGAGATGTCACCTCACACCTGTCAGAATGGCTAACAACAAAAAGACAAGAACTAGCAAGTATTGGCGGGGATGTGGAGAAAAAGGAACCCTTGTGCACTGTTGGTGGGAATGTAAGTTGGTATAGCTATTATGTTATTAATAGTATGGATGGATTAATAGTATAAAACAGTATGGATGTATCTCAAAGTATTAAAAATACAACTGCCATATGATCCAACAATTTTACTTCTGGTTGTATATTTATCCAAAGAAAATGAAAACACTAACTTGAAAAGATATCTGCACCCCCATGTTTATTGCAGCATTATTTACAGTAGCTAAGACATGGAAGGAACCTAAGTGTCCATTGATGGATGAATAGATAAAAAGGTTGTGGTACATGTACCACATATACACAATGAGATGTTATTCAGTCATAAAGTAGAATGAAATCTTGACATCTGTGCCTACATGGATGAACGTTGCGGGCATTATGTTAAGTGAAATAACATAAGTGAAATAAGTCAGACAGAGAAAGACAAATAACCTATGATCTCAATTATATGTGGAATCTGAAAAAAAAAAAAAAAAAAAAAAACAACCCAAGCTCATAGATACAGAAAATAGTTTGGTGGTTGCCAGTGGTGGGGCGTAGGTGGTGGATGAAATGGGTGAAGGTGGTCAGATGGTACAAACTTCCAGTCATAAGTAAGTCCTGGGGATGTAATGTACAGCCTGGTGACTATAGTTAATAATACTTTATTACATATTTGAAAGTTTCTAAGAGTAGATCTTAAAAGTTCTCATCACAAGAAAAAATTCTGTATGTTATGTATGGTGAACAGATGTTAACTATACATATTGTGCTAATCATTTCATAATATATACAAATATTGAATCATTATGTTGTGCACCCGAAACGAATATAATGTTATTTGTCAATTATACCTCAAAAAACCACCTGTGAATTATCATAAACTTAATAATAGGACGCTGATTAGTCTCATCAGGATAACCTAAGTTAACACCCTATTTTAAGGTAGCGATGTTAATTCCCCTTTGCCAGGTAACCGAACACATTCACAGGTTCCAGGATGAGGCCGTGGATGTCTTGGAGAGGCCGTTATTCTGCCTGCCACACATGGAAATACGAGAAAGCACTATAAGGGCTAAATCAAAACCGAAATAAAAATGGAAACCAGCCATCACTCTCAACCTAATACAGATAAGTTTCTTCTGATCAAACAACCCCTCTTTGGAACATCGGATTCCTGTTCTTTCTGTTTGCCCAGTGACCTCATGTGACCTCACCGGGGTGGTTACTCTCTGGGAATTCTTGACCACAGTGTGAATATACTGCTGGCCCTCCACCCTACCCCCTTCTCCAAAAGTGCCCATCGCCCCCATTCCCCACAGCGGGACCAGTGAGAGCACCACACTCAGGCCTGTTCTCTGCCAGTGCCCCTCCCTCGAGGCTGGTGATGCTGAGAGCTGCACAAACCAACCCCCAATCTCACAGTCCGTCCAGAATCAGGCAGCTCTCTTCCAAGGGGTGACTCAGGGACCCAAGCTGCTTCCATCATATGACTTTGCCACCTTTTGCTATAACAAGGCTGTCCTGATGTCACTCAGCTGGCAGGTGGGGGAAGGGTGTGGGAATAATGAGCCTGATAGTCAACCAGGTCAGTCCGAAGTGACATGTATCACTTCCACCCACATTCCAGTAGCAAGACATAAGATGCCGCCCAAACGCAAAGGGAGCTGGGAAGTGTAGTCCCTGGCTGGCTCCCCAGCAACAACGTGCAACTTGGGTCCGTACTGGTAGGCAGCCATCTCTACTCTTCTATCTAATACCAAAACCTTCCCCAACAGCGTCTTTGACTCTCCACCTTGGGGAGAGAAACTGCATAAACGAATTCACCCTCTGACATTAATATATGATAACATTTTATTTTATGATCACTCCCAGAATATTTATTATTTTAAAAAGAAAAATAGGAAGATGTCTCAAAGCAGTAACTCTAAAGGTGGAGGACCACAACATTGTAAAGCAATTGTACTCCAATAAAGATATTAAAAAAAATGGTGGAAGAGGTGTTTTGGAATTGGGGGTATCTTCACATAATTTGTAGAGGAATACGCATTCACCTGTGTGCTAGGGGGATTCAGCTTCAAATCTCCAAGGCTGCCCATATCAGAGAGGGCACAGAATACACACTTTTCATATGTTTTCAAACAAATTCCATCCCAGTTGTGCCCTTACTGGCTCTGTAAGTCCAGAGGCAGAGCTGCTGGCATCCACCTGGCGAACAGCTTGATGGGCGACACTGCCCAGATCCATTCGAGGGGGAAGGAGATTGATCGGTGCCTCATCCACTTCCCAATGCTGATAGATTCACTCACTTGGGCCAGACATGTGTCTCCCGCTAGGCAGTAAAAATGTCAATAACCGCTCCCTTTTTACTCTTCTTTCTAAGCTGGAGACAAGCTTCCATTAAATCCTTAACCCATGCTTTTTTGAGTAAATCAAATTTACAGCCACTGGAGAGGGACAGGATTTCAGCCACAGTCACCTTGCCTTCAGTGAAGTGCTCTGGACTTGGCTTTTCAACAACTCTCAGTATTTTCTGCCTTACATATCAGTTTCCAGGCAAAGCCAAAGACAGGTCCTTGGCTAAACTTGGGATAAAGTGAAGTTTTTCACCTTCTCTGTGGACCCTGGGTCCCCAAGACACAGGAGGGGGTGGTGGCATTGCAGTGAGAATGGCTCCTTTGGACAGAGGGCAGGTGACATCTGCCTCAGCATGGTGACATTGGAGAGAAGGTGGATGACAACTGGGAGAGGCCAGAATCACTGACTTTTTTGTCATTTAATTTAAAACCAACCACGTCTAAACGTCTGTCATCCTCAAAGAAACAGAGCTGATAGACTAATTTATACTTGAGTATGAAGGGCTAATGGTAGTTAATGTTATTTATTGGTTGCTTACTCCATGTCAGTCACTAGGCTAACCAACTTACACATGACCTCATCTAATACTTCCTGTAAGCCTCTGAAGAAACTACTATGATTATGCTCATTTTACAGATGAGGAAATTGGGCTCGAGAAGAGGATAAATAACCTTCTTAAGGTCACACAACAGTGAGTGCCAGAGGAGCCAAGATGTGAATCCCTAACCTGGTTCCAGAGTCTGTTCTCTTGCCCACCGTCCTGCTGTGTAATTGCAAGAGCTTCTTTGGAAAAGAATCTGGAAAAAATGTATATATGTATATATATGCATATATATGCATATATATATATATATATATATATATATATATATATATATATGAAACTGAATAACATTGCTATACACCTGAAACTAACACAACATTGTAAATCAACTATACTTCAATTTAAAAAAAATTGAACTGAAAAAAAAAACGCTTCTTACGTCATTGCTCCCAGGAATGGTTGCATTTTAAAAGGGTCAAGAATGAGGCCAAAGAAATAAAGCAATACTGGTGGTCGTGTGACAGGGAGCTTTTTAGCTGGAAGGTCATTACACACTTATCTTTCAAACCATACCAAGCTTTTCGTGCAGTTTGCTGTCTATTGATAAGCCCAGTCTATGATCATGTCCAAGATGGAGTATGTCACCCTCATTCTTTTTTTAACTGAAGTATAGTTGATTTACAATGTTGTGTTAGTTTCACATGTATAGTAAAGTGATTCATATATATATAAACACACACACATACATTCTTTTTCATTATAGCTTATTATAGGATATTGAATATAGTTCCATGTGCTATACAGTAGGCCCTTGTTTTTATCTATTTTATATATAGTAGTGTGTATATGTTCATCCCAAACTCCTAATTTATCCCTCCTTGTCATCCCCTTTGGTAACCATAATATTGTTTTCTACATCTGTGAGTCTGTTTCTGTTTTGTAAATAAGTTCGTGTCATTTTTTAAGATTCCACATATAAGTGATATCATATGGTATTTGTCTTTCTCTATCTGACTTACTTCACTTAGTATAACAATCTCTAGGTCCATCCATGTTGCTGCAAATGGCATTATTTCATTCTTTTTTATGGCTGAGTAATATTCCATTGTACATATGTACCACATCTTCTTTATCCATTCATCTGTCGGACATTTATGCTGCTTCCGTGTCCTGGCTATAGTGCTGCTATGAACATTGGGGTGCATGTATCTCTTTGAATTATTGTTTTCTCTGGATATATGCCCAGGAGTGGGATTGCAGGATCATATGGCAGCTCTAATTTTAGTTTTTAAAAGAATCTCCATACTGTTCTCCACAGTGGCTGCAACAACTTACATTCCCACCAACAGTGCAGGAGGGTTCCCTTTTCTCCACGCCCTCTCCAGCATTTGTTATTTGCAGACTTTTGGATGATGGTGTCACCTTCATTCTTGATCCTCAGACGTGGAATCAGAGGAGTTGAGATTAGTTTTGAGCTGGTCATGAACAGGGTGAAAGGAATGAGGAGACATGAAGAGGAGCCCCGTCACCACCCTTCACTCTCTGAATTAACATTTTCCCCACAACAGTGTTGGTGCACTTTCATACTTTTAAAAAATCAGCATTGAGCCAGATTTTTCAATGTGTGATTACATGGGACATCCTTCCAAATGGGTATGACCAGTAGGGTAAGAGTACGATGTTAGCTTTGCACAGTGGCCCTTTCTGGGAGAGCATTTAGAGCCCTCACTTGGGCAGAGAGCCTTGGGGGTGGGGGCCACTGAGGAGCTGAGACGCGATGGCCCCGCCCCTTCCCAAAGGCCATGGCAGCCTGTTAGGGGGAGTCTCTACCAGTAAGAATTAGCAAACAGATAACGTAAGAAGTTCCCTCCTAAGTACCTCTGGGGACATTAAGTCATTTGCCCCTGCAGCCTTGTAGGGATGACAAAGGCCCAGTGGTTAACGGTGCTGAAGGAGGTCAGAGGAGGACCCAGGCTTAGTCTGGGCTGAGGTGCCAGGGCTGGTGGTGAGTGTGGAACGTGGCTGCCTGTGGGACCAGGGCTGCAGCTGGTGGCAGCGACAGAGGGGGAGGATCCCAGGTGTTGACTGTCCTGGTGTCTACATCTGCTGCCACCTTCCTCTTGAAGCAGCCCTGGCCTGAGGTGAGCAGTCGGCCATAGGACAGGGGCGTCAAGGGTTTGGACTGGAGCTTGCAGACAGCCATCTCTCTGTGTGTGCTGATATGACCTTTCCTCTGTGAATGTACACTCCTGGCATCTCTTCCTCTTCTTGTAAGGACACGGGTCCATTGGATTAGGACCGACACTTATGACCTGTATAGGGTTGTGCACAAGGACGTCAGGCCAAGCAGCACGGTGCGGGGCTCTGCTGGCCTAGAGTCGTACAGGCTGAGCCTGCACGGAGCAAGGGGCCCCATTTTCTGATTTCCCTACAAGTCCTGTCCCCTCACCCTCCTGTGCCCCCCGCCCCCTCCCCCAGGGCAGCCTTGACTCAGAGGAAGAGCCTTGATCTAATTTACCCAAAGGCTCTACCCAGACTAGCTCTGCTCGTGGTTTTGGGCACCCCAGACACTGTACATTTGGGATGGGCTCCCAAGACGTGGTGGGGGGGCAAGCAATGGGAGTATCCACAGCTGCCATTGGCCCCTAGATGGAATGGCCATTCCTGAAAAGGGAGCAAGATGTGTGGAAGTGAAAAATGTGAATTGCAGGTGTCTTGGTCTGCTAGGGCTGCCATAACAGTACACCACAGACCGGGGGACTTAAGTGACAGAAATTTATGTTCTTATAGTGGTGGAGGCTGGAAGTCCAAGGTCTGGGTACTGACAGGGTTGGTTTCTGGGGAGAGCTCTCTCCTTGCCTAGCAGACGGCCCCATCTCCCTCTGTCTTGATATGACTTTTCTTCCATGAATGTACACTCCTGGCATCTCTTCCTCTTCTTGTAAGGACATGGGTCCTATTGGATTAGGGCCCCACCCTTGTGACCTTGATAACCTCCTTAAAGGCCTGATCTTCAAATACAATCACATTGGGGGCTAAGGCTTCAACATATGATTTAGTTTGGGCAAATCATATGTTTGATTTGTTTGATTTCCTGGGACACAATTCAGTCCATAACAACAGAGAATGCCTGCAATTCTGTTAGTGTTTTTCTAGTATCAGTGATGTGTGTATGTGTGTGTGTGATTCCAACTAGACTGCAATCTTCCAAAGCAAGGCTTGTGTTTGAAAAGTCATTTTTTTTAACCCCTGTCCTCCTAGCCCCCCAGCCTTCCACCAGAGGGCCAAACACAGGAGGCATTAAATAAATGTGTGTGAACCAACCCCCAGTGAAGCTTCCTGGTGGACACGTATTGCTAAGGCCAACTCTGACCACTCATCCATGACTTTCTCAAGATGGGATAGCAGAGGGCCGGGCTGGAGAGAATGCTCTGATTGGTTCACTTTTTTTTTTTTTTTAGTTTTTATTGGAGTATAGCTGATTTGCAGTGTTGTGTTAGTTTCAGGTGTACAGCAAAGTGAATCAGTTATACATATACACATATCCACTTTGTGTTTTAGATTCTTTTCCTATATAGGCCATGACAGAGTATTGAGTAGAGTTCCCTGTGTTATACAGTAGGTCCTTATTATCTGTTTTATATGTAGACCAGTTCACTCTTTGAAGGAAGGGATGGAAATTTCAGAAGGGAAATGAACTCTCATTTCAATCAATTCATACTCCAATCTCAGTTTGTTAAATAACAGTAGTTATTCAACAGCCTTTGGAATTCGCATGCCTCATATTTAGTGTGTCTAATTATACTCTTTATGGCATGCCTGTGAAACTTGCCATTTTCACCATTTGAACGTTGCTTTGACATGATCTCGGATGTTATCTTACTCCATAGGAATAAGAATGGGCCTTAATAGCCCCCAGACTCCCCTAATGAGAAGGATGAGCCAAGCAAGAAGATTTTATCCATCCACATAATTCTAGAATTGCCACCTACAAGAGGTACTAGAGGCAGCAGACTCTTCACTTATTCAAAGACTTTTCATTTTATTAAAAATGAAAGTATCTTATTTTTCCTGATGGTAAAAAAATTGATAGTCCTTAAAAAGTGTAAACACTGAAGAATGGTGTAAAAATTAGAGAGATGACTCATAATTCTGCCACCCAGGAACAGCCTCTGGAGGTTTGAATGTGTTACCATTTGATTTTCTTCCTAAGATCATGCATATGTATTGTGCGTCCACCCCACTTTTTTCATAATAGAATTGTATTATATATGCTCTGAATGGTTTCCCTCCCTTCACTTTATAAATTTATTTATTTACTTATTTATTTTTGGCTGTGTTGGGTCTTTGTTGCTGTGTGCGGGCTTTCTCTAGTTGCGGCAAGCAGGGGCTACTCTTCGTTGCGGTGTGCGGCTTCTCATTGCAGTGGCTTCTCTTGTTGTGGAGCACGGGCTCTAGGTGTGCAGGCTTCAGTAGTTGTGGCACGTGGGCTCAGTAGTTGTGGTGCATGGGCTTAGTTGCTCTGAAGCATGTGGGATCTTCCTGGACCAGGACTTGAACGGATTCTTAACCACTGTGCGACCAGGGAAGTTCCCCCTCCCCTCACTTTAAAAAATGTTTTTATTATGAACAATTCCAAATATATACTAAAACAGACTGCATAACATATTGCATCTCCATTTGTGACTAATCTTTTTTTAAAAAAATTGAAGTATAGTTGATTTACAATATTATATAGTTTCAGGTGGATGACACAGTGATTCAATATTTATAGATTATACTCCATTTAAATTTATTACAAAACAGTGGCTATATTTCTTTGTGCTGTATAATATATCCTTGCCGCTTATCTATTTTATACATAGTAGTTTGTATCTCTTAATCTCCTACCTGTATCTTGCCCTTCCCCCTTTCTCTCTCTCCACTGGTAACCACCAGTTTGTTTTCTACATCTGTGAGTCTGTTTCTGTTCTTCATATACATTCATTTGTATTATTTTTTTAGATTCCACATATAAGTGATATCATACGGTATTTGTCTTTCTCTGTCTGACTTATTTCACTAAGTGTAGTATTCTCTAGGTTCATCCGTGTTGCTGCAAATAGCAGAATTTCATTCTTCTTTATGGCTGAGTAATATTCATTTATGGCTAATCATGTTTCATCTGTATTTCAATTTACCCCACCCCAGATTATTTTGAGGCAAATCCTAGCCATCATATTGTTTAATCAGTAACTACTTCTCCCTACAAGATAGAGACCCTTCGGGCTTCCCTGGTGGCGCAGTGGTTGAGAGTCCGCCTGCCGATGCAGGGGACACGGGTTTGTGCCCCGGTCTGGGAAGATCCCACATGCCGCGGAGCGGCTGGGTCCGTGCACCATGGCTGCTGAGCTGTGCTCCGCAACGGGAGAGGCCACAGCAGTGAGAAGCCCGCATACCGCAAAAAAAAAAAAAAAAAAAAAAGATAGAGACCCTTCAGAAATAACAATACCCTTATCATACCTAAATAATTAACAGCACTATCTTAAAATCCTCAAATATCCAGTCACTGTTAAAATATGTCTAATTGTCTTATAATGATTTGTCTGAATCGGGATCAAGGTGTATACTTGCAATTGCTTTGGTTATGTCTCTTCAATCTTTTTAATCCATAGCTTCATCCTCAATGTTTCCTCCTTACAGTTTACTTCTTTTTTTTTTTTTTTGCGGTACGCGGGCCTCTCACTGTTGTGGCCTCTCCCGCTGTGGAGGACAGGCTCCGGATGCACAGGCTCAGCGGCCATGGCTCACGGGCCCAGCCATTCCGCGGCATGCGGGATCTTCCCGGATTAGGGCACGAATCCGCGTCCCCTGCATCGGCAGGTGGACTCTCAACCACTGCGCCACCAGGGAAGCCCCTTACAGTTTACTTCTTGAAGAAACTTGGTCATCTGTTCCACAGAGCTTCTCAGTCTGGATTTTGCTGATTTCTTCCCCATGGTGTCATTTATAATGTTCCCCTAAATTGTTAGTTTGATCTCAAAACTTGATCAGATTCAGATTCCATTCTTATTAGTCAAGTCTACTTCATAAATGGTATTGTGTACACCCCTCAGGAGGCACATAAAGTCTGGGGTCTCTCTTTTTGTAATGTTACCTAGATCTATTATTAGGGTCTGATTTATGTCCCCCACTCCTTTTCATATGTTGAAGTCCTAACCCACAGTACCTTAGACTGTGACTGTATTTGGAGACAAGGTGGTTAAGTTGAAATGAAGTCATTAGGTGTCCTTATACAGAGAGGAGGTATGGACACAGACACACACAGAGGGATGACCACGTGAGGACACAAGGAGAAGACGGCCGTCTGCAAGCCAAGAAGAGAGACCTCAGAAGAAACCAGCCCTGCTGATGCCTTGATCTTCCTTCCAGCCTCCAGAATTGTGGGAAAATAAATTTCTGTTGTTTAAGCCACCCAGTCTGTGGTACATTGTCAGGGCAGCCCTAGCAAACTAACACATCTATAAATTCATTAGACAATATAAAATGGTAATACTCTAATCCTACCCTATCTTTTTTGTTTATCAGCTAAATAGTTTTGTAAAGATAAATTTCCCCTCAACCACTATTTTGTTACCCACAGGCATAATTAGCTCAGGAAGAGCAAGATAAATGCTTGATTCTTTTCCTTTATGTCCCAGTTTTCAAAATAATGGGTTGGTTCTTCATCGTCTTCCCAAAGTGAACCATGATTTTTTTTCTTTTTTGTTTTTAGTATCAAATAAATTTAAAAGTATTTGATGTGTTTCTGTATACCTTTCTGAACATAATATATCATAAACATCTTTCTATATCAATACAATTCTAAATTATTAGTTTTAGAGACTACATGGCTTTCCCTTATAGGATTGTATTAGAATTTACATAACCATTTCTTACTGTTGGACATTTACATTATAACACTTTTGATTTAGCATTTCCACTCAAGTTTAGTCTTGCCCTCACAAATAAATACATTTTTCCCTGAAGTAAGGTAATACTTTCCCTAATTTATTTGGAAAGATGAAATTAGTAGATTAATTTTTAATGATGATCATGATATGAAAGGCAGTCTGGTTAGTTGAGTGGCCTTTTTACTGAAGTTTGAAAGATCTTTTCTAGTCTGTCTATTTGAAATATCCATACCATGGGTGAGGGGAAAATTTCTTTTTTTTCTCGAGGTTTGAAGTTCTTCATCAAGGACAAAAGATAAAATAAGATTGACAATTAAGTTCAAATTAAGAGTAAAAACTGATGGTGGCAAGTTATTTTTTGATATATCCATCTTTGCTTGAATGGTCTCATTTTTGAAAATCAATGTTCTAGCTTTGAAAGAAACCACTGCTACCTTTGCTAATCCTCCCTAGTGGTAGGGGCCATCAAGTCCATGGTCAAATTTGTCCATCAATGTGCAGATGAGGTCAGCTCTGGATCCATCCTGATGTGCCTGGATTGTTCTGTTCATGCCTGTTCTGAAGCAATTCCTCATAATGTCCCCTTTCACTCTCAAAAGAGTCCTGGTGTGGACAAGAAATTATATAATCACACTAGATATTAACGGTTCTGTTTCCTTCTACTTATTCGGATTTCTTGGTGTCCCAACTTCCTCAAAGACAAGAGAGGGCTATGGAAGAGCAAACTTCTTCCTGTCCACCCAGACCTCCTCTCTCCCCACAATCACATGGCTATAGTTAGTTTCCCCTTTTCTTGTTCATTTTTTGTTTAAGCAAATTTCTCTTCCCATATTTGTTTTATTGTAGTCCCTTCAGTAGTAAACAAAGGTGTCAGGACAGGGAGAAAATTGCTGTGTAACAGAGATCTGGATAGGATTTGGTCCAGATGGGGAAACTGAGGCCGAAAGGGCATGGTCTGAGCCAAGGCAACACAACTGGGTAGTGACAGAGCAGGACAAGGACCAGGGTCTCTGAATTTCTCTGCCAACCAATCTTGGCTAATTCGTCCTTTTAATAATTACCAGGGTCTTTGGCAAATTTGATGTTTTGAGGAAGGTGGGACCCTACCTGCCTTCTCCTCACTTTTGCCATCAGGTGGTGAATTAGAATGAAAAGAAGCCTCCCTTCTAGTTCTGTTACTGGTGCTACACTTATTACCAAGTCATATTTATTAGAAGCAGGCAAAGAAGAGTTCTACAGCTTCTTTTTGTCAGCTCAGGTCACGTCTACACCCAATGCTTAGGCTCTTTGACAAGCACCTTGCATAAAAGGTCCACTTAGAGGCAGAGGCAACAGTATTCTGATGGTAGACTGAGAACTTTCTAGTTGGGTCGGGTGACAGCATCTTATGTTGAGGGCAGTGGGAGAACATACTCTAGACCTGGGGCCACAGGTGAAACCTGTTGTGTTTGACAGATTATTTCTTGCAAGGACACGGACTCCCATCAGCCTTCCTAGCCAAGCACGTTCCTTGAGCACCATGTATTGAACCAGTGCAAATGTATTTCTAACAGTGGAGAGAGGATGGTTCACAGCAGGCTTGCAATCTAGTCTTTTCCTTTGGGCAGGGTGCTGGGATGCCTCTGGGAAAGGAAGAAAGAAGGTAAAAGTTCTTGTAAACATGCTAATTACAAGTCACTCATGATAACATTAGTGATAACTAACAGGGGAGTCCTTACCTGTGGAATGTTGTTAACAGGATGTACCTGGTCTGTGTTAAAGTTGCTTATGGAATCTATGGATTTATGGTGCATGACTCCCTGGAAAGTGTTGAGTAGGCTACGTGACAATTTGAGTGTGAAAACAGAGATGTTTCCTAACCTAAACATCTCCCTTTTGCATGAGTGATGCAGACACATGCCATACTTAGAGACCTCAACTTGCTTGTTAATGTAACAAGAAAGGATCTGGGGAGATTATACTGTGGGGACCCCAGACCTCTCTTTGCTTTACTTGTGCCTCACAATTACTTGTAATTTTGAAAGACAAAAGTATCAAAATTTTTGATACTGGGTAAGATTTCTGATACTTGTGAGCCTTATTTGACAATTTGACACTTTATGCTCTCATTCTTTAGGCTAAATAATGCACCCTCTGGTATAGATACAGATAATTTCTGAGAGGCAAGACCTTACTCAGTTCTGGAGCATGGATTGATTGATTGATTGATTTTTATTGTTTATTTTTAAAAAATATGTTTTATTGAAGTATAGTTGACTTACAATGTTGTGCTGGTTTCAAGTGTACAGCAAAGTGATTCGGTTTCTCTCTCTCTCTCTCTTTCTCTCTCTCTCTCTCTCTCTCTCTCTCTCTCTATTTATCTATCTCTCCACTCTTTTTTATATTCTTTTCCATTGTGGATATTCCCTGTGCTATACAGTAGGACCTTGTTGTTTATCCATTCTATAGATAATAGTTTGCATCTGCTGACCCCAAACTCCCAGTCCATCCTTCCCTCACCCCCCTCACCCTTGGTAACCACGTCTGTTCTCTGTGTGTGTGAGTCTGTTTCTGTTTTATAGATAAGTTCATTTGTGTCATATTTTAGATTCCACATATAAGGGATATCATGTGGTATTTGTCTTTGCCTGACTTCACTTAGTATGATAATCTCTAGATCCATCCATGTTGCTGCAAATGGCATTATTTCATTCTTTTTTAATGGCTGAGTAATATTCCATTGTATGTATGTATCACATCTTCTTTATCCATTCATCTGTCAGTGGCCATTTAGGTTGCTTCCATGTCTTGGCTGTTGTAAATAGTGCTGCTATGAGCATCAGGGTGTATGTATTTTTTCAAAATATGGTTTTATCTGGATATATGCTCAAGAGTGGGTTTGTTGGATCATAGGGCAACTCTATTTTCAGTTCTTTGTGGAACCTCCATACTGTTCTTCATAGTGGCTGCACCAATTTGCATTCCCACCAACACTGTTAGAAGGGTTCCTTTTTCTTGGAGTGTGGATTTACAATTAGATGATTCAAATGTTCTTCAACCACCCCTGGGTATAGATTACAGTTAACTTGTGTACATATATACATCATGCTGTTTATACTGAGATATTTTAATGCATTTTACAGACAAAATAACATTACCAATGCAGGATTATGTCTCTTATGATCATTAGAGTTGGTGATGAACAGGAATGTCAGTTGCATTAGCATTGGCAGTAAGTACCAATTGCTTTGTGATTGTTCTGCGCTGAGCACATTACATACATTAGCTCTAGTTCAATAAACCTACAAGGCCTCTGTTCTCATTTTACAGATGAAAAAATTAAATTTCAGAGAGCTTATGTCACTTGCCCAAGGTCACATCAGTGTGACCTCAAGTCTGTGCTACAACACTGAACTGCCCCCGACACTGACGTAAAGGACTGGGGTGAATGGGACCTGCGGTCTTTGGTAGTTTTAGCATTACAGTGGCTTTAAGGAAGTTAACTGTACACTTCATTGCAGGCTCCATATAACAAATACTGCTTTCAAATCTGTGATGCTTAGCAACATTATCCTGCCAAGCCCAGTGGGACCGTGGACCTATCTACATGGAAATTTTGTTCAGAATTTTGAGAGTTGAGATCAGAGCTGTTAGACAGCAAAGCTAGAGCAGTTGTAATGACAGGTGAGACAATCCACCAAAGGTTCTCCTTCCTGGCACCTCTGACCTTGACAACTTCCTTTCCCATGCCTGGCTAATACCGGAATGAGGAATAAAGGTGAAGCACTCCAACAGTGCCTGCCAGGGAATGGTGTCTGATAGATACTAAGATTTGGGGGGGATTAGCTTTGCATGTAAATTCATGAACACACTGGCAGCTGTATCATCTGGATGGTTTCCAACACCTTCACTGGAAGAGATGTACTATGGGGGCAGGGAGTTTCTTATAGTCACTGCTGCTGTGTCTCCAGTGCTCAGAATACAGCCTGTCATGGGGCTGGTGCACAGTAAATATTTATCAAATGACTCATCTCCCCAGATAGGCGTTTTGTTCTGGGCTGAATACCTGTGTCCCTCCCAAATTCATATGTCAAAGCCCTCAGTCCCAATGTGATGGTATTAGGAGGTGGGGCCTCTGCAAGGTAATTAGATTTAGATGAGGTCATGGAGGGTGGGGCTCTTCTGATGATATTAGTGCCCTTATAAGAAGGGAGAACATGAGAACTGTCTCTGCTCCATGCTCATGCACTGAGGAAAGTTTGTACGAGGACATAGTGAGAAGGTGGTGGTCTGCAACCTAGTCAGACAACTGCTGGCACCTTGATCTTCAACTTCCAGTCTCCAAAACTGTGAGAGATAAGTGTTTGTTTGTTGTTTAAGCTGCCCAGTCTATGGAATTCGTATAAAGCCATCCAAGTGAGGACACATTTTGGACCTCTGAATGTTTCCACTCAACCCAGTAAAAGCCCTTGGGGACTGGACTTCTCTCCAGCCCCTTCAGGTACGTGTTAATCTTGTATTCCAGCCTAGACAGCAGGTAGCTCAAGTGCAGGCTGCAGCCTTCTGCAGGATCCCCCAGCTGTGCCTGCATTTGGGGCACCCCCTGAGCACTCAGGGAATTTGCAAATGCATTGCCCAGGGGATGCGTGACTGTAGGCACAGACCTGGGCAGGCTGTCAGAGTCCAGTTGCACATGCAGGTCCCACATTCCCAGCTGCCTCAACAGCATGGCCAGGGGAAGGCTTGTTTGGGGTGGTGATGCGGTGACCTTGCTCTCAGCAAATAGCAATCCTGTTTCCCTTTCTCCATCCCCCTCTCGTTTAATTTACAGCCTGTGCAATGGGGAGAGAGGGCTGGGGAAGTAAAACCATTGATAAATGTGCCTCACTTCCTTGAGGCATCTGGGGATATAATAGAAGAGGCTTCATCTTCAGCCCAGGGTCCATGCCAGTATGTTTGAAGCAGCGTGTAATTTCATTCGATGACCTTTCCAGCTCACAAATGACAAGTGAGGTCGAGTGTATTTTTTTTTTTTTTTTTTTGCGGTACACGGGCCTCTCACTGCTGTGGCCTCTCCCATTGCGGAGCACAGGCTCCGGACACGCAGGCCCAGCGGCCATGGCTCACGGGCCCAGCCGCTCTGCGGCATGTGGGATCCTCCCGGACCGGGGCACGAACCCATGTCCCCTGCATCAGCAGGCGGACTCTCAACCACTGCGCCAGCAGGGAAGGCCTCGCCTATGTGTTTTGCACTTGTTTTTAAAGCTGTGAAGGGCAGAGGACTGGGGGGCGGGATGAGACACTGGTCACACGTCTAAACTTCTCTCTTGCTGCCAGTGGACCCAGGCCCTCTCTTTCTGGGTGACGCGCTCTGCTGTGACCTTGAAGGTCTGAGTGACTTGCTTTTGGATCCCAAACCTGTGTTGTCACCAGCTCTCGTTTTGACCAGTGATAAAATGGCCATGTGACTCATTTTTTCCAAACGTGGACACTTTGGAGAATGAAACAGAGTGTTAAAGACATGAGACAACAGGTGAAACCAGGACTGTCCTGGGCAAACTGGGATGGGTGGCTACTTAGCCCGTGACCTCTAACATTGAATATGTGCAATGAAAGCTTCAGGCCATCTCCCTACTTTCAGAAATTTCCATGAACCCATGCAGCAAAGGAGAAAATCTTTCCTATGGGCTCGCCTAGGGGACATTGTTCTTCTCACAGATATGGACTGAGGAGATCTCCGCTGGGGAAGACAGTCACGGTCCTGGTCTAGTGGTGCTTACAGTCTAATGCAAGTGTGGTCTCAGATGGACGAAAGATGGCCGCGCATTGGGCTAAGTGCTTTGCCCAACAGTGGTGCAGCTGGATGGGGGCAAAGAGGGGGCAGTTGCTGGGGAAGGCAGTGGGATGTGGTGGAGCAGCAAGGGCAGACCCACTGCTCCAGGGCTGTTAGCCTTCGTGCGGAGAGGCGAAGAAGCAGTGTAAGGTACGGTTCCTTTCCCAAAGAAATTACAGTCTTGTCGGTGGAGTTGATGCATGCACGAAGAGTCCTGGCTGACCCGCACTGTTTAGGGTGAGGACTGCCATTTCGTGGTGGGCCCTAAGTGCTCTGGGACTTGGGGGGGAAGGGGGTGGGGGGTGAGAGAGTTCAGGGAGGCCTCAGAGGAAGACAGCCAAGTGTGGGAGAAAGACACGGCTTCCAGTTCTGACCATCATGCTTGACTTAATGTCACGCAGCAAGATGCCCGGCCTCTCCCACAGAGGTAATAGCTACCGAGTGCCTGCTGGGTGGGTCCTAGCTTGCTCATTGCTCATCCTCTGAGCAACACTCAAATAGATGCTCTTATCTCCATTTTAGAGTTGAGGCTCAGAAAGAATTAGTGACCTGCCAGTGATCCCATTGGAGGTAACAAGTAGGTTTGTATTTGAACCTAAGTTGATGTCATACCTGCCCTCACACGTATTCCACTAGTCCAGTGGGTCTCAAACTATGAACTGGGAGCAGCAGAGTCAGCCTCATCTGGGACCTTGTTGGAAATGCAAATTATTATTTTTCTTTATTCTTTTTATTTTAATGAATTAATTTATTTAAAATTTATTTTATTGGAATATAGTTGATTTGCAATGTTGTGTTAATTTCAGGTATACAGCAAAGTGATTCAGTTATACATAGATACACATTCTTTTTCATATTCTCTTCCATTATCATTTGTCACAGGATATTGAATATAGTTCCCTGTGCTCTACAGTAGGACCTGGTTGTTTGTCCATTTTACACATAATAGTTTGCATCTGCTCAGCCCAAACTCCCAATCCATCCCTCCCCCCCTCCCCCTCCCCCTTGGCAACCACAAGTCTGTTCTCTACGACTGTGAGTGTGTTTCTGTTTCGTAGATAAGTTCAGTTGTGTCATAGTTTAGATTCCACATATAAGTGATATCATATGGTATTTGTCTTTGTCTGGCTTACTTCACTTAGTGTGATAACCTCTAGGTCCATCCATGTTGCTGCAAATGGCATTATTTCATTCTTTTTAATGACTAAGTAATATTCCATGATGTACCTCTGTGTGTGTGTTTAAAAACATATCTATGTATCTATATCTATATATCTCACATCTTCTTAATGCAATTGTCTGTTGATGGGCACTCACACTGCTTCCACGTCTTGGCTTGTCAATAGTTAGCTGGCTGAGTATTTGGAACGTAGTAAAGGGAAGTTTCAGAGTGAGGAGAGCCGTCTGCCTGGCCGGGGGAGGGGCATTTTGGATGACTGGGCACCACACAGCTAGCTGCTGCTGCTAGCAGGGCAAGGAGCCATCCTCCCATTGTCTGTAAACTCCATCTTTCCTGGCTGTAAGAGATGCTCATGATCCTTATTATTGGCGAGACACCTGTTCAGTGTAATGAACGTGCAGTTTGCTGCAATCAGCAATGAGCAGCTCCTTGTAACTGGCTCATAAGAATGACAAGGTGTTGAAAGCGCAGTTAAGGCCTTTCCAATTCACATGTGCCATTAGCAGGAGCTCGTTAAAGTCATGAATGAAGAGAAAGTGTAAATAAAGAAGGCTGCTCTGTGTAATTACAGCTGTACATCTGACCGCCTCCTTCCAGGGCTCGGACGAGAGGGGCTCCGGGTGTCTGGACCTCCTGGCCTGTGCGTCTCTGCCTCTTTATTTATGCCATTTCTCGGGATGTGCATCTCCGATGAGCTGTGGGAAGGCTGGGATGCAGCCTACAGAGTGGTGGCGACGCATGTGCATGGCCCAGCCAAGCAACACTGGCCAGGGCACGGGGTTGCAGCAGAACCCCTTTCCTGCTCCTCCTGGGGGACACAGCCTGGAGCCTGAGCCCGGGTTGAGAGACCTTGCAGGTCATGCAATGTGGGCTTCCCTCGACCTCCATTCCCTGTTGTAAAAATAAAGTTAAGTGATTGCCAAGACTACAAAAAAAATGGCTTCTACTGTAAATAAAATAGATAACTGACAAGGACCTACTGCATAGCACAGGGAACTATACTTAATACTTTGTAATAACCTATAAGGGAAAAAATCTGAAAAAAATTATATATGTATAACTGAATCACTTTGCTGTACACCTGAAACTAACACAGTACTGTAAATCAACTATACTTCAATTTAAAAAAACGTGCTTAATGTACAGTCAAGAAACATCTACTGAGTGATTCCTGCATGCCAGGCTCTGTTTTGGGCCATTCTGCTTTGATTTCAGCACTTTTCTAACAAGTGGTATTCCCGAGGCCAGCTGTCTACAAAGGCAACTCAGTAAACCCAGCTGCATGGTGTGAGTCAAGGTGCAGAGAAAGGCATCTTCTTTTTACCAAACAACAACAATAAAAACAAACCCAAACTCTCCTAAACAACAAAACATTCTAAAAACAACAGAAATGTCTCAGTGTGTCCTGAGGGGAAAGTGGGGATTTTTAAGGAATCCCTTGGGTCTGAGATGAGTTTTGTATGGACTCCACTGTTCTGGCTGGTGCTCACTGGTGGCTGGGCGGTCTCCTGGTCCAGGATATGACTTTTAAAAATATTGTTTTCCATTATGGTTTATTACAGGATATTGAATATAGTTCCCGGTGCTATGCAACAGGACCTTGTTGTTTATCCATCCTATATATACTAGTTTGCATCTGCTCATCCCAAACTCCCAATTCACCCCTCCCCCACAAGAGGGACAACACCTTGGCAACCACAAGTCTGTTCTCTATGTCTGTGAGTCAGTTTCTGTTTTATAGGTAGGTTCTTTTGTGTCATATTTTAGATTCCACATGAAAGTGACACCATATGGCTTTTATCTTTCTTTCTGACTTTTTTCACTTAGTATGATAATCTCTAGGTCCATCCATGTTGCTGCAAATGGCATTATTTCCTTCTTTCTTATGGCTGAGTAGTTTTCCTTTGTATATATGTACCACATCTTCTTTATCCATTCATCTGGTTGGACATTTAGGTTGCTTCCATGTCTTGGTTATAGAGCTGCCATGAAGATTGGGGTGTATGTATCTTCTCAGATTATAGTTTTGTCCAGATATACAGGGCATGACATGGCATTGAACAGCACAGGTACACTGTCTGTTCACGTGCTGTATATATGTTTGCACTTTATACACAAAAAGAGTAAGATGTTTTTCACCCCTTTCAAACATCCCCATTGCAATGCAGACATGTAGATGGAAAAATGATGATGGTGAAAATAAAGACTCACAGAGGGCATTAGGAGATGCCCGCAGCTGTCCCTATGCAGTCTCACTCTGTGCTGGACACTGTCCCAAGTACTTCAGAGGATGTATGGTTTAATTCTCACAGCAGTGCTGTGAAGTACTTAGTCGATGGGGAAACCAAGGCAAAGGGGAGTCAAGTAACTTGTCCGCAGAAGTGTCCATGCTTGGAGTTGATAAAAAGTCCGGGACTTTGGTTAATCCTCCCACTTCTGGTGACCACACCCAAGCGTTCCCAACAGCTGGGTGTCTGTTTTCTCCTTCCTGACTTGCAGAGAAGCAGATTCTCCAGGTTCCATCCCTCGGCTTCCCCAGCATGGACCACACCGACTTGATGTCAGTGAAAATGGTGTCTGGTGAGTGCAGTGGACAGGCGGGGTGTGGGACGGAGGTGGAGTTGTCCCTCTACCACAGCTCTGCCCTGGAAGCTGGGTGCTGGGAAGGTGGTGGTCCATATAGTTGACTGAGTTAAACTCTAACCTCTACATAAATGTCTTCAGTTATGCATTCTAGAAGGACCACGTCCAAAAGGTGAAACTAGCAGATGTCCAGTAAAAGTCCTCTTTTGGGTGTGGAGAAAAGGGAATCCTCCTACACTGTTGGTGGGAATATAAATTGGTGCAGCCACTATGGAGAACAGTATGGAAGTTCCTTAAAAAACTAAAAATAGAGTTACCATATGATCCAGTAACCTCACTCTTGGGCATAGATCTGGAAAATACAAAAACTCTAATTTGAAAAGATACATGCACCCTAATGTTCGTTGCAGCACTATTTACAACAGCTAGGACATGGAAACAAACTAAGTGTCCATCGACAGATGAATAAAGAAGATGTGGCACAATATATACAACGGAATATTACTCAACCATAAAAAGGAATGAAATAATGCCATTTGCAGCAACACAGATGGACCTACAGATTATCATACTAAGTGAACTAAGTCAGACAGAGAAAGACAAATATCATATGATATTTCTTATATGTGAAACTTAAGAAAAAGATACTAATGAACTTATATACAAAACAGAAATAGACCCACGGACATAGAAAACAATCTCATGATTACCAAAGGGGAAAGGCGGAGAGCGATGTTAGGACTTCGGGATGAACATAAACACACTACTATATATAAAATAGATAACCAACAAGAACCTACTGTATAGCACCGGGAACTCTACTCAGTATCTTGTAATAACCTATAATGGAAAAGAATCTGAAAAAGAATATATATATATATATATATATATATATATATATATATATACACACACACACACACACACATATATATGTGTGTATATATATACATACATATATATACACATATATATGTATATATATAAACTGAATCACTTTGCTGTACACCTGAAGCTGTGTGGCTTGAGGGAGCTCAGTTCCCTGGTTCCCTGACCAGGGATTGAACCTGGGCACTCGGCTGGGTACTCGGCTGTGAGAGAGTGGAGTCCTAAGCACTGGACCGCCAGGGAATTCCCGGATTGCTTGCTTGTCTTTTGGTTGGAGCATTTAATCCATTCACATTTAAGGTAATTATTGATATGTATGTTCCTATGACCATTTTCTTAATTGTTTTGGGTTTATTTATTTATTTATTTATATTTTTTTGCAGTACGCGGGCCTCTCACTGTTGTGGCCTCTCCCATTGCGGAGCACAGGCTCCAGATGCGCAGGCCCAGCGGCTACGGCCCACAGGCCCAGCCGCTCTGCGGCATGTGGGATCCTCCTGGACCGGGGCACGAACCCGCGTCCCCTGCATCGGCAGGCGGACTCAACCTCTGCGCCACCAGGGAAGCCCTGTTTTGGGTTTATTATTGTAGGTCTTTTCCTTCTCTTGTGTTTCCTGCCTAAAGAAGTTCTTTAGCATTTGTTGTAGAGCTGGTTTGGTGGTGCTGCATTCTCTTAGCTTTTGCTTGTCTGTAAAGCTTTTGATTTCTCCATCGTATGTGAATGAGATACTTGCCGGGTAGAGTAATCTTGGTTGTAGGTTCTTGCCTTTCATCACTTTAAGTATATCATGTCACTCCCTTCTGGCTTGTAGAGCTTCTGCTGAGAAATCAGCTGTTAACCTATGGGAATTCCCTTGTATGTTATTTGTTGTTTTTCCCTTGCTGCTTTCAATAATTTTTCTTTGTGTTTAATTTTTGCCAATTTGATTACTATGTGTCTCAGCAAGTTTCTCCTTGGATTTATCCTGTATGGAACTCTCTGCACTTCCTGGACTTGGGTGGCTATTTCCTTTCCCATGTGAGGGAAGTTTTCCACTATAATCTCTTCAAATATTTTCCCGGGTCCTTTCTCTCTTCTCCTTCTGGGACCCCTATAATGCGAATGTTGTTTCGTTTAATGTTGTCCCAGAGATCTCTTAAGGTTGCCTTCATTTCTTTTCATTCTTTTTTCTTTATTCTGTTCTGCAGCAGTGAATTTCACCATTCTTTCTTCCAGGTCACTTATCCATTCTTCTGCCTCAGTTATTCTGCCATTGATTCCTTCTAGTGTAGTTTTCATTTCAGTTATTGTATTGTTCATCTCTGTTTGTTTGTTCTTTAATTCTTCTAGGTCTTTGTTAAACATTTCTTGCATCTTCTTGATCTTTGTCTCCATTCTTTTTCTGAGGTCCTGGATCATCTTCACTATCATTATTCTGAATTCTTTTTCTGGAAGATTGCCTATCTCCACTTCATTTAGTTGTTTTTCTGGGGTTTTATCTTGTTCCTTCATCTGGTATATAGCTCTCTGACTTTTCATCTTGTCTATCTTTCTGTGAATGTGGTTTTTGTTCCACAGGCTGCAGGATTGTAGTTCTTGCTTCTGCTGTCTGCCCTCTGGTGGATGAGGCTATCTAAGAGGCTTGATGGGAGGGACTGGTGGTGGGTAGAGCTGGCTGTTGCTCTGATGGGAAGAGCTCAGTAAAACTTTAATCCGCTTGATGGCTGATGGGTGGGGCTGGGTTCCCTCCCTGTTTGTTATTTGGCCTGAGGCAACCCAACACTGGAGCCCATCCGGGCTCTTTGGTGGGGCTAATGACAAACTCTTCCGAGGGCTCACACCAAGGAGTACTTCACAGAACTTCTGCTGCCAGTGTCCTTGTCCTCACAGTGAGCCACAGCCACCTACTGCCTCTGCAGGAGACCCTCCCTCACTAGTAGGTAGGTCTGGTTCAGTCTTCCCCGGGGTCACTGCTCCTTCCTCTGGGTCCTGATGCGCACACTACTTAGTGTGTGCCCTCCAAGAGTGGAGTCTCTGTTTCCCCCAGTCCTGTCAAAGTCCTGCAATCAATTTCCACTAGGCTTCAAAGTCTGATTCTGTAGGAATTCCTCCTCCCATTGCTGGACCCCCAGGTTTGGAAGCCTGACGTGGAGCTCAGAACCTTCACTCCAGTGGGTGGACTTCTGTGGCATAAGTGTTTGCCAGTCTGTGAGTCACCCATCCAGCAGTTATGGGATTTGATTTTACTGTGATTGCGCCCCTCCTACCATCTCATTGTGGCTTCTCCTTTGTCTTTGGATGTGGGGTATCTTTTTTGGTGAGTTCCAGTGTCTTCCTGTCGATGATTGTCCAGCAGCTAATTGTGATTTTGGTGTTCTTGCAAGAGGGAGTAGCGACATTCCTTTAGTGTGTCCTATGGAATCCAAAGTGCAGAAATTCAGGTCTGCAGAAGGTGCTGGAGCCTTACTCCCATAGCACCAGTGTTCTTTCCTATCTTTCTTCTCTTTTCCCTTTTTTTTTTTTTTTTGTGGTACGTGGGCCTCTCACTGTTGTGGCCTCTCCCGCTGCGGAGCACGGGCTCCGGACGCACAGGCTCAGTGGCCATGGCTCACGGTCCCAGCCGCTCCGCGGCATGTGGGATCTTCCCAGACCAGGGCATGAACCCGTGTCCCCTGCATTGGCAGGCAGACTCTCAACCACTGCACCACCAGTGAAGCCCCTCCCTTTCTCTTTTTTTGCAATTCTTGACTTTTAAGCCTATTGTTTTGTTAAAGAGGTTGTGGCCTGGTCACCTTTTGCCCTGGAGCAGTGAGCCCCAGTCCAAGAAATGGGGGTTTGCAAATGGAAAAGGAGGAGATGGGGTTAAAATGCCTTGATGGAATATCAACACGATATCATCCTTGTAACCGTGTCTTGGAAATGAGTGAGAACCTGGCCATCCAAATGGCCACATTAACTTGAGTAACTGCCATCTGTAAGTGACATGCGAAAATGGAAGGATGTACCAGATGGTTCATAACTGCTGTGGCGATGGTGTGCTCACAGAATTAATGGTGAACAATGATTAGAGTGCTGATGGATGGTACTTCGAACACCAGGAGCTGCAGTGAACAAACTCTGTCATCATTGGAAAAGAAAAAGCAGCAAGAGGGGATGTCAAAGTTTGTGTTCACTGAAGTTCCCATATGGATCCAAGATTGTTGCTGTGATTATTCCTGCTCCATGAGAACCATCTGCTTTCTCATGCCAGCATCATTTAACATCAAAAGGACAGGGCGTCAGCCTTAAATTAGGAAAAAATTGAGTTGCTAGAACTAATGAGAAGGGGAATGTTGACCTTCATTTATTAGTTTCCATTCTCCCAGTTATTAAAATAGACCCATGTACTCTAACCCCCTACTCACCTTTGTCCATCCAACTCTGGTCCCTTCGTCCCTTCCTCTCTCTCCCTCCCCACCTCCCTCACTTCTTCTCTCTTTCCCTCTCTCCTTCCCTCCTGTTCTCTTTTCCATTCTTGTCATCCTGTTCCAACCCCTCTGACTGCTCCAGCTCCCTTCCCTTCGGTGTGCCTGTTACAGGTGGTCATCACTATACAAGTTAGCATTTGACTTAAAAAACAAAAACAAAAAAATGAAACTGATAGGAAACTGAAGCCCAGCAAGGCTGCCATTGAAGCCCTGCCACCAGGCCATGCACTGACCTCCAGAAGGACACAGACGGCTGTCTTTCCTGTCATGGATGACACGCCCAAAGCCCCAGTGGACCTTGTGCATTTCTCCTTCTGTTGAGGGCTCACTCCTTCTCCACTTCAGTTCAAGTGGTTCTGGTGGGACTGAGCCCACTTTCCAGATGCAGGGGTGAGTCTATGACTTAAGTGACCCCATGGTCAACTTTGGGGAAAGGCTGAAAGGGACCTTGGCTCAGAGGAAAGGAGAGGCAAGAGCCAGGAGAGCGACCTAGGGTCCAGATGCTACTTTGACATCTTGGATCCAGCTGTACCTGAACTCATCCTGTGAACTTCCCAGTTACATGAACCAATTAATAAAAACACAATGAATGGAAAACAAAATAGTGCTATGCACTGTCTTATGTTATTTTAAAAATTATTTCTAATATTTTAAAGTCATCTTCTCTACAGTGACATATGCTTCCACTGAAAACAATCCAGTGTTCATATTCTCTGGCATTAGTAAATGTTAAATGAATATTTCATGACTGGCTAATAATTATGAGAATAGCAATAATAGTTATTTTTAAATATTGTGGCCTAAATAGTGTTGAGGGCAGAATGGTTTTTGGCTCTTGTTTTGCTTTGTTTTTTGTTAGGCCCTTTCTAAGAGCTTCATGGTATCAGGAAGTAAGTGAAATGAGATGAGTTTGGGGTTCAGCTTGGAGTTTTGTCATTGTCATCATCATCTCATGATCAACACGGTTACCGCTCAACAACTGAACACTTAAATTTTTGTCAGATATGTTCTCCTACTCAATTCTCAGAATAGCCTTAATGACACAGGTATTACTCCTTCCATTTTGTAAATGAGAAAACAGTACTCCAGAGAGCTTACTAACTTTACTTTTAAGTCATCAAATAATACAATTAATATTATGTGTCAAGAGTAATCTGAGGTTGTATGAATATGATCACGTGTTATTCTCAAGACAATCTTCGTGAGGGAAGGTATCTTTGTCCCCATTTCACAGGTGAGAAAAATGAGGATCTCAGTGAGCTCAGTAACTTCATTAGTCAAGTAATGACTGAGCTCAAATTTTGTGCCCAAATACTGTGCAGGATGCTAAGGATACAGCAGTGGAAAAGTCAGACATGGTTGTCGGCTATCTGCAATTTAGAGTCTAGCAGGAGAACCTACAATCTAGTGGTGGGTGATAGCATCCTGATTCATCCCAGTGTACACACTCAACCATGGTGGAGCTCAGCGAGTGGACTCAGGTGCAGGTGATTGACTTTGTATCCTGATGCTGCCCTAAGATTCTGGCAAGAGTGACCCAACTTGGGACGCTATGCTTTAGAGAGTTCTGTGTATCACAGACACACAAAGTAAGTTTAATTGAGAACACATTGTGATTTCTGTCTCTTGGAGCTCAGGACTGGCATCTAGTGATTTATATCCTTTAAACATCCAGTCTTATGACTAACACCTTTCAGGCTCCAGGGAAACACTCCTTCATAACTTTTATCTTCTATCCTCAACATAACAGTTGACTGTTGGAAGGTAACCAGGTCTGTAGGCTGTGCCACTGCAGATTTTGGAGATGAACACTGCTTTGGGAGACAAGGAGGATTTGAGTTGCAGAAGCACCTGGTAAAGGAAAAAAGAAGCTAATTAAGTTGTCAAATTTTCCCTTGAAGACAGAGTAATTAATTTGTCAAATTCTCTCTCTCAGAACACGTGAATACAGCAGAGTCTTGCAAAACAAAGTGTCATTTTCCCCTAGTGTCGACACCCATTTTCTTTCTTCTTTTCATGTTCCAATTAGAAGGACTCTCCAATTAGGCCATGATTCACAAACACTGCACACGATGGCTGAGGAACATTTTGCAATATTGTATGTATGTCTAGATATAACACTGTAACACACCATACTCTTCTTTACATTGACATTTAGATAGATAGTGAATGCCAGAATCATAAATAATTTTATATTTAGATGAATCATTTTAAAGATTTAATTAACTTTTGAAGAAGTTGAAAAAGAGCTTTATTTAAGTATATCTGATTTTAAAAATTGATATTTGTTACATATAATTTTACATTGCCTTAACTTTAATAGGTAATTTTATCTATTTTTGAAGAAAAAGAACTTTTAGGAAAATTTAGGAAAAATAACTAAAATTATTCATTGACATGTTTGAAGAAAATAGATTCAAATTTTCTTTACATTGAATATAATTCCGTTTTGTTTTTAAATTCCTTATATCATTACTGATAATAGAAGACACATGATGTATAAACCTTTAACATATGATTTTTTAAAAATTTTATTTATTTATTTTATTTGTATTTTTGGCTGCGTTGGGTCTTTGTTGCGTGCGCGCGGGCTTTCTCTAGGTGCGGCGAGCAGGGGCTACTCTTCATTGCAGTGGGTGCTCATTGTGGTGGCTTCTCTTGTTGTGGAGCAAAGGATCTAGGTGCACAGGCTTCAGTAGTTGCAGCACATGGGCTCAGTAGTTGTGGCTCATGGGCTTAGTTACTCCACGGCATGTGGGATCTTCCCGAACCAGGGCTTGAACCTGTGTCCCCTGCATTGGCAGGCGGATTCTTAACCACTGTGCCACCAGGGAAGCCCTAACATATGATTTAAAAAAAAATAAAGAGAATTAGGAAAGTAGAAAGGGGCAGGATTGGTGGTGAATTGAAGAGTGGGGGCTTTGCATGTTCAATAAACCAGAGCTATTTGGAGATATGGGCTCACATAATGATTTTTTTTAATGGAAATATACTTGATACACAATATTATGTTAGTTTCTGGTGTATTACATAGAGATTTGACGTTTGCATACATTATGAAGTGATCACCACGGTAAGTCTAGTAACCATCTGTCTCCATGCAAAGTTATTACAATATTATGAACCATATTCCTTACACTGTATGTTACATCCCTGGGGCTCATTTATTTTATGACTGGAGGTTTGCACTTCTTAATACCCTTCACCTATTTCACCTCCCCTGCCCACGTTTGTTCTCTGTATCTGTATGTTTTCATTTTGTTTTGTTTTGCTTGTTTTATTTTTTTTTTATTTTATTTTTATTTATTTATTTTTTTTGGAGGGGACAAAGAACAATGAGTTTTATTTTGGACATGCTCTTCTTCCTCCCCTGGGTGTCCCTGCCTCTTCTGATCTCAGGTCCAAGCTGTTTTTTTTTTTTTTTTTTTTTTTTTTTGCGGTATGCGGGCCTCTCACTGTTGTGGCCTCCCCCGCTGCGGAGCACAGGCTCCGGACGCGCAGGCTCCGGACGCGCAGGCTCAGCGGCCATGGCCCACGGGCCCAGCCGCTCCGCGGCATATGGGATCCTCCCAGACCGGGGCACGAACCCGTATCCCCTGCATCGGCAGGCGGACTCTCAACCACTTGCGCCACCAGGGAGGCCCCCAAGCTGTTTTTTTTAAAAATATTTTTATTGGAGTATAATTTCTTTACAGTGTTGTTCTTGTTTTATTTTTAAGATTCCACATAGAAGTGAGATCATATGTTGTTTGTCTTTCTCTGTCTGACTTACTTCACTGAGCATGATACCCTCTAGATCAATCCGTTTGTAGCAAATGGCAAGATTTCATTTTTTATGGCTAATATTCCATCATAGATATATACCACAAATTCTTTACCAATTGGAAATTTAGATTCCTTCCATATCTTGGCTATTGTAAATAATGCTGCAGTAAACATTGATGTGCATATATCTTTTTGAATTAGTGTTTTTGTTTTCTTCATGTAAATACCTAGAAGTGAAATTGCTGGATCATATGGTAGTTCTAGTTTTAATTTTTTGAGGAACCTCTATACTGTTTTGCATAAGAGCTGAACCAATTTACATTCCCATCAACAGTGCACAGGGGTTTCCTTTTCTCCACATCCTGGCCAACACTTGCTTTTTCTTGTCTTTTTGATAATAGCCATTCTGGCAGGTGTGAGGTGATATCTCATTGTTTTTGATTTGCATTTCCCCAATGATCAGTGATGTGGAGCATCTTTTCATATGTCTGTTGGCTATCTGTCTTCTTTGGAGAAATGTCTATTCAGGTCTTCTGCCTAATTTTTAATCAGTTTTTTAAAAAATTAAGTTTGTTTGTTCAATATTGAGTTGTATGAGTTCTTTGTATATTTTGCATGTCAGCCCCTTATTGAATATATCATTTTCAAATATCTTCTCCCATTTAGTAGGCTGCCTTTTCATTTTGTTGATAGTTTCCTCTGCTGCTCAAAAGCGTTTTAGTTTGTTGTAGTCCCATTTGTTTATTTTTGCTTTTATTTCCCTTGCCTGAGGAGACACATACAAAAAATTTTTGCTAGGACTGATGTCAAAGAATGTAATGCTATGATTTCTTCTAGGAGTTTTATGGTTTCAGGTCTTACATTTAAGTCTGATTCATTTTGAGTTTATTTTTGTGTATGGTGAAAGTAGTTCAATTAGATTCTTTTGCATGTAGCCGTTCAGTTTTCCCAACACCATTTACTGAAGAGGTTGTCTTTCCCCCCTTGTATATTCTTGCCTCCTTTGTCATAGAATAATTGAACATAAAAGTGTGAGTTTATTTCTGAACTCTGTTCTGCTCTACTGATCTATGTGTCTGTTTTTGGGCTAGAACCATAGTGTTTTGATCAATGTAGCTTTGTATGATAGCTTGAAGCCAGGGAGTGTAATATCTCCAGCTCTGTTCTTTCACAAGAAGGAGATGAATTACGGATGCAGGGATATTTCAATATCTGTAAGTCAATCAATGTGATACCACAATAACAAACTGAAGAATAAAAATTGTATGGTCTTCTCAGTAGATGCTGAAAAGATGCTGATGAAATTCAACATTCATTTATGATAAAACCTCTCAACAATGTCAGGATAGAGAGAACACACTTCAACATTACAAAGGCCATATATGATAAACCCACAGCTAACATCATAATCTGGTGAAAAGCTGAAAGCCTTTCCCCTAAGAACTTACTCTTTGTTGAAATTCTCTCTGTGTTCATCCATTCTTCTCCTGAGTTTGGTGAGCATCTTTTTAATCATTTCTTTGAACTCTTTATTGGGTAGACTGCTTATCTCCACTTTGTTTAGCTCCCTTTCTTTCTTTCTTTCTTTCTTTCTTTCCTTCTTTCTTCTTTTTTAAAATATTGCACTCCTTTCTCTTGTAAAGAAATATTTATTTATTTATTTATTTGGCCATGCTGTGCAGCTTGTGGGACCTTAGTTCCCCTACCAGGGATTGAACCTGGGCCCCTGGTAGTGGAAGCATGGTGTCCTAACCACTGGTCCACCAGGGAATTGCTTGTTTAGTTCTTTTTCTGAGACTATGTCTTGTTACTTTGTTGAAACATATTTCTGTCTCCTCATTTTGCCCTGTTCTGTGTTTATTTCTATGTGTTAGGTAGGTCAGTTATGTTTCCCAATCTTGGGTGGGAGGACTTATGTAGGAGATGTTCTCTGGGGTCCAGCAACATGCTCCCCTCTGGTCACCAGATGTATATGCTCTAGGGGTGCATCCTGTGTGGCTTGTGGGCCCACTTCTATTGGGGTGGGGTGGGCTGAGAACTGTAGGTGTGCTGGTAGGCAGGGCTGGCTCCTGGCCTGGTTGGCTGTGAGACCAGGCCACATGCAATGGCTATGGGATCACTGAAGGGCAGGGTAGGCTTCCTACATGGTTAGCTTTGTGGCCCAGGGGGTCCTGGGGCTGGGGCTGGCCCCCTGGGGGGCAGAGCTGGGTCTCTAGCACTAACAGATTAGAGGGAAGGTTCGAAAATGGTGTTTGCCAGCACTGGTGTTATCATGGTAGAGTGAGCCCCCCAGATGGCTGCCGCCAACATCTATGTCCCCTGGGGGAGTCCCAGGTTCCTCCTGCCTCTCCAGGAGGCTCCTAAAGATCAGCAAGTGTCTGACCCGGGCTCCTCTCAAACTACCGCCTCTGCACTGGGTCTCGGAGCATGTGAAATTTTGTATGCATCATTTAAGGGTGGATTATCTGTTTGATGTAGTCCTCCAGTTCTCCTGAACATAAACCCTGTTGGATTTCCAAGCCAGATGTTCCGGGGGCTCCTCTTCCCAGAGCAGGGCTGGGGAACCCAGGTGGGGCTTGGCCCTCTCACTCCTGGGGGAAGACCTCTGAGATTGTAATGTTCCTCCTTGTGTGGGTCGCCAACTCAGGAGTGTGGGTCCAAACTATACTGTGTCTCTGTCCCTCCTAACATCTCGTTGTGGTGTGGTTCCTTTTTTATGTCTTTAATTGTGGAAAATCTTTTCTGCTAGTCTTCAGGTCGTTCTCATAGAAAGCTGTTCTGTAAGTCGTGTAATTTTGGCATACACTGATTTGTTGAGATCTTAGTAAGCTGCAAGATCTTTTCAGTGGTTTGAGTGTCTGAAGCAGAACTGTCCAACAGAAACAGAAAGCAAGTCACATATGTAATTTAAAATTTTATAGTAGCTACATTAAGAAAGTAAAGAGAAACAAGTGAAATCAACTCTAATAATGTATTTTATTTAACCTATCGAATAGTGGCTAAAAGTGATCATTAATGAGTTAATGAAATTTTCATCCTTAGTCTTAGAAATCTGGTGTGTATTTCACACAGAGAGCACCTCTTCACATGGACTGGCCACATTGTGGGCGCTCAGTGGACATGTGGCCATGGCGATCATGGTGGACAGTGTGGGTCTGGAGCCTCATTTGGAATTCTGTGTCTGAGGAGACTTAGAGATTTATGACCCTCTGAAACCAGGATCCCATGAATGTAGTTCTCCCTGGCTTTCCTCCTGGGCTGCATGGTCAGTTAGCTCTCCTTTATGGCTGGCACGAAGTCAAATCCACAAGATGTGAGTGGCCACCCTGAATTTATTTCTCAGAGGATTTGCAGCTCCTATGAAGTGACAGACCAGGGGACCCGGAGTCCCAACCACAGAGGAGGTAAAAATGTATCCCAAAATCCTTGGCCCACAGATTTTTGCTGACAAACATTTCTCTATATCCCAGTAATGGCTATATGGGAGCCAAAAATTGGAAACACCTCATTTTCACAATGAGGTTGGTTATCTCAAAAATATCACGTCCTGAAAGAGGGTCTTTAGCATCCTTTTGAGTTGGAGAAAACAGTGCTTTTGAAGTGACACTCCAGAATGAATCTTCTGGTTCTGAAGAAAGTAAACATTTTCACAGTCAAAGAAGGTGTCAGGAATTTGAATTTCGAACTTGACTGCTTAGGAATAAAGATCAGAATTTCAACTAGGAATGTGCCAAATCCACCTGTATTATCTCTCAGCATTTGCTGTGGCCACTTTCTTTTTATACATTTAAATCTTCCTTCCCTACCTTTACTCACATTCTGCTGAATGATAATATTCCCTGGAGCATGACTTAGAAATAAATGGCATGGTTACCAGCTAGCCTTTGGAGTCAGATAGTTTTTTTTTTTTTTTTTTTTTTTTTGTAGTGGGGTGATCATGGCAAGATATTTCCTCATGGCCAGGAAATAGATAAAAAGATATTTTCTCATAGGTAAAGTGGACAATAATCATAGTTCTTACCTCCTAAGTTTTCATGAGGATTAAAAGAAATAATACACATAATGCTTTTAGCACAGTTACTGCCCATATCAAGTTAAATAAATGTTGACTGCTATTAAAATCTCTTGAGCACTGGCATCTAACTCGTTGACTAACTGTAGGCTGATGTGAATCTACTTCTTTATATATGAAATTGGTTGATTCCTAAGTAAAAATCTTGACATCCTGACAATTTGATTCTCTCCCATTTGTATGGAGGCTGGTGGGGGGGAGTCACACAGAGTGAACCAGCTCAAGGCTCACCATGTTTTGCCATGTATTTATTTTTTCCTCTCCATTTGCTTTCTCCTCCTTTTCTGTTCTTCACTATTATCCTCTCACTTTCTTTCTCTTTTTTTCTTGGTTATGACTTAGGGATGTTGGTGCCCTGAATGGGCACGGCTTCACCTCCCGGGGCAACGGCTGGAGGTGGCTCTCTTAAGCGATGCCTTTGCACGTTTGTTTATTTTCTTGTAGATGATGTCCATGCAGTAATCTGAGATGAGAGCTGAACCCTTCGATCAATCCACTGGGCTCAGTGTGGGTTTTCCACAAATAGTCTCTGATGATGGACTACATGATAATAATTGAAGACAGGAACGCTCTATTTATAAAGTTGATGCAGGGCTTGCCCATCCCATCATCCTGGGAAGCAGCTTGGCCCCCAGCCTCTTGGTGAGGCAGTGTAGAAGCTCCTCCACAGGGACATCTGTGGCAGGTGTGACAGGGGACGGTGGAGTGGCTGCTCTGGGAAGAGAAACAGTGGGAAAGGACATCTAGACAAGTCATCTCAGTGAGACCACAGGTGGTTGGGAGGCTGGCAAGTGGCACAGGCAACAAAGCTGGGGATGCTGAGGCCCAACAGGGACCAGAAGATCAAAGCCAAGCATGTGGATGGGACTCAAAGGCCAAATGTCAGGCTGCAGCCGAGTGTGAGGGAGCCCTAGGGACCAGAGGTCAAGGGAAGCTGGTGGTCAGAAGTCAGGAGTGTAACTAGATGTCAACCCTTCATCAGCCGTTTCCTTAGACAGGTGGCCTCCATCCTGCTTCCTGCTGGGCAAGGTGCTGCTTGCCACATGGCATATCAGGGCATGGGGGTGGGCGGAGGTATCAGATTGACTGGTACAGGATTGGGTGAGGGCAGAGTTTGACATTTTGGTGAAAGAACTGGTATTAGATGTGGTTATAGACTGAATGTTTGTGCCCCCCCAGAATTCGTATGTTGAAGCCTCTAACCCCTTGATCTGATTGTATTTGAAGATAAGATCTTTATGGAGGTAATTAAGGTTAAGTGAGGGTATAAGGGTGGGGGGCTGATCTGATAGGATTAGTGTCCTTATAAGAAGAGAAAGATCTCTCTCTCTCTCTCTCTCACTCTCTCTCCCTTTCTCTCTCTCTCCTCCATGTAAGCATATAGCCAGGAGGCAGCCATCTGCAAATCAAGAACAGGGCTCTCACCAGATCCCATCACGCTGCTGTCCTGATCTCAGACTTCCAGGCTCCAGAGCTGTGAGCAATACATTTTTGCTGTTTATAAGCCATCCAGTCTATGGTATTTTGTTATGGCAGCCCTAGCCCTAGGCTAAGACAGATGTAAGGTTTAGTTTTGGGGTGCATGTAGAGAAGGGAAAGAACATGGACTTGGAGACTCAGGCAGTGAGGGCCAGCTCTCACAGAGGTCCAGTCGAGACTGGCATCTCCAGGAAGGGTATTTAGAAAAGCAAGATAGGGTCCCAGCACCTCAGAGATTTGGGAGACCACTAAAGGCAAAACAAAATCTCACCCCAAAGGAACTGAGTTCTCAGCATTGGAACACAAGATGCAAATAGCACAAGAGCAGGGAAAACTTGGGTCACTTACCGAGGCTGGTCACAGCTCTTTAAACTTGAACTGGAGGGCCTGAGTGGGAAGAGTAAGAGGGGAGAGGGTAAAGTGGACCCAGATACAGGGAAAGTAGGGTACAGAGGTTGAGGGTGAGCAAGGCCTGACAGCCAAAATTTTTGCCTATAGATGAGTGGAGCACATAGGAAGGGCGTAAGAGAGAGAAGCTCAGATCTGTGAATGGCTGGATCCTTCCCTTCATTCATGTTTTGTTCAAATATCTCTTGATCATTGTTTGATAATATATAGTATCTGACTATGTGTATATGTGTATCTGTATATAATATATGTATATGATATGTATGGATATGTACACACATACAAGGTACAGATGTATATATGTGTAGATACATATGTAGTGTTTATATAGAGTTATGTATTAATACATACATATTTCCCCATCAGAAGGCCTCTGGTCTGGGCTCGGGGAACAATGTGGTCAGCGGATTAGTCCTAGTATGGGAGGGAGAAGCTGGCTGATAGCATCCTGTTGTATTTACAGGACTGGGGTCTGTTACTTCTTTTTTTTGGTAAAGCATTATTTAATTAAAGAAAAATCACAAGATTATGCTCCCTTAAAGTTTCAATCTTTTATATCAACAAAACAGATAAATGCTCATTGTTAAAAAAATCAAATACTATAAACGTATAGAGTATAAATCATCAGCAATCACAATCTCTATAGATAACACTATCCTTAACATTTAGAAATCTCTACATAAAATCTTATATAGATTCATACTTGCATTTTAAAAGTCAACATTAGTATGCACATCTTTCCAAATCAGTTAAACAACTTTCTGCCATTAATTTTAATGGTTGCAGATTTTTCTACTATATGGACTGTAAAAAAATTCATAAACAGAAACCTTAATTAAATAGATTTGGGAGACTAGAATGGGGAGCTCTCATACCCAGCAACCATAGCAGAGCCCAACAGAAAAAAGAAAGACTCCTCTTATTTCCTGGAAAGGACTTAACTAATGGAAGGTCATGGATTCTCTGTTTACTATAGCACTCCTATTTTCCTTTTCTTCTCTATAAAAGCCTTCTCCTTCCTTTTCCATGTGGGGACTTGCACATGGCCCACCATGGTTACAGACCTGAATTGCAATTTTCTGCTGATCCTGAATAAATCCAACTTTGCTGGAGAAATATCTGGCAGTCTATTTGTTGTAGGCCAACAGGATATAAATGGCCATTTAATCAATGCTTATTCAAGGGGCATTATAGCACCTTCCTCTTTCCTTTTAGCTATTATAAACAATAGCATTGCCATGACTATTTATATATATACAACTCTATACAGCTGCCTGATTAATATTTGTGGGTTACTGTATGTAAGAATCTTTTGAAGATAAATTCTGAAAAAAAGTCAATATTGTTGAGTTAAAGTATAAGCATTTCTAAAAATTTAGATTTCATTTTTTCTGAGGGAGTAAAGTATAGCTTATTTTTAGTACTTTACTATCACTTTTTAAAAGAAAAAGATCCATCACAGTGACCATGTTATTTCAAAGGAAAAAGAAAGTGTAGGATTTAGAAAAATACCAATCCAATCACATCTTACTGGGCTTAAATTCCAGTTCTGCCACCTATTAACTGTATAACTTGGGCAAGTTACTTAATCTCTCTTTGCCTTAGTTGTCTCAGCTATAAAACAGAGATAATAATAGCATCTATTTCATAGGGCTGTTAGGAGAGTTAACTATTACCACGATTACCCTGACTGATACGAGTGGTTTCTTCTCTCATTTGTCATTCTATATGATCACAAATATGACGTTAAAAATTCATTCAAAAGGGATAGGCTGCTATAAAGCTACAAGAAGAATTTTCATGACTCAATTTAAGCCTCCCCCCAACTTTCTTTACTTATTTTTTTGAAAACTTTGTATGTTAACAGTTCTTTGAAATGGAGCACAGAGCTTTCAAACATTAAAACAACTATCAAAATAATTGTATAATACAAATTTCTGGAGGCCATGAGATTGGTATTTCTAATATCAGGACATTACATAAACAACACATACCACAAAAAAAGTAAGAGTTAAGGGACAGTTTTCTTTTTTATTTTTGGTACACGGGCCTCTCACTGCTGTAGCCTCTACCACTCCGGAGAACAGGCTCTGGACGCGCAGGCCCAGCGGCCATGGCTCACGGGCCCAGCCGCTCCGTGGCATGTGGGATCCTCCCAGACCGGGGCACGAACCCACGTCCCCCGCATCGGCAGGCGGACTCCCAACCACTGCGCCACCAGGGAAGACCAAGGGACAGTTTTCTTAAACAGATTAAGTTTAAGAGGTTTTTAAAAAGCATCAGACTCCCCTTTACCAGGGAGTGTCTTTTGGAAAACATGTTCAACTCATAGAACTTTTGGAAAAGAAGATGTAATGTTTCGAAAACTGTGCAGTCAACAGTGAATATGACACACCCAATCTTTTTTTTTACATTTTTAATTTTTTTTATTAGTTTCTGCTTTATAACAAAGTGAATCAGTTATACATATACATCTGTTCCCATATCCCTTCCCTCTTGCATCTCCCTCCCTTCCACCCTCCCTATCCCACCCCTCCAGGCGGTCACAAAGCACCGAGCTGATCTCCCTGTGCTATGCGGCTGCTTCCCACTAGCTATCTACCTTACGTTTGGTAGTGTATATACGTCCATGCCTCTCTCTCTCTTTGTCACACCTTACCCTTCCTCCTCCCCATATCCTCAAGTCCATTCTCAAGTAGGTCTGACACACCCAATCTTAAAGGTTAGACAAATAGCCATATAATATAAAGCATTACTGAATTTCAAACTGTCAGACTGACAATGTAACAACACGAACAAGCCCAATGTCAGTGAGTACTTTCATTAAATAAGAGTAGATACCTCATGGTAAAGTCTTGTGTTATTCATCCTAATAAGCACCCCATCAATTCTCAAGAAAAACCACAACAGCAAGAAAATGCTAGAAGGTGTTACTCTAATTTTCACACTCAGGCTTGAAACTCCATGATCGTGAAGTTCATCCTCAAACAGGAGAACTTCTTCAAAAAACTTAATCTGTCCTCTGGCTTTCAGTTTCTCTGTATCTATATGATCTGTTGTAGGTACAACCTTTAGCTTAAGTGACTCTCCAAGTAATGTTCCCTTATAACCTGTGTATAGGTCCAATCATACGGTTTAATAACTTTCTTAGAATGCTCACCCTCCATCCTGCTTTCCTGCCTCTCTTCAGCACAGGCTCCTTTAAGCATTCCTTGGTAGTTGTTCACACATCTCAATGCATCTGTAGCATTGAACTCAATCCCAAAGCCAGAGCCATGCTGGATTCTTAAAATTTTGTCTCCAAACATCATTTCAGGGAGAGATGGCGTATGCAATTCATCAGCTAACTTCTCCGCATCCGCTGACTTCATGATGTGGGTCTTGGACGCCGTCAGCTTCCAGGGCCCGAAGGAGAAGTCCCGGTGGCTGCTCTGGAAGTCGTGAATCATCATGGCCGCAGCGGGGCCCGCGTGGGCCGCATGGAACAGGCTGGAGCGGCAATGGCAGCGGCGGCCGACCGGGTCTGTTACTTCTTAAAGGTCAGAGGGGGACTTTGTATTCTCAGAGCCCGCATGTTCCCTGGCTGCTCGCCTACAAGTCTGGGCTGGGGGAGGTGCTGGGAGGGCCTGACCTCCATGCAGAGGGTGCCTGTATGCACAGGTCACCCCAAGTCCATGTTTTCTCCCAGAGATTGAGCAGGATTCCTTGGTCTGGAATGTCTCTGCCTGGCCATAGGGTCCCGCTTTCTCTGGAATTCTCCTGTCTGTGTGTCCAGGCCACGCTTCTGTTCAAGTTCCTGGTCCTATCTCTGATGATACTGAAACTGAGCAGGACCCTGTTGGGCTCCTGGGCATGGAAGCCTTTCAGACACTTGTTAATCAGGGAAGGGAGGGTGTGCAGAGATACGGGAGGAGCAGTCAAAAGAAACAACAGTGCAGCTTGGATCAGGGCCCTGGTTCCATCTCAGCTGATAAACAAAACAATATCTCTGAGCTCTTCTGCAGAGCTAAAACCCCAACAAATGGAAGATGTTGACTACTTGATGAAGCATTCTTCATTCCACAGTTTGACAGCCTCGAGAACCAGAGAAGCTCATCAAGAGACCACCTGAGGCCAGATTAAAGGAGCACAGGCCCTGCATGTACCCTGATCCTGATCAGCAACCCGGCCCTTGAACCACTGCTGTAAAACTCCTCACCAAATCCTCCTGGGTTGGGACACAGTTTTGAGAGGCACGAGCCTGCTGTTCCCCCCTTTGCCTGGCAAAGCAATAAAGCTATTCTTTTCTACTTCACTCAACACTCTGTCTCCAAGATTCAGTTCTGCACCGGTGCACAGAGGCCGAGTTTTCTGCATCAATATTGCCAAGCTGGTTTATTGTGAGTCCACCACGCACTGGCCTCTGAGCACGCTATGTGTATCGGGGCGTTTAATCCTTGTAGCCACCCGAGAGGCAGCTCCTGATACCTCATCTTTCCACTCCAGAGAAGCCTGGGACAGAGAGGTGCAGTGCCCTGGCCGAGGCTGTGCAGGTAGCCCAGCCTGTGCCCTTGGCACAGGCAGGATGGAGAAGCAGCCAGGCCCACGGGCCCTGTTGCCCAGCCCCTCCTGCCACTTCTCATACCTGCTTTGTTCTCCGCCTCACTTTATGGGGACCAGGGATCTGCCTTCAGACTAAGTGGCTGCCGGGGGGATGATGAAGGGAGCAGAGATCATCAAATGGTCCCTTGGCTCTGAAAGGATGGAGGGAGACCTTAAGACAGCGAGTCCTTAATTTCTGGTGGAGTCATAAATAGGAATCACAAAGGAGGCATGTCTTATGGCTCAAATTGGAATAACCTTAGTTGAACTGTGTGTGCGTGCGTGCGCACGTGTGCATGCTAATGCTTTCCATTAGCAGACATAGGGTATGAGCTGCTTTGTGCTGGGAGAGCCAGACTCTGCCAAAGGCTGTGGAGTAGCTCACAGGCACCAGCACCACTGAGGAACTTTGTCCATTTTGGGAAATAAGACTTGGTTTTGAATCCAGCTTGACCCTGTACTTGCTGTGGAAACGTGCACAGGAGACTCAAGCACTCTAAGCTTTAGTTTTCTTATCTGGAAAATGATGATGAATACAATCTAAGGATGCTTTGAAGAGGGGTTGATCTGTGGCTGTAGAGCTCAGAGTCCCGTCCTGGCACGTGGCAGGTGACCACAGTGGACATCTGTAGTATCTGCCTGCCCAGCATCCATTCCCCCATCTATACTCCATCTGAATCCCCCTTTGGAATTCCCAGTCCCCTGCCTTCTGACACAGAGGTGGGTGAATGACCCTGGGCTGGCCAATCAGAGTCACAGAATCTGGTCCAGGGCTGGGCATGTGAGCTAATCCAGGACAAATAGCACTCAATCCTGAGACTTCCGCTGGAATGACTTGGACATAGAAGAACTTGGCCAGGAGCTGCTGGTGGCCATCTGGGACCCACACAAATAGAGCTTCCCTGAGAACAAAGCTGACAGGCGAGAGAAGAGAGTTGGATGGATATAAATCCATCCAAAGAGAAAGAGACGAGCCTGATGGCATCCTTGGGCCCATGATCCAGCTGTGCTGCAGTTAAGATGTGCCTCTGCATTTCCCAGGGACACAAACCAACAAACTCCCGTTTACTCGGTCAGCCCCTCACAGGGGAAAGTGTCTTGGTCGAGTCAGTGCTCAGTACTGTTGACAGGAAGAGAGGGGTGCCCAGAGAATACTTTCCCCACACCCCGCCCTCTGCCCCTCTTCCATCTGGCTGTTCTTGAGTTATATCCTTTTATAATAAACCATTAATTTAGTAAATAAAATGTTTCTCTGAATTCTGTGAGCTACTCTAGCAAATTAATTGAACCCAAGGAGGGGATTGTTGGAAGCTCCCATCTGTAATCTGTTGGTCAGAAGCACAGGTGACAACCTGGACTTGTGATTGGCATCGGAGGTGGGCGGGAGGCGGGCATTCTTGTAGGGCTGAGCCCTTAACCTGTGGAATCTGATGCCATCGCCAGGTAGATAGTGTCAGAACTGAGTTGACTGTAGGACACCCTGCTGGTGCTGGAGCATTTCTTGTTGGTGTGGAAAAATCTACACACAAATATTGGAATTGGGTGCAGAACCCTTAGTAGCCAAGCTTGATATGTTAAATGAAGCAACCCAGTCCAGTCTTAGTGTAATAGGGAAGAAAAAATCTGCCTCCATATTAGAGCTGTTTCTTTTACTTTAACCTTTGTATTTTATTGCTTTTTCTTTGAATTAAGAATGTTGCCTCTAGCCTGAAATATACAGGATAGCCCATTCTCAAGGCTCTGACCTTTAAGGGGATAACATTTTTCTATGCACATAGAGATAAAAAGTTGCAGAAAAGAGAATAACATTTGTCTTGTTTTAGGTTTACCTGGACAAAGGATTCCTGCACCAAGAAGTTGGTAATGACCAACCACGGCCTTGCCTTTAAAAGTGCCTTGCTGAATCTCTTCGGGGAGTTCGGGGTATTTGGGGGCATGAGCCACCCATTCTTGCATAGCCCTGCAGTAAACCCCTCCCTGCTCCAAACTCCGATGTTTCTGTTTGTTTGGCTTCACTGCGCATCGGGCGAGTGAACCCGCATTGGGTAACACTTTGTCCATCATTGACACCTTGGATAGCCCTGGTCAACAATTTCTTTTTCTGGTCTCGTTTTCCCATCTATAAAAGAGGTGGTTGTTCTAGGGAAATTTCCAGGGCCTTTCAGGTGAAACATTCTTGCCTCATTCAGGGGAATTTATGGCCCCAGTTACAGGCAGTGGAAATTATTCTGGCAGTGTCTCTAAAGACCTATTCTCTTCCTCCTTCTATCTGTCAGTGTCTGCCCCCCTCTTCTGTTTCTCTTTGTCTGCTGCCATGCATGTAGCCAAAGGGGTCACCAATGCTGAGTGGGCAGGACATGACAATTCTGTTGCCCATCCTTGATTAGCATGGCTGTGTCTCTTAATCCAGATGCCAGGCAGAGTCTCTTTGATGGCTGGCCAGCCAGCGGGTTGGTTGGAGCTGTGTCAGGGACGACTCCAGCTTGAATCAGCGAAGGCTGGAAAGTGACATCCTTTGCCTCACTGCCTGCTTGGTGGGGATGGAGAACAGGATGTGGGGGGCCAACCAGACCGGGCCGACAAAGTGACTGACATGTCCATTGCAGTGCCAGGCTTTCATGCTGGAATGACCAGGACCTTACTGTTGCTGTGGTTTATTTGTTTGGCCCGTGGAGACTGTGCAAACCAACTGGCATGACACTGCATCAGGGCTACTCGTGCCGATCGTGACAGCCGTGGGAAGGACTGGAGAGAAAAGGATTCTGGGGACAGACAGTTCGAGATGGGAAGACCTATTCCCCCCTCATTAATGACCCTAAAATTGATTCAATGATCCAGAAACTCCAAAAGTAAAGCCATTAGTCACAATGTTGTCAGGGAGAAAAAAGAAAGAAAGAAAAAGCCGTGTGTATCATTTCGGAGCTGATTCCACACAAGTGCCCATTCTGCATGCCTGAGTGCCTGGGCCAAGCTGCCTGGTGTAATTATTGTTTGCCCTGCATGGGATTAAGGCAGGCACATGACCAGCGCACCCGAGCTTCAGCCAAAGGCCAGCGCCCCGCCGAGGGAGCATGGGGGGAAGGACTGGCCTCCCTGGCAGTGGGCTGGTGCCTGTCTGGTCGAATCATCATCCCATCACCTTTGAGGGCTGCTGAGTACAGCTGCCAACAGTGGGGGAGAAAGAGCCCCAAAGTCACTTCTAGGACACCTCTAGGTTGACAGGGAGAAAGAGAAGAAAATGTTAAAACAGGAATGGTGGGGCTCCAGTCATACCCCCCTGCTTGGGGGCAGGAGCCTTTGTCCTTTGCTTGCTTGTCACCCCTAGGAGACTATAAATTCACAGAGGGCAAGGCTCTTGTTTTCACTTTGCAATACCAGTAACAATAACAAGGACAATAATGACAGTTTTTATTGATTGATCACTGTCAGCCGTGTTCTTTTTTTTTTAATTGAAGTATAGTTGATTTACAATACAGTGTTAGTTTCAGGTGTACAGCACAGTGATTCTGTTATGTATAGATCTATATCTATTCTTTTTCAGATCCTTTTCCCTTATAGTTTATTACAAAATGTTGAGTAGATTTCCCTGTGCTATACAATAGGTCCTTGCTGATTATCTGTTTTATATACAGTAGCGTGTGTATCTGTTAATCCCAACCCCCTAATTTGTCTCTCCCCCTCCTTTTCCCCCTTGGCAACCACAAGTCTGTCCTCTATGTCCGCGAGTCTGTTTCTGCTTCGTAGACAGGTTCGTTTGTGTTGTATTTTAGATTCCACATACGAGGGATGTCACATGACACGTGTCTTTCTCTGTATGACTGACTTCGCTGAGTATGATCATGTCTAGGTCCATCCATGGTGCTGCCAATGTCAGCGGAATTCTTTGCATTTCTGAACTCTGATCTGCATGGTAGATTACTACTTTTTTTTTTTTTTTGCGGTACGCGGGCCTCTCACTGTTGTGGCCTCTCCCGTTGCAGAGCACAGGCTCTGGATGCGCAGGCTCAGCGGCCATGGCTCACGGGCCCAGCCGCTCCATGGCATGTGGGATCCTCCTGGACCGGGGCACGAACCCGTGTCCCCTGCATCGGCAGGCGGACTCTCAACCACTGTGCCACCAGGGAAGCCCTAGATTACCACGTTTTGAGACAGGGCAACTGAGGTTCCGAGCGGTTAAGTGCATTGTCCAAAGCTGCTTGCGGCTGAGTTGGTATTCAAACTCATACACTTTTCATTTTTCCCGCATTCCTGGCTCCGATGTTACACTAAGTACTAGATAAATATGTGTGCAATGAATGAAGAAATTGATGGGCCTTTCATTTTCCCACATTCCTGACTCCGATGTTACACTAAGTACTAGATAAATACGTGTGCAATGAATGAAGAAATTGACGGGCCATTTTTTCTCTTTTCTATGGCACTGCTATGGCTGAACACTGAGTTACCTTCCTTCTGGTTTCCAACGGCAGGCAGGGTTGGCTCTTGGCAAAATGTGAAACCTCATCCTTTCCTTTTCCTGTGCCTTACTTCTTTTCTGAGCGGTCATTCCAGACTTAGGAGAAAGACCGAAGAATGGATAAAACAAAATAAAACTTTGGAACTCAACAGAGATGGATGTGAATCCTGGCTCCACCAAACGCTCTGTTGAGTGAGTTAACTTCACTGAGCTTCAGTTTCCCCATCTATTTAATAAGAGTAACAGACACTGCTATAACGAGCCATGATGAAGATTTGGTGGTGAGGGTCTGGTGGCTTGGCCCATACACGTGGTATATGGGTGCTGGGCTCAGAGAGGAACCCACCAAGTGGAAGTGCCCACCTTCCTTCCCTCTGACACCCCCATTTTTCTCTCTGCTTCCCTCTGGGCTTCAGGAGCACATGTTAGGGTCCTGGTTCCGGGAAGATGAAATGCCACAAAAATGAAATTCTGCAAAACCGCAAAATTCAGTTCTCTGAACTTTAGTCATTTAAAATTTCACACACAAATCTTGGGAGCTGTTCATTTAATCCAATTCAGTTCAGTTCCACAAACGCGGACCCCATGCCCCTGAACCTGGCATGGAGCTGGACTGGGGATGCAGAATTCCCATCTCAGGATGGTCACATTCAGGTCCTGGCATAAGGGAGAGATATTTAAGTGAACAGTGTGAAGCCTGGTCCCCTTGAGTGCAACAGAGAAGTGTGTACGGAGCCCCACGGGGCACAGGGAAACCGTTGCCGAAATTCGGCCTCTGTACGCTGGTGCCAGATTAAATCTTGGAGACAGAGTTTTGGGTGAAGTAGAAAGAAATAGCTTTGCCAGGCAAAGGGGGCCACAGCGGGCTAATCCCTCCAGACTGTGTCCCTCCCTGGAGGAGGTAGTGAGGGGTCTTAGAGTGTTCAAGGAGCAGGGCGTGGTCAGCTCGTGGGCATTCTTCTGATTGGCTGGTGGTGAGGTCATTGGGAGTCAGCATCATCAACCTTCTGGTCCCAACTAGTCTGCGGTCTACGTGCTTGTGGGCAGCAAACAGTTAACTTCTGCCACCTGCGGGGGGGTTTCAGTATCTGCAAAACACTCAAAGGACGTGGCTCAGAATATGATATGTAGCCCTTGAAGAGGAGCTAAAGGTCCTTGACTTTGTTTAATGGCTAGAGTATTATATTGTCTTGCTTGACTGTTTTCCTTCCTTTCTGCATTTTCTCCCTTCTCTGATTAAATTTGCCCTTTGACTAGTTTTTCTATAGACAAAAAGCAGGCAGAGATGGGTGGAGGTCTATTCTGGGAAGGCCTCATAGGGTCCTGCTCGGTTATAAAACTAGGGTGGGTGGAAGGGCCAGTGTCTGGGTGAGGCTTCTTAGAGGAAGTAATGAATAAAGTGCCTTGGGGGGGATGAATACGTGTGTGTGCCTGGGAGGGAAGAAGGTGGGAAAGGCTTTTTCAGCACAAGAGCCAGGCAGTGAAAGAAACAGAGAGATGGTGCTTCTTGTTGAAAGGACTGGAGAATAATTTCATAGAATTATATGCAGAATTGTTGGATTGTTCTCCAAAATGTACCTAACTTTAGGACAATTTGAGAACACCATGGGCCAGAATGTAAATCCTCTTGAATGATATGAGTCTGTGCTAACTTAGAAGTCATTAATCCCAGCCCCACCCACAAGCATCGCCAGAGGATGATGCTGGGATAAGGTTTACATTATTTTGCAAATCTTTTCCCTTACCCCCTTTTTTCCCCACAGATAGCATTGCAGGGTGATCCATTCTTTTATTCAAAAACCATTTTGTGATGGCTCTTGGGGTGTGCCAGGCTCTGTGTGTGTGTTGGTTCTGCCGAGCAGAAACCCATAAATATTCTCCTTAGTGAAGTGGGAGAGTGGATGTTTACGATGCTTATTACAGATGTATTATGATGTTTAGTACAGATAATTATGATGCCAGTGGCACATTCTAGAACAGGGAGGCCCAGAGGGCTGGACACTAGTCTACTCTAGTGGTACCCACAAGACTGAGCAGAATCTTCATTCCTTGGTGGAAAAGTCTTTCTACATGATTAAATGCAATTGTATGCTAGCTACCTTACCTACTCACAAAAACAGTTTTTGGAAAAAGGAGGTGAGGAGGTTTCAGTGGGTGAGTGGGAGGTACCGTTTCTTAGGTACAGACAGTGGGGGCCTCTTACAGCTAGGATTTTAACAGTAAACAAGAGACTCAGAGAGGTTAAGTGGCTTGCCCAAGGTCACACAGCCAGGAAGTGTGCCAGCCAGGTTTCAGTCTAGCTTGCACTGCCTGAGGCCGAAACCACTAGCCCCATTTGGCCAGTGAGCACTTGAACTGTAGCTAGTGTGACTGAACTAAACTTTTACTTTTGGAGGATTTTAATTAATTTAAATAAAAAATAAAAAACAGATACTCCATTCCGTTATTGAACTTGTATGTGAATCTACTCTTCCAGGTATAAATTTGACAAACTCTAAATATGGATCAACTATTTCTTTCTTTCTTTTTTTAATATTTAGTGCCCATTTATTTATTTATTTAGGATAAAAATATTTTTTTAGAAAGACTTTTTAAAATTAATTGATTAATTAATTTGGTTGTGCCCGGTCTAAGTCGCGGCAGGAGAGCTCCTTAGCTGCAGCTCGTTGACTCCTCAGTTGTGGCATGTGCACTCCTAGTTGCAGCATGCATATGAGCAGTTCCCTGACCAGGGATTGAACCCGGGCCCCTTGCGTTGGGAGTGCGGAGTCTTAAACACTACACCACCAGGGAAGTCCCATATTTAAGATTTTTAAAAAGTTGAAGTATAGTTAATTTACAATGTTGTGAGGATCAGGTATTTCTGATGCAAACTTAGTGTCCCCCTTGAGATGTCCCGTAAGTGTAAAATATACCCCACATTTTGGAGACATACTGGTTACATGTTGAAGTGATGATAATATTTTTAGATATATTGTATTAAATAAAAGCTATTTTAAAGATTCAGGTCATCTGTTTCTTTTCACTTTCTTAATGTAGCTATTGGAAATCTTAAAGTATGCGACTTGAATTCTATTTCTCTTGGACAGTGCTGTTCTAGGTCAGAGTTTTAAATAAATGAATGAATGTTGTTAACTCATCAGGGTTCCTGTATGTAGAACAAGATAGTAATAAAACACACTCCAAAACCTTTTTGATTTCTCTATGTTAGCTGACCTGGCTAACCCTCAAGCCATCGGAATTGGGGAGGCCTTTATTGTACACAGAAGGATAACACCACTTCACGTGGTACTTTTCAGACAGGCTTGTACAAGGCCAGGGGTCTATGGCATCAAATGTAGAACAAATTAGGGGGTGATCAGACTGGGAGGTGGGCAGGAAGAAAGGGAAATTGATGATGACTCTTGTTGTGGTCCTCGAGATAGGTTTTGGCAGCAGCTTTCAAAAACCAGACACTTCAAGCCCGCATACACACGAGAGCCCAAATCCAAAGCCTCGCGGCCCCGCAGCTCTGAGAGCATAACTGATTCCATAAACAATTTAGGGTTCGCTATTCCAGCTGATTTGAGGGCTTTATTTTTGTCTGAGTCTCTTATTGGTCTTTATTTTTTTTGTCTGAGTCTTTATTTCTGTCTGACTTTTCCATTACTACTCTATTTGTGAAGCTCAGATTCAATATTTGAAGTCTGAATTTTCCTTTCATACCAGACAGAGTAATGCAGATGGATTTGAGAGGAGAGAGGGAAATGAGAGGAGATACACTTTGAAGTTAATGAAGCAAACACCAATAATATTGGGTGAGCGTTGAGTTATTCTGATAATTTTGGAAAAAAAAGAACTGCGGTGGGTATTCTGATTTCTTTTCGAGGCTGTTTTTAGTACTTTTCTGAGGTGCTTGCCTCTACAGCATTATTAAAGCTATTGCTCAGGATTTTAATGTCTGCACTTTAATGGTGTTTTTCTTCTGAGGGTGGGGCAGGGGGGAGGGAGAGAGAGAGAGAGAGAGAGAGAGAGAGAGAGAGAGAGAGAGAGAGGAAGAGTGTGGTGCATTAATCTTGAAGTAAAGATGACTTTAGACCCTTAGCATTTGGCTGATTTAATAATTTGTGGTTTCAAATATTTACTTTCAAATTACCCTGAAAGGACCCTTCATACACAGTGAATGGTCATTTTCAGAAGCAAACTGTGAATACGGGGTGCTATGAAGCTAGCCTGGAGGAGCTCGTGAGTGAACCCAGACAAGCCCGTGGCTGCCCTGTTCTGTTTGGTCTTGGTGTCTTTGGAGGACATAATAATCTTCACTGAGGGTTTAAAAAGTCAAGTAACTTTGCTAATTATTAGAGAAATGCAAATCAAAACTCCAGTGAGGTACCACCCCATGTGGGTCAGAGTGGCCATCCTTAAAAAGTCTGCAAATAACAAATGCTGGAGAGGGTGCGGAGAAAAAGGAAGCCTCCTACACTGTTGGTGGGAATGTAAATTGGTGCAGCCACTACGGAGAACAGTATGGAGGTTCCTCAAAAAACTCAAAGTAGAGCTGCCGTATGATCCTGCAATCCCACTCCTGGGCATATATCTGGGGAAAACTATAATTTGGAAAGATACGTGTACCCCAATGTTCATAGCAGCACTATTTACAATAGCTAAGACATGGAAGCAACCTAAATGTCCATCGACAGATGAATGGATAAAGAAGATGTGGTACATATATACAGTGGAATACTACTCAGGTAAAAAACAATGAAATAATGCCATTTGCAGCAGCATGGATGGACCCAGAGATTATCATACTAAGTGAAGAAATACCATATGATATCACTTATATGTGGAATCTAAAATATGATACAAATGAACTTATGTATGAAACAGAAACAGACTCACAGACATAGAAATCAGACTTGTGGTTGCCAAGGGGGAGAGGGGTGGAGGAGGGATGGACTGGGAGTTTGGGGTTAGCAGATGAAACCTATTATATAGAGAATGGCTAAACAACAAGGTCCTACTGCAGAGCACAGGGAACTATAGTCAATATCCTGTGATAAATCATCATGGAAAAGAATATGAAAAAGAACATATATGTATGTATAACTGAATGACTTTGCTGTATACCAGAAACTAACACAACACTGTAAATCAACTATACTTCAATAAAATAAAATAAAAAAAGCCACTTAAAGTTTTAGCTGCACTTTGTGCATTTGATGAGAACATTGCGTGCTGTGAGTGTTCAGAAATTTGGGGATCACCAACGTCTGTGGAGACCCTTGTGAACGTCACCATCAGCTCGAATTGGAAATTCTGGGAACCTCTGGATGGACAGGGTTGCCAAGACAACTCCTTATTTATTTGTCTATCTATGTATTTATTTTTTTAAATTTAAGTATAGTTGGTTTGCAATATTGTATTAGCTTCAGGTATGTAACATAGTGATTCCCTATTTTTATAAATTATGCCTTATTTAAAGTTATTACAAAATAATGGCTATATTTCTCTGTGCTGTACAACATATTCTTGCTGCTTCTCTGTTTTATACAGAGTAGTTTGTATCTCTTAATCCGGTACCCCATCTTGCCCCTCCCCGCTTCCTTGTCATTTGCAACAAATGGATCTAGAGAGCGTTATTCTGAGTGAACTAAGTCAGACAGAGAAAGACACATATTCTATGTTGTCACTTATATGTGGAATCTAAAAAATAAAACACACAGATATATACGTTGATGAAAAATTAATCAGTCCATCTAAGAAAGAATTGGAAAATTCTTTTGAGCCAAATTTGACGATTATAACCTGGGAAGAGCATCTCAGAAAGCTCTGAGAACTGTGCCACCCATTAGAAGTCAAGACACAGTTTATATAAGTTTTTTGAGACAAAGGGCTGTACATCAAACGATGTATTATTGACAGTTTACATAATCCAGATCTAAGCATCACCTGGTGGGTCATGAGACTTCTTACAAGATCAAGAAGAAATGTTATCTTTAAGGAGTTGTCTTGTTGGTGCTGGGAGAATGTTGCTGTTTATGGTTGAGCAGGTATTTCTGCTGATGGGAGAGGTTTGGTTGATGCATAATGTAGATACACAGTACACAGTGAGGAGGCAAAGAGCAGAGAAGAATTTTTGTGTTTAAATTTCTTGTTTTGTCATAAAATATGAATTTGATTTCACATATATAACAAAATGCTACAATTTTTGCAATGCTTTTCTAGAAGAATCCAGAGAAACTGTTGGCTTAATGCAGGGAAAGCAATGCCAGCGGATGAAAACAGAACTAGGCAGGCTGTAAGGGGACGATCACACGTTGGGCTGGATGTGGGTGGTCAAAGCCTCCGTCAAGCTTCTTTCTGCTGTTCTGGTCCTTTCCCCCTCCACCCTGTGTCCGGTGGGGTGTGTGCTGGGTGCTGCCTTTCCTGGGCTGGTCCTAACTAAATGTGTGCAAACTCTCTTCTGTCTCCTGGCCATTTCTCCTATGGGTTTATCTTTGTAATAGCGATGATGGAGCAGCTTGCTGCTCTGTAAACCTGCATGGTTCAGCCCATCCAGACCTTCCCCACCCTGCTTATTCATTTGTTCAATTTGTTTCCTCATTCATACCTTTATTCAACAAACATTTTATTGATTTCCTACGGTGTGCCAGATCATTCTGAGCATGGAGAGACATCTGAGACATTTCTTGCCATGTCTAGCTCTGAGGTTCACTTATTCACTTAATAAATAATGTAAAAAATTCAGTAGATGTATACTGAGCACGTAGTGTGGTGCTAGGCCCTGTGCAAGGCCTCGGGGTTCTCCACTGAGTGTATATTAGGTTTTCCCACCTCCTTCTTCTTTTCCCAAATCCTCATCCATTGTGTGTGTGTGTGTGTGTGTGTGTGTGTGTGTGTGTGTGTGTGTTTTGGTTGCACCTCGAAGCATGTGGGATCTTATTTTCCTCACCAGGGGTCAAACCCTCACCCCCTGCAGTGGAAGCACTGAGTCTTAACCACTGGACCACCAGGGAAGTCCCCACTGTGTTCTTTTAAAAGCTCCCAGGACATCAATTAGTCGGCTTGTCTTTATTTATTCTTTATTTTTTAGTTCATAGTAGCTTTATTTTTAAAATTTATTTCTTAATCAAAGTATAGTTGACTTACAATGTTGTGTTAGTTTCAGGTGTACGGCATAGTGATTCATATATATATATGTGTGTGTGTATATATGTATATATATAATATTCTGAAAAGGAATATATATTCTTTTCCCTTATAGGTTATTACAAAATATTGAGTATAGTTCCCTGTGCTATACAGTAGGTCCTTGTTGGTTATCTATTTTATATACAATAGTGTGTATATGTTAATCCCAACCTCTTAATTTATCCCTTGCCCCCTTTCTCCTTTGGAAACCATAAGTTTGTTTTCTATGTCTGTGGATCTAGTTCCTTTTTTAAAAATTTCTTTTTCATTTCTATTGTTTTTGGCCATGCCATGTGGTATGTGGGATCTTAGTTTCCCGACCTGGGATCTAACCCATGTCCCCTGCAATGGAAGCGAACAGTCCTAACCACTGGACTGCCAGGGAATTCCCTCTATTTCTGTTCTGTAAATTAGTTCATTTGTATCTTTTGTTTTCAGATCCCACATATAAATGATATCATATGATATTTGTCTTTCTCTGTCTGGCTTACTTCACTTAGTATGATAATCTCTGGGTTCATCCATGTTGCTGCAAATGGCATAATTTCATTGTTTTTTATGACTGAGTAGTATTCCATTGTATATATGTACTACATCTTCTTTATCCATTCATCTGAGTTGACTCTTCTTTAATATTATTGTCTTTAATTTACATTCTTTTAAAAGGTCTGATTAGAAAGATACATTGCAGTTCAAACACATAAAAAATAATAAAAGTGAAAAACAATGGAAAGGAATGAAATTAGAATAGTTCTTACCCAAACTACATCCATGGGGCTCAGATAGTTTTCTAGAGATGGACCAAAACTGTAGCTCTGCGTTTTTCTGAGGGCCAACCCAAGTGGAAAACACAATCATTGACCCTGTCAGCTTTACAGGATTTACGGAACTCCGTGAGGACAGTCATTAACCAGGTGCCAAGGAGAGGCACAGACCCCCGGCAAAAATGTCTCCCATAGGTTCTGCTGAGAGGTCCTAGGGTCCTCACTCCAGGGACCACACCATCAAAACCATCATCCTAAGAATACAGGGAGGAGTGTCTTTTGTAGGACCATCTGCCTTGCATCCCTTATGTTGGCTGAGGACATGCCATCTAAGCTCAGTTCAATAAAAGCAAATTGACATGGTACCAAATCAAAGACCCCCAGGTATAAAGGAGGCTGCTTTTGAACTTACTCTGAAGCTAATATACGAGCATATGGGAAACAGGAGAGATCCAAACCCAGATGCCCTCAGGGTGTGGCAGGTAGTAACTGTGTCTGTGCCTCGTGTGTGACAACAGGGAGATATGGGTAAGGACATTCTGGTTGTACTCCAATCTCATACTCTTTACAAAATACTGTAAAGGCCAGCCTAAATACCCTTGAGGACCAACCTCAGCCTGTTTGTGGGTTCTGATCTAGAAAAGTAAATGCACTGAAATTAGTCAGGCAAGTGTCCCTAAATATTGTTTTCTATAGCTGAGCTATTGATGAATATTGGGCAGAATGAATTATTGCTCTTTGATATGTACTGAGAAATCAGTGGACACATGCAGCATTCTGATTGATAAGTCCTTGAAATAAATGTCACATACTGGGATCACATATTATGCCCTGGCATTACAACTGAGATAAAATATAATCTCTGCTTCCATGGAGCTTCAAGACATAAACGCAATAAGTGCATAAAATGGAGGGTGATATATGCATAAGTATGTACCAGGGATGCAAAGAGGAGGGGGAGGCTGGCATCGAACTACTGTGTCTGGAGGTCAGTGGGTCAGGAAATCAGAGGGTCAGAGGGGCAGGGATCAGGGAAGGTTTCATGTAGGAAGAAGGCGGGATGCAGCTGGGTCACTGTGAAGTAAACACCCACCGCTCCATAATTTGTTTCTAGTTGCCGCCCTGCGTGCCAAGAAGGTGTGATGTGATTGAGGAAAAGCCACTTGGTGGCTACCCAGGGCTCCTCCGTGTCAACCCTGCTTGAAGCGGGGGAGGGGCCTCTGCAGTCCTGGGTGAGGCTTTGGGTGGGCTGAGGGTAGGGAACCTTGTGGTCCACTAAACTGAATTAGCTCCCTGCTCGAGTCTGAGAGATTCTCCAACAGACGTGTCAGAGACCACTTTCCATAATCGAAGCTGGAAATGCAGATTCTCATGCTTCCTCCCTCCCTCGCTCCTGGGCAGGACGTGGGACGTAGGGTATTGTCAGTGAGGAGGTGGTCCAGGCTCTGATTGGCAAGCAGGGACCCCAAAGGCCCCTCCGGCAGTGGGCGGAGGGGGGTGGGGCTATGGGTGATGTGGGCGGGGCCAGCCCAGGCTGCACAGTCTCCGAGTGGTTCTCAGTCCCCTCCTCAGTGTTGGTCAGTCATCCTATATACCTTTTTTTTTTTTTTTTTCCAAATGGGATGCAAAATTCATTCAAAAAGTTGATAAAAGTGCTGCAGTTTGGAAAGGTGTTTTACAATATTCCAACAAAACAAGTGAGAAATTATAAATGAATTGGGAGATGTATGAAATGTGTCATCTTTTGACAACTTTAAATTTATTAAATAAAAGAAAATTCAGATAAGACAACAGTGAATACAAAAATGTGATAAAAATGAGCTATGAAAGAAATAGATTTTTTTCTGACACCAAGAAGCCATTGGATCCAAACTCAATAACTTTTAGTAAATAAGCTCTCTGCCTAAAGTAGTGAGGGTCAGTTTCTGTCTGTGACAGCCAAGAACCATGGCTGATAGAGTCTCCTTTGTGTAGAGGTTACGGCTGAATGGAAAGAAACTCAGTTTTCTCATTGTTAAATGGGCCTGATAAATAGTACCCATTTTAGGACAGGATTGGGAAGATTAAATGAGATCATATCTGGAAAGCTTGGAATGTGATTGTCCTATAGTAAATAATGCATGTTAACTATTATAAGTATTAACTTCTGGGTTTCAGTTTTACATTTAATCAACAAATATTCAAAAAAGCCATTTAACCTCTGTGGCCTCACATCTCTGCAAAATGGAAATAATACCTGCTCCATCTAATTCATGATTAATTGGAATGCCCAACAAATTATGACATGGGAAAATACTTTGCAAAAGTATACGATTGCATATGAATATAATACGTTTCTATTATTTTTATTAAGATCATCACCTTATTCTCCCTACTCACCCTGATCCCTGGAGGCCCTCAGCTCGTACTCATTTTATGTGATGGGTTAGTTGTGCTGAGAGGGAGAGAAGGAAAGACAGTCCAGAAAAATAATAGAAAAATTTAAAATCTTATGAAATTTAAAGTTTCACAGTGCTTTATTGTTCCTGTGAGGCCACAAGGAAATCTAATATCCCATCTTGATCTAGACTTGCCTTGTTTTATGTGTCAAAAGTAGTTAGAACACTTAAATCCCCTACCACCCTGAGAGGGCTGTGAGCAAAATTTTGAAGTTTGTCCATGTACCTCCCTCCCTCACTTCTTTTCATGCTCTTTTATTTTCTTTCTTTCTTTAAAAAAATTTTTTTAATTGGGGTATAGTGATTTATAATGTTGTGTTAGTTTCAGGTGTACAGTAAAGTGAATCATTTATACAGATACCTATCCCCACTCTTTGTTTTTCACCCGCTTTTCTTACCAGCCATGTGCCCAGCTCTAGAAATAGTTGTTAGCTTTTTCCGGTTGAGTTAGTTCCAAGATGTGCCCACGTGAGAAAGTTACCTTCAAGCTCAGAGGGCACATTGGAAGGCAATTAGGGCATCGCCAGGAGGCCGTGTCTGAGCTGGCGATTGGCCAGGGCACGAGGGGGCATTCCAGGGAGAGGGGACACCTTGAGCTGAATACGGAGGTGTGAAGCCGGGGCCAGTCCCGGGAACAGAACTTACTGATTGAGACTTGCCAGGGGTTAAGTTGGACGAGGAGGGGGGGAGGGGCGATGAAGATGGCGGTGGAAGCAGAGTTCAGATAGTGCGAGGAACGCGCTTACTTTTGAGGGTGATGGGGTCTCAGAGGAGTGCTGCGGTCACTTCTGTGTTCTAGAAAGAGTGACCCGCAGCCTGGAGGATGCGCTGGAGGGGAGGACACGGGAAGCAGGAGGACGATAGGAGGCTGGTGCTCTTATCCAGATTGCAGAGGGTGGAGGCTGGCAGCTGGGCATGGCAGGGGAGCGGAGAGGGGGTTAAAGGTGTTTCAAGGTTGTGCTGTTCGTGACTTCTTTTATAAAGTCTTCCCTACCTCAGAGTTAAAGGATAGCCTGTATTTTTTTTTTTTTTTCTGAAAGTTTAACATTTTGCTTTTCACATTTAGGTCTTTAATTCTTCTGGTTTTATTTTTGGGCAGTTTGAGACAGAAATCAGATTTCACTGTTTTCCTTTAAATTATCAAATGTCCCATCTGCTCAATACTATGTAACAACCTAAATGGGAAAAGAATTTGAAAAAGGATACACATATACGTATAACTGAATCACTTTGCCGTTGTACCCCGGAAACACAACATCGTTCATCAACTATACTCCAATATAAAATAAAAAGCTGAAAAAAAAAAAAAAGAGAAAGATAGGGCCCTATCTCCCAGTCTCAGTGAGAGGGTAGGAGCCTAACTTTTTCAATAAAGGCCAATTTGCAAGTGATAGCTTAATCGTATTGACCAACCTCATCCCAATGTCCTCCAATACTTTTCCACTAGCTCATTCCAGTGCTTAAAACTCCTCATTAGTTAAAACTCTCCTGCCTGTCATTTCCATGGAGTTGAGTTCAATCTCTCTTGACTGTTTCAATAGTCTTGACCTCTACTGCAATACTCTTTTTTTTTTTTTTTTTTAGATGTTGGGGGTAGGAGTTTATTAATTAATTAATTTATTTTTGCTGTGTTGGGTCTTCGTTCCTGTGCGAGGGCTTTCTCTAGTTGCGGCGAGCGGGGACCGCTCTTCGTCGCGGTGCGCGGGCCTCTCACTGTCGCGGCCTCTCTTGTTGCGGAGCACAGGCTCCAGATGCGCAGCCTCAGTAGTTGTGGCTCACGGGCCCAGTTGCTCCGCAGCATGTGGGATCTTCCCAGACCAGGGCTGGAACCCGTGTCCCCTGCATTAGCAGGCAGATTCTCAACCACTGCGCCACCAGGGAAGCCCTACTGCAATACTCGTGAATAAAATTTTCCTTGCCTGTTAAAAAAAAAAAAAAAAAGCCTTTAATCCTACAACGTTACTCCCACAAAATCAAGTGATTCACATGCCAGAAGTTTTTTTGCCTTCTTCAAAGTACCAAATTCTAAAAAGAATAGATCCGTGTATATGTATAACTGAATCACTTTGCTGTACACCTGAAACTAACACAACCTTGTGAATCAACTATACTCCAACATTAAATAGAAAATTTTTAAAAGTTAGCAAAGGTTCCAGCACCACATATTGAGTGGTCTGTCCTTTCCCTGCTGATTTGCAAAGCCAGCTCTGTCCTAGGTCAAGTGTACACACGCTTGCCTTCCCCATCCACCGTGCTGCAGTTGAAGAAACCGAGCCCTCCAGGAGGCCAGGAGGTTGCTCAATCCCAGAGGAGGTGGCGGCAGGTTGGGGCAGCAGAGTCGCATGGTCTGAGGTCCGTGCATTTCCCAACCACAACAGCGAGAAGGGCAAACACACTCTGCTGGTATTCTCTTCCTGTCTTCCTCTTTTTTCCTCCCTTTCCCCTTCTCTCAACTTGTCTTCCTTCTTTCCTTCCCTTCTTTTTCTCTTTTATCCCAGTTAGGCTTATGTCTCAGTGTTGAGACCTATTTGCATGCATGACATAGCCATCAGAACACAGTTAGTCTTCAAGCGAATGTTTTATCAAAAATACGGCTGGGTAGGTTACATTTCCTCTTCATGAGGAAGGGCTGGCGGGGCTGACCTCTCTTCCATTTAGAAGAGATAGAGGTTTGGGGCTATTAAAATCGACAGCTCTTTGCCTTGGCTTTAGGTGATTCATGGCTACTAATCCCTGTGGATATATTTTTATTTTCTTGGATATATTGGATGTGCAGTTGGTATATATTGGAAAAGCCTGTTGTTTATTGACATGAGCCTCGTAAAGACTCTGATTAATCTCAAAAATAAATAGAGGGCCTCCCTGGTGGCGCAAGTGGTTGAGAGTCCGCCTGCCGATGCAGGGGATACGGGTTCGTGCCCCGGTCTGGGAGGATCCCATATGCCGCGGAGCGGCTGGGTCCGTGAGCTATGGCCGCTGAGCCTGCGCGTCCGGAGCCTGTGCTCCGCAACGGGGGAGGCCACAACAGTGAGAGGCCCGCATACCGCAAAAAAAAAAAAAAATAAAAAATAAAATAAAATAAAAAAATAAATAGAGAAAAGTGGAAGGTCACACTCCGGATCAAGAGCTCTGATCATATCCCCGATCCTTGAGTTATTTATCTCCAGTTGAGAGAAATCTTCCCAGCGGAGGTGTCAGGAGATGGATAGAGGTGAACGTGTGAAATGTGTGTTGCACTCCTCTTGCCCTCTCTTCTCAACCTTTACTGTCCTTGCTGCTCAAACGCACATCCTCTAACTCAGCATTTTGGGGAGAAATTCAACATTTTCTTTTATGACTCTCTTGTCATATAGATTGTTTTCAGTTGCTTGGAGACATGTTGTCCCTTCCCCATACCCTTGAGGAACCCAGAGGCACACTTTCTAGGTTCCCCTGTGGCCCCAAAGGATAGGATGTGCCTGGTGAGGTTCCTGTGATGGATTCAGGACCGTCTGCTGGGGATGTTCCGGGTGGTGCCCACAGGTCTCGGAGTCGCTGGTATCAGCAGGAGAGAAGTGCCGGCTGTGGGGTGGTGTCGTCTCATGTGTGCTGAGCCTGTGCATGAGAGGATGGAGTGATGGAGGGAACATGAGACAGTAAGTTGTGTTTTGAGCTTGAAGGTTGGGTGACCTCCATCACCCAGGTCAGATGCTCACCCCTCCTCCTCTCATGCGGCATTTAGACTCTGTCACTTTTGCCCCCTGGTGTCCCGCTGCTCCCTTCTCTTCCTCCACTAGGTGGAGTTCAGGATTTGAAGTAGAGTTAATTTACAATCTGTTAGTTTCAAGTGTACAGCGCAGTGATTCAATTACACATATACATATATCTATATTCTTTTTCAGACTCTTTTCCATTATAGGTTATTATAAAATATTGAGTAGAGTTCCCGGTGCTGTACAGCAGGGCCTTGTTGTTTATCTAGTTTATATACAGTTGTGTGTATCTGTTAACCCCAAACTCTTACACATTGCCTTTTTTTTAAAAAACATCTTTATTGGAGTATAATTGCTTTACAATGGTGTGTTAGTTTCTGCTTTATAACAAAGTGAATCAGTTATACATATACATGTGTTCCCATGTCTCTTCCCTCTTGCATCTCCCTCCCTCCCACCCTCCCTATCCCACCCCTCTAGGTGGTCACAAACCACCTAGCTGATCTCCCTGTGCTATGCGGCTGCTTCCCACTAGCTATCTATTTTACGTTTGGTAGTATATATATGTCCATGCCTCTCTCTCGCTTTGTCACACCTTACCCTTCCCCCTCCCCATATCCTCAAGTCCATGCTCTAGTAGGTCTGTGTCTTTATTCCCGTCTTACCCCTAGGTACTTCATGAACTTTTATTTTTCTTAGATTCCATATATATGTGTTAGCATACGGTATTTGTTTTTCTCTTTCTGACTTACTTCTGGAGGTTGGAAGGAAATTTCTCGCCAATTTCCCTGGCTCCCGTCTCTCTAACAATTCACCTGCCACACTGGCTGTCAGAGGAAACTTGAAAAAAAAAACAACAAGTGAATTGTATTACTTCTTTCGTTCAAACCCTTCTTGAAAACGGGCTGGTCTCTTGAGTTGGAGATGACCGAGAAGTTGCACACGTTACTCCCGTTCACATCCTTTGACCTGAACTTGGCTCAGAGGGAGGCTGGGAAGTGTGGGGCTTCCCTGTGCAGACACATGCCAGCAACAATGCTGCAGCTGGAGAAGGACACGATGCATTTGGTGGTCAGCTAGCTGCCTCTGCCACAATACTGGTCTCCTAGACACTCCATCATTCTTTGGTGATGTCCCTTGCATAGGGGGCCCTCCTCCCTTTCCCATCGGCTCTGTTTTGAGACCATCTCAATATCACTTCCTCCATGAAGCCCTCCTTGACTTCTCCCAGGGGTCCAAGCCCCCCTCCCCTTGGCACCCTGATGGCATCCCTCACCTGAGCACAAACCCACTGCATGGTAATTCTGTCTCCTGTCTTTTGCCCCTTGGCTGGCAACTGTATCTTCTCCATCCTTTTATCTCCTGTGCAGAGCCTAGGGTGAGACACAAAATAGGGCATCAGTTGAGGGATTATGGGTAGATTGACACTGCAATGTTGGCAGCCCCTTAGCGGTACTCATGACAAAATGTGTAAAACACTTTTAGAAATGGCAAAGGAAGCCTCGAAAAAGGCAGTCTTTAGGATGACTTCTTGCCTTTCCCTGGTGCAGGCCTTCTGAAACCCAGTTGTGCATCTGAGTCACCCGGGAAAGTGTGAGAAAGGCAGTATATGGGGCCCCAACCCCAGAAACCCTGTTGAGTAGGTGTGAGTGAGGGCCTGGGATGTCTGTTGGCAACAGAGATCCCCATGGGATGGTGCTCCAGCCTGTCCTGGGGGAGGGAGACGTGAATGGCAGGAGCCCAAGGGAAGATGAATTATACAGGGACCTTGCACACCTTCCATCCAGAAATCAGGGTGGGGACTAGATCATTGCCTGCCTGTCTTCTTCCCTCCCAATCTCCCTCCCTCCCTTCCTCCCTCCTTCCCCCTTTTCCCCCCAGTGATGATTTTCATTATACTCAGTAGCTCAGGGCTGAGAAATTCTAATCAGAAATGTATCCACTTCTCCTGCAGCTTCTTAACTCCATCCAGTCCCCATGGATAAAATCTATGGTAATTACATTTGATGAATTGCTAATGCCTTTGTGATCCCTGCTTCAGCAGCCCCTGTGGGATTTGAGGGAGCACCAGCCGCCCCAGCTTTCAGCCCCCAAGGCTCTGTCACTGTGAAAGCTGAGGGCTCTGAGCTGGTTGGAGAGCTGAGTCTCCCTGGAATCTTCTGAGGACCCGTGAGGACCCTGCAATTGGGGCTTCTCTTTTTCCTGTACTTCGAAGCCACTGTGTCTTCCTACAAAGTGGGTAAATAGAGGATAAGCCCCTCAGTTTTCCCTGTGACCTCCCCCAGGGCCACCCCTGGAGCCTCCAGGGGAAATGGGTAACTTTAGTGATAAAATACATTTAGGAACTTATGGTAAAAAGCCAGACTGCCAGAATGTAGTAAAGTCATTGTTTTCCTGAATCCTAAGCAACCGGTAGGGGTCCTGCACTCTAAGGGTGAAGTGGCCAGACAGGTAACGTACTTGAGTGGATTGAAGACATTATGGAGGAGTGAGGACTGTGGCAAAGTAGAAAGTGTTACTGAATCAAGTCTGGTTGCTCACCACTCAAAAATCAACATGAGAGAAAGAGAGAGAGAGACAGAGAGAGAGAGAGAGAGACAGAGAGAGAGGGAGAGACAGAGAGAGAGAAAGAGAGAGAGAGAGAGAAATATTGGTAGAAAGGAAAGTTGCCTTTAATCAGAATGCTGGCAATCTGGGGAGAGGATAGACCCAGTGTCGCCACCCAAAACCATCTCTGAAGATTCTGCTTGGCCATGAAAGTTGTTAAAGGGAAACAGGGAAGTAATCTCAGTTAATCATTGAGATGGGGGTGGTGGTGGTCAGAGTTGTCACCATCCCCCACTGTGTGCAGGCTTGTTGACTCCTTTTGATCTTTCTTTAGATGCTGTCTTGTTCACACAGTTTGTTCATGAGATTACTGAAGGGGGAGCTAGGGAAGAGATCTGGTCATCTGTTAGTTACTTATTCTTCATTTCTACTTCTTTGATCTATGGAAAGGACTAACACATTAGGCAAGGTATTGTGTGATCAGAAGATTTGAAAGGTGTGCTAGTGCCAGAGATGAGTAGAGCATGGGGGCACCTGGTTTAAGGTTAGTGACAAGAAAAAGGGGCCTCCTGCAGAGAGCTCTTTTCTGCCAAAAGCTGCTTACAAAAGTATCTAAGAGCACCCACATTCATAGTCTAAGAAAATACTGTGTTGGCCAAACCCAAGAAACATGTTGTGGATTTTTCTTATGGTCAAACGTTTGTGACGCCCAGGGCACCAGTGTGCAGCTCCCGGGACCTAAGTGTGTGTAGGGTGTCTTGGTTTGCTTTCCTTTGTGCCCCAAATCCCTGCTGGTGTTAGCAGAAATATTTACTCCTTGGGACAGAATGAGACGATGCATCAGGTCCTCCATTTTGGTTGAGCGGGTGACTATTAACACCCACAGGATTTAGAAGGGAAGCTGGTTGCTGTCATAGATTCAGGAAAGGTAAAAGACAGTGATGGCCCTTAAGCAACTTAAGCTGGAACTAAAGAGACAGATGCACACACAGATGAACTGGAGAGCAGCTGGGGATGGGAGCCAACTAGGTGATGATGAGAAGTAGCCCCAGCTGGCCAAAAGGAGAGAGGTCAGAGGGTGCTAGAGCTGCAGAGAGGTCTTCAGAGTTGGGCTCGGAATGGTCTCCTGTGAAGGGAGGTAAGATCTGGATAATAATCACAGTGGCTAGTATTTACTGGGCTGTGACCTTGATCTGACTGGTGACTTTTCATCCTCCGAACACTGAAATGGTTCTATTTCTTCTTCCACTTTACAGTTGGGGTCTATAACTCTTTTAAAAAAATTTATTTATTATTTTTTTTGGCTGTATTAGGTCTTTGTTTCTGTGCGAGGGCTTTCTCTAGTCGTGGAGAGCGGGGGCCACTCTTCATCACGGTGTATGGGCCTCTCACTGTTGCAGCCTCTCTTGTTGCGGAGCACAGGCTCCAGACGCGCAGGCTCTGTAGCTGTGGCTCACGGGCCTAGTTGCTCCGCGGCATGTGGGATCTTCCCAGACCAGGGCTCGAACCCGTGTTCCCTGCACCGGCAGGCGGACTCAACCACTGTGCCACCAGGCAAGCCCCGGTCTATAACTCTTTAAAAGTTGGATAATGATAGCCAGCACTAACTTAGCGCCAGATACTGCTTTCAGCACTGTATGTATATTTACCTATCTAACCCTAGGAAGTGGGTTTTATTATTATTATTATTATTATTATTATTATTATCCCCATCTCACAGATGAGGACACTGAGACAAAGGGAGGGTAAAAAGCTCGCTGAATATTACCCTGCTGGTGAGGAGAAAATCTAGGATTTAAACCCAGACAGGCTGGCTCCCAAATTCTTGTTCTTAAGTTCCATATTCCTTCCCTAACTTGACTGATATGACATGAGTACTGAATGGTGGAGCTGGGATAAATTCCAGGACCTGAACTGCAGGCTCTGGGCACATTTCCCCCCACCCCCCGCCCTGCCAAGAGGTAGGACTCAGCTAGAGTGTGAGAAGATGTCTTTTCATTAAAAATCATTTTTTCCTTTCCACATATTTATTTATGTAAAATTATACTTTTGAGAATTTACATAATAATTTACATGGAGAAATGTTCCGCAGAAACTTTTGTCATCAGTCCTTGTCAGAGTACTTTTTAAAAAAAATACTGGAGTAGACTTGATTAACAATGTTGTGTTAGTTTCAGGCGTACAGCAGAGTCATTGAGTAATATGTATACAGGTATCTATGCTTTTTCAAATTCTTTTCCCAATTAGGTTGTTACTAATACTGAGCAGAGTTCCCTGTGCTCTACAGTAGGTCCCTGTCGTTTATCCATTTTAAATACAGCAGCGTGGACACGTCAGTCCCAAACTCCCAATCTATCCCTCCCCCACACCCTTCCCCACTGGTAACTGCAAGTTCATTCTCTAATTCTGTGTTGTAAATAAGTTCACTTGTATCATGTTCTAAAATTTTATTATTTTATTTATTTATTTTCCCTAGTTTTTGGGCTGTGTCGGGTCTTCGTTGCGGTGTGTGGGCTTCTCTCTAGTTGTGGCGTGCGGGTCTTCTCTCTCTAGTTGTGGTGCGTGGGTTCCAGCATGCATGGGCTCTGTAGTTTGCAGCACGTGGGTTCTTTCGTTGAGGTGCGCAAGCTCAGTAGTTGTGGCGCGCGGGCTTAGTTGCCCCACGGCATGCGGGATCTTAGTTCCCCGGCCAGGGATCAAACCTGCGTCCCCTGCATTGGAAGGCAGATTCTTTACCACTGTATCACCAGGGAAGTCCCTCACTTGTATCATTTTTTTTCAAGGTTCTGCATAAAAGCGATATACGATATTTATCTTTCTCTGTCTGACTTACTTCACTTAGTATGATAATCTCCAGGTCCATACATGTTGCTGCAAATGGCATGGTTTCATTCTTTTTCATGGCTGAGTAGTATTGCATTGTATATATGTACCATAAGAAGATGTCTTTTTAAAATAAGAGATTTAGTTGTAAATGCTTGTCAAGTGCAAACCAGGCAGCTAGTGCAGCTAATGTGCAGAAAGAAATAAGACCAGGTCATGGCAAGTCAGATGTAAAAGGAGGGCTCTGTAGCTCCTGGAAGAGCCAGGAGGTCAGGGTGGGTACAGGGCGGCAGGTGGCAGGAGACTACGTGGATTTGGAGAGAAGCCAGAGACAGGACAATGGAATTCCACAGTTCATTTGGAAACAGGCATTCACCTGATAAGCTGATTCCCGACTGTTTTAAAATATAGTGTTTTAATAGAAGATCTGAGGTAAGTAAGGCCAGCAGATCAGGAGATGGCTGCCATTGAAAGACAGTTTGTTACTCATGGTTCCCAAGAGGATGGGCATGCTGCACCAGCAGGGCCACACAGGGAAGCACCAGGGTCAGCCAGGAGGGAGAGGAAGGGAGAGGAAAACACGGGCAGGAGACGTTATCATGATTTCCATGGGAAGAAATGGACGAGCAGGTCAACAGGCTAAGGATTTTCTCGTTTGAACAATATCAGTGCCCTCTGGGGCAGAGGGGCTGTCCCTAGTCATCGGGCACCTGGCCCTGGGGTATTCAGGGCAGGGGGATAGTAGCCCAGGTGTGAAAGTCCTGTGAGAGTCCGACAGAGGAGGTGGTGGGCTCTGGTTTGGTTGGCTTGTATTTGAAAAGTACACTCACAGGTAAGTTGTTTATTATCTTTAGGAATTGGCCATCCCTGGGAGGGGCAGTTCTTCCAGAGTGGGCTGCAGATGTCAAACCATCAGAATACAGAAAATAAAAGACATGGTTAATATCTGGGTCTGGTCTGATTTCATTTTTTTTGTTTTTTTTAGAATAGTTTTGTAAATTGAAGTATAGTTGATTTACAATGTTGTGTTAGTTTCTGCTGTACAGCAAAGTGACTCGGTTATACATATATATATACATTCTTTTTCATATTCTTTTCCATGATGGTTTATCACAGGATACTTAATATAGTTCCCTGTGCTCTACAGTAGGACCTTATTGGTTATCCATTCTCTATATGATAGTTTGCATCTGCTGACCCCAAAATCCCAATCCATCCCTCCCCCCACTCCCCATTCCGGCAGCCACAAGTCTGTTCTCTATGTCTGTAAGTCTGTTTCTGTTTCATAGGTATGTTCGTTTGTGCCATATTTTATTTTATTTATTTATTTATTTATTTATTTATTATTTTTTTTTTGCGGTACGCGGGGCTCTCACTGTTGTGGCCTCTCCCGTTGCGGAGCACAGGCCCCGGACGCGCAGGCCCAGCAGCCATGGCTCACGGGCCCAGCCGCTCCGCGGCATGTGGGATCTTCCCGGACCGGGGCATGAACCCACGTCCCCTGCATCGGCAGGCGGACTCTCAACCATTGAGCCACCAGGGAAGCCCCCTGTGTGCCATATTTTAGATTCCACATATAAATGATATCACATGCTATTTGTCTTTCTCTGACTTCACTTAGAATGATAAGCTCTAGTTTCATCCATGTTGTAGCAAATGGCATTATACACACTCGCACACACGTATATATGTATATATATCTATCTATATATCTATCTATCTCACTTCTTTATCCATTCCTCTATGGTCTGACTTCTCTCTAGTGTATAGTATAATTGCAGTTTTATGATCTAAATCTATTTAAAGTTAATTTATCCAGGACTTATTTTTCTTTTTTTGCAAAGGCTATATCATGAGGACGACACATTAGGCAAGGTATTGTGTGATCAGAAGATTTGAAAGGTGTGCTAGTGCCAGAGATGAGTAGAGCATGGGGGCACCTGGTTTAAGGTTAGTGACAAGAAAAAGGGGCCTCCTGCAGAGAGCTCTTTTCTGCCAAAAGCTGCTTACAAAAGCATCTAAGAGCACCCACATTCATAGTCTAAGAAAATACTGTGTTGGCCAAACCGAAGAAACTCAAACTCAAGAAACATGCTGTGGATTTTTCTTATGGTCAAACGTTTGTGACGCCCAGGGCACCAGTGTGCAGCTCCCGGGACCTAAGTGTGTGTAGGGTGTCTTGGTTTGCTTTCCTTTGTGCCCCAAATCCCTGCTGGTGTTAGCAGAAACATTTACTCCTTGGGATGACACCCACCCCTGCCCCCCCTGCCCATGTCATTATTGTTCTTGGACTTAACAAGGATCTGGATACATGGTGAGGGGGTGCGTGGCTTTGCTGGGCCAATGGTCAGATGCTGTGCTGTGCACATGGGCCCTCCTGGTGTCTGCAGTGCCTGTGACTAGAGCCTGTCCTTTGGCATAAGTACAGGTTGTTATACTATAGCTCCACACCTAAGGAGGTGCCATTCACTTGGTAGGTTTATATGTTTATTATAAATTTCCAGCAGATGGCAGTAAAGCGTCTTAATCTAACAAAGTCTACTAGGACAATTTTTCCGACAAGTGGAAATAAAGTGGCTCTAAGTTGCACATCGGTCCTGAAATGGCCCATTGCCTAGCTGTCCGGGCCTCACAGGCCACCCTGCTTTATCTCACTTTGCAGGGGCTGTAATCACACCTCATCACCTGGCAATAGAGGGGCTTCTCAGCTTAGTTCCCAGGGAAGCTCCTTGTAGTTTTAAAGCAGCCTAACTTAAAAATATTAAAAAAAATTTTCTTTTACTTTTAAAAGTTCTTTTCCATTGTGGTTTATTATGGGATATTGAATATAGTTCCCTGTGCTCTACAGTAGGACCTTGTTGGCTATCTATTTTATATATAGTAGCATGTATCTGTTAGTCCCAAACTCCTAATCTAGCCCTCCCCTACCCCCTTTCCCCTTTGGGAACCATAAGATTTTCCTCTATGTCTGTGAGTCTCTTTTCATTTTGTAAATAAGTTCATTTGTATCTCTTTTTATATTTCACGTATAAGTGATATCATATGATATTTGTCTTTCTCTGACTTACTTCACTTAGTATGGTAACCTCTAGGACCATCCATGTTGCTGCAAATGGCATTATTTCATTCTTTTTTATGGCTGAGTAATATTCCATTGTATATATGTACCACATCTTCTTTATCCATAATGGAAAAGACTATTAAAAAGAACATATATATTCAATATGTGTATAATTGAGTCACTTTGCTGTACACCTGAAACTAACACAACATTGTAAATCGACTATACTTCAATTAAAAAAAATGATTTTCCCTCCATTTGTCCATCAGAAGAATTTATTTTTCTCATTGTGTCCTCAGCCACAGCTATGCTGGGAAGACCCATTCGACAAATACATTCTGTTCTTTAATAGATATATTTTTAAAGAAACGAATTTAGAATGGCTTTATATTTGTTTGTTCATCCATTTACTAATTCAGCCTCTATTTATTAGAAGCCTAAGATGTGCTGGGATCTTCCCTGGTCACTGGGGAGCCATGGAGAAGGTAGCTGCCCTTAGCAGATTTCAGGCTGCAAGAGGGATTCATCAGAGTCACAAGTATATATCAGCAGAGGGTTGCATTTTTAGCAGCTACTTTTAAAACAAAATTATTTTTTATTGAACTATAGTTGAATTACAGTGTTGTGTTAATTACTGCTATACAGCAAAGTGACTCAGTTATACATATGTATACATTCTTTTCCATATACGTTTCCATTGTGGTTTATCACAGGATATTGAATATAGTTCCCTGTGCTATACAGTAGGACCTTGTTGTTTATCCATTCTATATAAATAGTTTGCATCCGCAGATTCCAAATTCCCAATCCAAACCTCTCCCAACCCCTTCCCCTTTGGCAACTACAAGTCTGTTCTCTATGTCCCTGATTCTATTTCTGTTTCATAGACAGGTTCATTTGTGTCATACTTTAGATTCCACATGTAAGTGATATCATATGGTATTTGTCTTTCTCTTTAGTAGCTACTTTTAATTTGCTTGACAAATGAATTTGCTAGACAAACTGCTGCAGAAATATCCCTGGGTAGAAATTACTCTATGCAAGAGAAAATACAGTTCTCCTTTCAAGCACTGGTCTGATACCAGAGTTTTTGTTGAGAGCACGGAAGGTGGGCAAAAGATGAGGGTGAACCTGACCTAAAGTAAATTTTGGTGAGGAGTCTCAGGGCTGTCTGGCCTCACCCACTCTGCTTTCCCATTACTGTGATTGTATGCATTCTTAGTCTCATGCTGGTTCTATAAAAGGATGGCAAAACTGTTTTGGAAACCGAAGATAAAATTGCTTTGGAGAGCTCTCATTTTGGTCTCCTGGTGGGTTGTAAGCAAACACATTCTTGGAAGCTGAGCAATGAAACCCTGCTGTTTCAGGCCAGGAGGACTACACAGCTGCCAAGCTTGCACTGCCCTGGGAGCCCCCGCAGTCTAGGGGTCTACATGGAGGTCCTGCATTGGGTGTGAATGCCAGAGCTGGGGAAATCACGTGCCTATCTGGGGCATGGTGAGGGCTCAGAGCAGGCGTGGTATAGCAACAGAAAAGGGATTGACGCACAGGGCCAGATCCTCCCTCACCCTTTTCCTCCCAGACACACCGTGTGTGTTTTCCCACTTTAAAACTTAAGTAAACACCACCCATTTTAGTGTATAATTCTGAGAATTTTGGAAGAAGTATAGAGTTGAGTAGTCATAACCAGGATATGGGATAATTCTGCAACCCCCAAAGTTTCCCCATGTCCCAGCTCCTGACAAACAGGGATCTACTGGATGTCCCCCTATTTCTGTCTTTGCAAAAATGTCATATAGATGGAGTTGTACAGTACATACCCTTTTGAGTCTGCCTTCTTTCCCTTAGCATGATGCACTTGCTACGCATCCACGTTGTATCAGTAGTTTGTTCCTTTTTTATGGCTGTGTAGTATTCCATGGTATGGTTGTAGTATAGTTTGCTTCTCCATTCACCCGCTGAGAGACCTTTGGGCTGTTTTGCATTTTTTTGGCAGTTATGGAAAAGTTGCAATACACCTTTGTGTATAGGTTTTTGTGGGAACATAGATTTTCATTTCACTTCGGTAAATACCGAGGAGTGGGATATCTGGCTTGTATGATAAGTGTATGTTTAACTTCATGAAAGACAGAAATTGCCAGAATGGATAATAAAAGCAATTACCATAGATAAAAAGACACAGTATATAATGGCAAAAGGGTCACCATGAAGACATCCCAGATGAATAAGTACTTAACAACAGAACTTCAAAATACATGTCTTTTTTTTTTTTTTTTTTTTTTTGTTTGTTTGTTTTTTGCGGTATGCGGGCCTCTCACTGTTGTGGCCTCCCCCGTTGCGGAGCACAGGCTCCGGACGCGCAGGCTCCGGACGCGCAGGCTCCGGACGCGCAGGCTCAGCGGCCATGGCTCACGGGCCCAGCCGCTCCGCGGCATATGGGATCCTCCCAGACCGGGGCACGAACCCGTATCCCCTGCATCGGCAGGCGGACTCTCAACCACTTGCGCCACCAGGGAGGCCCCAAAATACATGTCTTTTAATATGTGGTTATTTTCTTTGCCCTGAAGTATGTTTTGATATTATTATAGCCAGCCCAGTTTTCTTTTTAGTAGTGTTTGTGTGAAATACCTTTTCCTGTACTTTTGCTTTTAAGTTACCTACATCTTTATATTTCAAGTCAGTTTCTTATGGGTAGCATGTAGTTTGGTCATTGTGTTTTTATTATCCATTCTGATAATTTCTGTCTTTTATTTGATGTGTTGAGACCAGAGGTTGGCAAACTGTGACCTGTGGGACAACTCTGGCCTGCCTATGGATTTATGTATAGTTTATGGTTTTTTTCATGTTACAATGGCCTAGTAGACTGGTTGAAACAGAAAGCATATGGTCCAAAATGCCAAAAATATTTATTGTCTGCCCCTTTTACAGAAAAAGTTTGCTAACCCTTGGTTAAAACCATTTACATTTAATGTAATTATTGATGTGTTTCGATATAGATTTACTATCTTATTATTTGTTTCTGTTTGTTTCCTCTTTTTTTTTGTTCCTCTGCTTGCCCTTTTCTGCTTTCTTTTGGTTTATTTGAATTTTTTTTTAATATTGTAGTTTATCTATTTTGTTTTTGACTATCCTTCTATCTACATATACATATACATACATAGAAATATATATATATTTCTATGTATGTATATGTATATATACATATAAATATATATATTTGCTCCAGGGATTAAAATATACATAGTTATCTTCTCAGAGTTTATTTAGCATCACTATTTTGTCACTTCAAATGGACTGCATTAATCTTACCACCGTATAACTCCCTTTACCCTCCCTACTTTGTGTTATAGTTGTGTTATGTATTATATTTATTCACACTGAAGACTCATCAGATAATATTCAAATTTTTTTCTTTCAACCCTGCAATGTATTTTAAAGTGCTCAAGAGGACAGAATAGTCTACTATATTTACCACGATATTTACCATTTCTCTTTCTTTTTCTTCGTTCCTGGTGCTCTAAGTTGACTTCTGGTAGCATTTCCCTTCTGCTTGAATAACTTCCTTCAGCAATTAACAAAATTGTTAGTTTAGGTGTAATTGACATGTGACATATGTTAGTTTCAGGTGTACAACATCATGGTTTGATATGTGTATATATTATGACATGATCACCATGATATGTCTAGTTAACATCTATCACTATACATAATTAAAAGCTTTTTTTTTCTTGTGATGAGAACTTGTAAGATCTATACTCTTAGCAACTTTCAAATATGCAATGCAGTATTATTACTAACTTTAGCCATCATGCTGTACATTACATGCTGTGACTTATTTATTTTATAACCAGAAGCTTATACCTTTTCATCCCCTTCACCCATTTCCACCCCTGTAAACCCCATCACTGGTGACCACCAATCTCTTCTCTATATGTATGACTTCAGTTTTTTTGTGTTTTTTTTTGGTTCCACTTATAAATGGGATCATACAGTATGTCTTTTCTCTGTATGACTTATTTCACTTAACATAATGCCCTCAAGGTCCATCCATGTTGTCACAAATGGCAGGATTTCTCTCTTTATTATTGCTGAATCATAACAAATCTTTTAAAGAAGTTCTGTTGGCAACTGATTCTCTCACTTTCCCTTTATCTTAAGATGTCTTTATTTCACCTTCATTCCTAAAGTATATTTTTATGTATACAGAATTCTGGCTTGGCAGTTCTTTTATTTTCCCATGTTAAAAATGGCTCTCCACTTCTCTGGCCTTCATGGATTCAGATGAGAAATTTGCAGTCATTTGAATATTATTCCGCCATAAATAACATGTCATTTTTTTCTATCTGCTTTCACTTTTTTTTCTTAGTTTTAGTTTTCAAAAGTTTGATGATGATGTATTTGGACATGGATTCTTTTAGGTTTGCTGAGCTTCTTGAATCTGTGTATTTATGCCTTTTACCAAATTTGGAAAGTTTTCAGCCATTATTTCTTCATATATTTAACTACTTCTTGGAGCATTTTCTAATAGTTGTTTTAAAATCTGTGTCATCTTGGTGTTGGTGTCTGTTTGGCTTTCCCATGCAAATTGAGATTTCCCTGTTTTTTTTTTTTTATTGGAGTATAGTTGCTTTACAATGTTGTGTTAGTTTCTACCGTACAGCAAAGTGAATCAGCTATACGTATACATATATCCCCTTTTTTGGATTTCCTTCCCATCTAGGTCACCACAGAATACTGAGTAGAGTTCCCTGTGCTATACAATAGGTTCTCATTAGTTGTCTATTTTATACGTAGTATCAGTAGCGTATATATGTCAATCCCAATCTCCCAATTCCTCCCATGCCATCCTTCTCCCTTGGTATCCATATGTTTGATTTTTATGTCTTTGTCTCTGTTTCTGCTTTGCAAATAAGATCATCTATACCATTTTTCTAGATTCCACATATATGTGTTAATATACGATATTTGCTTTTCTCTTTCTGACTTACTTCACTCTGTATGACAGTCTCTAGGTCCATGCACATCTCTACAACCTGGTTCTTTATATGCTGAGTAATTTTGGCTTATGGCCTTAATGCTTTGAATTTTCTGTTATGAAACTCTGAGCTGTATTTAAGCCTATGGAGAATTTTGCTAGTTTTATTTTAGGGGGCAAAAACCTAGTTGGGTTTAGGCTGCAAGTGCCGAGCAGGCTTCTGGGAAATGTGGTTTCAATTTCAGGTTCATCTTTGGAGGCTTTGTAGTACATTTCACATCTGTCCCATGTGTGTGCTGTGCACTTGCTGGTCTGGGATGGCAGTGGTGGTCTATTTCTTAACGCAGTCTCAGAGTCTTTGGTTTGCTATTTAAGATCCTATACAGACATGTGCAGCTCAGTTGTGGGCCTATCTTGAGCTTTCCTGGGCGTTCCCCTCTTTGTACATCATCTCTCTGGTACATTCTGGTTTCCTGGGCCTCTTCTATATGGTCTTCTGGTCAGAAAGCTGTGGCTTTAGTCACCAACTCTGCTGTGTACTTCCTATAACTGCCATTGCTCCTGGGGTCAAGCAGTAGGACAACAGAGAGTGAAAAGGCAAAGGGGATTTGCCCCACCTTCTTGGGTCCCTGGCTCCTCTGATCAGAGAGGAGGGTTCTCTTATTGGAGAACTTTGGGTTCTTGTGTGACCTCAGTGCCATACCTGTGGCTGCCTCTGCTGCCATGAGATTCCCTTGTGGCTGGAACATGGGAGATTGGAGAATGAAAAGAGAGAAAAAAAGAAAAAAACCCTGGGAGATTCGCTCCCACTCTCTCTGAGCACGAGGAGACCTATTTCCCACTCTTTCATCCAGGAATAGAGGACTTTGCCTGGCCCTCTCTCTGTCCATGTCCCAGTGTCCACCTCTAGATTTTTTGAGTGTAGCCTGGGGGAAACTGGAGGAAAAATGGGGAACTCACCACCAACGTGGTGGTACTTTGAATTCTGATCTTCCCTAATTCCCCTGCTACTATTTAGTCTTTTACCATCCTCACATAACTGCTCTGTGCATTCTGTTTAGGTTTTATAGCTTTATTCAATGGAAGAGACATAGCTGAATGGGTTTGCTCCACCTTGCTCTGAACTGGAATGGGCACCATTGGCTTTTAACACCCCTATTGCAACATTTCATATGCTTATGATTTAAAAGGATGAGGTAAAGCTTTCCATAATAAGATGGAAAGATCATGACACATTGAAAAAAGAAACAAAGAATGTCACAGGGCACTTTATGTGCTATGTTCCCACTTGTGCATAACTTGTCTGTATTTATGCATAGAAACTTTAGTGTTTTAGGATTCTTGCTGCTGCCAGTAAGACAATACCCAATCAAAAGTGCCTTGAACATTAGGGAAATTTTATTACGTTGCATAACAGAAAGTCTGAGCATGGTTGGTTCCAAGGTTGGTTAATTTGTCCACTCAAGAATGTCAGGGCTCTCAGTTTCCTGTTCAATAATCCTTCCAACTTCCTCTAAAGGTTATAAGATGACTACAGCCGCCCAGTCTTCCTTCCTTGTATGACAATGTTCAAAGTCAGGAAGAACCATCTCTTCTTTTGTTTGTCTTGTATGAAGAAGGGAAACTTTTCCTTAAAACAGTCTAGCATACTTCCCTTAAGCTAATTGACATGGATCATACTTGAGCTTAACCAGTCTCTAGCACCAATAATGAAATTGCCAGGTTGAACTATACTAGTCTGTATTTATCCCATGGAGCTGGGAAGGGAAATCTGAAATCTGCACGGCTCCCAATGCCAAATCAGAATCAAGTTTATCTTCACAAGATAGAAAGAAGGGAAACTAAAGAAGCCACAGATAAATGGAAAAATACCTTGTGTTCATGGATTAGAAGACTTAATATTGTTAAAATGTTCATACTCCCCAAGATGATCTACAGAGTCAATGCAATCCCTGTTAAGATTCCAGTGGCATTTTTTACAGAAATGGAAAAAACTATCCTGAAGTTCATATGGAATTACAACGACAAGTTGAAATAACCAAATGGAAAACTCAGGAAACAAAAATAAAAAAAAACTTTTGCTATTGAATTAAAGACGTTACAAACTTAGATATTGGTGATGGGTAGACAACTCTGTAAATACCATTGAACTGAACACTTAAAATGAGTGAACTCTATGGTATGTAAATTATATCTCAATAAACTTCTTAAAAAAATAGAGTAAGATTAAATTTACAGCCAGGATGGTAAACGAATATTGGTCCTAGGATTTGGGGCAGGTATTAGAGGTTGGTACAAATTTGGTTCTGAACTTCCTAGTAGCCAAAGCAAAGAAACACTATCCACTCAACTCACAGTGTCATTAGAAAAATAAAATCTAATTTCTTAGCAAAATCTGAGTTTCCTATTACTGAAAGCCTATAAATTTTCACGAAAGGGTGGAGTATCCCACTATCCTTGACATAGCCACAGTAAAACCAAGATGGGTTTGTGCTAGGGAGTCGTGCTTGGGGTGTGTGTGCGTGCCGTGTGTTTGTGTGTTGGGGTAGGTGCAGGCTGGAGGGGTCCGCAGGGAGCCGGGTCTCTTTGGGAAGGGGAGTGGGTTCCTTTGCTGTACCTCGTTCTCCAAACCTTGAAAGAGGACCTTGGACACCACATCCCTGTCCAGACCAACTTGGATATCTGAGCAGACTCAGAAAAGGGCTCCGTGCCCACAGGGACCCCTTAGAGAGCATACATGTCGGGGCTGGGTATGAGCCCTATCTGTAATAGGAAGAACAAATCAGATTTGTTTCTTTTACTTTAACCTTTGTATTCTATGGCCTTTGCTTCCAGTTAAGAATGTGGCCTCTAGCATGAAATATACAGTATAGCCCATTCTCAAGACTCTGACCTTCAAGGATATAATACTTTTCCATTTATACAGAGATTAAAAGTTGCAGAACAGAAAATACCATTTGTCCTGTTGGAGGATTACAGGAACATCGTGACCTGACTTGCGTGGACGGCTGCAAGAAGAAAGGATTCTGACACCAAGAAGTTTGCCACAAACGGTCACGCCCCTCCCTCACCTGGCCTTTAAAAATGCTTTGCTGAAACCCTTCAAGGAGTTTGGGGCTTTTGGGGCATGAGCCCCCTGTTTCCTTGCCTGGCCCTGCAATAAACTGTTCTCTGCTCCGAACTCCGTCATTTTGGTGTTGTTTGGCCTCACTGTGCATTGGACACACGATCTTCCATTTGGTAACATATCTTGGCTACCACAGGCCCCCCTGTTCTTTTGCTCCAGCCGTGTATGGCCTGGAGCAGCTGTAGAACTTCCCCTGCACTTGGATTTCCTAAAACAAGGGCAATCTGGGTGGTCCTCACTGCTGTGCAGCCTCTGATCTGCTGTGTAAGGAGCAAAGCAGATGCCAGTCACCTCAGGGAGGCTGGGCTCTCCTAACACACAGGGATGCCATCTTCTTCGAATCAAATGCATCAACTTGTTGATAAGATTTGTTCGGAGATGCATCCCGAACATGAGATAACAATGTGGATGCGGTCATCTTTTCAGCCTGAGAGACGGATTCCCGTGTTTTGACAATCACTCGTGATGCAAATAGACATAAATATCTTTGGCTCTCCTAGTGTGTGTGGGTGAAATTCTGTCCCCCAAAGGCAAGAGGGCTGTGTATGCTCTCTGATGGCCACCCCTCCACCTACAGTCTCGCCCTCACTCTGATGACTGACCTGGGATTATTTTCAGTTTGCAGGAGCGGTGTCCTGAGGTTAAAGCACTGCTCCTGGCACTGCAGATAAGCACATCCTTTCCATCTGGGGCTTAGGAACCTTCACAGTCATGTGAATGCTGGGATGCCCACGGCTCTGACTTGCATGATTCCTGTGGTCTCTGCTAGCTTTCAACACGACTGTTACAGAAACTTCTGGCTCAGAGAGACACTTCACACTCGGAGATAATTTCTCTGCAGGAGTGATCAGGGCTTAAGATACAAAAAGTGTTTATTGGGCGGCTGCTGAGTACTTTCTGCCACATGACACTACCTGGGGCGTGGAGAGCTTTTTGTGAGCTTCAGAGTGTTTCTCCTCACTTAATTCTCACCACGCCTCTGTGAGGAAGTACATCTGTTAGCGTGTGTCTGGCTGTAATTGACATAAAATACTCCAACTGGCTTGATCTGTAAAGGGGATTTACGGGCTGGTTCTTGTAACGGATATGCTCAGAGGTAGTCAGTCTTCAGGGGAAGACTGATCTGGGCTCAGAAGGGCTCCCTGAGGGCTGGGACTTCTCCTGTTCCTGCTCTGCCTTCCTGGCCCAGGCTTATTCTCAAGATTATACTGAAGGCTCCTGAAAGCTCAGGATACCTTACAGTTTCAAAATAGCTGCTGCAGTTCTAATCCTCACCACCTCTTATTACGTCATCCAGTTGTCAACTGAAAAAAAATGCACAACCTGGGACTACCCTGGTGGTCCTGTGATTAAGGCTCTGCACTTCCCATGAAGTGGGCATGGGTTCAATTCCTGGTCAGGGAACTAAGATCCCATATGCTGCATGGTGTGGCCAAAAAAAAAAGCACAACCTAAAAGTTGAGAATTCTGTTTTACTCATTAGACTTGCTGAGGACTTAACCCCAGAAGGCAGCCTCTCAGATAGCTCTGAGGGACAGCTCCAAAAAGGTAAGGGAAGAGCCAGGATATATAGGAGTTTTGCAACAAAGACCAGGTAGTCAGAACATCAAAAGATTACTGTTGGGACTTCCCTGGTGGTCCAGTGGTTAAGACTCTGTCCTCCCACTGCAGGGGGCATGGGTTCAATCCCTGGCCGGGGAACTAAGATCCTGAATGCCTTGCGGCGTGGCCAAAAAAAAAAAAAAAAGAAAAAAAGAAAAAAAAAACTTAATTAAAGAAAACCAGACATCTCAAGTTAATGAATTTAGCTAGGCATCTCAGGGAGGCTGTGTTCTCCTAACACACAGGGATGCCGATTCTATGTATGGGAAAATGTAAGAGTCTAGGCTCATAGAAATCATTCCCTTGATGTGCACCTTAGCTATCTAGGGCTCAAATCCTGCTTTTCTCCCTCCTGAATCCCCGCAGGGTGCCCAGTGTGGTGGTGGCTGCAGTGGCTACTGGCTTGATGGCTGCAACTTTGTTTGTTTACTGATGTGGCAGATGACATTTTTCATTCACACAGTGAAAGAGAAAAGGTCTCTTATAACAGATTTACAAGAACAAGGAGAGATTTTTGTATTTCCCACAAGCCCCAGCTCCTTGCCTCTGACTAATTTATGTGTCCATTCTTGTAGGCCAGAGGCATGGGATTCCATGACTGACCCAAGAACACTTTCTGGGACCTGGGGATGGGTTTCAACCTCATCAAGTCACATGGCTAAGAATGGGGAGGGAAACAAAGCATTCTCTTCCCGAAAGGAGGGGGATTTGTATGCAGGTGGGGAAGGGCGAGGCTTGTACCAGCTAACAGAGGAGAACTCGGGGCTTTTCTAGGGTTGGATAAAAATGTGATGACACGTATGGGGCTATTTTTCCTCTCCACTATTACCTGTGAGTTCATGGAGGGCCTGGGTCCACAGATTTCTTTTCTCTGTCTCTCCAAGACCTAGGACAATGCAATGCCCTTAAAGGGTGCTTACTAAGTATTTGCTGAGGGTAGTTAGGGATGTATGAGACAGAGAGATGGAACTGGTTTGATGCAAGTTGGGGATTAAAACGGAGCCTAAGGAAGTAAATCCGAACCAACTTTGAAACTCTAAGCAACTGAGAGTCTGGGCTTGATCAGCAGAAAGTGAGATATTCTGTAGCAGAAGACGGGGGGTGACTTCACGAGAGGAGGGGAGAAGAATATGAGCTGAGCTGGTGAGAAAGCCAGGGAGGAGGTGGTGACCGCCAGCCCCAGCCAGTGGGATGAGAGAGGCTGCACCAGAGCCCCTACTCCCTCCCCAACCATCCCCTCTCCTTTATCCTCTGCTGTAGCTCTTCTCTGAAGTACCCAGATAATAGTATCTCAGGCATATTTCCTAAGTTTTTGGGATGCGGAAAACCACCACCAAATGGAAGACATTAACTACTTGATGACCATGAGCCTGTAGCCCCCAGACCTTCTGGTGCCTAAGGATTGATCACCATCGATCAGTCCAAGAATTGTGCATGAGCTGATCCCATACCCTGGGACTCCCCTGCCTTACCTGGCCTTTCAACCTGTTTTGCCGAAACCCTTTGAGGTGTTCAGGGTTTCTGGGGGGCGTGAGCCACCCATTCTTCTTGCATGGCCCTGCAATAAGCCTGTCTCTGATCCAGACTCCGATGGTTTTGGTATTGTTTGGCCTCGCTCGGCCTGAGGCACACAAACTTGCATTTGGTAACACATTCACTTCAAGAAAGAAGTGACTGTCTTGGAATTTAGGGCACAATGGATAGAAGACATGGATAGCAGAGCCACACAATTCATTTTTCCATCCTGTAGGATTGGAAGTACTTGGAGCTAAACAGTGAAACTTGGGTGGAACTTTGGGTCCTGAGTTTTGAACCAAGAATGTCAATGTTGGCATCGACTTGTTTGCTTGGAGTTGGATGGGGAGGTTCAGCCAAGTGGACTCCAAGGGCCTCCCACAGGCATGAACAGGCGGCTAAGGGACGCATTTAGCAGGTGTTCTAGAAACGTGACTTCCCTCAATGTGCTTTGTGTCCTGGCCCTGCTGCGGAGCCGCTGCAAGCTTCTCAGACCTGTCTGCTTGTCTGCACCTCCTGCAGGGTGAGGGGTGAGAGATCTCCCTGGGTTCCCAGCCTCCTGGTGCTGGGTCTTCTAGACCCCCAGTGGGGTGTCCTCTCAAGGACACCTTGGCAACGCTTGCAGGCCACGTCTCCAGGCTAATTCTGACTTCCTGATACCCCACGTTGTCACTGGGCAGCCTCTATCAAGCTTAACTCAGCTGAGAACCACAGGAGGGAATAAACCAGGCGTGATCTACCAACCGATGCCCACCCTCCGGGGAGTACAGGACACTTGGGATAACTATTCAGCCTCAGACTTGGATGTGTTAGGACACAGCCCTGGTGTTTTCTCTTTTCTGCCCTTAAAGAATTCAGAATGATTTTGCAGGTGACACACATTCTGTGGATTAGGGTAATAAAGTTCTCTTTAAACCTAGAATTCTATCAGAGCAAAAAGAATATTAGTCGTCTTTGAGATCAAATTGGTCATCTTTCATTGGTCCTCTGAGCCCCCAGAGGAAAGTTGCAGCCTGGCAGGCAGGTGGGCAAGGGCCCTCTTTTAGTTTCCTAAGACTCTTTAATTATATAGTTACTCTTTCTACAAAGGCCCAGAGACAATTTAAAACAGGAACACATAAAAGAAAACAATGTAACTATCACAGCAAAGATTTAGGTCCAAGGAAAAGAAGAATAAGCAACATCCATTCAGCCTGGAGAAGGCAGGAAGAGCACCCATGGAAGAACCTACCTTGTTGCTTTCAATCTGACACTGAACTCCCTGGCAGCCAAAGTGAAGAAGGAGACAGGTGGGGTTGTACTTCTCAGAAAGAAAAGGACAGCTAAACGCGTGATCTCATTTAATCTTCCTAACAGTTCAACAAACTAACCTCCACTTTCTAGATGAAGAAATTGAGTCCTATTGAGTTTAAGGGACCTTGGAATTACGTGGTTGTCAAGTGGTAGAGAGGGGATTTGAACGCATGTCTGTCTGGTTCTGTATTCTGTGCTCTTGATCAAGCAGATAGTGATGTTGGTGTTATTTGATGCTCTTAAAGCACCCATTCTGACCCTCTGGCCTGGATGGATGGTCCCTGCACCTGGATCTTCAGAGGAGCCACCAGAACAAACCCTGTGGCCCTCAGTGATCTGTAGCCACAGGTAAATCAGTGATGCTCATGTGACCACAGGGAAAGGTTGGTCAAGACCCTTCCTCCCCGGCCCCCCTCCTCCTGGGTTCCCAAGTTCTCATTCTACATTTTCAAATGCCCCTGATGCGAATGCCTCTGAGGCAAATGCCCGTGATGTCCATAATTCCACTTCCCTAGAGAGGATTTTGATCTTTTTTTCTTTTGGGAGGAGTGGATGGTGTCAATATGGGCTACCTACCTAGAGGGCAAGGGACAGGTTCAACAGGGACTGGTTGAAAATCCACTTGCTCAGTGAACCAACTAGTAAAAGTAAACTGAGAACGAAGTCTCCATCAGTCTCCTACCATTTTCACACGTGCAAAGAGCTTTCCCTTCCTCTTGTTGCTGAAATTTGGTCTCTGTACACAGGTGCCAGATTAAATCTCAGAGACAGAGCTTTCGGTAAAGTAGAAAGAAATAGCTTTATTGCTTTGGCAGGTACAGTGGGCTAATGCCCTCAAGACTGTGTGTCCCTCCCTGGAGGGAGTAGTGAGTAGTCTTACAGGGTTCAAGGAGCAGGGTGTGGTCAGCTCGTGGACATCCTTCTGATTGGCTGGTGGTGAGGTCATTGGGAGTCAGCATCATCAACCTTCTGGTTCCAACTGGTCTGGGGTCTACATGCTTGTGGGCAGCAAACAGTTAACTTTTCCCACTGGTGTGGGTTTCAGTATCTGCAAAACAGGTCAAAGAACGTGGCTCAGAATATTATCTATAGCCCTTGAGGAGGAACTAAAGTCGCTGACTTTGTGTAATGGCTAAATATTATTATTTTGTCTTGCTTTACTGTTTTCCTTTCTTTTTGCATTTTCTCACTTCTCTGATTAAATTTATTTTTCAACTAAAGTTTTTCTACTGACAAAAAGCAGGTGGAGGACGTGGGCAGGGATCCATTCTGGGAAGGCCTTGTAGGGTCCTGCTTGGTTACATTCTAAGCAGGAGAAAGACTTAGCAGAGTGAAGATAAGGTCTTGGGGCAGGGTCTCCCAAAGGGCTTTTGGAGAGAAAAGGGACTCATGGGGGCAGAAGCTGGATCAGAGGAGAGAGTGGCCTTTGGAACAGCAGGCACATACTCAGCAGGAGCTGGATCAGGAAAGGTTCCCTCCATCCAAGCTATGGATTCTCTGGCCCCTCCACATTTTTTTTTTATTTGTTTGTGGTACGCGGGTCTCTCACTGTTGTGGCCTCTCCTGTTGCGGAGCACAGGCTCCGGAAACGCAGGGTCAGTGGCCATGGCTCACGGGCCCAGCTGCTCCGCAGCATGTGGGATCTTCCCGGACTGGGGCACGAACCTGTGCCCCCTGCATCGGCAGGCAGACTCTCAACCATTGCACCACCAGGGAAGCCCCTGGACCCTCCACTTTGACCTACCAGAGGCAGGAAGAAAGCATGGGTACCTGGAGGGGAGCAGTCACTGGTTTAGCCATCATCTGCTCTCCTGCTTCTGGTAGGGATTCACCAACTGGGTGTGTCCGTTGCTTTCCCTGCATCCTCCTGTTTTTCATCAGAGTGTATTTGGACCAGCCATTAGGTCAGGTCCTGTCTGACCCAGAGAATTAAGCTCACCACTGCCTGCTGCAAGAATGTGGATGAGAAGACAAAGGTGGCGAGGCAGAACAGGAGAGGGAAAGAGAGGGATGGAAACACATTCCTGGAATTATTCTAAACATAAATGGCCAAATCACTGCTGACCCAGTGTGCGCTATTTGAAGAGCACACAGGGAAACCTGTAAGCTGAAGGAGGCTTTGAGTTGTGTTAATGCTCCTTTTAGAGGTGTTACCAGCTGAACAGATGGTAGACGCCTAACAGAACTGGAGGAGATCAAGTATCCTTCATAGCTTGCTTAAGGTGCCGTGGAGGGTGCTTTATTACTTATAGAGTCACAGAAACAAGCTCTACTACACCGCAGTGTGTTGTTACATAACTCCTTCCTCTTCCTGAATGCAGCGTTGGTGCACCCCATATGGTTATTACAGGTAAATTTGTTTTACTTTGGGTATATATTTATTTCTGGAGGAACTGGCTTTTGGCAGCTCAGAGTGGAAATTAATTCAAAGCACTAAAGAGAGGTATCGGGAAGGAGGAGCTCCATTCAGACCTAGAAGTGATACGTTCAGTTTCGATAGACTCTCCTTCTGTGGGCCATGCAAAGGGATGTGAAATTGCAGAAGGAACTTCCCAGGGTACCTTGATCTAGGCGAGCCTGGGTGTATGAAAACCCAGACAAAGGAATATTTACTGCACAGTGACACTTGGAACACTTGCTGCAATTTTAGAGGGATTTTTGCTTTATGAAAACATCCCTAGAAACAAAAACTTTCTTCGTGCTGAAAAGTCACTGAGGATGCTAAAATCACACAAAGACAGCAGAGAAAATCAAGGTCCAGGGTTAAGAACCTCCGAATTTTAAGATAATCAAGGAGGGAAGATAATGGGAAATAACGGGGCTCTGTAAGAGGGTGTTAATGAACTTGTTTTGGGATCCCTTATTAAACAATTATTTTTAGAAAATAGTTTGCAGTATTAAAAATGTAATACATATTCATGGCTTAATTCAAGTTGTCTAGAAGGGTCTAAGGTGAAAAGCATGTCTCCCTCCACCCCCCTCCCTGTGAAGTTACCATGATGAATCGCTTGTTGTTTACCTGTTCAGAAATTTCCTATGCAAATGAAAGGATATATATTGTATCATTAAAACAATCACCCATGGAATCACATTGCATGGATCATTCTGCAACTTACATTTTCACTTTATATTCTACATTGGAGAACTTCCCACATCTGTGTAAGGATTATAATTTTTCTAACTTGTTCTCTGACGACAAATATGTATACTGTTTCTTGGCTTTTGCCATTACCAAAAATGCTGCCAGCAGCATCTTCTTTCACGTATCTTTGTGCATGTCTGCAAGTATAGCTAATAGATATGTTCATTCTATTAGGTATCACTTAAGTTGGCCTTAAAAATTATTTTTGCCAATAGTGTACATGCACGCTTGATTCTCTCTGCACATTTTTAGTATTTGCCAAAATCACAGGAGAGAAAAATTCTTTCATTTATTCAACCACTGAAAAATATTTCTGGAGCGCCTACTATACGCCAAGCATGTGTGTTAGGGTCTGGGAAAACACGGAGGGCAAAAAGCAAAATGGCAGGACCCTTTCCCAGGGGAACTCATGGTCCAGATGAGGAGACAAACATTCAGTAATCACATCGGTAAATGTAAATGATCACTTTTAGAAGTGCCATAAAAGAGAAATACATAATAGTTAGAAGAACATATAAAAGAGAGAGCTGATGTAATTAGGGGCTAGGCTTGGTGGTCAGGACTAGCTTGCCCTAGGAATGGACAAATGAGCTGCAAAATGAGTAGAGACTCATTAGGTGGAGAAGGAAGGGAGAGAGAGGGAATACACCATGGACGAAGGTCCTGAAAAGAATCCAGGCGGGGAGAAGTTAGAAAGGAGAGGTGGGTTCAGGGCCAGACCACACAGGACCCACTCAGGGTTTAGATCCTTTCATAAGAGGAAAAGATCCTTTTCTTTCCTAACCTTTGAAAAGGTTGAAACAGGGGAGATACATAATCATATTTGTGTTTTGAAAAGATTGTTGTGTTTGCTCGTAGAGAGAGACAACAGTAGAAGATAACTCCTGTTTGCATTTATTTAATTTTGAGTGAGGTTGATTGTTTGCTCTTATGTGATTGATGATCAACTGCATTTAATGTTCCTTGAATTGTTTGCTAAGTTGTCAAGGTATAACTTTTTTTTTCTATTGGGTTCATCTTCTTATTGATTTAGAAGAGCTCTTTGTATATTAAGGACATTAGTCTTTCATATGCCAAAACACTTTCCCGGTTTTGCCTTTTGGCTATTTTTAGATGCTCTTTAATATTTATATGGTCAGATTTATCAATATTTCCTTTATATCTTCTCAAGTTTGTGTCATGCTCATAAAGACCTTTTCTAAACTTATAAATATATTTCCTTATTTTTCTAGTGCTCGTATGTTTTTATTTCCTACGTTTTAATTGATTTATCTAGAATTTATTTTTGATAGGAATTGAGGTAGGTTTACTTATTTATTTTCGCTGACTGCTGGTCAGTTGTATATCACCATTTAATAAATCTCAATTTTTCTTGCCAATTTGAAATGCTACCTTTATCACTTACTCAATTTCCATCTGTCAGTTATTCATTTAGATGTAACTTTATTCTTTTTTGTTTCATTTGATTAATTATTGTCTTTTCCTTAACAAGTACTAATTTAAAAAATTACAGTAGCTTTGGGATATATTTTAGTATCTGCTAAGGTTCAACCTCATTTTTCTCTCCCCCCTGCCTCCACACACAATTTTCTTGGCAATGCTGACATGTTTCTTGGCAAAGCCTCACTCAGAGAAATGAGCAGCCAATGTGACTTCCATCACCAGTGTGAAGGTGCTTGTTATTCGTGGTCTCATCCTGTGGGTGACATTCAGTGACCATTCTAGAATGTTCCTTTGTTTGCAGTGTGATCCAGTGCTCCCCACTTCTTGGCATCAAGATGCCACTGGCTTCACATGTTTCCTCCCCTCTGTTCAGCATCAGTAGACCAGGCAGGTTTCAGAAGCATCTAAACCGTGCACCATCTGGGACATAGAGAATGCTGACTGACAAGCCTTACCTCGCTCTTTTTTACCTAAAGATACAAAAAGCAAATATTGTCAGGAGCAGCAAAACTTCAGCTGCAGAACACAGGGGAGAAAAATACCACCCAGGTAGGCTGAACTGCAGACCACTGTCCCCTCCTCTCATGCCCAAGCCTGCTTTCTCTCAGCGGGGTCCAGGGAACTTGTTTTTAAGTCTCCTTCAACAAACAGAACATGAACTTGAGAGTCAGGCCCAGGGACAAACTCACCCACTTGCTCTGTGACCTTGGACCTCTTAACTTCTCAGGACTGCATGTCCTTCTCAGGACAGAAGAGGCCCTGATGCTTGCTTTGAAGAGTTGTTCTGAGAAAAAAAGAAATAATATCTGGATCGCACAGCGCACAATGGAGCTGCTAAATGGAAACCATGGTTATGCAGCACATCCCACATTTGTCTCATAAAAAACTATTGTCCTCATCATATACTATCCTTCCAAATGTTGATGTAAATCAGACACCAGACTGGAATTTTCAAGGCCCCTCCAGTCATTGCTGGGTCATTTATGGGCAGTATTTAATAAAAAGATAAGGGATAGGTATTCTGAAATGTGAAAGCAAGCTGTGAAGAATCATGTCCCAAATACCAGACTTTCCCCCAGTAGATGTCACGATCCTGGCCTCCATCCCCATGCTCCCGGGGCTGTACCAGGCAGGTGATAACAGAATAGCAGCAGGCACCCTGCAGCATCTGTCTTTTGTGAGGGCTCAATTAGCATGCAGAATCGCATCACCCTGTACCTCTGGAATGAACTTTTACCCACTCCTTCCTTTCATAAGTTTAATTAGCTAAAACCGAGCCAGTGGTCTGGCGTAGATGGAAATGCTTTCCGCATAAAAATATCAGTTACCCTGAAAGCTTTTATGAAAAGTCAGGAAATGAAGTGAACGAGCAACAAAAAAAGTGAGATAACAAAACAAAACCCGAAGCCCAAAGCCTACTCTCTTGGCCACACTCCTTCTAAGAAAAAAAAAAAAAGAAAAAAGAAAAAAAAGAAAAAAATCAGGCCTGGGCTAAAAGGAAATTCTCCCAAGTGATGGAGCTTTCCAGGCAGTTTGTCAAGCGTGTTCTCTAAAAAGCCACTGATACTTTTAAACATCAAGCCTGGGCTTCCCTGGTGGCGCAGTGGTTGAGAGTCCGCCTGCCGATGCAGGGGACACAGGTTCGTGCCCCGGTCCGGGAGGATCCCACGTGCCGCGGAGCAGCTGGGTCCGTGAGCCATGGCCGCTGAGCCTGCACGTCTGGAGCCTGTGCTCCACAATGGGAGAGGCCACGGGAGTGGGAGGCCCACGTACAGCAAAAACAAAAACAAAAACAAAAACATCAAGCCTGATGGAGGTTTTAATCACCACAGCATTTCATTAACAGGGAGGGTCACCAGGCAGTCTGGTCAAGGGTAGATAGTGTAACTTTGACAGGGATATAGAAATGCAGGGTTGGCTTTAGTCAGACGGTTGCCCTTGGATTTGAGAGGCTGCAGACATTCATTAGGTGATAAATACCAACTGATGGGGATTCGTGACGGGGATTCAGTGATGCAGCTAGAGGAGCAGCAGGTGGCATGGCCTGGGGAAACCCAGGGCACACTCGGAGGGCGGTGCTGTCAGAAGGGACTTCAGGTGGAGGTCAGGCCAGGCTCTCCTCACCCTCCCCACTGCTCAGCTCAGCGATGAGGGATGGAGATTCCAGACCCACTGCGAGGAAGGAAGAGAGGGCGTGTGCAGCCCAGTGCCCTCTCTGACCTTCCAGTGGATGTAGGTCCAGGGTTCAGGATGCCTCTCACGTCCAGCCGTCTAGCTGTATCTCCTCCTCCCCTGTGGACCTGCATCCTGTTCCCTTGGGTCCTCCCCTCTGTGTCTGCCTCACCTGGTCCCTGCTCACCTTTCCAGCTTTGTCTCTCTGTCTTATACATTCACGTCCTGTCCCCAGTGGTCCTGACTTACTCTCATCTGTTCCTCTGCACTGAACTTAGGCAGCTTTTTCTTCAGGAAGTTTCTCTCGTGCTTCTGCTTGGCCGGGTCCCTCCAGGGACCATGACGGTCGCGGATGGCGTGTACCTTCTTTCCCTGTAGCTCCATTGTAGCGCTGTACCTGGGGGCTGGTTCATCACCTGTCTCCCCAGTATGAGCACCTGGCCTTGCGTCGCTGGGATGTGCACCTGCCACGGTACTGAGCACCAGAAGGGGCTTCGTGCAAGGTGGTTTCCCCAGGAAGCAGACTCAGGAACGAGTTTAGCTGTCAAAGAGGTTTGTGAAGGGAGTGCCCTTGGGAACTGCCTCTGTGGACAGGAGGGGAAGGGAGCAGGAAGTGAGCTGTGTTTCCCAAAATTATAGAAACGGAGACCTGATTGAAATAAAAGGTGTTTTTTAAAAAATTAATTTTTAGTCTATTTTATTGAAGTATAGTTGAGTTACAATGTTGTGTTAATTTCTGCTATACAGCAAAGTGATCCAGTTATATATACATATGTATACATAAATCTATTCTTTTTCAGATTCTCTTCCATTATAGGTTATTACAGGCTATTGAATATAATTCCCTGTGCTATATAGTAGGTCCTTGTTGGTTATCTATCATTTTCACTTCTTTTTTGTAATTTAATTTTTATTTTATTTTGGAGTATTGTTGATTTACAATGTTGAATTAGTTTCAGGTGTATAACACAGTGATTCAGTTACACATATACATATATGCATCTTTTTCAGATTCTTTTCCCATTTAGGTTATTACAGAATATTGAGTAGAGCTCCCTGTGCTATACAGTAAGTCCTTGTTGGTTATCTATTTTATATTTAGTAGTGTGTATATGTCAATCCCAAACCCCTAATTTACCCCTCCTCCCCCCTTTCCCATTTGGTAACCATAAGTTTGTCTTCTATGTCTGTGAGTCTGTTTCTGTTTCCTAAATAAGTTCATTTGTGTCATGTTTTAGAATTCACATATAAGTGATATCATATGATATTTGTCTGTTTTTGTCTGACTTACTTCACTTAGTGTTATAATCTCTAGGTTCATCCATGTTGCTGCAAATGGCAGTATTTCATTATTTTTGATGGCTGAGTAGTATTCCATTATATATATATATATATGTATATATATATATATATATATATATATATATATATGGATCACTTCTTATTTATCCATTCATCTGTTAATGGACATTTAGGTTGCTTCCATGTCTTGGCTATAGTGCTGCTATGAACATTGGGGTGCATGTATCTTTTCAAATTAGAGTTTAAAAAAGGTGTTTGGTATCCAAAAAGCCTCAGACTCCTCGAAGGGTTTCAGCAAAGCACTTTTAAAGGCAAGCTGAGGGAGGCGCGTGGTTAGTTGTTGCAAACTTCTTGGTGCTGGAATCCTTTTTTCTTGCAGCTGTCCATGTAGGTAGGTCACAGTGTTCCTGTAAACCTCCAACAGGACAAATGTTATTCTCTGTTCTGCAACTTTTTATCTCTATATGAATGGGAAAAGTGTTACACCCTTCAAGGTCAGAGACTTGAGAATGGGCTATCCTCTATATTTCAGGGTATAGGCAGCATTCTTTTTTTTAATGTCTATTTTATTTTATTTATTTTTTATTTTTGGCCACACCACATGGCTCGTGGGATCTTAGTTCCCAGACCAGGGATTGAATCCAGGCCCTAGGCAGTGAAAGCGTGGCATCCTAACTACTGGACCACCAGGGAATTCCCTAGCTAACATTCTTAACTTGAAGCAAAACCAGTAGAATACAGAGGTTGAAGTAAAAGAAACATCTAATAGGGAGTTAGATTTGTTCTTCCCTATTACATGTTTCAACTGACTGACAAGTGATTTCTCCAGAAAATCCATTTACAATGGTGGAATTTGTGCAGAGCAGTGGCTTTCTGGTCCTTTTTTTATACACAAGTTTGTGTTTTCACTACATTTTATCTCTTGCCTCTGTGGAAATAAAAGTAAAGCAGATAAATGCCTAAGAAATGGGAATCTAAAGTCAATTTCATGGACCTTTCTTAACGGGTGAGCTGTAAAAAGGAAGGTTGAATTCTTTTCAGGCAAAGAATTGTTAGCCTTTCACAGCCTCTCCAGTGCCGGGGACGTTGGTAGATGCTGTGTCCGAGCTTTCTAGTCTCAGGGCCCATCTCCCAAAAAAGCATTAGCTGACAGAGTGGTCTGGGGGCGGTGCAGGAGGTCTGGTCCTCTGTGGAGCTGGTGGAGATCACTGTTGGGGGCCAGTGGATGTGTCTACTCCCCTGCTTACCTCCCTGCCCTCAGTTACACAATGAGCTGCCTGTCAGGGGAGGTGATGGATAAAGTGTCTCAGGGCCACGGGTGCTTCACAGGACTGATCTCTAGGGCATCCAAAGTCTGGACCTGGGGTCCAGAGCCATGACGCAGAGGAGCCAATGTTATAAATACAGCAATGATGCTGAGAAGTCTCACGTGAGAAGCGATTTGAGGATGATAATGGAAGGCTGAGTAGCTAGGATGGTGCAGGACCAGATGGACTGAGTGCCAGGCTGACTGGGGAGCACCAGAGCCAAGTATAAGCTTGCAAAGTGTGTGACCTTGGGAGGGGGCGGAGGTGGGCTTGCAAGGAGAATGCAGGCAGGACAACAAAGGAGGCTCTATGCCTTTCAACAAATAAAGAAGTGATGCCAGATGACCCGCCCTAGCTGTGGGATGTTTAGGAAGACCTCTGTGAGATAGAGGTGGGCTTTTAGGCCTGGGAGATCCCATGAGGGTCTCCCAGTGTGTGACTAAGCTTCAGAAACAGAGAATGGTGGCAGTTGATGGTGGGTGAGTCACCTTGTTTCCTGAGGCTGGGAGTCAGTGCTGAGCGCCCCCGTGGAGGCATGAGGTTTGGGTCAAACCTTCATTCTCAGGGGCCTGAGGCTGACCCAGCCTGTGGCTGGCATGAGCCTGAGGCTGACCAGTCCTGCAGTGAAAAACAACATTCTTTAAATGGTAAATATAAAGAGGCTAGTATTGGGTAGTGGTCAGGGCCTGGAGTCTGGAACCAGGCTGTGGGGTTCGAGCCCAGCTGCCTTGCAAGAGCTGCACAAACTTAGGCAAGACAAGGAATCTTGTGGAGCCTCTATGTCCTCATCAGAAAAATAGAGGATAATGACTGCCCTTTCCTTGCAGGGTTGTTGCATGGATTCAATGAATTGATATTTGCAAAGCACTTAGAACGATTTCTGGCACATAGTAAACACTCAGCAGATGTTATCTCTTATCATTGTTACCATTTATTGAGTACAGACTGTGCCCAGAACGATGCTAAGTGGTACATACACACAGAATTATTTCAGCCTCATGATAGCCCTGAGGGTAATCTTCCCATTTATACATGAGGAAGCTGAATTGCAGTTATGTCACGCCCTGGGATCAGGCTGCTGCTAAGTAACAGAGTTACCCAGTAACTGGAAGGGTGTGCAGGAAATAGGGTTAGTATCATTTGGAGTCCATAAGGATTATTATTTCAGGACTTAACACTAGGTTCAGACATTGTCTCTGATGCCTGTTCCTGGAGCAGGTGCCAACCCCAGGGGTGAGCTGTTCTGGTTTTCAGGTGGTGGGCAGGTGGGTCACCTGCAGCTGGCAGTGACAGGATCTGTGTGGCTGCAGGGAACAGAATGGGGTTGGAGCCAAAGTCAGGTTTTGACCTCAGTGGGGGAAATGTGAGCTCAAGCCAACTCAGAAAATTAAGACCACTGTTTTTCCATCGAAGAATCTTTTATTTAAAAGCAGCACAACAGCACTGAGGATTGGGGATGTGCTAAGTTTGTCCTATAAAGGATAAACGGCGGAGCTCCGCCAGGTTCCAGGGTCCACCATGTGCTTCTTCCTGGGTCTTGGAGCCTTGGCAGGTACACACAGGCTCCTTGAGGCTTGCCCCTGGCCCTTGGCTGTCTCCCTGATAATTAGGCTGTGCAGCTGCTGCACGTGAGGTTTTAGTTAAAGAGTAACTGGAGAGAAAGAGGAGGATTCAGCTCATAAACTTTTTTTTAAAGGAGATTGAAGACTGCTCAGATGACTGTTTTGTAGCCCAGAAATCTGTAAGTAGCATCGGAAGGGTGCTGCAAGTTAGCTTCCTGCCAACATGACCATTTACGAAGTGCCCACTGCATCCTGTATTATGCTAAGTGCTTTGCAGACACCATTTCTGCTCCTTAGCCCAGTGGGCAAGGCCAGCTTCATGTAGGAGGACATGCAGGCTCAGAGAGGCTCCAGGACTTTGCCAAGACCCCACAGTGAGAAGCTGGTAGGCTAGAATGTCATCACTAGGATTCACATTTGTCTAGACCCTGGCAGTTTCCAAAACTTGCTGATAGCACATCTCTCTCATTTTGATCAAATTTGGTTCAGATGGGACTGAAATGTTCCTTTCATGAAATTTCCAAGCATGAAATGAGCTGGTCTGAACTGCAGCACAGAAGGATCCTTCTTTAAGAAATGACACAGGAGATGGGGGGAGGTGTGGGGGACACATTAGGAGCTTGGGGTTTACATACACACACACGACTATATATAAAATACGTAAACAGCAAGGACCTATGGTAGAGCATGGGCAACTCTACTCAATATCTTGTAATAACCTATAATGAGAAGAATCTGAAAAAGAATATATGTATAAATGAATCACTTTACTGTATACCTGAAACTAACACAACATTGTAAATTAGCTATACTTCAATTAAAAAAAGAGCAAAAAAATAAAAAGATATGATACAGGTCACAGGTTTATAACTGACGTTTATAAATTGGGAGATGGGTGGACTGGCCTTGCAAAAGCTTCCATAGTGTTTCCATTTAATTAAATGCTCCTCTCATCCATTATGACGTGGACCTGATGAATTGAGCTCCTTGGCTGAGACAGAATCACACATTTTAGGCAACATTCCACAGCCTCTGTCATCTGCTCCCTCTGTGTTTGCAGCTTTAAGCTGTTGCATTGGACCAAAGTTTTGTGTCCCCGCAAAATTCATATGTTGAAAGCCTAACCCCCAAGGTGATGCTATTGGGAGGTGGAGCCTTTGGCAGAGGCTTAATAGAATTAGTGCCCTTATAAAAGTGGCCTGAGAAATTTCCTTTGTCCTTTTGGCCACCATGTGTGGTTACAGAGAGAAGATGGCCAACTGTAAACCAGGAAGGCCTCACTAAACACCAAATCTGCTGGCACCTTGATCTTGGACTTCCCAGCCTCTAGAACTGTGAGAAAGAAATTTCTCTTGTCTCTAAGTCACTCAGTCTATGATATTCTGTTATAGCAGCCCAAACAGACTAAGACAGGTGCTGTAGCAGAGCCCAGCCACTGGTCCATCCTGAACTTTTCTCATGAATTCCTGTAACATCCTTCCCCTTGAATGTACTAGTTCACTGACATCCCATCTCCTAGCAGAAGATTGGCCTTATTTCATCAACCAGATAAAATATAGGATGCCCAGTTATATTTGAATTTCAGATAAAACAATGAATACTTTTTTGAGTTTAAATGTGTCCCAAACATTTTCTGTATCCTATATTTTTGTTTGCTAAATCTGGCAAGAGCTATGGGCTCTTTTCCCTCTGTCTCTTAGAGCACTGAACTGTCTGAACGACTCTGTCCTGTGTTGGGTTACTTTCTGTCTTCTCTCCCTTGGTAGGTCATCAGCACTCAGAGACTGGGGACAGCTTTTGCATGGGACCCTTCACAATGCCTGGTGCACAGTACATGCTCAAAACATTTTAAAGGAGTAAATCAGTCTCCTCATGGTTTCATATGTGTTAGGACTGTAGCCTGAGTTGGACTGGGGACTTCCAAGTGGACATTTACATCCTAAGGTTTGGGTGGCTGGGGTGGGCATGGAGTGGAGCACAGGAAATGCTCTGTGTAATTCTATTTTCAAGAACACACCACACATCCAATATCCATTCTTAAAATGTTGATCTTTCTGAGTGGTTTGGATCAGTCTCCTTTGTCCCTTACCCACAAAACAAAACAAAGTAACGCAAAGCCAAGCCAAGCAAAAAAACCCAAAATGAAACAAAATGAAAGTGAAACTAAACTAAACCAAACCAAACCACACTAAAGTCAACAACTGGGAGGGCTATTCTGGCTGGTCCTTGTGGGTCCTGGCATGCCCTAGGCATGTGTTTGGGACAATGTGGTCCAGAGACCCTGAGTTTAGTTTGTACCCTCTTTGCTCAAGTTTATTGTTCTGTAAAATGGGTAGATGAAGGACAACCACACTATGGAATTTTTCAGAGTTAGGGAAGACTTATTTAAAAATTTTAAATTCAGAACTGATGATCATTCCCCTCAACAGTCAGGGCAAGGGCTTATTGTATTCTTTCGAATAAAACATCTGTTAAACAAATTAAGAGTATAAACAAGATTTTAGTGGTGTCCTTAACCTACTGAAAAGTACAAATTGTTTTTGCATTTAATCAAACCAATGTGGCTAATGCAGGATGTGTTTTAACTCATTAAAGCTGGGTCAACTGATTTGTTTCTGATTTTTATGTTTATCTTAGTTTAGTTTCTAGTGCTTGTTATCACTGGTGGATTTGTTTATTGGTTTGGTTGCTCTCTTACTTTCTCTTTAATTTTAAAAATTTTATTGATTAAAAATTTTTATTTTATTTTATTTTATTTTTTTTCTTCCTTTTCTTCTGAGCTGTGTGGCTGACAGAGTCTTGGTTCTCTGGCTGGGTGTCAGGCCTGAGCCTCCAAGGTGGGAGAGCCAAGTTCAAGACACTGGACCACCAGAGACCTCCCAGCCCCACATAATATCAATAAGCGAGAGCTCTCCCAGGGATTTCCATCTCAACACTAAGACCCAGTTCCACCCAATGGCCAGCAAGCTCCAGTGCTGTACGACCCATGCCAAACAATTAGCAAGAAATGAACGCAACCCCACCCATTAGCAGAGAGGTTGCCTAAGATCATAATAAGGTCACAGACACACCAAAACACACCAGTGGACATGGCCCTGCCCACCAGAAAGACAAGAGGCAGTCCCACCCAACAGAACACAGGCAAAAGTCCCCTCCACCAGGAAGCCTACACAAACCACTGAAACAACCTCACCTACTGGGGGCAGAAACCAAAACGACAGGAACTATGAACCCTCAGCCTGCAAAAAGGAGACCCCAAATACAGTAAGTTAAGCAAAATGAGAAGACAGAGAAATATGTAGCAGATGAAGGAGCAAAGTAAAAACCCACCAGACCAAACAAATGAAGAGGAAATAGGCAGTCTACCTGAAAAAAAATTCAGAGTAATGATAGTAAAGATGATCCAATATCTTGGAAATAGAATGGAGAAAATACGAGAAACGTTTAACAGAGATCTATGAGAACTAAAGAGCAAACAATGATGAACAACACAATAAGTGAAATAAGAAATTCTCTAGAAGGAATCAATAGCAGAATAACTGAGACAGAAGAACGGTTAAATGACCTGGAAGATAAAATAGTGGAAAAAACTGCTGCAGAGCAGAATAAGGAAAAAAGAATGAAAAGAATGAGGACAGTCTCAGAGACCTCTGGGACAACATTAAACACACCAACATTCAAATTATAAGGGTCCCAGAAGAAGAAGAAGAAAAAAAGAAAGGGACTGAGAAAATATTTGAAGAGATTATAGTTGAAAACTTCCCTAACATGGGAAAAGAAATAATCAATCAAGTCCAGGAAGTGCAGAGAATCCCATACAGGATAAATCCAAGGAGAAACATGCCAAGACAAATATTAATCAAACTATCAAAAATTAAATACAAAGAAAAAATATTAAAAGCAGCAAGGGAAAAGCAACCAATAAAAAACAAGGGAATACCCATAAGGTTAACACAGTTGATCTTTCAGCAGAAACTCTGCAAGCCAGAAGGGAGTGGCAGGATATATTTAAAGTGATGAAAGGGAAAATACTACAACCAAGATTACCGTACCCAGCAAGGATCTCATTCAGATTTGATAGAGAAATTAACATCTTTACACACAAGCAAAAGTAAAGAGAATTCACACCACCAAACCAGCTTTACAACAAATGCTAAAGGAACTTCACTAGGCAGGAAACACAAGAGAAGGAAAAGACCTACAAAAACAAAGCCCAAACAATTAAGAAAATAGTATTAGGAACATACATGTCAATAATTACCTTAAATGTAAATGGATTAAATGCTCCAACCAAAAGACATAGACTGGCTGAATGGATACAAAAACAAGACCTATATATATGCTGCCTAGAAGAGACCCTCTTCAGACCTAGGGACACATACAGACTGAAAGAGAGGGGATGGAAAAAGATATTCCACGCAAAGGGAAGTCAAAAGAAAGCTGGAGTAGCAATTCTCATATAAGGCAAAATAGACTTTAAAGACTGTTACAAGAGACAAAGAAGGACACTACATAATGATCAAGAGATCAATTCAAGAAGAAGACACAACAATTGTAAATATTTACACACCTAGTATAGGAGCACCTCAATACATAAGGCAAATGCTAATAGCCATGAAAGGGTAAATAGACAGTAACACAGTCATAGTAGGGGACTTTAACACTCCACTTTCACCAACGGACAGATCATCCAAAATGAAAATAAATAAGGAAACACAAGCTTTAAATCACACATTGGACAAGATGGACTTAATTGACATTTATAGGACATTCCATCCAAAAACAACAGAATACACTTCTCAAGTGCACATGGAACATTCTCCAGGATAGATTACATCTTGGGTCACAAATCAAGCCTTGGTAAATTTAAGAAAGTTGAAATCGTATCAAGTATCTTTTTCGACCAAAACACTATGAGACTAGATATCAATTACAGGAAAACCACTGTAAAAAATACAAACATATGGAGGCTAAACAACATGGTAGTAAATAACCAAGAGATCACTGAAGAAATCAGAGAGGAAATCAAAAATACCTAGAAACAAATGACAATGAAAACACGAGGACCCAAAACTTATGGGGTGTGGCAAAAGCAGTTCTAAGAGGGAAGTTTATAGCAATACAATCCTACCTCAAGAAACAAGAAAAATCTCAAATAAACAACCTAAAGCAACTTTACACCTAAAGCAACTAGAGAAAGAAGAACAAAAAACCCCCAAGACAGCAGAAGGAAAGAAATCATAAAGATCAGATCAGAAATAAATGAAAAAGAAATGAAGGAAACGATAGCAAAGATCAATAAAACTAAAAGCTGGTTCTTTGAGAAGATAAACAAAATTGATAAACCATTAGCCAGACTCATCAAGAAAAAAAGGGAGAAGACTCAAATCAATAGAATTAGAAATGAAAAAGGAGAAGTAACAACTGACACTGCAGAAATACAAAGGATCATGAGAGATTACTACAAGCAACTATATGCCAATAAAATGGACAACCTGGAAGAAATGGATAAATTCTTAGAAAAGCACAACCTTCTGAGACTGAACCAGGAAGAAATAGAAAATATAAACTGACCAATCACAAGCAGTGAAATTGAAACTGTGATTAAAAATCTTCTAACAAACAAAAGCTCAGGACCAGATGGCTTCACAGGCGAATTCTATCAAACATTTAGAGAAGAGATAATACCTATCCTTCTCAAACTCTTCCAAAATATAGCAGAGGGAGTAATACTCCCGAACTCATTCCACGAGGCCACCATCACCCTGATACCAAAACCAGACAAAGATGTCACAAAGAAAGAAAACTACAGGCCAATATCACTGATAAACATAGATGCAAAAATTCTCAAGAAAATACTAGCAAACAGAATCCAACAGCACATTAAAAGGATCATACACCATGATCAAGTGGGGTTTATCCCAGGAATGCAAGGATTCTTCAATATATGCAAATCAATCAATGTGATACAAAACCATATGATAATCTCAATAGACGCAGAAAAAGTTTTGACAAAATTCAACACCCATTCATGATAAAAACTCTCTAGAAAGTAGGCATAGAAGGAACCTACCTCAACATAATAAAGGCCATATATGATAAACCCACAGCCAACATCATTCTCAATGGTGAAAAACTGAAAACATTTCCTCTAAGACCAGGAACAAGACAAGGTTGCCCACTCTCACCACTGTTATTCAACATAGTTTTGGAAGTTTGAGAAAAAGAAATAAAAGGAATCCAAATCAGAAAAGAAGAAGTAAAACAGTCACTGTTTGAAGATATGATACTATAGATAGAGAATCCTAAAGATGCTACCAAAAAGCTACCAGAGCTAATCAATGAATTTAGTAATGTTGCAGGATACCAAATTAATGCACAGAAATCTCTTGCATTCCTATACACTAATGATGAAAGATCAGCCATTTTAAGGACTAGCCTAGATCTTACCTTACCTATGCCATTGTTACAATCACAAGGTGATTGTGTGGGAGGATGAAACGGAGACCTGCAACTAAGGCCTTGTTTACTATTATATCTTTTGCAGAATTAGTGTTGTTGGCCTTTCCCCCCCATTTTTCTAAAGCAGCCTATAAGATTGAAGGAATATAAGAGGAACCAATGAATAGGCATCAAGGGTTAGTAGAGAAGATATTGTTCAATATACTGAACTAGAAAAAGTGGATCCTGCCTGTTCAGAGCTTTGCTCTGAGGTCCATCTTTGAACAGGAAGATTTAAAAATAAACGTATTTATTTAAAAATAATTTTTTTCTCTGATTGTGGGGGAAAAAATGGTCAGAAAGAAAAATTATGGAAACAATCCCTTTCACCAATGCAAGAAAAAGAATAAAATACTTAGGAATAAACCTACCTAAGGAGGTAAAATATCTGTACTCAGAAAACTATAAGACACTGATGAAAGAAATCAAAGATAACACAACAGATGTAGAGATATACCATGCTCTTGAATTAGAAGAATCAACATTGTGAAAATGACTATACTACCCCAAACAATCTACAGATTCAATGCAATCCCTATCAAACTACAAATGGCATTTTTCACAGAACTAGAACAAACAGTTTCACAATTTGTATGGAAACACAAAGACCCCGAATAGCCAAAGCAATCTTGAGAAAGAAAAATGGAGCCAGAGGATTCAGGCTCCCTGACTTCAGACTATACTACAAAGCTACAGTAATCAAGACAGTATGGTACTGGCACAAAAACAGAAATATATATCAATGGAACAGGATAGAAAGCTCAGAGATGAACCCACACACATATCGTCACCTTATCATTGATAAAGGAGGCAAGAATATACAATGGAGAAAAGACAGTCTCTTCATTGAGAGGTGCTGGGAAAACTGGATAGCGACATGTAAAAGAATGAAATGAGAACCCTCCCTAACACCATACAAAAAATCAACTCAAAATGGATTAAAGACCTAAATGTAAGGCCAGACACTATAAAACTCTTAGAGGAAAACATAGGCAGAATACTCTATGACATAAATCACAGCAAGATCCTTTTTGACTCACCTCCTAGAGAAATGGAAATAAAAACAAAAACAAACAAATGGGACCTAATGAAACATAAAAGGTTTGACACAGCAAAGGAAACCATAAACAAGATGAAAAGACAACCCTCAGAATGGGAGAAAATATTTGTGAATGAAGCAACTGACAAAGGATTAATCTCCAAAATATACAAGCAGCTCATGCAGCTCAATATCCAAAAAACAAACAACCAAATCCAGAAATGGGTGGAAGACCTAAACAGACATTTCTTCAAAGAAGATATACAGATTGCCAACAAACACATGAAAGCATGGTCAACATCACTAATCATCAGAGAAATGCAAATCAAAACTACAATGAGGTATCACCTCACGCCAGTCAGAATGGCCATCATAAAAAGTCTACAAACAATAAATGCTGGAGAGAGTGTGGAGAAAAGGGAACCCTCTTGCACTGTTGGTGGGAATGTAAATTGATACAGCCACTATGGAGAACAGCATGTAGATTCCTTTAAAAACTAAAAATAGAACTACTATATGACCCAACAATCACACTACTGGGCATATACCCTGAGCAAACCATAATTCAAAAAGAGACATGCATCACAATGTTCATTGCAACACCATTTATAATAGCTAGGACATGGAAGCAACTTGAGTGTCCATCAACAGATGAATGGATAAAGAAGATGTGGCACATATATACAATAGAATATTACTCAGCCAGAAAAAAAATGAAATTGAGCTTTTTGTAGTTAGGTGGATGGACCTAGAGTCTGTCATACAGAGTGAAGTAAGGCAGAAGGAGAAAAACAGGTACCATATGCTAACACATATATATGAAATCTAAAAAAAAATGTTTCTGATGAACCTAGGGGCAGGACAGGAATAAAGAGGTAGACGTAGAGAATGGAGTTGAGGACAAGGGGAGGGGGAAGGGTAAGCTGGGGCGAAGTGAGAGAGTGGCATGGACATATATACACTACCATAAGTAAAACAGATAGCTAGTGGGAAGCAGCCACATAGCACAGGGAGGTCAGCTAGGTGCTTTGTGTCCACCTAGAGGGGTGGGATAGGGAGGGTGAGAGGGAGACACAAGAGGGAGAGGATATGGGGACATATGTATACGCATAGCTGATTCACTTTGTTATAAAGCAGAAACTAACACAACATTGTAAAGCAACTATACTCCAATAAAGACGTTTAAAAAAAAAAAGCTCACTCAGCCAAAGTCTCCTCCGTAAGACAATGCCAGAGGCGTGGTCAGGAGGTAATGTGGGCGTGTGGAGCTATGAAGCACTTTTACATGATCAGCACGCTTGGTGGCCTCTATGTTTTGAAGACCAAACTGTGAGGATCGAGCGTCTTAGACCTTTGGAGGGAGAAGTTGGAAGTTCATCCAATTGCCGCTTTTGTCCGAGGCTGGGCCTCGCCACATGGTCCTGGGGGCTCTGCCAACACCTTGGACTGGTGTGGAGTGCACCGCCCTGCAGGTGCCTGGTCTGTGGTGGGACAGCTCCCTTGACAAGAAAGATCTGTCCCCTCCTGAGTTACGACGCCCATCCTTGGCGCCGTTTGCACGTATACACCACACTCAGCAAGTCTATTCCCTCTGGCCAAGACAGTCCCTTGGAGAGCTGTCAGCCGCTCTCAGGGACCGTACGAGCCTTTCATGTGTAGCCAAAGCGAAGTCTACAGAGAGAGGGGCTGTGCCTTTCTCATTCCTCCTTCTCTCCCCATCTCCACGGATGCCGTGATGGGAATCTGGAATTAGGTGGGAAGGACTTCTTTCACCCTAATTCTTCCTGGTCAGGTACAATTTGTGTTTAAGATGACTTGGTGGGCTGTTTGGGGTAGAGTTTTGGAGTGAGATGTGGTTAGTAACTAAAGATGGTTGATCAACTCTCTTCTGTAAGGGGGCCTCTTGTTTGGATTGTTGACTAAAAAAAGGCACCACCTAAAAGTTGAGAATTATGTTTTATTCAGTGGACTTACTGAGGACTTCAGCCTGGGATACAGCCTCTCAGAGAGCTCTGAGGACAGTTTCAAAGAAGTGAGGAGCCAGGATACCTAGGAATTTTGGTGAAAAAACCCAAGTAGTTGAACATCAAAAGGTTATTGCTAATTAAAGAAAACCAGACATCTCAACTTAAGGCATTTATTGCTTTTCTATTCTTGGGAAGATGCAAGAATCTGGGTTCATTGAAATCATTCCTTTGATATTCACCTTAACTATCCTGAGCCTGTGTCCTGCTTTTCTCCATCCTGAATCTCCTCAGGGTGCAGAGTCAGGGGTGGCTGCAGTGGCTGAAGTCTTGATGGCAGCAACATCCTTTGCTAACTGATATGGCAGGTGACATTCTTTGTCCACAGGATGCAGAGAGAGCACAAGTGCAGAGGGAGGTGCTGGGAGGGGAGAATTTCCCTGAACAACACAGGGAGAGGAGTTTGAAATCCAGGATCAAGGAGCCAGGGAAGCCAGGATTCCTATGGGAGAAGACAACCAGCCCCCTGGGGGAAGGAAGGGGCCAAGAGGGACTTTGAGTACTGAAATAACAAAGGAAGAACTTAGAGCTGTTTGCTGTGGAAGGTGTGATGTAACTCCCTCCTCACCTCCCCTCGGCTCCTTCAGTAAAGTCTACATAAGGTCGCTCATGAGCTGCTTTGGAACGAGGCGATTCTTGGTGGGGAACATCTGGGTTGTCATAGGATCAGTCCAGGGAAAGCAAATGTGGGTGTGTCGGGACAGGAGATGGTGTATAAAGAGAAAGAAGCCCCTCCATCAGATAACTCCAAATTGCTCTAGAAACCAACCGTTTCAACTCATTGGTCTGAGCTGGTGGTGATCAAGGCTGATGATGGAAATAAAAGGTCTACTCATCACCACCACGTTAAGCTACTACTAACTGGTGAGTAGATGTTGGGATATTGGGGGGTTTGTTGTTATGGACCAGAATGCCAGAGTCCTGGTTGGGGGCGTCACTTAGATGCTGAAACTCTGGTGGGTAGAGCTGTTTCAGCCACCCCTCTTGTGAGAATGTTTGCCCATTGTGTAGTGCAAGGGTTCTGGTCCTGGTCCAGCCCCGCATTCTTGACCTGGAGATCAGCATGGCGGTCCCCACCCCGGAACTGCCTGAGGAAGTTCCTGTCCTGGGCCTTGTCGCTTAGGAAACCCTTAAGTGAAGTAAGAGAAGTGATGCACCTGATTAAGTTGTATCCTCTTCAGTCGATGTAATTGTCAAAGTTGTTAGTATCATTGTTGTCATCATCATTACTTCTCTTCCATTCTCTTCCTTTGCTCTTTAATTTCATGACCCTGGACCAAATTGCTTAACTTTTCTGCTTTGTTTTTTCCCCCATTAGATAGGAATGTTAATTCCTATCTCTCAGGGTTGTGGGGAGTATTAAGTAAAACTGGGAAAAGGATGTCAAAAAGCTACACCCAGCATCTGGTGCAAAGAAGATGCTTAAGAACAGTGAGTCTTTTTTGCTCCTTCCTTGTAGATTATGATGGATTCACTTCCTCCCACTCATGAGCTTCATGTTTGTTTCCAGCTTCCTTCTCTTCCCTGACTCAGGAAGGAGAGGGTCGGAAGCTAGTCAACATGTTGTAGAAGGTTCGAATTACTTTAAAGCTGTGAGGTCCACCCTGGTAATTGGGCTCCCCTGCCTTGTGGGGGGTGAGCTTCACCCCCTCAAAAAACCCTGCTGGAGACTGAGTCTTAGCAGAGGGCTCTTCTTCAACCCTTTCTCTCCCTTGTCCTCCTGAAGGAGAACAGCTCTTGCTAAAGTAGTTTGGCTGCATCACTTGGCATTTACTGCCCACCCTTGTTATTTTCAAGTCAAGCAATTTTTCAACTGTGAGCAAGTATGCAGATCATTCTAAACGGAAGACCGTCCTATGCTTTATATTCATGGCAACTTCAGAGCAAATGTTTAAAAGCCAAGCCATCTTGGAGTCATTTGCATTTTAATTAATACTTCAAATAAATTGCCCTTTAAAAAAGAATTTCTGTTTTTGGCTTTGGGAATCTTTAAGAGCAAAGACCAGGTATGAAAGTGCCTGCTCCAGCCGGTCTGTGGCTGCCTTGGGGCCCTGCTTTGGCTGGCTAGGATGCTGGGAGAGAGCCCTGAGATCTGGTTGCCTGCCAATTGTTCTTTTGAGAGGGGCCTGAAAATTCTTACTTAATTCCTTTCTTAGAAGAATAATGTGTTAGAGTTGCTGTCTAATTGAAGACAATTAGAATTGTCTAGGAGAAAAGAGGTCATGCATAAAAGAAACAGTTGTCAAAATTCCTCAAACTGTTATTTGAAGGTGGCCTTATGATGTTATTATTTTTATAACCCTTCAGGACTTTCTATAAATGCATGTATACACATAGTAAAGAACATATACAGGTCTATATGATTTTCTTTTTATATAAACGGGGGTAGATTTGTTTTTCAACTTGTGCATATTGATCCGGAATTTGCTTTTTTTTTGCGGTATGCGGGCCTCTCACTGTTGTGGCCTCTCTCGTTGCGGAGCACAGGCTCCGGACGCACAGGCTCAGCGGCCATGGCTCACGGGCCCAGCCGCTCCGCGGCATGTGGGATCTTCCTGGACCTGCATTGGCAGGCGGACTCTCAACCACTGTGCCACCAGGGAAGCCCCGGAATTTGTTTTTTTTTAAAAACTCAGGTCTTGGCCAACTATAGTCTCTGGGCCAAATCTGGCCCCAAGCTTGTTTTTGTAAATAAAGTTTTATTGGAACACAGCCATATTTTTTTGTTTATTTATCTTCTTGGGCTGCTTTTGCACTACAGTGGCAGAATTGAGTAGCTGGAACAGACACAGAATGGCCTGCAAAGACTAAAATATTGACCCTTTATGGAAAAAGTTTGTTAATCCTTGTTTTAACACAATTTGCTTTAAGATCTTTTTCTGAACATCCAGATCATCATTTTCTTTAACTTCAGCATAGTGTGGTGAAATAATCTGGTCATTCTTCTAGGGATGGGTGTTGGGTGGCTTCCAGCTTTTTGCTATTATAAATAATAAATGCCAGGAATGATTCTAAATATGACTTTCTGTGCATACAAGCAAAGATTTCCTGAGATAGATAGCTGGAAGGGGAGTTACCAGGTGGAAGGATAGACCTATTTCAGATTTGGATACAGATAAATGGCCCTCCCCAAAGGCTGTACCTATTTATACATTTGCCAACAACAGTGGATGAATTACCTGAATGAAAAAAATTACCCTCTGTGGAGAAAAGGGAACCCTCCTAAATTTTTGGTGGGAATGTAAATTGGTGCAGCCACTATGGAGAACAGTATAGAGGTACCTTAAAAAACTAAATATACAGTTGCCATATGACCCTGCAATCCCACTCCTGGGCATATATCTGGACAAGACTATAATTTGAAAAGATACATGCACCCCTATGTTCATAGCAGCACTATTTACAATAGACAAGACATGGAGCCACCTAAAAGTCCATTGACAGATGAATGGATAAAGAAGATATGGCCCATATATGCAATGGAATATTATTCAGCTATAAAAAGAATGAAATAATGCCATTTGCAAGTTAACTCAACCGGCCAGCCCCACTACAATTTTATTATTACTGTTCCTCTTTCTTAGATGAGAGAAATGAGATTTAGAGCAGTTAAATAATTTCATAGTAAGAGAGTCAGGATTTGAACTCCAAGCACACTGATTCCCAACCCATGCTCCAAAGTAAATGAATTTATTATATTGGCAATGACCAGCTGTGTGTCCTTGGGCAAGTTTCTTAACCTCTCTGTGTCTCCATTTGTTCATTACAAAATAGGTGCAGCATTAGTCCCTCATAGAGATGCTGAATCTCAATTATTAGTATTATTATTCCTCCTACTACATCTACTTAAGTCTGAGAATTACAGATGAAGAGACTGAGGATTTTTTTTTTTTTTACTTTTTCAATTTTTTTGTTTGTAATTTACCTTTATCATTTAACCTAAGGTGAATTCTTTGTACACAGCATATAATTGTCCCATGTTCTTTTTATTTTTTTATTTAAAAATTAAAAGAAAATTATTTATTTTTGTTCACATCTGTGATTTTGTTTTGTTTTTTATTTAAGTTTAGCTAGTTTACAATGTTGTGTTAGTTTCAAGTGTACAGCAAAGTGATTCAGTATACGTATACATATAATTCTTTTCCAGATTCTATTCCATTATAGGTTATGACATCTTTTTCTTAAAAAAATTGAAGTATAGTTGATTTACAGTGTTTCAGGTGTACTGCAAAGTGATGAGACTGATGATTTTTCAGTGTGGTGACAGGGGCTATGACTGAGCAGACAGGCCAGGAGGAGATTGGGTGGGGAAAGGAGCTCCAGCAGAACCTGAAGGTCACGGAAGACTTCAGTCTGGCTGAGGACAGAGACCAGGCTCTTAGCAGCCTGGGCTGAAGGGCTTCACTGTTTTCTGAAGAGGAAGAACTGGGAGGCCATCCAAGCACCCCCGAGATGGCAATTTACAGGACGCTCTGTTATTATGGTCAAGTTAACCATCCAGGTCTTCCTCCTTCCAGACTACGTGTGGTCAGCCATTTTCGACAAGCCCCTTTATTGTCCTCTTAAAGTTGTGGAATGACCCCTACTTCCAGGAATGGTTGCAGAGAGTTAACTCGATGGGGGGACCTGCCTCCCGGGTGCTGACAAGCCGCTCATGACTGGTGTGAGGGCGAGGGAAGCCCTCACCCTGACTTAAATCAGTATCACCTGAAGAGTCGTGACCTTGCCATCCAGGCCCCACCCAGGGGCTCTGGTTCTGTAGGTCTGGAGGTGGGGAGAGGGTATGCACGGTCTATGAGCTCACGCATGGGTGATCTGGACTTGTGGTCCTCACCCCCACCTCGGAGAATCTGGCGGACAGGGCATCACCTCCATAAGGTGGGTTTTCCTCTGTGTGCCACAAGGCACCAGGGCTGGAGTGCACCTGGGTGGACACATCCTCAGGTGCACGTCAATTCTATTCCCTTGCAGAAACAGATATATTCTCAGGTCCGACTCCCTGCTGGTTTAATTCCTAGTCTGGAAAAGAAGTTTAGTTTGAATGTTGACATAATTATTTGCCATATGTCATTCTTCATCAATTGAATTGTCCTTGAAAATGTCTCTCTCTCTTAGAGCCTCCCGAAAGTCCTTTAAAAGAAGTTTGGAATTAACATATACACAATACTATACAGTATACAAAATAGATAACCAACAAGGACCTACTGTATAGCACAGTGAACGATACTCAATATTTTATAATAACCTATAAGGGAAAAGACTCTTAAAAAGAAGATACATGTATATGTATAACTGAATCAATTTGCCGTACACCTGAAACTAACACAACACTGTAAATCAACTACACTCCAATAAAAAAATAGAAGTAGTCGGGTTGAGCTCACTCATTCTGTAGAATTCTCCAGGGGTGAATCCGTGGGCTGGAGAAGGGAGTTCAGTTATGACATATCATGGGGTGAGTCATTTAAGGAATGTAGGGACATAGTTTTGACATTTTAAGCACCAATAACATTTAAAATCCGGGCAGGAGAACGACTTTTATTAATTACCCATGCCTCCTCCCGCCTTCTGGCCTCCGCCCCCCACCAGCTGTTAAGCATTTGAGAAACAGGTAAATGAACATGATTATAAGTAATTATGAGGTTTTCTTTTTTAAGAGACAGATGGAATCAAGGTTTCTATTTGTAGAAGTTTTCAAATTTAGGTTGTGCCTACACAATGCCATATTATTACCAGGGAACCATATGTTTTCTTTCAGTGCCCTTGAAATTTCATTCTGGAATGGGTCTGAACCAATGGTGAGTGGTACGTATTGGTGCAGGTTCACAGATGTTTTCCTGATAAACACTGCTTCAAACCCATAATTCCACTTTTTCCCACAGTAACTTTTTTCATTTATTCACATGTTCCTCCCTTCAACAAGCATTAAGTCTGGACCAGTTTTGTGCTGTGCCATGAAGATACGGGAAACTGTGAAAACAGTGTGACGTTCTGCCTTTAACAAGTTCATTGTTAGCTTCGTATGGTAATTTGAGTGGATTGGGCTTAATATGATGACACTTTCAAGTTTCGTATATTTCTCTACACATATAAAACACTGGGAGGAATTACTAATTAGCTGCTTGTGTTAAACTTTAAGCTTGTAGGAAATCATAGGGTAATCAACACCTTTGAGAGATTGTTACACAAGTTAGCCAGCAAGTAAGAGGAATAGGGCCTCTGTTCTAGGGGCATTTGGTTTGAGCCTTTGTGGTTGAATATTCCAGGTCTGTAAGGACATTTTGGGTTAAATGTCTGATTCTTTAGAGCAGTTCCCAAACTTTAGTGTGGATCCACGATAACTACAGGGCTTGTTTTTACATGAGTTGCTGGACCCCTGCCCCAGACTTTCTGATTCAGTAGGTTTGGGATGAGGCTTGAGGATTTGCATTTCTAGCAAGTTCCCAGGGGTTGCTGCTGCTGGTCCAAGGACCACAGTTTGAGAAGCATTGCCTTGGAAGTTTTAGGATGTGTGTGGGTTCTCCATTGATTTGAATGCAAATGCTATTCAGCAAATAAAAACTACCCACTATGGTGCACCTATCAGGTGCTCTCCCAGTTCTGGGCACTTTGTAGGTAAAAGGAGAGTCAGGGCAATGAAGGCAGAAAACAAGTCCAGTTCCTAAGGGAGACCCTCACGGCTCCGTGCAGAGGGCTGCACTTGCTTCTCCGTCTTAACCGTGTCCTTAACGCCTTCTGCCATGTGGCTCTGGGGAGACTACACTGCTTTTCACACGATGACTCTTCCCCCAGTACAATGGTTTCTCATCCCCAAGTATGTTGCAAAAATAAGAAGTGAAATTTTTTCATTGCACTTTGGGCAGACGTATACTCAGCAATTGACGTGATAGTTTTGAGTCAGAGAATACCCTGTAGGACAATCTAAATTTCTGCCTTTGTACATGAACCCAAACTCTGGTGAGCAAGCATGAGCCAAACGAGGGGGATAAAGAGGTCAGATTTTCTATATCTCTTTAGTCTGCAGAATTCATGTGCTCTTTGCTCATGCTTTGAAACTCTCTCTTCTCCCTTTTTTTTAAACCTACAGATCCCACACCTTCTATGGACATGTCTTCCACATCAGAAGCTTCTTCTTGTGTCAGTCTGAAGGAAAAGGAAGTTATCACCAAGCTCACCTGATTTTTCTTTCTTTTTCTTTTCTTTTTTTTTTTTTTTTTTTGCGGTATGTGGGCCTCTCACTGTTGTGGCCTCTCCCTTTGCAGAGCACAGGCTCCAGACGTGCAGGCTCAGCGGCCATGGCTCACGGGCCCAGCTGCTCCACAGCATGTGGGATCTTCCCAGACCGGGGCACGAACCCGTGTCCCCTGCATCGGCAGGCGGACTCTCAACCACTGCGCCACCAGGGAAGCCCAAGCTCACCTGATTTTGACACGAAAGTCTTGCCTGAAAGTTGACTGCCTGATTCTCTACCAACTTCCAGGGGGTGACTCTTCTTGGCCTCCATCACCCACAGCTACTAACAAGCTTCCTTCCTTCCTTCATTGCATTGCGTTTTACATACAAACTTTCAAGCTGTTGTTTATGCCTTAAACTTACTTCCAGGCTTCAATGGATATGTTTTTCTAAATATAAAATCTCCAAACATTTCCCATTAAGATCGATGAAAAGATTTTTCCTATGCTTTTCCCTTCACATTTGGGGTTTCAGCAGCGAATGAGGTGGTGACACATGCAAGGGGTGTGCTTGTTACTGAGAAGATAAGAGAGGCATAGAAGGAGAACTTGGCCAAATTCACCATCCGCCATGAAGTGTTCCAGCTAAATATGTTACTCTTCAACCAGTGTAAAAGATAAAATAGGAGGATGGAGGAAAAAGGAAAAGTAACTTTTTCTTCTTTAACCTTCTCCCTTAGGAGGCCAGCTGAAGTGCTGTTCAAGGTCAGTGGAGAGGAATGAAGAAGCTCATTCCTGGCAACAGAGTGGGGACTAGAGGGAAGACTATTAGCTCTTGCAGTTCATGGTAGCCATGGCATATCCAGCTGGCACCCTCATTTGCAAATGGTCTTGGAAATTCTACTGTTCCCATCAATCTTCATTCAATTAGGGCTCATTGCAGATAGGTCATCAGGGGTATCTGGTTCATGGTGGGACAATACAGAAGACACACTCATTTAACTTTGAGTCAGAGCCACAGACAAAAATTGATGGCTCCTGAGACAGCAGTCACTTGGAGTGAGCTGGCCCTACCTCTATGGCTGTGCATGACTCTTATCCTTTTCCCCATAGGCAGCTCTGTCTTCCAACCTGGCAGAAGTCTCATGTCTTCAAACAAGCCTTCATGAACTGCACAGCAGGTGCCATGAATGGTTCTGACCCCAAGGAAAAGGCGTGCTGGTTAGATGGTAGGGATTTAAAAACCATATGCATGAAAAACAAATATTTCCAGGCTTTTTTTTTTTGCATGCCAGTTTGATTGTGGCCCAGGATTCTTCTTGGCTATGATGTGGGGTGGCTGGGACAGGAGTGGTGCATGCAGAGCAGAGGTATCTGCTCCACTGATGGCTCCTTTTGCCCCATCTCCATCTGCTTGGGACCTGGAAAGGTAATGACATTTATTGCACAGAGTTTTGGCCTGTGTGGCCACACATTGTGGTTATGTTTCTTACGCAGGTAGGAAGCTGCCTAACTGTCTCATTATTTTGTTAAGATGCTTGGGCTTAAAAAAATTCCTTTTTGTAGCAAAGTAGCCTGACATTTTAAGCTAATAAGCTTGTTCCCCTTATCTTGTCCTGCTCTAAGTTAGACTGGATCTGCTTATAAAGTGCAGACTCTTAATTGCTATTCTTAAAAGGCCATCTTGCTAGGAAGGGTCTGGTTAAGGAATGGCTTTCTTCTTCATTAATAGTAAGCAAGGAAGTTGCTTGACCCCCTCCACTGAGGTGGGGAGAAGCCTGACCTCTTTAGGGACCCATGCCAACTCTCAAGGCTTTAAGAGCAGAAGAAAAGCTCAGGTTTTATGGTTGGACGACATGGCAAGGAATCTCTGCCTCTCCCACGTATGGTGTAGTAATGTTACCGAAAGTGGGGTCTGGCTGCTTGCCCCTTGAAAGCCAGTACTCAAGAGGCAAGGTGGGTGGAAAGGAAAATTTGCTTTATTTCAGAGGCTGGCAACTGAGGCAGAGGGCAGACTCGTGTCCAAAGGCCGACTCCCCCACTGACAATCAGGGGGCAAGAGCTTTCAAAGGGGAGTTTCAGGGGTGTATAGGTGGAGGGAGGGGGCTACGTGCAGGAACAGCACAGTCAGCTCTGACCGTCATCTTTTTTTTTTTTTTTTTTTTTTTTTTTTTTTTTTGCAGTATGCGGGCCTCTCACTGTTGTGGCCTCCCCCGTTGCGGAGCACAGGCTCCGGACGCGCAGGCTCCGGACGCGCAGGCTCAGCGGCCATGGCTCACGGGCCCAGCCGCTCCGCGGCATATGGGATCCTCCCAGACCGGGGCACGAACCCGTATCCCCTGCATCGGCAGGCGGACTCTCAACCACTTGCGCCACCAGGGAGGCCCCTGACCGTCATCTTGAAATTGATCATGCGGTGGTCTGATCAGCCTCCTCTTGATTGTTTTCAGCACAGTTAATCTTTGGTTCCAGGGTCGGTTTGTTCCCATTTCTTTGAGGTCAGTTCTTGGAACTGTGGCAGCTGAGGTCATGGCTACAGTCTGGTCATCATGTAGTTAACTTCTTCCACCTGGTGGGGGTTTCAGTATCTACAGAACAGCTCCCAGGATATGGCTCAGAATATTGTCTACAGCCCTTGAGGAGGCACTGAAGGTCCCTGACTTGGCTTAATGACTAAACGATTATTGTTTTGTCCTGTCTGACTGCTTTCCTATGCTTCTGCCTTTTCTCACTTCTCTGATTAAACTTATTCTTCGGCTAAAGTTTTTCTGCAGACAAAAGGCGGGTGAAAAACATGGGGGGTGGGGGAGGGACCATAGGGTCCGGTTCCGCTTCAGTACTGAGCAAGACCCTCAAATTCAAGACATAGTTTCCTCATCTTTAAAACGGGGACAATAAGTAACAGCCCTGCTTCACAGATCGGAGGTAACATCTGGGAGACACCTGCGTGGTGTGCAGCTCCACCAGGGTTAGGTGGGTGGTGCCATTACTAGCTGGCTCTGGTCCCACAAGAGCCAGACCTTGGGGAAGGTGGTACAGGTCCTAGAATACGGGACTGTGCACCGGGAACCATCATGGACACATCTGGGGCTCGGCTGGGAAAAGCACACGAGGTAATTCTCCGTGACGTTCCTATGTTTCTCACGCTATTGGTTCAAGCTTGTCTGAATAGCAGCCAGCCTTGGAAGCTCGAGCTGAAGAAATGAAGCATAGAGCTGCCGCCCTCTCTGGAGATATTCCAGGATGGTAAATTCCGCTGGAGAGATGTGCTTGCTTTCCAAGTTAAAAAAAAGGTCTCTCTCTCTCTCTCTCTCTTTCACCTGTAGGGATTGGGGTTTAGGTAACTGACACAAGATTTCGCTCTCACTGTGGCTTTTGCTATGAGAAATAACTAGTCTTTGTCTCTGCCCCAGAGGTCTTATGTCTTCTGTTATTATACGTGCATAAACTAGGGGCAGCTTGCAAGGAGGGTGAAATCTCAGGCCCTTCACAGTTTCTGATTTAACACATTCACATTTGGTGCTGGGTCTTTGAAAAGCAGATAATTCTCCATACTCAGAAGGGTTATATATGTATAGATATAGTATCTATGTATCTATGTATCTATGTATCCATCTATTTATCTATCATATATCATCTATCTATTATCTATCTATCTATCTGTCTATCTATCTATCTATCTGCTATGTATGTATGTATGTATCTGTCTATCTACCTGCCTATCTGTCTTTCTAGATGGATGAATGGATGGACAGACAGACAGAGAGATAGACAGATAGATCCCCATCCTAGCATGATGTCTGGTATATACCTGGCTCTCGAAAAATGATGATGATTTGCTAGCCAGTTATTATTGTATCCATTGAGACTGCTGGGTGGGTGGTACTTGTACATGCAAATAGGGACGAGGTGATGCTGAAAGAAGGGAAAGATGCTGGAGCAGCACCACGGGATGGGAGCCCCACTGGACAGTCCCCCTGCCCCAGGGAGCCGCGCTGGGCAGGCCCGTGGAACAATGGGGGCGAGCGCAATGCAGCCACGTTCAGGTTGCACACCTGACCACGTGTGGTCAGGAAAGGAGCAGCAGGGCAGGTGGAGGCTGCTAGGGTGGCTTGCTGGAGGAGATAAAAGTAGTTCTCTGGCTGGTGGATAAGGAACGGAAGCGGGGCGATGATAAGGCTGGGGAGTCGCTGGGCAAAGGCTCGGAGGAAGGAATGAGCAGAAAGGCACTTGCCTTTCTTTCCTTCAAACCTGAGGTTCCGCCTATTTTTTCCAATAAATAGTTACCAAGTGCTGCCTATTTATTTCTTGAATGCTGCTCACGTATACCCTCCCCTGCCTCCTGCCGGCTGTGGTGTCATCACCGGGACCACAGTGACCGGCCCAGAGCTGCCTTTCAGCTTGCATCCTTCTCTGCAGCCAGCCTCCCTAGAGCCGAAAGGGCAACCTCCCTTTGCTTCAACCATATCTGGGGTCTCACTGGCTTCAGGATGAAGATAAGCTGATTCCTCAGTTTGGCTCAGCAGCGCCTCTAGAGTCTGGCTGGTGCTGGGCACGGCAACCTCATCTTTTCCTACCCACCCTTAGAGCGGCTGCTCCAGCTTCTCTGAAGGGGCCACGGCTCTTTGAATGGACCATGCTGTTTCTTACTTCGGTGATTTCATCCCTTTGCTCAGATGCCGCTGTCCTCCTGTGTGACAATCCAGTGCCCTCTCCCCTACACACAGGATTCCTGCACTTCCTGCCCTTCCAGTGGGTGCAAATCCTGGTTCTCCTGTGCATCTTCCTTGCTGATGGTCCGCTGTCTAAGGATGGGGTCGTGTCTCACTTGACTTTGCTTCCTGCGTTTAGGGCTGCACCCACAGGTGCAGATAACATTTATGAGGTCAGCTTGGTTGAAGATGGAAGAGGCCTTTGGGAGTAGCTGGGTCCAAGTAGATGTGGTGGAGGGACAGCAGGTGCATCATCGGAGATTTAGAGAGAGAGAGGATTCTAAACTGGATCTGAAGGAAAGGGACCAAAAGATGTTATTTTTCCACCTTGAAAGATTTCAAAATGGCAGCACATCCTTCTCTGAAGGTTGAATTAGTGGCTTGGAAAGACAACCTCCTGGTTCTAACACAAGTGTTGAAAAAAAAAGTGAACATCTTTGCCTGTCCCTGCTCACCTCTAGCTTTGCACATCTCTATCTCCTCTTATCAGCACTGGTGCTGGGTGCAGGTATGCCTATTGGCTGGGGCTGTAACTGTGACCCTGTGGGCAGGTAGGACTTCTTCCCGGGGGGGTCATTTTGGGGTCCTTCAAGGTGGCTCCTTAGAGAAGAAGCCAGCCCTGAACTCTAGGCAGGAAACCCTTCTCTCTAAAAGCGTCTCTTATGCTGATTCAGGTTTGGAGGAGAGGAACGTCCTGGCATGGGGGCTCCGTGGTGAAGCCAACATGGAGCCCACCACACGGATATAAGGCAGGACCAGGAGAGAAGATTCCCTGGGTTAGAGGAGAAGCCTATGGGTCAAAGATGAGGTTGTCATGTCTAGTAATCTGGACTCTCCATTTTCAAAGGTAATTCATTTTTTCCCTTACCCTTGACATCTGAATTGAGTCTATCTGAATGTGCTGTCATGGTCTTCAATCATCCACTGCTTATAGCAATAGCTTTATTCCTCATTGAATTATGAATATCCCTCCACAAGCCTGATTCTTTGGCTAGATCGTAAAGTCCTTGAGGATGGAGACTACATCTTTTTATCTCTTCAGAGTCCAGTAAAATTTACTAGATAAGAATGGATGCTGGGTGGCCTGGGGCCGCCTAATTCCCTCAGGGTGCCTCACAGCTCCACCCCTCTGCAAGACCACATTTTAAAGCACTTCACCTGTGTCTTGATTTCAGTCAAGTGGAACATTCTGTTGACAGAATGGGATTGCCTGTGGCAATTTCCTCAACGCAACATTGGGAATCACTTCAAGTTTTCCATTTTATCAGGTTACCCCGTCACACCCTGCCCACCCTCTGAAATGGCTTTCCCGTGGCTTTTGCTAATGGTCCCATACCTTGATGCCAGAGAGAGAAACTTAATGGAAGAAAACAGAGGTGCAGAAGAAGTTGCTTCTAAGTCAACTTCGAGATTGCGTTGGTGGGGGGGGGGATGGCATTGTAGGAATATTTTCCCTTAGTTCGATGTGGGTGTCAAAATATCAGGCAAGTTACATTCGCTGGGCCCCTAACATGAAATATAATCTTTTTTTTTTTTTTTTTTGAGGTACGCGGACCTCTCACTGTTGTGGCCTCTCCCGTTGTGGAGCACAGGCTCCGGACGCGCAGGCACAGCGGTCATGGCTCACGGGCCCAGCCACTCAACAGCATGTGGGACCTTCCCGGACCGGGGCACGAACCCACGTCCCCTGCATCGGCAGACGGACTCTCAAACACTGCGCCACCAGGGAAGCCCAAAATATAATCTTTTTAAGACCTCTGTTAAACAAAAAATGTATAATCCAATTGCCTATTAATTGATTCAAGGAGGATAAGAGTTTGTCTCCTCCACAACTCTAAGAGCAAATTAAGGGTGGGGTTTGATGTTTTATTCATCTCCACTTTCCCAAGATTTCTTATTATTTCCACATAATAGGTGCTCAATAAATGTTGTTGACCTATTGTTGAATGAGAGGTCTTTTCCACCTGGGGTTTCTTCTGTTCTGTGGCATTAGGACCACAGCAACAACCACATCTCCATAGCAATAGTGGAGGTAATGGAGATGAATAATACAATAATTTGCAACTCCCAGGTCTCTGAAAAAGAATGTGACTGTTTGGAGTCACAGCAATGAGGACAGCAGATGAAAGAAGTATGAAGGAAGGCAGAATGAGCTGGAAGCCTTAGGTCAGCGCCTAATCTCCAAAGAGCCCACCACCCATATCTTTGTAAATCAGGAACTCAGTGTCAAGGGCTTTATCTTCTCCCAACGGTCCACACCAGCAGTCAAACTCAATACAGCTTCTGAAATATTGGGAGCTATTATTACAGTCGCTCCAGCCTTTTTGTTGTCATTTGGTATGGGCATTTCATGGGTGCTGTGTTGTTTGATCTCCAAACTGTCTTTGACTCCCTCTTGGTCTGAAGTCAGGATTTAAATATAAGGGTGTGTGTGTGTGTGTGTGTACAAAACATATGGCAGCCTTGCTGCTGTGATCTGTAGAGATGGCATGCCTCTGACAACTTCCTTTCTCCCAGAATTCCACTTTTGGGGAGTGCAGGACAGAGAACTCTCTTATTGATCTTGAAACTGAAAGAGTTAGTTCCCCATCACTGCAATTGACAAAGGCTTTTGCAGCTCATTACTCACCAGGTTACATGGCACAATTCATTAAAATTCTGTTTCATTGGCTGCATTTGTAAATAGGCTTGGGGAAGTTTATCACTTCTTGCCTCTTGCAGAGCTTTCCTTCAATGAATGCATTTTTCTTCTCCTTTCTCCTGCTAGAAAAAGTCTGCAATAATTTGCCACAAAATGCGTTATCATTTAAATGCAAAGGAAAATGAAATACTGACTTGGAATCACAGGTTCCTAGATTTCCCCCCCTCCCTTTCTATTTGCTGCTATCTGATTCTGTGGGTTACTTTAATAAATACATTTGCTTCGAGCTCTTGTGACATTAATTTTGTATAAATTGTCAGACTTTTTAGCAGACCTCTGCCCTGTAATTGCTCTTATTTTAATACAAGCAGAAAGGGAAAGATTAAAGGCAATTAAAAAAAATCTCTTTTCCTTTTATTAATACCTAAACATTAAAGAAGTAATTCTTTGGAAAGCGTCCATCTTCAGATGAACCCAGAGCATCTGACAAAGGGCAGGAAACCAGGTATAAGGTTTCCCCCTCAGGTGTGCTGTGAGGTCACTGGCTTACCCTAGAGTAAGGTTTTCCTGTAAAGGACCACACGGTAAATATTTGTGGGCTAGATGGTCTCTGTTGCAGCTACTCAGCTCTGCCATCACGATGCAGAAGCAGAGATAGACAGCATGTGAATGAGCATGGCTGTCCCAATAAAATTTTTTCTATGGACATTGAAAGGAGAATTTCATATGATGTTCAGGTGTCATGAAATTCTCCCCCGACCATCTCCCAACCATTAAAAAATGTAAAACCATTCATAGTTCATGGGCTGTATAAATGCAGGTGGCACGTGGGGTTTGGCCCACTGGCAGGCTGTAGTTTGCTAACCCCTGCCCTAGAGCAGCGGTGTTTCAACTGTGATCCCTCAATGGCCCTGGGGACTTGTGAGATGCAGTAAGAATTTCTCCAGATATCTTCTTGTGTTCTGATACTTCTAACAAAGTCATCCTCTGTCTGGGTTATCCTGGCCACACCAAGGGGGGGATGGTGGGTAGAGCTCTCTTGCCAAGGACATTGTTGTGATAAGGAATGGCACATGGGTATCGAAGGCTGTCTGCTATGTGTCCATTTTCATCAGAGGTAGAGCAGGTAGAGTGCTGATACCTTAGCATCTCCTGAGCATAACAAAGAAGGTTGACGTCCTTTTTATGTAGCGTTGCCTGGGGTGCTCCCTGCACTCTGGACAGAACGTCAGAGGAGAACCAGCCCATCCTGTGACTCAACACTGACATCTCCCTCCTCTGTCAATACCCAGTGAATCTTAGGATCAGTAGCTTGGATTGTCTGATTAAACTTCTCCAAAGCTGAGCCCAACCGTTCCAACTCCTAATAATGATTTGTCCCTGATTCAACATGTGAACAATGACAAGAATAACCCCCTATCGCCCTGGGATCTGCTAATGTGCCTGAACTTCACATTTATTCACTCAGAGCCTTAAAGTGGGACTCTGGGAATAGAGGATGTATATTAATATCCTAATCCCGGAAATGAAGGCTCCAAAGCTCAGAGTTTAAGTTGGTTTGCTAAGCTCTCACAGTTGGAAAGTGACTGAGCCAATTTGTACATTCAGATTCATCAGAAGTAAACGTTTCTCTTTTCTTTTTCTTCTAGGCCACTCTAGGTTTGGAAACTATCAGTTCACTACACTTTCTGAGAAGTAGGCATCAGGAATAAACTGCTTGAAGTATGAGTCTGCATCATGAAATCTCCAGTTCCCCGGGAGCGCTCCAGTGACGGTTCCGCTGGCTACAAGAGCCGGGCCAGGAGTCTCCTCGCCACCCTGACTGGTAATAAGCTGTCTCCAGGGCTCTTAAAGTCGTGCAGAACTGCCATGGGGGCGACTGGCCACTCGTGCTGGGCTCCATTTGCTGTATTTCTTAAACATGGCTGAGCCTGGAAAATCACTCACTGTAGGTTCTATTTCTGTGACTTTTCTGCATCCTTGGAGGGGTTAAAATTGCACCACATTATTGGAGGTCATTTTTCCTTTCTTGTAAAAGAGAAAACACTGGCTTGTTTAAGGCATGGCAACTGGAATTATATTTGCAAAGCTTGAGACTCAGTATTGCATGAAAGATGGCCTTGCAATATTTCTTCTTTTCCTCTTGTACCAGCATCAGGGAAGCTGTGAGTCAAACCCTGCTAGGCAGTGGTGGGAGATGCCCATTGGGAGGCGACTGTCCCTCTCAGTATCTTCTGCATTCAAATGTAGTGGGGGAATTAGCTTCTCCCCCAAATCCATCTCTTCTCCCTTAGCTTTTCTTAGGCCTGGAGGCTGAGACTGATTGCCCAGGGAAGGGGGAAGTGGCCGTTGCCTGGAGCAAAAATGCCAGTGTTCAGCTTGAGTGTCAAATCAAAGATTTTCAAGTCCTGAATACCAAGTTTACAAAAGAGAAAAGAAGGATTTGATCGGGTTTTCCTGAATTGTGTGTTTACATATGGTCCCTGACTAGCCATTTTTCTTTTCTTTCATAGTGAAAGAATTCTTATCTGGCAGAGTACCAGCCAGAATAAAGCTACCTAACCAAGCCTCCCTTGCAGCTGGGAGAGGATGTCACAAAGTCGCAAAGCTGGACCAATGGGACGAAGGTAGACGTGTCATGAGGCAGCTGCTGGGAACCTTCCTTAAAACCTGGTCAGAGTGAACTCCATGCCACATCCTGGACCATGGGGGACGAGGGACCCTCCCCAGGGACGGGGAGAGGTGCAGAGAGGAGTCTGGTCCTGAGGACTTCATAGGGCAGAACTGCTTCACCAGCCACGGAAGGCAGAGCTTTGGCCCCATGACCTTGCCCCTGGTGTTATCCCATGAGTATGTTACATTACATGGTAAAATGGACTTTGCAGATGTAATTAAGGTTACTAATCATTTGACCTTAAGCTGGGAAGAGTATCCTCGATTAATCAGGTGGATAGAATCCAAGTTGTGTGAGTCCTTGCAAGGAGAGATCTTTCTCCAGCTGTCATGGGAAGGGAAATCAGCATTTCAAAGCACGAGAAGATTCGACTTGTGGCTGTTGGCTTGAAGATGAAGGGACTCACCTGTCAAGGCAACAGGACTTCAGCCCCACAGCTTCAATGAACAGAGTTCTGCCAACGACGTGTAAACAGAAGCGGATTCTTTCCCAGAGCTTCCGGGTAAGAGCGCAGCACCGCCCACACCTGGAAGTCAGCTTTTTTAATTTTTTTTAATTTTTTTATTAGTTTCTGCTTTATAACAAAGTGAATCAGTCATACATATACATCTGTTCCCACATCCCTTCCCTCATGCATCTCCCTCCCTCCCACCCTCCCCATCCCACCCCTCCAGGCGGTCACAAAGCACCGAGCTGATCTCCCTGTGCTCTGCGGCTGCTTCCCACTATCTATCTACCTTACGTTTGGTAGTGTATATATGTCCATGCCTCTCTTTCGCTTTGTCACAGCTTACCCTTCCCCCTCCCCATATCCTCAAGTCCATTCTCAAGTAGGTCTGTGTCATTATTCCCGTTTTAACCCTAGGTTCTTCATGACATTTTTTTTTAATTCCATATATATGTGTTAGCATACGGTATTTGTCTTTCTCTTTCTGACTTACTTCACTCTGTATGACAGACTCTAGGTCTATCCACCTCATTACAAATAGCTCAGTTTCGTTTCTTTTTATGGCTGAGTAATATTCCATTGTATATATGTGCCACATCTTCTTTATCCATTCATCCGATGATGGACACTTAGGTTGTTTCCATCTCCGGGCTATTGTGAATAGAGCTGCAATGAACATTTTGGTACATGTCTCTTTTTGAATTATGGTTTTCTCAGGGTATATGCCCAGTACTGGGATTGCTGGGTCATATGGTAGTTCTATTTTTAGTTTTTTAAGGAACCTCCATACTGTTCTCCATAGTGGCTGTACCAATTCACATTCCCACCAGCAGTGCAAGAGTGTTCCCTTTTCTCCACACCCTCTCCAGCATTTATTGTTTCCAGATTTCTTGATGAGGGCCATTCTGACTGGTGTGAGATGATATCTCATTGTAGTTTTGATCTGCATTTCTCTAATGATTAATGATGTTGAGCATTCTTTCATGTGTTTGTTGGCAGTCTGTATATCTTCTTTGGAGAAATGCCTATTTAAGTCTTCTGCCCATTTTTGGATTGGGTTGTTTGTTTTTTTGCTATTGAGTTGCATGAGCTGTTTATAAATTTTGGAGATTAATCTTTTGTCAGTTGCTTCATTTGCAAATATTTTCTCCCATTCTGAGGGTTGTCTTTTGGTCTTGTTTATGGTTTCCTTTGCTGTGCAAAAGCTTTGAAGTTTCATTAGGTCCCATTTGTTTATCTTTGTTTTTATTTCCATTTCTCTAGGAAGTGGGTCCAAAAGGATCTTGCTGTGATTTATGTCATAGAGTGTTCTACCTATGTTTTCCTCTAAGAGTTTGATAGTTTCTGGCCTTACATTTAGGTCTTTAATCCATTTTGAGCTTATTTTTGTGTATGGTGTTAGGGAATGATCTAATCTCAAACTTTAACAATTGTAAATATTTATGCACCCAACATAGGAGCACCTCAATACATAAGGCAAATACTAACAGCCATAAAAGGACAAATCGACAGTAACACAATCATAGTAGGGGACTTTAACACCCCACTTTCACCAATGGACAGATCATCCAAAATGAAAATAAATAAGGAAACACAAGCTTTAAATGATACATTAAACAAGATGGACTTAATTGATATTTATAGGACATTCCATCCAAAAACAACAGAATACACATTTTTCTCAAGTGCTCATGGAACATTCTCCAGGATAGATCATATCTTTGGTCACAAATCAAGCCTTGGTAAATTTAAGAAAATTGAAATTGTATCAAGTATCTTTTCCGACCACAATGCTATGAGACTAGACATCAATTACAGGAAAAGATCTGTAAAAAATACAAACACATGGAGGCTAAACAATACACTACTTAATAACGAAGTGATCACTGAAGAAATCAAAGAGGAAATTAAAAAATACCTAGAAACAAATGACAATGGAGACACGACGACCCAAAACCTATGGGACGCAGCAAAAGCAGTTCTAAGGGGGAAGTTTATAGCAATACAATCCCACCTTAAGAAACAGGAAACATTTCAAGTAAACAACCTGACCCTGCACCTAAAGCAATTAGACAAAGAAGAACAAAAAACCCCCAAAGTTAGCAGAAGGAAAGAAATCATAAAGATCAGATCAGAAATAAATGAAAAAGAAATGAAGGAAATGATAGCAAAGATCAACCAAACTAAAATCTGGTTCTTTGAGAAGATAAACAAAATTGACAAACCATTAGCCAGACTCATCAAGAAAAGAAGGGAGAAGACTCAAATAAATAGAATTAGAAATGAAAAAGGAGAAATAACAACTGACACTGCAGAAATACAAAAGATCATGGAAGTCAGCTTTGAGAGGCTTTAAGCAGAGAACACAGCCGAGCCACGCTGAGCCTGGACTTCTGATCCACTCGTCACTGTGAGATAATAACTTCACCTTGTTTAAAGCTGCTACGTTTGTGGTAATTTGTGACATGGCAATAGAAAACAGATATGCTAACCTTCGTGTAAGTGGAAAACAAATCTTATTATTTGGATCTTTTATCAGTTGCAGCCAAACCTAGTCACGACTCATGCACATATCAAGAATCCAGAGTTGAGTTTTTGGCCCTAGAGACAGTGGTGGAGCAGCAAACGATGCTCCTGTACAAGGGGCTGGGCTGAGGAAGGGAGAGTGGAACGCAAGCATGTGGATCAAGCATCCTTTATGTGCCCCTTTCTTTATGTGGGAAGGAGGCAGATGAACAGAGGCTTCCAGAAAGGCTTGGGTGAGTCCCAGAGCGGGAGGTTTGTACTGGCTCTTCAGGCAGAGCCTGGGAAAGACCATACACTTCTCAGAAAAGAAACTGGGGGGTTGCCACTTCTCACCTGGCACCAGAAAGCAAAGAAAAAATGCTTGGAGATGAGTGTGAGATGTGACTCCCAGGTTCTCAGGGTCTTGGGTAAGCCATCCCTAGAAGGTGGGGATCCCATGGGAGTGATGCTGGCCTCAGGTTCTTGGAGTAATGACAGCTCCAGTGAGAGAGCTGAGTGAGCAGAAAGGACCAGAGCCATAGACACCCAGCTTCGTAGTTGGTCCAGTGGGGAAAGAGCCACTCTCTCAGAGCATCAGGACCCTAACATTTCCTGGCATCCACATGCCATTTGAGGAAGTAGGAAGGAGAGAGAGATAGATTCTTAAAGAGAGGAGACATTCAGGAAGACTAATTACGCAAATACTTTCGACTGACAAGATCGAGGTTTTACAGGCATCCTGCAATCAATAAAGGTTCAAGAACAAGATAAGTTGAGAAAGAAAATAATGGTGGTGAGAGATTTTTTTCTTTTCTTACATTTTGCTCATATTGTATAGTTTTCTAGCCTGTGACATACAGATTTATCCTTTCTACATTTTTGGTTCTTTCTCCCCACCATTTTCATCCTTTAGTTTCAAAGACTTTTCTTCTTATTAGAAACAAAACAAAACATAATTCTGTGTCACCACTGGGCTGAGTGCTACTGAGTTAGTCTATTTGCTTGTTTTTCCTTTTTAAATTGCTCACTATACTGGCATACAAAATAATAGATGTGATGGTATTTTTAGTTTAAGAACTGCAATTAATAGAATAAATATCCATCCTGAATTTTGTGTTGATTACATCCTTGTTTTTCTTTATTGTTTCACCACATCTGTATACGTTCTTTAATATACAGTGTTTAGTTTTACCTGCTTTTGACTCTATATTGATTGAATCATGTAGTTTCCCACGGGCTTCTTTCATTCAACCGAGGCTTCAGTCCATCTGTGTTTGTGTGTGTGCCTGTGCTGGTTTTTATTGCTATATTGTGTTCTATTGAATAAATATGCCAACATTTATTTATTCATTCTATTGAAGAGGGCCAATTAGGTAGTTTTTAGGGGTTTTGCTGCTGAGAAAGCGTTGCTATAAACACTTTCACAGTTTCCTGGTGCACGTTAATAAACGTTGCTCTAGGGTGAGACTCCGACAGGAATTGCTGGGTTGTGGGTTACATGCATGTCCATCTTTGCCAGATCGTGACAAAGCGTCTTCCAACAATGGGGGTGTTTAACCCAATGTGGCACATGTTCCTTCCTTTATGGGACTCACAGCACAGCTGGGGAGACAAGAGCAGCCTTCAGGAATAAGCTAGTGTCCATACGAAGTAATTAGGAGCTATGGGGTTCATTTAAGACATTAAAAAGAGAGCCCTATTACTCAGCCATAGAGAAGAATGAAATAATGCCATTGGCAGCAACATGGATGGACCTAGAGATTATCATACTAAGTGAAGTAAGTCAGACAGAGAAAGACAAATACCATATGACATCTCTTATATGTGGAATCTAAAATACAACACAAATGAACCTATCTACGAAACAGAAACGGTTTCACAGACATAGAGAACAGACTTGTGGTTGCCAAGGGGGAGGGGGGTGGGGGATGGAAGGAGTGGGAGTTTGGGATGAGCAAATGCAAACTAGTATATAGGGAATGGATACACAACAAGGTCTTACTGTAGAGCACAGGGATATAGAGTCAACATCCTGTGATAAACCATAACGGAAAAGAATATGAAAAAGTAATTATACATGTATAACTGAGTCATTTTGCTGTGCATCTGAAACTAACACAACATTTTAAATCAACTATACTTTAATTAAAAAAAGAGAGAGAGAGCTCTGTGGAGGTCTCGTGATATTTCTGCAGAGAAATCAGCCCATGGCGGGGAAGTCTTCCACTGTGGAGGAGGGGCAGGAAGTGATTACTTGACACACAGAAGAAGGAGAATGTTGGAAATAACACAGGGCAGCTGGGGAGGAAAAGATGACAACTATAATGGTAATAAATAACCCTCCTTCGGTGAGAATGGTGGAGGGCACGGGCAGGAGTGAGCATGGCTGGGTGCTGGCTGCACTCGAGCAAGTGCACTCCTCATCAAGAGCTGCGATTCCCTCTGTCTGGGGAGTCTGTCTGGGCTGGTCCCCCTTTGGTGGCTCTTCCTGGTCACATCTCCTCCTGGCTTCTCTGCATCGCTGTGCTCCGTGGCCGGTTCTCAGGGGTCTGGGCATCCTGTTTAAGGTTCGCTTACTCTGTCGCCAGGATGTCTAGTCCATTCCTCCCCTGAAGTCAGTCAGTGAGAGGCACAGGAACAAGTGTATCTTCACATATGGGGAATGTGAGCTGTGCACGAAAACTTCAGGGTGTGATGAGAGATTATGACAGTCGGAAAGCATCCTATTTGGGTATCAGAGAAGACTGCTGAGGAAGGGACATTTTACCTGAGAGCTGCAGAATGAGCAGGAGCGAGCCAGATGAAGGGATGGCAGGGGTAGGGTGGGGTCTGGAGCCTTCCAGGCTTGTGGAGTAACACGTGCAAGCACCCTGAGGTCAGACGGTTGGGCCAGTGTGACTGGAGCATGTAAGTGAGGGGCAGAGTGACCTCAGGTGAGGCTAGAAGTGGGAGAGAGGAGGCAAGGGGACTCCTCTAGGGATTTCGCCCTAAGTGTAAAGTGGAGATGCTGAGGGCTTGAGCAGGGAGTGAGGCATCCCAGCGGGGGCGTGTGGGAAGCCAGGCAGGACAGCAGGGGTGGCAGCTGCGAGGTTGCTGGAGGGGCTGCTGCAGCGGGTGGACCAGCTCAGAAATCCTGGTGGCTCCCTTCCTCCCATCTGCTACTGGAGTTGGTGCCGCTTCAACACCCACTGCTCTCTTTCCTCTTTCTTTTCGTTTATTTGTTTCTCACTATTTCAGTGAGCATCCTAAGTTCTTCGAGAATCGCTGGACTTTTATAGACTTCACCCTGGCAGTCAGAGTGCCTCTTCTGGTTGGGAAATTAACCACAACAGGGGTGGAACACAGGGGTGTTTGGTATTTGACTGTATTTTATTGATAATGAAAAGTTTTGTTTTCCTTAGAGCAAAATCTTGAACTCCTTCCTTCCATCCTTTTTTTTTTGGCCGCACTGTGCGACATGCAGGATCTTAGCTCCCCGACCAGGGATGGAACCCGTGCCTCCTGTAATGGAAATGCGGAGCCCTAACCAGTGGACCACCAGGGAAGTTCCTGTTCCTTCCAACTTTTATTTGAATGCGTCTGTCCTCCTAGCCCTAATCTCCGTCTCCAGTATTTGATTAAATTTGGCCCAAGGACTGCTCTTTAGAAAACAAGCAGGACTTTGGATGTCCTTTGTATCACTCAGTGGCCATGGCAGGGTGTGTACAGAGCAGACGTAAATACAACAAGTGTGAATACTTGTCGTTGGCATTCCCTCCTCCAACATGTGCCAACATGTCCATTTTCAAGTGCAGGTAATCATTGTTAAGTTGACACTAAAATGAAGAAAGAAAAAGGCCAAACCCCAGATTCTGTCTCCCAGGGGTAGAAAGCATAGACCCAGGCATCAGAATTCCTTCCCTGAATACATATTGAGTGCATGGTGCCATGTGAAACACAATTTCTACCACTACCAGCCTCACTGCTGATGGACAGAAGACACAGAAGGATGTGGGAGCCAGGTGGGCTAGAAGCAGTAAGGAAGGGCCCGTGGAGGGAGTGGTTTCCCCTCTCTGGGGGGGTCAGGAGAGCTTTCTAGATGAGGCAGCGTCCTCTGATGAGGTCTCCAGTCCCAGTCCTTGGGAGCGCATCTAATCCCGGAGCACTTTCTTTTCCTGGCAGCAAGCAGAGAAAACAGTGCCCTTGAAGCTGTATACCGGTCTGCATCCCTGTCCTTTGAAGTAAAAGACTTTAGTATCCCAGGCCTCCCTTCAGTCTCTAAGGGCTGGCTTAGTGAGGTGGATGGACCTAGAGTCCGTCATACAGAGTGAAGTAAGTCAGAAAGAGAAAAACAAATACCATATGTTAACTCATATATATGGAATCTAAAAAAAAAAAAAGGTTCTGAAGAACCTATGGGCAGGACAGAAATAAAGACGCAGACATAGGGAATGGACTTGAGGACACGGGGAGGGGGAAGGGTAAGCTGGGACGAAGTGAGAGAGTGGCATGGACATATATACATTACCAAATGTAAAATAGATAGCTAGTGGGAAGCAGCCGCATAGCACAGGGAGATCAGCTCGGTGCTTTGTGACCACCTAGAGGGGTGGGATAGGGAGGGTGGGAGGGAGATGCAAGAGGGAGGGGATATGGGGACATGTGTATGCATGTGGCTGATTTGCTTTGTTGTGCAAGAGAAACTAACACACTATCGTGAAGCAATTATACTCCAATAAAGATCTATTTTAAAAAAAGAGTTAATTATTAGGAATGTGAAGATTCCTTCACATTCTGTGTAGAAACAAAGAATAGCTGTTGGGCTGGGGAACTGGGAACAATTTAGACTATAAGTCAGCCATATGCAGAGTCACCGAACTTAAGAGTTCCCTGAAAGATACAGATAGAGGCCTGACACAGATTCCTAAGTCGTTTTTATAGGAAGCAGACCCCCCACCAGATGAAAACTACTGACTACGACAACATAGACACTAGACTGGTTGAAACCAGAAGGTGGATGATGCTTGAAAATTCACCTTAAGGCCAGCCAATCCGAGAATTGTGCACAAGCTGATCATGCACCCTGCAGCCCCCTCCCTCCAAATGCCTTTAAAACCCCTTCCCTGAAAGCCACTGGGGAGGCTGAGTCTTTTGAGCATGAGCTGCCTGTTCTCCTTGCTTGGCGCCTGCAATAAACACCGTACTTGTCTTCACCACAACCCGGTGTCAGTAGGTTGGCTTTACTGCTCGTGGGCGAGTGGACCCAAGACTGGTTCAGTAACACTCTTGCCTATCCTGCAGAGCTTTTGTGGAAGTCAAATCAACTAATTTATATGAAACGCTTTGTTGTAATTTTTTGGATATCAGGGTTTCACAGATGTGGTCGGGTACACCTCTGGCCACTCTGCCCTTTTGCAGAAGCTTTTGGCCTGTGGCACTGCTCTGTCATCTCAACTCCAAGCCTGTCAGGTCCTGAGTGAGTCCCCCATCCATGCAGGTGGACCTTCCAATACACTGGGCACTCCCTCGGCTCCTGTAATTCTTTCCCCCACTCCACCTCAGCCAGCCCCTGACCGGTCACACGATAGAGCTCGCCAGAAATTGCTCCACATCTAGAGTTTTGCTAATTCCAGCCTCCTGCTGTCTGATCACAACTTTCTGTTCCCTGGTTGCTCATTTAATGATTCCCTTTACGCTGGTTCTTCAGTCTTATCAGGCCCTCTGTGCCACTGACTATTTTGCCCTCTGCTAATCCATCCGCTTGCTTTTTAAAGAGATTAGATTCCCACGCACGTCTTTCTGATATTCTGACCTTCCCTGGGCAAAACTCACCCTGCATGAAAGTGGCCATTTTTTTCACCCCACCTGCAAAAACATGGCATAACCACATCTCCAAGAAAGCAAAATTGATATTACTATAAATTCTTGATTACTGGTCTCAGGGATATCGCCAAGTTTCTCAGGACGATGCACTGTCCCACAAACAGCCTCTCCCCCACCCCCACCCCCAATTTGAGCAGAGCATCTTGTCTCTTCTCAGAGAAAAGTGAATTCATCAGACTTTCCCACCATCTCACATCCACATATACTCACAGCTGGACCCATTCTTTCTCCCTTTCTTCTTCTTCTTTTTTTAAAAAACATTATTTTAATTTATTTATTTAATTCATTTTATTGGAGTATAGTTGATTTACAATGTTGTATTAATTTCTGCTATACAGCAAAGTGACTCAGTTACACATAGCCATACATTTGTTTCTTCTAACCACTGCTTGTGTTGGGTGCTGTGTTGCAGTGTCCAGTCCTGACCACCCCCCCCACACCCAGCAATGGAGGACTTTAGCCAGCTCCTGGGAAAACTGCCTGCAGAAAACCATCCGGTGTCACCTCATTCAGGGGGTGCCTCAGCTGATGAGAAACCTCTTGGAAAGGGTCTGGGAATGATCCACGCCAAGGAGTGGGAGCCAGAGTGCCCCCACCCAGCAACCTAGTCGGGGAATTTGGATTTCTTGTATCTGCAAATCTGGGCTCTGTGGGTTTCAAGGTCCTGGTCCCCCAAAGAGGAACACTCTACCGCAGGACACAATGAGGTTCCCGTTGGCCAGCAAACTACAGCTGCCACCTGGGCACTTTGGCTACTTGTGTGAAAACACCCACAGGCAAGGCAAGGGGCCACCATCTTGGTAGAGGCCATTAACATTGATCATCAGGAGTGGAAAAGACTGGGGCTGGGAGGAATTGTGTGGCATTCAGGTTATCCATTTGGGGCTTCTTGGCATTCCTTTGCCCAATGATAGCAATGAATGGACAAGACCAGTGCACCAACTCTGCCTGGGTAGGGCATGGTGATTGGGGGCTCAGGCCCCTCGGGAATGACATTGGGGTCATGCCACCAGGTGAGGTACCAAGACCAGCAGAAGTGTGGACCTAGGTAAGGAAAATCGAGAATGGCTGGTGGGGAGGCGATGATGAGTTTCAACTTGGGGCCCGAGGTCAGATGCTGCGACAGGGCTTCTGATTGTTCCCACTAACCCTTCTGAATTTTCCCCTGACAGAGTAGCCCACCAGGATCCTGGAGGAACTGTCCCGAGACTCACACCAAAAGGATCCGAGTGTCGTAAGATGTGGGTGTGATGGATACTGGGATGTGCCGTCAGGGCCCCCTGCAGGAGTGTAGGACTCACACCCCAGCTGCTTTGTGTGCAGCCCAGCTCTTCCTGGGGTGACCTCCATCTAATGACCCATCAGTCTGGGGGTATAAAAGTCTGGCTTTCTCTTCCAGAGCCTTGTAGCAACCAAGGCATTGGTACCCTGGGCCAGGAGTGAACACCGGGGAAGAGAGTCCTTTGAGGAACAGTGACCTTGGGTTGAGGGGCACAGTCAGCTCTCATGACCTTGCAGGGATGGGGCTGATGAAGATACGTCTTGACCTCTCTCTTCTCCTTCTCTTGAGTTCCTGCCGGGGCTCCTCATTGGCCAAATCCACACAGGAGCCATGGCTCCACAGGTCAGCCCCCAGGGCAGAGAGCAGGGTGGGGGAAGAGGGTGGAGATGGCATGCATCCCAGAGGGCAAATGGAGGACACCCCCCCCCCCCACAGCAGCCTCCGTAACCCTGTAGTCATTGGACACCTTCTCTTCCTGCCCTTGCCGTGCCTTCCATGGTACCACGCTTTTGGGATCCCTTTCCTGGCTTCTCGGGGCACTTTTTGTTTCCTTTGCAGCATCCCCTTCTGTACTCAGCTATGAAGTGGGGAGGGGGGGGTCCTCTTCCAGCCATGGCTTTTCTCTCCTCTCTCCTTTCTCATCCCTTCCTCTTCCCCTTTTCTCCTCTAGTTTCTTTTCTCTCCTGTCCTCTTCCCTTCCCTTTCCTCCTCCTCCTCCTCCTTTTCTCACTCTTTCCTGGCATATGGCTTCCACATCGGTGGTTTAAATGATCTAAGGTTCTAGCCAGTCCAGACCTTGCCCCTGAGCTCCAAAACCCTAAGTCGGACAGCTCACCCCATGTCTCATCCCCAGTTGTGCATCAGACCTCAAACTCCACATGGCCAAGGCAGGACACAGGAACTTCCTCCCCAGCCTGCCCTCTGCCAGCCGTCTCTAACATCCATCCAATTACAGAAACCAACGAGCTAGGAGTTAACCTTCATACCTCCCCCTCTTTGCACCTTCAAATCCTTTCCGCCATCAGGTCGTGGCTGATTTTGTCAACTCAGCATTCCTGGGATGCACCATTCTTTCCCTCTCTGCCATCACCACCCTAGTCCCTTCCACTGACATCTGTGATGTCCTAGGTAGTCTCCTTATTTCACTTGGGTGGCTCTTTCACCATCCGCCACACTGCATATTCAGTGTTCTTTTCTTTTTTGTTGTTGGTTTTTTTTTACATCTTTATTGGAGCATAATTGCTTTACAATGGTGTGTTAGTCAGTGTTATTTTCAATTCAAATTGAATCATGACACCAGACCCTGCTGAAGAGTCCTCATTGGCTGCCCATTGCTCTCAGTGTAACGATCCACATTCTTCAATTGATCTGGTCTGACTTTCACCTTCCCTCACTCTCGTGCTTCTTAACAACATTGGTGCACCTTCCTCTGTGCTGATACAGGGCCTCGTCACCTGTGTCTCTTGGTCCCCCAGCAGCCTGTGACCATGAGCGCCTACCCAGTCTCCAGATAACAGAGCGGAAGACTTTGCTTCCAGGCCAAGATGTTTTTTGTTTGTTTGTTTGTTTTTGTCCGAGCTGCGTGGCTTGTGGGATCTTAGTTCCCCAAACAGGGATCGAACACTTGCCCCCTGCAGTGGAAGCACAGAGTCCTAACCACTGGACCACCAGGGAATTCCAAGATGGTTTAAAAAATTTTTGTTTTATTCAAGTATAGTTGATTTACAATGCTGTGATAATTTCTACTGTACAGCAAAGTGATTCAGTTATACACACACATGTATACATCTTCTTTTTCATATTCTTTTCCATTATGGTTTATCACAGGATATTAAATATAGCTCCCTGTGCTCTACAGTAGGACCTTGATGTTTATCTATTCTCTACATAATAGTTTGCATCTGCTAATCCCTAACTCCTGATCCATCCCTCCTCCATTATTTAAAAAAAAAAAATATTCTCATGGTACCACATTCCTCTCCCTCAGGGCACTCTGTAATTGCACATTCAATTGTGTGGCTCTCTCTTGAAAGCCTCCTTCCTACTGAACCTTGAGTGGGCACCAGGTCTGTTTTTGCTCAGCATTTTCTCTGGATCTCCTGGCATGGGAAACCTCGGTCAATGATTGGCTGACTGGTGCATGCTCTTAACCCCACCCACTCCATGCACTCCATCTAGAAAACATGGGGCCTGGAGCTCATAAGAGCCTAGACATCCTGAAGGAAAAAGCATCTGTATGCTATTTACAAGGTGGAGAAAAAAGACTACATTCACACTAATTTCTAAAGAGTTGGGTTGTTTGTTTTGTTTTGAGATGTATTTATCTGCTGAGAGCTTTGAGTAGCACACACCCTAAGGGGCAGTGATTATTTGCTAATTAACTTTGTTGATTAATGGTAAATGAACATTGGGTTGCAGTTAAAAACTTGTGAGCCCACCCCACTTGCTTTTGGGTAGTCAGATCTGCTTTCAGGGAGATTTCCCTGACTTAATGCCTGCTTTTGGTGTCACACTCTATCCGGCAGAGCCAAATCGGGAGACAATTTCCTTTCTTCAGAGTGGTCTCGCTTACATATTTCGTACTTCGGGAAGTGACAGCCATGCAACCCTCCCCCTCTCACCTGCCATAACCCTAACCCTAACCCTAACCCTAAACCTAACCCTAACCCTAACCCTAACCCTCCCCTGCTCCCAATGATACAGGCTGGGACCTGGGGCCTGGAACCCTTTGCTGCAGTGCTTGCACCTGGACAAATGTCTCCAAGCAACAAAATGCAACGAAACTATAAGGGACTAAAAATAACTGCATGCATGTGCAGTTGGGGCAAATTATGACAAAAAGACCCAAAATTCAACTGCCACTTCTGAAGATCTGGGAGCAAAAGCAGGGTACTATGCATGACCCCTGCATTCAACACCACCTAAGGAGTGGGCAAAACACCTAAGCCACCCTTCCAGCCCAACCCCTGGACACACTCTTACCTTCACCCCATATAAGGAACCAGCTTGCCCCACCTTGGGGAGTGAGCAAGGGAAACTGTTACTTGTTTTCGATCCCCACTGCTGCAGCAGGGGCCCCAATAAAGCCTTGCCTGAATTTCTTGTCTGGCCTCTGATCAATTTCTATTGATTAAGGAGGCCCAAAACCCTGGTCAGTAACACCAACGGTGGTTGAATGATCTCTGTTTATTTTTGTGAAAGTCAGAGATGTTAAGAAATATGAGCTAAAACTTGGAGACAAGACAAAAAGATGACAGCTTATCTCTTCAGCATCATGCTGGAGAAGTACTTCCCCAAGTGTGGGCTGGGAAATCCCTGGGCATGCCAAAACCCTCGCAGGGTGTCTGTGAGCTCAAAACTATTTTCATGATACCATGAAGATGTTATTTGCATTTTTTGCTGGGTTGACATTTGCACATGGGACAAAACCAATAGTGGGTAAAATGGCTCGTACCTTAGCACAAATCATAGCCCTCATTATTGCATACCCACATACTCACAGTAAAAAAAAAAATCTGTTTCACTGACAAAATCAGTGGTGATATTAATGAATTTTTTGCTATAGTATAATGAAGGGAGTCAACATTTGGAAGATCTGTAGAATTCACTGAATCAGCATTTCCTAAATGACCAATCATGAGAAAATAATGCATGGGTAAAATATCCATTTAAAGTATAAGGTGGACCAAGGGATTTTACTGTAACAATACAAAAAGCTATTGATGTGGTTTCAGAACAAAAGTTACTCATATTGCTCATCACAACTTACAAGGAGAAATGACCACTTGTTTAGTTTTAGTGAAGTGTCAAAGAAAATGATCCAGAAAGATCTAGAAGGGTTATTAAAATACCCCTCCTCCCTGTTCTGACAGCATATATGGGTGAGGTTGGATTTCCTTTGTCTACTCAACCAAAATGACATGTAGTAACAGACTGAATGCAGAAGCAGATATGAGAGTCCAGCTGTGTTCTATTAAGCCAGACAGCAAAGGAAATTTACAAAAATGTAAAACATGCCCACTTTTCTCACTAAAAATTTTTTTTGTTGGAAAATAGTTACTTTTCATAAAAGTATGTTATTTGCAATTTAAATTAACATATAATGGGTTTATTATTATTATTTTAAAATACTATTTAAAAGTCTTTAGTTTTAATTTTTATCACAGCAATTGTATTTAAATTTTTTTTTTTTTTTTTGGTACACGGTCCTCTCACTGTTGCGGCCTCTCCCATTGTGGAGCACAGGCTCTGGACGCGCAGGCTCAGCAGCCATGGCTCACGGGCCCAGCCGCTCCGCAACACGTGGGATCTTTCCAGACTGGGGCACCAAGCTGTGTCCCCTGCATCAGCAGGTGGACTCTCAACCACTGCGCCACCAGGGAAGCCCTAAAAAGTCTTTAGTTTTAACTTTTATTACAGCAATTTTTATTACAGCAATTATTGCACAAAGCTCTTGGGGGTGCCCTTCTGCTGGATTCTCCAATGATCAGTTAAGTAAAACTTTGACATGTGCTCACTCTTGGCAGGCAAATTATGTCCTTAAAAACATGATGGGAATATCATCTTGACAAGGGACAAGGGTAAAAATGTTGGTAGAACTGTCTACCACACCTCACCTCCTTGTTATGCACAATGGAAAGGACACCAGCCCAGAGACCCCTCTGAATGCCCAGGGCCCACCTCTCCGGCTGCACCCTTGTCTGCCTCCCAGACTGAGATGTCTCACCTGGACACAGGGTTCCAAAGCCCATCACACAGGGCTGTGACACAAGTAAAGTGCCTGCCCCTTGTCTTGTCTAAGTGCCTGCCTCTTGTCCAAGCCTCAGTGATCACAGTGTGTTGGTCAGCCACAGCAGAATACCACAGACCTGGTGGCTTAAACAAAAAATTTCTTTTCTCACCATTCTGGAGGCTGAAACTCCAACATCAAAGTGCTGTCATATTGGTTTTCTCTAAGGACCATTATGGAAGCATTGTTTCCAGGCCTCTCTCCTTGGCTTGTAGGGGGTCACCTCCTCAATGTGTTCTCACGTGGTCTTTCCTCTGTGCACGTGAACCCCAGGTGGCTCTTTGTGTGCCCACATTTCCTCTTCTTATAGGGACACAAGTGACAGCAGATCAGGGCCAACCCTAAAGACCTCATTTTAAGTTAACTACCTCTCTAAAGGCCCCATCTCCAATCCATTCACTTTTTGAGGTCCTGAGGATTAAGGCTTCAACATATGAATATTGGGGGGAACACAACTCTGCCACAACACTGGGTCAGCTGCGTATTACCTCTTCTGTGTAGCAAACACCCAGAACAGCTCAGTGGCCCTCAATAATACATAGTTATTTTGCTCACTGACCCTGACTTGGCTGGCCCACATTCCTAGGGGCTGGCTGGACATTGGCTTAGCCAGAAAGGCCTTGGCTGGGACCACTGAGATGGCTGGGCTCTATTCCCCTGTGCTTTCTGTTTCAGTAGGTTACCCTGACCATGTCCTTCTCAAGGTGATGGGAAATGGCAAAGCAGACCAAGTTCAGAGTGAAGACACCTTTAAGGCCTCTGCTTGTGTCATGTACTTTTACACCCCACTATTTAAAGCCAGATGCTATAGACTGAATGTTTGAGTCCCCCTCCAAATTCATCTGCTGAAGCATAATGCTCAATGTGCTGGTATTAGTGGGTTGGGCCTTTGGGAGGTGATTAGGTCATGAGGGTGGGCCCCCATGAATTTGATCTGTGTCCTTATAAGAGACACCCCAGAGCACTCCCTCACCCTTTCTGCTCTGTGAACGTACAGGGAGAAGATTGGGGTCTGTGAACCAGGAAGTGGGTTCTCACCAGTTACCAAATCTGCCAGTTTCTTGACTTCCCTTCCTTTAGAATGGTGAGAAATGAATTTCTATTGTTTATAACCATCCTGTTACAGCAGTCCTAACAGACTAAGACACCAGTCATATGGCCAAGCACAGAATCAGAGTAGGAGGGCACCACAAGGTCACAGAGCAAAGGGTGGGAATGTGGGGATGGGAGGGTTAAAGCTGGGGCCATTAATGCAATCAGGCTACCACAGACCCTTAGTGCACAGAGTGGTCATTGTTCTGCTATTTAAGTCCTGCTTGAATCTGTTTGAATTTCCATTTGCTTCCATCTTATAAGGAATTAGACATGTTTGTTATGTACTGACTGTATTCTAGTCATTTTATCATACTGTTCCATTTAATTTTCCCAACAACCCTAAGAAGTAGGCATTATTATTATTTTTTTTAATATATTTTATTGAAGTACAGTTGATTTACAATGTTGTGTTAATTTCTGCTGTACGGCAACGTGATTCAGTTATACATGCATATACGTTCTTTTTCATATTCTTTTCCATTATGGTTTATCACAGGATATTAGAATATAGTTCCCCTTCCTATACAGTAAGACCTTGTGTTTATCCATTCTATAAATAATAGTTTGCATTTGCTAATCCCAGACTCCCACTCCATCCCTCCTCCAACCCTGCCCGCCATCCCTTGCTGACCACAAGTCTGTTCTCTATGTCTGTGAGTCTGTTTCTGTTTTGTAGATAGGTTCATTTGTGTCATATTTTAGATTCCACATATAAGTGATATCATATGGTATTTGCCTTTCTCTGTCTGGCTTACTTCACTTAGTATGATAATCTCTAGGTCCATCCACATTGCTACAAGTGGCATTACTTCATTCTTTTTTATGGTGGAGTTGTATTCCATTACATATATATACATATCCCATCAAGAAGTAGACATTATTATCCACCTTTAACAGATGAGGAAACTGAGGCTTAGAAAAGTTAAATAACTCATCCCAAATGACTCTGTAGGAAAAAAAAAAATGTTTGAAGCTAGAGCCTGAGAGCTTTTTCCCTCACCAGCAATTTTTAAACCTTTCCATCAGAATTACTCTATGGGCAGAGGAGAGTGAATTCGTACCCCTAGGGGGCCTGAGGGCTACTGCCCAAATTATCCATAACAGTATGAAAATTCTTAAAAGTTCTACATTTTCTCTTAAAAATTAATATGAATTTGCCATTCTACTCCATCACATTTCCTTTTAGCTATAAAAACTGCTGATATCTTTAAGCAGAATAGATGTTCCTGGAAGAAATGCATGTTTATTGAGCATCTTGCAGACCCCTGGCATGCAGCTGTGTTCCCTGGGAGCTTGCCCAACTAAGTTTGAGAGGCATGGCATAGCACCAGGCAGCCTTCCTGGAACAATAAAATTGAATGCCAGACCTTGTTTGGTCGTTAGTATGCATCACTGCAAATGGATATGACAGATTTCTGGCATCTCCTGTCACTTTTTTTGACATTCCCAGACACTTCACTGGTCCTACATTTAATTTGTCAATGGAATTCCTTGAAGAAGTAAGGAGCAACCTAACAAGGAAAGGGCAGCATTGATTCTGGGCTTTTGAGGTCTGCTGCTTAAATGTTCCTTTAGAACTGACCCATTTGCTTTCAGAGCTCTATTACGTATTGACATAAAAACTGGCTTCAAGTGTGCTTTAGTGGTGAAAGCTATCTATCTCAACATCCTGTTAGGACACAGTATTTTCTGTGCCTTCAAGGAGCTCAGAGTTTCCTTTTAACAGCACTCAAGGTCACCTTGTGACCTCATGGTAGAGTTGGAATATCACTTGGTGGATTTTTTACAGTTTTGGTCTTCAAGGCAACATGTAAATGAGTCTCTGGTTAGAACCTTGAGTTTCTGGTTAGAACCTAGAGTATCTGGTTAGAACCTAGAGTATCTGGTTAGATGGTAGTGATAAAAGTATGGGTTTCCTAAGTCTTCCAGAAACTGTTCAGGTCATTGTCATACACCTGTGACCCACAGAATATGCATTAGCATTTTGGGATCAGCTCAAAATCTGGTTTGTAGTAGATGCCACTGGTGCTCTGATTTGCATTCTCTTGACCTCACCTCTGTGTTCAGCCACAACAGGGGTGGACAGTTCTGTGCAGGCTTTGACTCTGTTTCTGCTGTTGGTGTCTGGCCTTAAGAATGTGCTCCTTGACTTGGCCTTCTGCCCTAGGGCTCTTTCAATCACGTGCAGTGTGTGTGCAGATGTGCAGGGGAGTTAAGCCCTGCAGGATCAATCCTTTACCAGTGGGGACAGGACCTGACCAGACCAATGTTCCTGTCTCTCATCCTCCTGGCAAATAATCATGAGGGGCACTGTGTGTACTGCTCAGGGGGTCCTTTTGGACTAGGAGTTCCCGTTGCCTGTAGCAGTGACCTTGGCAATGCCATCTTTGCTTGGCTTTTCCTCCTTCCCTGTCTCAGTCTCCCCAGCCCTTGTTTCCTGGGATCACCCCCAGCACAGGTGGCCTGAACCCAAGTCTTTGCTCTCCAGGGAACCCAAGCTAAGACACTCTCCTCTCTAGCTGGGTTCCTCTGGGCAAGTTGCTTTGCTTTTCTGGTTTCTCCCAGTTGCCTCAACTCTTTGAGGACTGAAGTTCCTTCCAGCTTTGAAAGTCTATAATTCTCTTTGAATGTCTCTTCCCTCCTGGGGACATCTTTCTCTTCACCATTCATTCATAAGCCAAACCTTGACATCCAAATTGGTTGGTTCTCCAGTTTCAGATGAGCCACTTTATACTCCTGAATGCTCTGAAAGGATGACAAGAATTGCCCCTCCTTGGAGACCTTTTCCTCTCCTCTGTGTAGGACACTCATGGCGTTGCATTTTGGAAACAAAAAGCAGGCATTCTTTGAAACCTGGGCTTTAGCGCCAAGATACTGAGGCTCATTGTGAAGTTTAGAGTCAGCTTTTTCTTACTGACAGTTTTTCTTCCTTTAAAAAAAATGTTGCCTCTCCTTCATATCATTTTACTAATGAAAGGCTGCCCGTCTAGAAAAGGCTACTGGCTGCCTGACATGGAGACTTTGCTCTCCCTGATGGCACCAGATCACTCAGGATGGGAAGTGGCTTAGCGTAATAGGCAGCTTTGTGTTTCTGTCTGCTGCTCACCAGCTCCTATTATGTCCTTGAAAATCCTTTGCTGTGAACTTGTGGCCTGTGTACATGACAGGGGTGGGGCTGGGGGATTGCAAGGTGCTGGGGAGAGACTCACCTCGTTTTTGTTTTCTACTGAACGTTTTCTGAGTTGTAGGAATCCACCCTAACTTTGTGAATTCTTATATTGGACCTCCACCTAGAGTGCCAGCGTAAAGCAACTGGGACCACTTACCAAGTGTGTATGATGAGTCATGTGCCAGGTGCTTTCTTAGTGTTGTCACACTAACTCTGCATGGTAGGTATTATTGCATTCATTTTGATTAGTGGGGAAAACTGAGCCAATTCTATAGACTCTAGTTCTCTAGTTCTTTTCTTTTTGTTTAAAAAAAAAAGAAATATAGTAGAGTTACAATGTTGTGTTAGTTTCAGGTGTACAGCAAAGTGATTCAGTTATATATATATATATATATATATATATATATATATATATATATATATTCTTTTTCAGATTCTTTTCCATTATAGGTTATTACAAAATATTGAGTATAATTCCCTGTGCTCTACATTAGGCCCTTGTTGTTTATCTATTTTATATATAGTAGTTTATATCTGCTAATCCCAACCTCCTAATTTATTCCCCCCTCCCAACCCCAGTTCTTATTTTTACCCATAGCAGATGCTTGAGAAATATTTGCTGAAGAAATCAGTGAGCAAATGGGACTCGGAAGTTAAGAATTTATCTTAGGTGGTATAGCTGGCTAGGATTTAAACCCACATCTGGCTGAGTCCTAAGCCTGTCCCTACCTCCATGTTACCCGTTTTACTCCATCGGCATCTCTACAGCATCCCGACATTTTTGCCACCATTGCTACTTGTGTACCAGGCTCATTTCTGCATCAATATTTTGTTCTCATGTCTCTACCAATCTACAATATTCCTCTCCCTTCCGTTTATCCAATTTCTTGCTTTTCTTCAAAGTCAGGCAGTTGGTTCAACACACACAGTAGCTGAGATTATTTTGCACATATAATTTTGTAACATTTTCCACGTAGCACGAGTTATTGAAGACTCTTTGTAAATACCATACTTTAGGGCTGCATGCGTGGGAAGGTAGGGTTCAAGTTAACTCACTGGAAAGTTAGTAAATAGCTAAAGGGCTCAGAATTGAGAGAGCTGGTGTAAGTCTAGTATCTTATTCTTACCTTAGGAAGTCGACCTCCCTTATTTTTCTCACTTGCAATCGAAGGGGTCTGGCTGCCATGACTTCAGCTCTCTTGCATTCCAAGCCGTTTGATTTTGTGAAGTCAAGACGAGCAAAATGAATCATGAAAACAATGTCCGTTTATAGAACAAGTTTTGCCCTTAAGATGTTTCCACCTCGGTGCCGCTTCTGTCTCAGGAAGGCAGGGCTGTACCGACCTTGAGGGTTGTGCTGACCTTGAGAGCTGTGCCTGCCCCTCCCCTTCCAGGCATGGTATCGTCTCTTCTCTGCACTCTTAGACCCCAAGTGGTGTGAAAATAAGTTTCAGCCCTGTCTCTTCCATTAGGTGGGGCCGTCCAGCTTCCAGGGACAATTCCAGCCCAGCATCCCCACTGCCCACTCAGCAGGGTGCCTGTCACCCTGGGAGACAGTGCCTGACCACAGCCCTGTGCATGGTCTCCTAGATTTGCATTCTTCCCACTGCAGAAATATGTTACCAACTTCCTTAGAAATCAGCCTTTCTGCAGGAGTGGAAAGCTTGCTGTCCACTGCCACTTTGTGTCCCCAGGTGCTCATGGGGTACTGAGCTGTAGCACACGTTTTCAAGTCCAAGAATTACAGCCACCAACAATGACATCCTTCCAACATCTGATCAGCCGTCACCAGGCTGGTCCCCCTTGGGACGTTCTAATAAGTGGTAATTCGCTCTCCCAAATGAAACATTCCCATGCTACAGTTGCCTTTTAATTAAACTATCATTGTCTCTAGAAATTAATGATCCTACTCTTCCTGAAAAGGAGGAAGGGACTACAGTTTTCACAGGTAGTGTTCCTGGGTTTACATAGACCTGTTGATTTAAATGAGTTCAATGGCTTTGAATAAGTAAGGGATGCCAACGAATGTGAATCAATTAATGTGGATCCTATTCCATGGGTGTCTTAGGGTTGTTTTCTCATTTAATGAACAGTTTAAAGTGGTGGTTACATGCACAGGCTCTGAGGCCAGACTATCTGGGTCCAAATCTTATTTGTGCCACTTAGTTGCTGTGTGATATAGGCAAGGTAGTTAACATCTCTGTGCCTTAGGTTTCCTCATCTGAAAACTGATGGTACTCCTAGTGCCTCCTGCAGGAGGTTGTTGAGAGGACTACATTCATTAAAACTGCAAATGCTTAGAACAGTTCCCAGCATCTAGTGCTCTACAAGTGCTAAATATATGTAAGTTAGTTATTATCATCACATCATCGTCATCATTGGGATCCCAGTTCCACACTGCCTGTATCAGGGCTGGTCTAAGACCAAACACAAGCAAGGTCTTTATTACTAAAAGTTAGTGTTAAGGTTATTGTAGCATTACTATTTTTTTTTAATGGAAGGAATCCCACGGAAAGTACAACTCTGATTTCTTTTTTTAAAAATCTATTTTATTGAAGTATAGTTGATTTACAATGTTGTGTTAATTTCTGCTTCTTGGCAAAGTGATTCAGTTATACATGAATATACATTCTTTTTCATTATGGTTTATTGCAGGATATTGTATATAGTTCCCTGTGCTCTACAGTAGGACCTTGCTGTTTATGCATCTTGTATATAATAGTTTGCATCTGCTAATCCCAACCTCCCAATCCATTTCTCTCCCACTCCCCTCCCCCTTGGCAGCCACAAGTCTGTTCTCTATGTCTGTGAGTCTGTTTCTGTTTCATAGATAGATTCGTTTGTGTCCTATTTTAGATTCCACATATAAATGATACCATGTGGTCTTTGTCTTTCTCTTTCTGACTTACTTCAACTCTAATTTCAGAGCATGACTATTCCACATATATTATTTTAGGGTCTGGAAACCATTGTTTGAATATATAGAGTTCTTAAGAAGATTTCTGGGAGTCATGGGGGTTTTGGGGGTAGAACATGTGAATGTTTGAAGGGGAAAGGCATACTTCCTATTTCATCTTCCAGCAAGAAGGCTTGAGAGCTAACTTTTCTCAAAGAGATTCCCCAGGGCTCAGCAAGATTTCACAAAGTGACCAAAGCATCTGCTCTAGCTGGCTCTGCCTTCTCCGTGTTCTCTATCTGTGGGGTATTACATTCTTGGCCGCAGTTCTTCACTCCTCACTTTATCTATGCCATTTGCCCTGAAATTTGTGTTTCTTTCAATGAAATGTGGAATGCACTTTCCTGGTCCTGGATGTTGGACTGTTATGCGACTTACTTTAGCCAATGGAATGTGGATAGAAGTGACAGGCCCAGGACTTGAGAAGCCTTGCCTGTTCTGTTCACCCCACTTTTCCTAGGTCATCACCATGAAAAGAACATGCCCTGGCTAGTCAGCTGACCCAATGTGGATGAGAGCCATGTGTAGCAGACCTGCACCCAACTTGAGCACAGCCAAGATATCAGAATCACCCCAGTGAACCACAGATGCATGAGAAATAGATGCTTATTGTTGTATGCCAAGAGATTTTGTGGCTGTTTTTCACACGGCAGTAGCTTATGATAGATAATCTCTTATTAATATCATGACAATCCTCTACCCTCATCTCTGCCCCATCCTGTTGGTAGCCAAATTATCTTGAAGATCTCTGTGTATCAGCTAGGAAGGCATTCAGTTGGAAGTAATGTATCCAGTTAGAAAAGCCTGAATGTGGAGGAAGTCAGTCCATGGCTAGTACAGCTGCTAAGTGATGTGCCAGAAACCAGACCCTTTGTATATTTTTCTCTGCTATCCTTAACATGTAGCTTCCGTTCTTATTTATGTTGACTTCTGTACACACAGGTCTGTTCCAAATCCATCTGAGTTCCATACAGGAAGAAGAAAAAAGAAGCACACAAGGCTGAATGAAAGCATGCCAGCTGAGGCTGCCCAACTTACATAGCTCCTTTCCAAGCCCTATCTGGAGATATCCATTTACATCTCATTGGCCATAATTGAGTCTCATGGACGACCCTATTTTCAAGGGGATCTGGGATAGTGAGCAGTTTCAGCTGAGTGTATTGTTACCTTGAACAAATTTGGGGTTCTGTTATTAATGATGAAGGCAAGAGAGAGTATGGAGTAGGCTGCTTGCAGTGTTTACTAGGAGGATCTGAGGTCGGGGTTGGCAAACTACAGCTGCCCATTGTTATACATAAAGTCTATTGGAACCCAGCCATGCTCGTTTGTTTTTAGTTAGTCTATGATAATTTTTGTGCTACAGCGTCAGAGTTTAGCAGTTGTGATGGAGACCGTATGATGTGCAAAGGCTGAAATATTTACTCTCTGGACCTTGACGAAAAGCTTGCCCACAAACTTATGGTTACCAAAGGGGGAATGTGGTGGGGAAGGATAAACGAGGAACTTGGGATTAACATACACACACTACTATGTATAAAATAGATAATCAACAAGGACCTGCTGTATAGCACTGGGAACTCTACTCAATATTCTGTCATAACTTATAAGGGAAAAAAGTCTGAAAGAGAATAACTATATGTGTATGTATAACTGAATCACTGTGCTGTACACCTGAAACTAACACAACCTTGTAAATCAACTCTACTCTAATAAAATTAAAAAAGAAAAGCTTGCCCACCCCTGTCTTAGGTAATCAGATCATGTTGTTCCTCCATTTAAACCCTCCCACTGGCTTCCAATTCTACTTAGAATGAAACCCAGCCCCTCACAGTACGTAAGACAGGACCCAGTATGGTGGCTGCCGACCTCTCTCCAGGTGCTCCCTAGCTCAGGGAGGCTGGCTTTCTGTCTCAAACACACAGGGCCCCCTCCCACCGTGGATGCTTCTGCACTTGCTCTTCCCTTGATAGAAGGCCTTGCTTCAAGATCTGGAAGCCACTTAGTCCATGAGGTATTGAAATTTAGATTGATCAAAATGAAATCGATTAAAAATCGGTTCCCCAGGTGCACTAACCACATGTCAAGTGCTCTGTTGTCACATACTGGACAACACAGCTGTGCAACAGTTTTATCCTCACAGAAGTTTCTATTGGAGAGTGCTGCTTGAGGGCTTCTCAGGGTCAGCATTACCTTCTTTTTCAAATATCACCTTTTTTTAAAATTTATTTTTTTAATTGAAGTATAGTTAATTTACAAAGTTGTGTTAGTTTCAGGTATACAACAAAGTGATTCAGTTATGCATATGTATATCTATTCTTTTTCAGATTCTTTTCCATTATAGGTTATTACAAGATACTGAGTATAATTCTCTGTGCTCTACAGTAGGTCCCTGTTGTTTATCTATTTTATATGTAGTAGTGTGTATATGTTAATCCCAATTTATCTCTCCCCACCACTCCTGCTATCCCCTCTGGTAACCATAAGTTTGTTTTCTGTCTGTGAGTCTGTTTCCATTTGGTAAATAAGTTCATTTTTATCATTTTTAAGATTCCACATATAAGTGATATCACATGATATTTGTTTTTCTCTGTCTGACTTACTTCACTTAGTATGATAATCTCTAGGTCCAGCCATGTTGCTGCAAATGGCATTATTTATTTCTTTTTTACCTTTTTAGCAATAGCTAACCCTCTCCCCAGCTCATCTCCCTCAACTTTCCTGTCCCAAGTTACCTGATTTATTTTCTTTATAGAACTTGTCTCTGTCTGAAATTACTCTGTATATTTGTTTGTGTGCTTGCTTATTGGCTATGTTTCCTTCTGGAATGCAAACTCCATGAAAGCAGGGATCCTGCCTGTCTAGTTAGTGGCTGAAACCTCTGCACCCAAAGCACTGTCTGCCATATTATAAGAGGTTAATGAGTCTTTGTGAATAACTATTATAAAGAAGATAGAGACTGATCTGGCTTGCAAGATAGAGACTGATCTGGCTTGCTTAAAATCTTAGGAGATTTTATTCATGTCTGTTGTTGTCATGGCAGCAGGCGATGCCATTCTCCAAGCCTGGCAACAGGTGTACTTTTTACAGGTAGGGAAACCCTTCTCCACAGGAACCAACATTCTCTGAAATGGGGGCAGTGAAGCAAAAAGTGTGACCTTTGGCCTTCCCTGGTGGCGCAGTGGTTGAGAGTCCGCCTGCCGGTGCAGGGGACACGGGTTCGTGCCCCGGTCCGGGGGGATCCCACATGCCACGGAGAGGCTGGGCCCATGAGCCATGGCCGCTGAGCCTGCGCATCCGGAGCCTGTGCTCCACAACGAGAGAGGACACAACAGGGAGAGGCCCGCGTGCCACACACACAAAAAAAGAAAAAATAAAAAGTGTGACCTTTGCACCTAGTTCAGGGAAGCTGGAAGGTCCTCCAAAATTCAACAATTAGTCAAAGCTCTTCTTCACATTTGGGGCATCCCAGGCCATCTCCTCTTTATTTAGAACCTTCTGGTGGCCCTCTAATTGCTTCAAGATAAAGGATGGTACACAAGGTACTTCTGATTTTGTTTCTGCCTCAATTCTAATCACTCCAATGACAACATGACATTTTCAGGCTGACAGGAATGCTTGCTTTCATGGGTGACTCTGGGTTATTGTTAAAGATCTTGGTGGATAGAGTCCATACCTTATTCTGAGGAGAAAGAATAGTATGAGGTTATTCTGAACAACTTTATACCAAAAGAGAGGAATTTTAGATCATCGAGAATGGTGTGATTCCAGAGCCTCAGCCCCCTACATTCAGACATTTGTAAAATTTCCTAAATCCAGAATTGAAGCACTAATCCACACGAATCGTTTCTAGAATGTATAATCAATAGAGAAAGTGAAATATCTTTCCACCTCTCTCTCTAAGAATTTTTTGCTTGAAATTTTCATTTGACATGAGTGGTTCTGCCATTCAATCTACCAACTTCAGTTTATATTATAAGCAGCCGCAGAGCACAGGGAGATCAGCTCGGTGCTTTGTGACCGCCTGGAGGGGAGGGATGGGGAGGGTGGGAGGGAGGGAGATGCATGAGGGAGGGGAAGTGGGAACAGATGTATATGTATGACTGATTCACTTTGTTATAAAGCAGAAACTAATAAAAAAAAATGGAAAAAAATAAAATAAAATAAAATAAAAAAAGAAAATGTGGTAAAAAAAAAAGAAAATATAATAGAGAATCATTAATTAATTAATCAGTTCAGTAAAGTTTCACTAAGTAGGTCCCAGGGCGAATATGACAAATATGGTTCTTGACCTCACAATATACATCTAGGTGGGAAGACAGACAAAGCATATATTAGTAAAGAATCCATTTGTTGGTAAAGAGACAGCTAAGTAAATTTTTTCATATGGTTTAAATGTTATAGAGACAACTGAAAAAGGACTGAGAATTACAAATAAACACTAGCTACATGTGGTTACTAACCATTTGAAATGTGGTTAGCGTGACTGAGGAACTGACTTTGAAATCTTATTTAATTTTAATTAACAATTTTGAATAGCCATATGTGTCTCATGAGAAACATATTGCACAGTGCAGCTCTTTATGATTTTAACCTTTTGAAGTTTGTGAAGACTTGCCTTGTGGCTCACAGTATAGCCAATTAAAAAAAGTTAAGTATTTTTCAGTCGTTAGGCGCTATATTTTGTATGTTTCTTTTAATCAGGTCAAACAGTTCTATAGCCTTACTTAAAAAAAGTATGCTTATTTTATCAATTACTGAGAGAGCGCGTTAACATCTGCCATTATCTTATAAATGTGTCTGTTTGTCCTTATAGTTCTGTAAATATTTGCTTTGCATATAAAGAGGCCATGTTATCAAGTGCATCCAAATTTAGAATGGTTATAATTCCTAGTGAATTGATCCTTTTTTTTTATTAGTTTCTGCTTTATAACAAAATGAATCAGTCATACATATACATCTGTTCCCACATCTCTTCCCTCTTGCGTCTCCCTCCATCCCACCCTCCCTATCCCACCCCTCCAGGCGGTCACAAAGCACCGAGCTGATCTCCCTGTGCTATGCGGCTGCTTCCCACTATCTACCTACCTTACGTTTGGTCGTGTATATATGTCCATGACTCTCTCTCGCTTTGTCACAGCTTACCCTTCCCCCTCCCCATATCCTCAAGTCCATTCTCAAGTAGGTCTGTGTCTTTATTCCTGTTTTACCCCTAGGTTCTTCATGACATTTTTTTTCTTAAATTCCATATATAGGTGTTAGCATACGGTATTTGTCTTTCTCTTTCTGACTTACTTCACTCTGTATGACAGACTCCAGGTCTATCCACCTCATTACAAATAGCTCAGTTTCGTTTATTTTTATGGCTGAGTAATATTCCATTGTATATATGTGCCACATCTACTTTATCCATTCATCCAGTGATGGACACTTAGGTTGTTTCCATCTCCGGGTTATTGTGAATAGAGCTGCAATGAATATTTTGGTACATGTCTCTTTTAGAATTATGGTTTTCTCAGGGTATATGCCCAGTACTGGGATTGCTGGGTCATATGGTAGTTCTATTTTTAGTTTTTTAAGGAACCTCCGTACTGTTCTTCATAGTGGCTGTACCAATTCACATTCCCACCAGCAGTGCAAGAGTGTTCCCTTTTCTCCACACCCTCTCCAGCATTTATTGTTTCCAGATTTCTTGATGAGGGCCATTCTGACTGGTGTGAGATGATATCTCATTGTAGTTTTGATTTGCATTTCTCTAATGATTAATGATGTTGAGCATTCTTTCATGTGTTTGTTGGCAGTCTGTATATCTTCTTTGGAGAAATGCCTATTTAAGTCTTCTGTCCATTTTTGGATTGGGTTGTTTGTTTTTTTGCTATTGAGCTGCATGAGCTGCTTATAAATTTTGGAGATTAATCCTTTGTCAGTTGCTTCATTGGCAAATATTTTCTCCCATTCTGAGGGTTGTCTTTTGGTCTTGTTTATGGTTTCCTTTGCTGTGCAAAAGCTTTGAAGTTTCATTAGGTCCCATTTGTTTATCTTTGTTTTTATTTCCATATCTCTGGGAGGTGGGTCCAAAAGGATCTTGCTGTGATTTATGTCATAGAGTGTTCTGCCTATGTTTTCCTCTAAGAGTTTGATAGTTTCTGGCCTTACATTTAGGTCTTTAATCCATTTTGAGCTTATTTTTGTGTATGGTGTTAGGGAATGATCTAATCTCATACTTTTACATGTCCCTGTCCAGTTTTCCCAGCACCACTTATTGAAGAGGCTGTCCTTTCTCCACTGTACATTCCTGCCTCCTTTATCAAAGATAAGTTGACCATATGTGCGTGGATTTATCTCTGGGCTTTCTATCCTGTTCCATTGATCTATCTTTCTGTTTTTGTGCCAGTACCATACTGTCTTGATTACTGTAGCTTTGTAGTATAGTCTGAAGTCAGGGAGCCTGATTCCTCCAGCTCCGTTTTTCATTCTCAAGATTGCTTTGGCTACTCAGGGTCTTTTGTTTTTCCAAACAAATTTTGAAATTTTTTGTTCTAGTTCTGTGAAAAATGCCAGTGGTAGTTTGATAGGGATTGCCTTGAATCTGTAGATTGCTTTGGATAGTAGAGTCATTTTCACAATATTGATTCTTCCAATCCTGGAGCATGGTATATCTCTCCATCTATTTGTATCATCTTTAATTTCTTTCATCAGTGTCTTATAATTTTCTGCATACAGGTCTTTTGTCTCCTTAGGTAGGTTTATTCCTAGATATTTTATTCTTTTTGTTGCAATGGTAAATGGGAGTGTTTTCTTGATTTCACTTTCAGATTTTTCATCATTAGTGTACAGGAATGCCAGAGATTTCTGTGCATTAATTTTGTATCCAGCTACTTTACCAAATTCATTGATTAGCTCTAGTAGTTTTCTGGTAGCATCTTTCGGATTCTCTATGTATAGTATCATGTCATCTGCAAACAGTGACAGCTTTACTTCTTCTTTTCCCATTTGGATTCCTTTTATTTCCTTTTCTTCTCTGATTGCTGTGGCTAAAACTTCCAAAACTAAATTGAATAAGAGTGGTGAGAGTGGGCAGCCTTGTCTTGTTCCTGATCTTAGTGGAAATGGTTTCAGTTTTTCACCATTGAGGACGATGTTGGCTGTGGGTTTGTCCTATATGGTCTTTATTATGTTGAGGAAAGTTCCCTCTATGCCTACTTTCTGCAGGGTTTTTATCATAAATGGGTGTTGAATTTTGTCAAAAGCTTTCTCTGCATCTATTGAGATGATCATATGGTTTTTCTCCTTCAATTTGTTTATATGGTGTATCACATTGATTGATTTGTGTATATTGAAGAATCCTTGCATTCCTGGAATAAACCCCACTTAATCAAGGTGTATGATCCTTTTAATGTGCTGTTGGATTCTGTTTGCTAGTATTTTGTTGAGGATTTTTGCATCTATGTTCATCAGTGATATTGGCCTGTAGTTTTCTTTCTTTGTGACATCCTTGTCTGGTTTTGGTATCAAGGTGATGGTGGCCTCGTAGAATGAGTTTGGGAGTGCTCCTCCCTCTGCTATATTTTGGAAGAGTTTGAGAAGGATAGGTGTTAGCTCTTTTCTAAATGTTTGATAGAATTCGCCTGTGAAGCCATCTGGTCCTGGGCTTTTGTTTGTTGGAAGATTTTTAATCACAGTTTCAATTTCAGTGCTTGTGATTGTTCTATTCATATTTTCTATTTCTTCCTGATTCAGTCTTGGCAGGTTGTGCATTTCTAAGAATTTGTCCATTTCTTCCAGGTTGTCCATTTTATTGGCATAGAGTTGCTTGTAGTAATCTCTCATGATCTTTTGTATTTCTGCAGTGTCAGTTGTTACTTCTCCTTTTTCATTTTTAATCCTATTGATTTGAGTCTTCTCTCTGTTTTTCTTGATGAGTTTGGCTAATGGTTTACCAATTTTGTTTATCTTCTCAAAGAAACAGCTTTTAGTTTTATTGGTCTTTGATGTCATTTCCTTCATTTCTTTTTCATTTATTTCTGATCTGATCTTTATGATTTCTTTCCTTCTGCTAGCTTTGGGGGTTTTTTGTTCTTCTTTCTCTAATTGCTTTAGGTGCAGGGTCAGGTTGTTTACTCGAGATGTTTCCTGTTTCTTAAGGTGGGGTTGTATTACGATAAACTTCCCCCTTAGAACTGCTTTTGCTTCATCCCATAGGTTTTGGGTCGTCGTGTCTCCACTGTCATTTGTTTCTAGGTATTTTTTAATTTCCTCTTTGATTTCTTCAGTGATCACTTCGTTATTAAGTAGTGTATTGTTTAGCCTCCATGTGTTTGCACATATTACAGATCGTTTCCTGTAATTGATGTCTAGTCTCATAGCATTGTGGTCGGAAAGGATACTTGATACAATTTCAATTTTCTTAAATTTACCAAGGCTTGATTTGTGACCCAAGATATGATCTATCCTGGAGAATGTTCCATGAGCACTTGAGAAAAATGTGTATTCTGTTGTTTTTGGATGGAATGTCCTATATATATCAATTAAGTCCATCTTGTTTAATGTATCATTTAAAGCTTGTGTTTCCTTATTTATTTTCATTTTGGATGAGCTGTCCATTGGTGAAAGTGGAGTGTTAAAGTCCCCTACTATGAGTGTGTTACTGTCGATTTGTCCTTTTATGGCTGTTAGTATTTGCCTTATGTATTGAGGTGCTCCTATGTTGGGTGCATAAATATTTACAATTGTTATATCTTCTTCTTGGTTCAATCCCTTGATCATTATGTAGTGTCCTTCTTTGTCTCTTCTAATAGTCTTTATTTTAAAGTCTATTTTGTCTGATATGAGAATTGCTACTCCAGCTTTCTTTTGATTTCCATTTGCATGGAATATCTTTTTCCATCCCCTAATTTCAATCTGTATGTGTCTCTAGGTCTGAAGTGGGTCTCTTGTAGACAGCATATATATGGGTCTTGTTTTTGTATCCATTCAGCCACTCTGTGTCTTTTGGTTGGAGCATTTAGTCCATTTACATTTATGGTAATTATTGATATGTATGTTCCTATTCCCATTTCCTTAATTGTTTTGGGTTCGTTATTGTAGGTATTTTCCTTCTGTTGTGTTTCTTGCCTAGAGAAGTTCCTTTAGCATTTGTTGTAAAGCTGGTTTGGTGGTGCTGAACTCTCTCAGCTTTTGCTTGTCTGTAAAGATTTTAATTTCTCCATCAAATCTGAATGAGATCCTTGCTGGGTAGAGTAATCTTGGTTGCAGGTTTTTCTCCTTCATCACTCTAAATATGTCCTGCCACTCCCTTCTGGCTTGTAGAGTTTCTGCTGAGAGATCAGCTGTTAACCTGTTTGGGATTCCCTTGTGTGTTATTTGTTATTTTTCTTTTGCTGCTTTTAATATGATTTCTTTGTGTTTAATTTTTGACAGTTTGATTAATATGTGTCTTGGCGTATTTCTCCTTGGATTTATTCTGTATGGGACTCTCTGTGCCTCCTGGACTTGATTAACTGTTTCCTTTCCCATATTAGGGAAGTTTTCAACTATAATCTCTTCAAATATTTTCTCAGTCCCTTTCTTTTTCTCTTCTTCTTCTGGAACCCCTATAATTCGAACGTTGGTGCGTTTAATGTTGTCCCAGAGGTCTCTGAGACTGTCCTCTGTTCTTTTCATTCTGTTTTCTTTATTCTGCTCTGCATCAGTTATTTCCACTATTTTATCTTCCACATCACTTATCCGTTCTTCTGCCTCAGTTATTCTGCTATTGATCCCATCTAGAGTATTTTTCATTTCATATATTGTGTTTATAATCGATGATTGATTCATCTTTAGTTCTTCTAGGTCCTTGCTAACTGTTTCTTGCATTTTGTCTATTCTATTTCCAAGATTTTGGATCTTGGAAATAGAATCTTGGATCAGCTTTACTATCATTATTCTGAATTCTTTTTCAGGTAGACTGCCTATTACCTCTTCATTTGTTAGGTCTGGTAGGTTTTTATCTTGCTACTTCACCTGCTGTGTGTTTTTCTGTCTTCTCATTTTGCTTATGTTACTGTGTTTGGGGTCTCCTTTTTGCAGGCTGCAGATTCATAGTTCCCGTTGTTTTTGGTGTCTGTTCCCAGTGGCTAAGGTTGTTTCAGTAGGTTGTGTAGGCTTCCTGGTGGGGGGGACTAATGCCTGTGTTCTGGTGGTTGAGGCTCGATCTTGTCTTTCTGGTGGACAGGTCCACGTCTGGTGGTGTGTTTTGGGGTGCCTGTGGCCTTATTATGTTTCTGGAAGCCTCTCTGCTAATGGGTGGGGTTGTGTTCCTGTCTTGCTAGTTGCTTGGCATAGGGTGACCAGCACTGTAGCTTGCTGGTCGTTGACTGAAGCTGGGTGCTGGTGTTGAGATGGAGATCTCTGGGAGATTTTCGCCACTTGATATTATGTGGAGCTGGGAGGTCTCTTGTGGACCCGTGTCCTGAATTTGGCTCTCCCACTTCAGAGGCACAGCACTGACTCCTGGCTGCAGCACCAAGAGCCTTTCATCTACCTGGCTCAGAATAAAAGGGAGAAAAAGTAGAAAGAAAGAATTAGTAGAAGAAAGAAAGAGAGAGAGAAAGAAAGGAAGAAGGAAAGAAAGGAAGGAAGGAAGGAAGGATGGAAGGAAGGAAGGAAGAAAGAAGGGAGGGAAGGAGGGAGGAAAGAAAGAAAGAAAGACAGGAGGGAGGGAGGGAGGAAGGAAGGAAAGAAAGAAAGAAAGAAAGATAGGAGTGGTGGAGGGAGGGAGGGAGGAAGGGAAGGTAGGAAAAAAGAAAGAGAGAAGATAAAGTAAATTAGTACAAAGTATGATAAAATATAGTAGCGTCATTAAAATAAAAAAGTAATTAATTAAAAAAAACCAAAAAAAAAAAACCCGGATGGATAGAACCCTGGGACAAATGGTGGAAACAAAGCTATACAGAGAAAATCTCACACAGAAGCATACATGTACACATTCGCAAAAAGAGAACAGGGGGAAAAAATAGCAAATCTTGCTCTCAGAGTCCTTCTCCTCAATTTGGGATAATTCGTTGTAAAAAGAGGAAAAGGGGAAAAAGTCTGAAATCTTGCTCTCAAAGTCCACCTCCTCAATTTGGGATAATTCGTTGTAAAAAGAGGAAAAGGGGAAAAAGTCTGAAATCTTGTCCTCAGAGTCCACCTCCTTAATTTGGGATGATTCGTTGTGTATTCATGTATTCCACAGATGCAGGGTACATCAAGTTGATTGTGGAGCTTTAATCCACTGCTTCTGAGGCTGCACAGAGAGATTTCCCTGTCTCTTCTTTGTTCTCACAGCTCCCGGGTCTCAGCCTTGGACCTGGCCCCGCCTCTGCATGTGGGTCGCCAGAGGGCGTCTGTTCTTCGCTCAGTTCAGACAGGATGGGTTTAAAGGAGCCGCTGATTTGGGGGCTCTGGCTCACTCAGGCCGGGGGGGAGGGAGGGGCACGGAGTGCGGGGCGAGCCTGCGGTGGTGGCGGCCAGCGTGACGTTGCACCAGCCTGAGGCGCTCCGTGCGCTTTCCCGGGGAAGCCGTCCCTGGATCCCGGGACCCCGGCAGTGGCGGGCTGTACAGGTTCCCGGAAGGGTGGCGTGGACAGTGACCTGCACTCGCACACAGGCCTCTTGTCAGCATCAGCAGCAGCCCCAGCGTCCCACGCCAGTCTCCGGGGTCCGCGCCTTTAGCTGCAGCTCGTGCCCGTCTCTGGAGCTCCTTTAAGCAGCGGTCTTAATGCCCTCTCCTCGCGCACCAGGAAAAAAAGAGGGAAGAAAAAATCTTTTGCCTCTTCGGCAGCTCCAGACTTTTTCCCCGGACTCCCTCCGGGCTAGCCGTGGTGCACTAACCCCATCAGGCTCTCTTCCTGCCACCAGCCCCAGTCCTCTCCCTGCGCTCCAACTGAAAGCCGATACCCGAGCCTCAGCTCCCAGCCCCGCCCGCCCCGGCGGCTGAGCAGACAAGCCTCTTGGGCTGGTGAGTGCCTGAGGGCACCGATCCTCTGTGTGGGAATCTCTCCGCTTTACCCTCTGCTACTCCGAAGCTTTCCCCCTCCCCAACCCGCAGTCTCCGCCTGCGAAGGGGCTTCCTAGTGTGTGGAAACCTTTCCGCCTTCACGGCTCCCTCCCACTGGTGCAGGTCCCGTCCCTATCCTTTTGTCTCTGTTTATTCTTTTTTCTTTTGCCCTACCCAGGTATGTGGGGAGTTTCTTGCCTTTTTTGGGGTCTGAGGTCTTCTGTTAGCGTTCAGTAGGTATTCTGTAGGAGTTGTTCCACGTGTAGATGAATTTCTGATGTATCTGTGGGGAGGAAGGTGATCTCCGCGTCTTACTCTTCCGCCATCTTCACCCCCCAAAGTGATGATTTTTAAAAAATAAAAATAAAAAATTCTTTCTCCCCCATCTCCTTTCTATCTAACAGGGATGAGAAAATCCTCCCAGTCCCGCCGATCCTGTTTTAATTGAGAAATAATCCTCTTCATTTCTAATAATGCTTTTTTTGCCACTGATTCTATTTTAGCTCTTGTAATATAGCTGCACTAGTTACTTTTATTAGTGTTTGCATGGATACCCTTTACCATTTTTTATTTTCAACCTTTCTTGTATTTTTGTACATTTTAGATGCAGTTCTTCTAAGTAGAATAAAATATAAACTTTCTAATCCAGTATGATAATGTTAGTCTTTTAACCGAAGCATTTTTTGTTGACATTTACTGAAATTATAGCTATATTTATCTTAAAATCTACCTTCTCATTATGTACTAGTTATTTGCCTATCCTGTCCTATTTTTCTTGCTTTGTTCTTTCTCAAATTATTTTGGATTAAAAAAAGTGCTATTCTCCTCCCCCCTTTTGTAACACAGTGTTTTATTCTGGATGGTCTTTTCTCACCTATACCTAATTTTTTGTAAATTCGTTCATTCACATCTTGATTTAAATTATTGTATATTTCAGGTCCAAAACTTCTATTTGACTCTTTAAAAAAAAATCTATGATGACACCTTTTAGATATCCTGATATTTTGTGAAACATTAAAGCCTGGCTCATGGCATTGAACTTAAGTACAGTTGTTTCATAGTCTATATCTAATAATTTCAATATCTGGAGTCTCTGTTGGTCTGTTTCTGTTGTCCAGTTTTTCTGCTAGCTCATGGTGTTTGTCTTCACATGTGCCTGGTGATCTTTGACTATATTGTGGACATTACAGTGAAAATTTATTTGTTGAAATAACTTGAGGCCTACCATGGTGTTCTCTACATCTGGAGAGGATTTCCATTGCTTTCACCATGAGTCTAGAGGTATTACTTGTTTTGGGCCATCTTAATCTAAATTCATTTAAACCTAAATTGAGGTTTTCTGGGCCATAAGGTGATGTGACGCCAGACTTCTGTCCATGAAAGAGCTGGTTAACATCCAGTTTACTCTCAGTCCTAGGGTATAGTGCTTTCTTGCCCTTCCCAGACCAAAGTGAAGGGTGGTTTACCTAGATTTCCTCCCATAATTTTGCTCTGTTTGTTCCACAAATTTCAGTGTGCAGCTCAGCCTTTGGTCTATCTCAGCTTGACCAGCAAATATTCCATGGCTAAAGTCACCTTGAATGCTGAGCTCAACCAAATAAGCCTTACTATCTGTTAGTGGATCAGCACTTTCAACACGATTTTTGTTCTTTTTCTTTTGTCCAGATTTTTTAATGGTCTCTGAAGGAAAGATTGGTCTGAGTTATGTAGCTCAGTCTTGTTGGAAATAGAAATGATGGTGTGCCTTTAAGCAGATTACTTAATCTTTCAGAGACTATTTTTTTCCTGAGCCTTATTTTCTATTACTGTTATTTAAAAAAAATTAGTGCTCTAGGTGACAATTCTCACTGATAGAGTGGTTTGGCACCTTGTTCTTGGATCTCCTGATCTAAGAACACTGTAACATGTTCCCAGAAATAAATTGACGTGCCTTCCTTGAATGGCAAATTTGGCATCAGCAACAAGTCATGAGGCCAATGCTGATGTGATGCTCGACTGAAAATTTTACAGAATATTCTTGTGTTTTTATTGAATCAAGTAAGCGAACAAACATGCTTTAATTTTTCTTATTTTCCAGTATGTTGCCAAAGACGTGCAACATGGACATGGGAATTCCCACGTGCACATGGGAATTTGTACAATGAACATGTGTGGGAGATGACAGCCACTGCTCAGCCATTGAGGTGGGGATTATTAGCAAATGGCATTTGGCTGCTCCCCACAGATGAGATGGGAATTCCAACATGAGAAGATGTCTATTTGTACAATGCATTTTGGGACTGATTCAAAATACATTTACACAACATAAATTGGTGCAACCACTATGGACAACAGTATGGAGATTCCTCAAAGAACTGAAAATAGTACCGCCATATGATCCAGCAATCCCACTCCTGGGCATATATCTGGACAAAACTAAAATTCAAAAAGATACATGTACCCCTATGTTCATTGCAGCACTATTCACAATAGCCAAGACATGGAAGCAACCTAAATGTCCATCGACAGATGAATGGATAAAGGAGATGTGAGATATCTATATATCTATATACCTATATCTATATATCTATATATATATATCTCACATCTTCTTTATCCATTCATATATGTATATATATATACACACACCCACACACACAATGGAATACTACTCAGCCATAAAAAAGAATGAAATAATGCCATTTTTGGCAACATGGATGGACCTAGAGACTATCATACTAAGTGAAGTAAGTCAGACAAAGACAAATATCATATGATATTGCTTATACTGGAATCTAAAATATGACACAAATGAGCTTATCTACAAAAGAGAAGCAGACTAACACATAGAGAACAGACTTATGGTTGCCAAGGAGGAGGGGGCTGGGGGAGGGATGGATTGGGAGGTTGGGATTAGCAGATGCAAACTATTATATATAGAATGGATGAACAACAAGGTCCTACAGTATAGCACAGGGAACTATATTAAATATCCTGTGATAAACCATAATGGAAAAGAATATGAAAAAGAATGTACATATATGTATAACTGAATCATTTTGCTATATCGCAGAAATTAACACAACATTGTAAATCGACTATACTTCCATTAAATAAAGTAAAAAATACATTCATACAAGTTAAAAGTTTAAATGTGAGTAAACAGTTTTGAAATATGAGAAATCAGGTTGGGCTTTCCCAATGGCGCAGTGGTTAAGAATCTTCCTGCCAATGCAGGGGACACAGGTTCGAGTCCTGGTCCAGGAAGATCCCACATGCTGTGGAGCAACTGGGCCCATGCACCACAACTGCTGAACCTGTGCTCTAGAGCCCACGAGCCACAACTACTGAAGTCCACGCACCTGAAGCCTGTGCTCTGCAACAAGAGAAGCCACTGAAATGAGAGGCCCACACACCACAATGAAGAGTAGCCCCCGCTCGCTGCAACCAGAGAAAGCCTGTGTGCAGCAATGAAGACCCAATGCAGCCAAAAATAAATAAATAAAATAAATAAATTATAAAAAAGAGAAATCAGGTCAAGCTTGGTGTGAATAATTTTCTTCAACTTGGATAATGAAAAAAGTCACAACCATTCTTTTTCTTGCATAGAAAATATAGAACAAAAAATGGCAATACACAGTCTTCATTGAGCACTAGCTATGTGAGAGGAACTTGTGAAAAGGCTTAACCAATGTTAACTCCTGTTAAATCTTATTAAACCCACTTTCTAGATGAGCAAAGTGAAGTACAGAGAAGTTGCCTTTGTTTGTACAGTTAGTGCATCAGAGCCAAGATTCAAGGGCAACAACTTGGGCTCTTGTCCACTCTGCCATGGTGTTCATTTCTTTCTGATTTACACTGTAATTCTGTTAGTCCAAGTATTACCTCTACAGGGGGGCTGCACCTACCTTCCATGGGATCATTGGAGTAACACAAATAGGAGCTATTTAAAGGCACATCTGCTCAGTTTTATTTACAAATTGGCCTGGTGGGTGGATGAGTCTGAGGGTGTGAAGCTCTGGTGTGTATCCACAGGCCACCCCACTTTTCTGAGGCTACAGGAGCCCATAAATACCCCTCAGCTCCCTCCCTTGCTGCTTTATAGGCTTGAGCAGTCTCAATCCTTCTTGGCTGTAAAAGACCAACACTTTCTACTTACCTATTGTATTTCCTCTCCATGTGGTCAACTCCTGGAATCACAGAGGTCTGGGCACATGTGACAGAGAGCTGCCTGCTGCCACTTGTCACCTCTTCCCTCTTCACTGTCAGAGTTCACAAATGTCATAACCTGATGGAGAAAGTGAAACAATAGGAGACCAATACAAGAAAGTAAATTATTAACTGTTTTATTGATTCTTTTAATTTATTTATTATTGAATGGAAGATTTTTTATTTTATTTATTTTTTTTGAATTTTGTTTTACTTTACTTTTTTTTATACAGCACGTTCTTATTAGCTATCTATTTTATACATATTAGTGTATATATGTCAGTACCAATCTCCCAATTCATCCTGTCACCACCACCCACACCCCACTTTCCCCCCTTGGTGTCCATACGTTTGTTCTCTATATCTGTCTCTACTCCTGCCTTGCAAACTGGTTCATCTCTACAATTTTTGTAGATTCTGCATATATGTGTTAATATACAATATTTGTTTTTCTCTTTCTGACTTATTTCACTCTGTATGACAGTCTCTAGGTCCATCCACGTCTCTACAAATGACCCAATTTCGTTCCTTTTTATGGCTGAGTAATATTCCATTGTATATATGTACCATATCTTCTTTATCCATTGTCTGTCGATGAGCATTTAGATTGCTTCCATGACCTAGTTATTGTAAATAGTGCTGCAATGGACATTGAGGTGTATGTGTCTTTTTGAATTATGATTTTCTCTGGGTATATGCCAAGTAGTGAGATTGCTGGGTCATACAGTAATTCTAATTTTAGCTTTTTAAGGAATCTCCATACTGTTCTCCATAGTAGCTGTATCAATTTACATTCCCACCAAAAGTGCAAGAGAGTTTTCATTTCTCCACACCCTCTCCAGCATCTGTTGTTTGTAGATTTTTGATGATGGCCATTCTGACTGGTGTGAGGTGATACCTCATTATAGTTTTGATCTGCATTTCTCTAATTATTAGTGATGTTGAGCAGCTTTTTATGTGCCTCTTGGTGATCTGTATGTCTTCTTAGGAGAAATATCTATTTAGGTCTTCTGCCCATTTCTGGATGGGGCTCTTTGTTTTTTTTTTAATATTGAGCTGCAAGAGCTGTTTATGTATTTTTGGAGATTAATCCTTTGTCCGTTGATTCATTTGCAAATACTTTCTCTGATTCTGAGGGTTGTCTTTTCATCTTGTTTATAGTTTCCTTTGCTGTGCAAAAGCTTTTAAATTTCATTAGGTCCCATTTGTTTAAATTTGTTTTTATTTCCATAACTCTAGGAGGTGGGTCAAAAAAGATCTTGCTGTGATTTATGTCAAAGTGTTCTTCCTATGTTTTCCTCTAAGAGTTTCATAGTGTCCAGTCTTACATTTAGGTCTTTAATCCATTTTGAGTTTATTTTTGTATATGGTGTTAGGAAGTGTTCTAATTTCATTCTTTCACATGTAGCTGTTCAATCTTCCCAGAAACACTTATTGAAGAGACTGTCTTTTCTCCATTATATATCCTTGCCTCCTTTGTCATAAATTAGTTGACCAGAGATGCATGGGTTTATCTCTGGGCTTTCCATCCTGTTCCATTGATCTATATTTCTGTTTTTGTGCCAGTACCATATTGTCTTGATTACTGTAGCTTTGTAGTATAATCTGAAGTCAGGGAGTCTGATTCCTCCAACTCCATTTTTCCTCTCAAGATTGCTTTGGCTATTTGGGGTCTTTTGTGTTTCCATACAAATTGTGCATTTTTTTGTTCTAGTTCTGTAAAAAATGCCACTGGTAATTTGATAGGGATTGCATTGAATCTGTAGATTGCTTTGGGTAGTATAGTCATTTTCACAATATTCATTCTTCCAATCCAAATACATGATATCTCTCTCCATCTGTTTATGTCATCTTTGATTTCTTTCATTTGTGTCTTATAGTTTTCTGCATACATGTCTTTTGTCTCCTTAGGTAGGTTTATTCCTAGGTATTTTATTCTTTTTGTTGCAGTTGTGAATGGGATTGTTTCCTTAATTTCTCTGATCTTTCATTGTTAGTGTATAGGAATGCAAGAGATTTCTGTGCATTAATTTTGTATGCTGAAACTACCAAATTCATTGATTAGGTCTAGTAGTTTTACTTCTTTTCCAATGTATATTCCAATGTGTATTCCTTTTATTTCTTTTTCTTCTCTGATTGTCGTGGCTAGGACTTCCAAATCTACGTTGAATGATAGTGTTGAGAGTGGACCTTCTTGTCTTGTTCTTGATCTTAGAGGAAAAGCTTTTCATCATTGGGAATAATGTTTGCTGTGAGTTTGTTGTATATTGCCTTTTTTATGTTAAGGTAGTTTCCCTCTATGCCCACTTTCTGGAGAGCTTTTACCATAAATGGGTGCTGAATTTTATCAAAAGCTTTTTTCTGCATCTATTGAGAGGATCCTATGGTTTTTATTCTTCACTCTGTTAATATGGTGTATCACATTGATTGATTTGCATATATTGAAGAATCTTTGAATCCCTGGGATAAATCCCACTTGATCATGGTGTATGATCCTTTTAATGTGTTGTTGGATTCTGTTTGCTAGTATTTTGTTGAGGATATTTGCATCTACATTCATCAGTGATATTTGTCTGTAATTTTCTTTTTTTGTAGTATCTTTGTCTGGTTTTGGTATCAGGGTGATGGTGGCCTTGTAGAATGAGTTTGGGAGTGTTCTTTCCTCTGCAATATTTTGGAAGAGTTTGGGAAGGATGGGTGTTAGCTCTTCTCTAAGTGTTTGAAAGAATTCACATGTGAAGCCATCTGGTCCTGGGCTTTTGTTTGCTGGAAGAGTTTTAATCACAGTTTCAATTTCAGTGCTTGTGATTGGTCTGTTTATATTTTCTGTTTCTTCCTGATTCAGTCTCAGAAGGTTGTTCTTTTCTAAGAATTTGTCCATTTCTTCCAGGTTATCCATTTTATTGGTATATAGTTGCTTGTAGTAATCTCTCATGATCCTTTGTATTTCTGCAGTGTCAGTTGTTACTGCTTCATTTTCATTTCTAATTCTGTTGATTTGAGTCTTTTCCCTTTTTTTCTTGATGAGTCTGGCTAATGGTTTATCAATTTCGTTTATCTTCTCAAAGAACCAGCTTTTAGTTTTATTGATCTTTGCTATTGTTTTCTTTGTTTCTTTGTTTCTTTATTTCTGCTCTGATCTTTATAATTTCTTTCCTTCTCCTAATATTGGGTTTTGTTTGTTCTTCTTTCTCCAGTTCGTTTAGGTGTAAGGTTAGATTCTTTTTTTGAGATGTCTCTGGTTTCTTGGGGTAGGATTTTATTGCTATAAACTTCTCTCTTAGAACTGCTTTTGCTGCATCCCATAGGTTTTGGATTATCATGTTTTCATTGTCATTTGTCTCTAGGTATTTTTTGATTTCCTCTTTGTTATCTTCATTGACCTCTTGGTTATTTAGTAATGTATTGTTTAGCCTCCATGTATTTGTGTTTTTTACGTTTTTTTCCCCTGTCATTTATTTCTAACCTCAAAGCGTTGTGGTCAGAAAAGATGCTTTATATGTTTTCAATTTTCTTAACTTTACTGAGGCTTGATTTTTGACCCAAGGTGTGATATATCCCAGAGAATGTTCCGTGCGCACTTGAGAAGAAAGTGTAATCTGCTGTTTTTGGATGGAATGTTCTATAAATATCAGTTAAAGCTATCTGGTCTATTGTGTCATTTAAAGCTTGCATTTCCTTATTAATTTTGTGTCTGCATGATCTGTCCGTTGGTGTAAGGGAGGTGTTAAAGTCCCCCACTATTACTGTGTTACTGTAGATTTCCTCTTTTATACCTGTTAGCAGTTGCCTTATGTATGTTGCCTTATGTAGGTGCTTCTATGTTGGGTGCATATATGTTTGTAATTGTTATATCTTCTTCTTGGATAGATCCCTTGATCATTATGCAGTCCTTTCTTGTCTCTTGTAACATTTTTTATTTTAAAGTCTATTTTATCTGATATGAGTATTGCTACTCCAGCTTTCTTTTGATTTGCATTTGCATGGAATAACTTTTCCCATCTCCTCACTTTCAGTCTGTATGTGTCCCTAGGTCTGAATTGGGTCTCTGGTAGACAGCATATATATGGGTCTTGTTTTGTATCCATTCAGCAAGCCTGTGCCTTTTGGTTGGAGCATTTAATCCATTCACGTTTAAGATAATTATCGACATGTGTGCTCCTATTACCATTTTCTTAATTGTTATGGGTTTGCTTTTGTGGGTCCTTTCCTTCTCTTGTGTTTCCCACTTAGAGAAGTCCCTTTAGCATTTGTTGTAGAGCTGGTTTGATGGTGCTGAATTCTCTTAGCTTTTGCTTGTCTCTAAAGCTTTTGATTTCTCTGTCAAATCTGAATGAGATCCTTGCTGGGTAGAGTAATCTTGGTTGTAGGTTCTTGCCTTTCATCACTTTAAATATATTGTGTCATTCCCTTCTGGCTTGTAGAGTTTCTGCTGAGAAATCAGCTGTTAACCTTATGGGAGTTACTTTGTATATTATTTGTCTGTTTTCCCTTGCTGCTTTTAATAATTTTTCTTTGTCTTTATTTTGTGTCAGTTTGAACACTATGTGTCTTGGCATGTTTCTCCTTGCGTTTATCCTGCCTGGGACTCTCTGCACTTCCTGGACTTTGGTGGCTATTTCCTTTCCCATGTTAGGGAAGTTTTCGACTATAGTCTTTTCAAATATTTTCTCGGGTCCTTTCTCTCTCTTTTCTCCTTCTGGGACCCCTGTAATGCAAATGTCAGTGTGTTTAATGTTGTCCCAGATGTCTCTTCGGCTGTCTTCATTTCTTTTCATTCTTTTTTCTTTATTGTGTTCTGCGGCAGTGAATTCCACCATTCTTTATTCCAGGTCATTTATCCATTCTTCTCCCTTAGTTAATCTGCTATTGATTCCTTCTAGTGTATTTTTCATTTCAGTTATTGTATTTTTCACATCTGTTTGTTTGTTCTTTAATTCTTCTAGGTGTTTGTTTTTTAATTCTTCTAGGTCTTTGTTAAACATTTCTTGTGTCTTCTCCATCTTTGCCTCCATTCTTTTTCCGAGGTCCTGGATCTTCTTCACTATCATTATTCTGAAATCTCTTTCTGGAAGGTTGTCTATCTATCTCCACTTCATTTAGTTGTCTTTCTGGGGTTTTATCTTGTTCCTTCATCTGGTACATAGTTCTGTGCCTTTTCATGTTGTCTGTCTTTCTGTGAATGTAGTTTTCGTTCCACTGGGTTTAGGATTGTAGTCCTTCTTGCTTCTGCTGTCTGCCCTCTGAATGGAAGATTTTAAAAATTCTATAGTGCTTTACAATTTTCACACACATGATTTCATATAATCCTAAAATAACCCCCTTTTTTCCCCCTACCCCTATATTGCCCCTCCCCCTTCCCTTGCCCCACTGGCAACCAATCACTAGTCTGTTCTTTATATCTGTGAGTCTGCTTCTTTTTTGTTTTCTTCTTCTAGTCTATTGTATTTTTTGGATTCCATATATAAATGATATCCTACCATATTTGTCTTTCTCTGACTTATTTCACTTAGCATAATGCCCTCCAAATCCATCCCTGTTGCTGTAAATGGCCAAATTTCATTTTATTCTTTTTTTATGGTTGAGTAGTGTTCCATATATATATACCACATCTTTATCTATTCATCTGTTGATGGACACCTAGGTTGCTTCCGTACCTTGGCAATTGTAAATAATGCTGCTATGAACGTTTGGGTGCATGTATTTTTTCCAATTAATGTTTTTGTTTTCTTTGGCTATACACTCAGGAGTGGAATTGCTGGGTGATATGGTATTTCTATTTTTAGTTTTTTGAGGAAACTCCATACTGGTTTTCATAGTGCTTGCACCAATTTACATTCCCACCAACAGGGTAGGAGAGTTCCCTTTTCTCCACATCCTCTCCAACATTAGTTATTTGTGTTCTTTTTGGTGATATGTGCATTGATTCTTGTAGTCAATTGGTGCTTGAGGTTCGGCTGCCAGACCCTGTGGATGGTGCTCCTGAGTGCTCAGGGGATAGTGGCTTGTTGGGGCTGAGGGGTCATGGTTACCTGTGCGATGGTGAGCAGCAGGAGTAGCAAGGCCTGCAATGTGGGATGGACCCTAGAGGCTTTGGGGAAGAGGTTGTCACCCGGCCACCTGGCTGAAGTGGAGGATGTGCTGGGGAGGGATGAGAAGCACCACTAAGCAGGTAAAGATGCCAGGAGGACATGTGGGGAAGAGCTGATGTGTGGAGTTGGCCTGACCTCTGGCAAAGTGAGTGGACTATGGCTTTGCAATCTAAGGAGCTGAACTTTGGATCTTGAATTAACCAGTTATCAGCTGTGTGGCCCTGGGGACCTCAATAGCTTCCCTTGGCCTCAGGTTCAGCATACATCAGATGGAGATAAAACACACTTAATCTAGTTGTTGTAAAACTGAATAATGAGAAAATCTCTGAGGTTGTTCTTGGCACATTTTGGGGGCTCAGGAAATGCTGACTATAACAAAATCAGGTTTGGATTTCTCTGGGCAGTTGACCTTCTGTAGCTTTGTTCTATCACAGTTAAGGTCAGGGAACTGCAGTTTTACAAGAGGGAGGGGTCATATCTCCTCTCTGGTTTCCAGGCTGCCCTCCAGATGTGGCCAGCAGTTTGTTGGCATATTCAGCAGCTGCAGCACCTCAGTTGAACATTGTCTGGGGAGTAGCCTACTGAGATTTGCTCATTCCCCATCCGAGCGTGTTGACAGCTCAGAGCCCATCACTTCAGAAGTGTGGTTTGAGTTGTCCCCACGTGCAGCTCCCCCTGGACAGTAAGACCCACTGGGAACTCTCTTCTCCTCTCACTTAGCATTGAGGGTGTCCAAACTTGGTCCCCCCATTGGATTTCACCAATGGGAAGAGCTTGTTGACAGCTGTCGACCTTGTTTCATAGGGGCAGTATCACTTTCCCAGGCCTGGAGGTTTGGGGCAATGCTAAATATTTTTGCTCCCAGAATATAGAGTCCCCATATTTCCCCATTTATTCTTCTGGCCCAAGCCTCCTGTCTGGTTGTCTAGCATGGAATCTTCTCCCCATCCTATGAGAACACAGTGTGTGTTTTCTTTCAAGGACTATTGGGAAGATGGAGGGTGCAGGCAACAGTGTTTAGAGTAAGAACAAGATCTTAGTTCCTACCATGGGCCTGTTACTTAAACTTGCTGGAGCCTCAGTTTCTTCATCTGTGAAATGGGGATGAATACCTACTTCATAGTTATCTCCTAGGAATAACATGTCATAAACTTAACTCATGTTAATATACTCTTTTCTTAGCTGAGCTTTAGGAAAGTATTTGTTAAGAGATATAGGGATAGATAGATAAATAAACAAACACTAGACTTCTTTTGGTCTATATATTTACTCAAGGAGTTTTTTTACTTGTATTGGAGTATAGTTGATTTACAATGTTGTGTTAGTTTCAGGTGTCCAGCAGAGTGAATCAGTTACCCATATACATATCTCTACTATTTTTAAGATTCTTTTCCTATATAGGTCATTAGAGAGTATTGAGTAGAGTTCCCTGTGCTCTACAGTAGGTCCTTATTAGTTATCTATTTTATTACTCAGAAAGTGTCTAGATGAATGAGTTATCACTTATCCATGTTAGGAAGACAGCTCTTTGCCTGATGCTCCACAGAGGGTTATGCTGGATGGGTCCATACAGCACAAGCCTTATCAGCAAGGACTCAGGAACCAAGTTGCCTGCTTTAAATCCTGGCTTGACTGCTTCCCGGCTGTGTGTTACTGAGCAAGTTACTTAACCTCTCTGTTTCTAAGTTTCCCAACTTATAAAATGAGGAAAACAATAGCCCGCTCATAGTGTTGTTGCAAGGATTAAATAAATTCATATGTTCAAATTCTGACAACAGTCCTTGATGATATAGCTTGTTAATTTACCTTCTTCCTTCACCCTTGTAGACTGCCTCCCAAATAGCAGACAGAGGAGTCGGACCAAACCTTCCATGGCAGATGGTTCCGTACCTCTGCTCCAGCCCTCCAGAGGCTCCTATTAGCTCTGAGGAAATCTCAAGTCCCTGCTGGGCCTCTGAGGCCCCCTGTCATCCTCCGTGCTTCCCTGTCTGCCCTCTCTACAGACAATGAAGCCCAGATCTTCTCCTGAACATCCCCACCTTCCCCAGATCGAGCCTCCTGGCTCGTGCCCTCTCCATTTTGAAATCTCTGTCCCAAAGCTACCTCGTCAGAGAGGCCTTGGTTACCCATTCTGTGGACACGACCCAACTCATTACTTTCCATCTCCCCAAATTGGTTCTTTTTAGATGGCACTTATCAGTACCCAACCCATTTTAGACTTATTTATTAGCTTATTTTATGTCTCCTCCCTTTACAATGTAAACTCCACGAAGACAGGCCATTGATCTGTGCTTTCAGCACAGAGAATAGTGCCTGGTATCTTGTGGAAATCCAAAAAGTCTTTGTGATTGTGAGTAAGTGAATAGATTATCTGTAACCCAGCCATCTGGTGGTTGGCTGGTGTTTGAGTGTTGCCTGTGCATTAGGCACCTAGGAGGCCGACATGATGTAAGTAAGCTTAAGTCACGTCAGACACGAGTATACGCAGGAGGTAAACCAGACCCCTGGAGTCTCGATGGGGTGCTGGGGGCATGTCCATTCATTCCAAGCCCTGTAGACCTGAGCTTGATGGAGCACACAAGTCCAACGCCTAAGGAGCTTTGGTTTCTCCAGCTGATTAATCGATAAATAATATCTACACAAGGACTCTGGATGGTTGAGGGGATGCTGTGAGATCCCTGCCTCATGAAGAGTTGACACCAAGAAAATGACAGCTGCAGTTTATTCTGAAATTCTGGAGTTTTATTTATTTATTTAAAAATTTATTTTATTGAAGTCTAGTTGATTTACAATTGTGTTAGTTTCTGCTGTACAACAAAGTGACTCAGTTATACACATATATGTTCCTTTTTGTATTCTTTTCCATTATGGTTTATCACAGGATATTGAGTATAGTTCCCTGTGCTCTATAGTAGGACCTTGTTGTTTATCCATTCTCTGTATAAGAGTTTGCATCTGCTAATCCCAAACTCCCAATCCATCCCTCCCCCTCCCCCCTCCCCCTTGGCAACCACAGGTCTGTTCTCTATGTCTGTGCGTCTGTTTCTGTTTTGTAGATATGTATCATATTTTAGATTCCATATATAAGTGATATCATGTGGTATTTTTCTTTCTCTGTCTGACTTACTTCACTTAGTATGATAATCTCTAGGTCCATCCATGTTGCTGCAAATGGCATTAGTTCATTCTTTTTTATGGCTGAGTAGTATTCCATTGTGTGTATGTACCACATCTTTATCCATTCGCCTGTCAATGGACATTTAGGTTGCTTCCATGTCTCGGCTATTATAAATAGGAATGTTATGAACATTGGGGTGCACGTATCTTTTCGAATTACAGTTTTGTCCAGATACGTGCCCAGGAGTGGGATTGCAGGATCATATGGCAACTGTATTTTTAGTTTTCTGAGGAACCTCCATATTGTTCTCCACAGTGTTAAAATTCTGCATTTTGACCTCTACTTACAAACTGGGGTAAGGGTATTCTCTCTTTCTTATAGGGAAGAGTTGTTTCCCTATAAAGTTCCTCTCTATGAATTCTTCCACCTATTCATTCATTTAAATAACAGATATTTTATGAGCAGGCACTGAGCACAGAGCATCTCAGGGTGATGGTAAGAGATAAGAACTGTTGTAAGGCACCTGCTATGCGCTGGGCCTGTTGCCACCTTCCCCTAATTGTCACAGCAATGTTAGGAGGTAGGTATCCCAATCTCCTTTGCATAAAGGAAGAAACAGAGGTGCAGAGAAGGCCATCTGCCCAAGGTCATGGCTAGCAGACAGCAGTGGTGGAGTCTGACCAAGGCCTGTGACCTGGTGCCCCTTTCCTTGTCCCTAATGTAACCCCTCTCTGGTACTGTGCACATCTCACCTCGAAAGGTGCCACTGACAGAGCCACTCCCGGGGCCCTGCACCCTGTCTGCAGGTGGCAGGTCCTGATGGTGCTGGCACTCGGTGACTCCTCATTCAAGATGCCCGGCTGACCCTGAGGAAAGCATGCCCGGCCCATCAGTTTCCATCATCACTCTCAAAAGTTCCATGCTTCTCCAGCAGAGGCTTGGAAGAGAGATAACTGACTTTCCAAAGAGTATGAGAAACCTGAACACACTGTCAGCACGAGGTTCCAGGGCGCAGCCCAACCATCAGCCATCTGCACCACGTGAAACCTCCAGATAAAGGTGGGCAGATCCAGGGTTTTCTTGTCACCTCCTGCCAGGCGCTGGGCCAGGCATTTGGCACTGAGCTCTGCCCGTGTGGTGCACTGGGTAGATGCTGGCCATGAGGATGGGTCAGCCTAACCTGTAAGCATGGCTCCATGTTGGCGCATGGCATTGTGGTGTTTTCAGAAGCAGATTTCACCCAGGACCCTGAGAGCCAGATGGGGCTGTCTGGAGAAAGTAGCAAGGCCTCCTGTTCCCCCATCCCTCCCAGGGAGCTGACAATGCTTTACTTTATGGCGATGCTCCTATTAGGCTTGTGATGGAATGCCTGTGGTGAATGGCAGTATTTAAGAAACATTAAAGGCATCCACTCAGGGCACTGAGATGCATGCGGCATGGTTCCTGCTCCCCAGGGCCTCACAGGTTAGCACCTTCAGATTTCTCTTCAGAGACACAGACAGCAGCCTCTGCTGCTAAACACCGGATTTATACAGCTGTGATGCAGTCATGGCCAAGGACCCTTTCCGGGAACAGACAGCATCAGCCCTTCAGCCCAGGATCACAGATGATGCAGAGGATGATGATGCACTGCTCACCCTGGCTGTTAGAAATCCCCAAGCTCTGGCTCCTGTTGGAGATTCTGATTGGACTGGTTGGGCAAGGCCCCCGCAGTGGCATTTTAAAGGCTCCCCAGGTGATTCTGCTGTGCCCACCTTTCTGAGCATCAACACTGCCTGGGGAGATTTCTAAACATCACAAATGTCTTCACTCACTCCAGACTCACCAAGTCAAAGCCTTCAATGGGATGGGGCTTGAGCAACTGTTATAAAAAACCCCCTCTGTTGCCTTCATGCAGAGCTGCAATTGACAACCATGAATTAGATTTATTATCCTTTTGAGATCCAATCCACTTTCTGTGAAATGGGCTGCACTAGAGGTGGGCTGCCGTTCAGCGGGATCATGCATGTTATATACTTGGGCACACATTCATTAATGTGGATGTTTAGCAAACTGTCCTCCTGTTGGTACTTTCAGCCTTCAAGTGGCCAACTGCTTCTGGCTGGTTTAAGCAATGGATTTAATTTACTTGAACATTTTCTCTTTGTTTTATGCATGAGTTCTAAATGGTGTGGGTCTCCCATCCTGCTGTGAATAAAGCCATCTAAAACTGTAAAATTTTTATTTTGAAGGGAAATCTATTCACTTTTCTGTCAGTTTCTTTGGGCCCTTGATCTCACCTGTTCGCTCAGGAAACACAGGTGAATGTTCCTTCTCTGTCAGACATGGCTCTTGGCTGGAGATCCACCCAGCTCTTCATGGGGTTCACCACTAATGAGAGGGACAGATATCTAAACAAGTAATAAGGGACTTCCTTGGTGGCACAGTGGTTAAGAATCCGCCTGCCAATGCAGGGGACATGGGTTCAAGCCCTGGTCTGGGAAGATCCCACATGCCGCAGAGCAGCTAAGCCTGTGAGCCACAACTACTGAGCCCAAGTGCCTAGAGCCTGTGCACCGTAACAAAGAGTAACCCCCACTCGCCATGACTAGAGAAAGCCCACACACAGCAATAAAGACCAAATGCAGCCAAAAATAAATAAATAAACAAGTAATAATGCTGATTATTTGGTGAGGTTTTTATGAGGTCTATAGAGACAACACTTAAGAAGCACTTATCCTCCCACCCCGCCTTTTTGTACATCTTTATTGGAGTATAATTGCTTTACAATGTTGTGTTAGTTTCTGTTGTACAACAGAGTGAATCAGCTATACATATACATATATCTCCATATCCCCCCCCTCTTGAGCCTCCCTCCCACCCTCCCTATTTCACCCCTTTAGGTCGTCACAAAGCACTGAGCTGATCTCCCTGTGCTATGCGGCTGCTTCCCACTAACCATCCATTTTACATTTGGTAGTGTATGTATGTCAGTGCTACTCTCTCACTACGTCCTAGGCTCCCCATTCCCCCCTGGGTCCTCAAGTCCATTCTCAACATCTGTATCTTTATTCCTGGCCTAAAAGGGAACCCCCCTGCACTGTTGATGGGAATGTAAATTGATACAGCCACTATGGAGAACAGTATGGAGATTCTTTCCCCCTTTTGAACAAATTTTTTCAACAGCAAAACTGCAAAGTGTTTTGAAACAACAATGAAGTGATTCCCAGGTGCCGCATAATCAGCTGTAGCCACCTCCATACAGTTCAAAAATCAAGACTTTTATATTATGTTCAAGAGAATCCTAGCTGACAAATGTGAACCACTTTCTGTTCTGAATGGGGCATCCCAGGGTGGGGGAGACATTGGGTTTTGTGTGTGGGTGTCTGGTGGTGGTGGTAATGGTCTTTGCTCTCTTCTGGCTGGGCCAGGAAGGAAAAAATGGTATTAAGAGATAAATATGTACCTGGAAGGGCGGTCTATTGACTAAGGAGGCCAAAGAGGCAGAGCTCCTTGCTCTTTAGAAAATTAAATAGATCTTGTTTCTACAACTTTTAACTGAGTGTAGAGCATTGCTTCAGATGTGGTCGTGAATGCAAACATGTCTACTTTGTCTGTATCTGGGCCTGGGGACCACATTCCAGATCCTCCTTTTCCTACACTCAGTATTTTGAATGCAAATATTTTAATAAGAATTACACCCATACTGAGGAATATTCATTGAAAATGTATTCTTCAGATTAAACCCTATTATCCAATTTAATTTCTTGGTCAATCTTCTATGAAGTGCAGTTAAACTGCCTTCAATTGTTTCCACTTTTATTTCTCTGAAATTATTTTTATCTAAATCAATTCTTTTCATGCAATTGTTTTTGCTCTAGAGATTTAATTTGTTGGCCAGATTTATTATTAATAAGAAATTTTACTGATTATGGCTTCTGCCATTGTGAGTTTTCTTTGTGGTCATTAATTCTACAAAGTCCAATTTTCTGGGTCAAATTTTACCATGTGCAATGTTAGCCATTGCCAGCTTTATTTTGAGTTGATTATTTCTACCAGTCTTACTTGCTATGAGTTAGATAAATGATGGATTATATTTATTTCTTCCCTAATCCATGAGAAAATAAGAACAATTCTCTGCACACAATTCCAAGTATGCCCAACTCTTCAGGATGGTTTATTATTGGCTAATCCACATTTCCACATCTTTCTGTCTATTTGTATCCTATGAACTAATGTGTCCACACTGCTCTTAGATCAGTAAGTAGATGCTGGGGTCAAAACAGCATATTTTTAAGGCAATCTTTGCATATTGATGAGCTTTTCTAACTGGGTGATATTACTTGATCCTGGGAGAGAGCCTTGTGCATCTGGCCCCTCCCACACATCCACTGTTACTCAGACCCCACGGTCCAGGTGAGAACTGGACTGAGAGAGCTCTGGGCTTCTCCAGGTGAGATTCTTGTCGAAATGGATGTAACAGGATTTACCTAAAGACAGGTCAGGAAGCAGAGACAAGTGTATGCACCAGAACTCCATTCAGGAAGAACATTGTATTCATTTGGAAGAATTACTTCAAAAAGCCTCTTGGGGTAGACTTCATGCTCAACCACCAGAATGTAGTGGCTGAACTGACATGAGAAAATAAGGAAGAATATGAGGAGGGGAGGTCCTAGAGAAGGAGGTGGTAGAGGGAGAGATGAAGATGGAGCCTGCAGTAGTCTGCCTGGGCTGTTGTAACAAAGTGCTGCAGACTCGGTGCTTTAAACAGCAGACATTTATTTTCTCACAGTTCTGGAGACTGGGGATCCAAGGCCAAGGTGCCAGGGAACTCACTTCCTGGGGAGGACCCATATCCTGGCTTTTTGGCAGCTGCCATCTCCTCCTGTGCCCTTATGAGGTTGGGGGTGTGTGTCTCTCTGACCTTTCTTCTTATGAGGACACTAATCCTATCAGATCAGGGCCCCACCCTTATGACCTTATTTAATCTTCTTTAGAAGCCTAGTCTCCAAATGCAGTCTCACTAGGGGTTAGAGCTTCAACATACAAATTTTAGGGAGGATACAAACATTCAGCTTGTAACAGAACATTTGAGCAGTGGGTTATCAACAGCCCCCTATGGGAAATGACCCCTGAATCCCAGATCTTTGATAAAGTTGACTAAATTCACCAAAGCTAGGGGGCAATTTGGATTTCCCATGGACATCAGTGAGGGAGCTCATCGGAAGTTTTCTTGGGACTTGGTGTAAATGAGAGAGAGAGGGCTTTGAAATTCTATAAACCATAGAATCAGGGATTTAGAACAATCTGCATTAGTTTTGTGAGAGGTTATAAAATGTATCTGGACAAGATAAACTTACATATGTGTACATGTATATATATATCCACTATTTACCTATCTACTTATTTATCAAAAGACTTGAGGAGACTTACAGAAAAATAAGAGAAAAATAGATGAGGAAATCAGGCAAGAGAGATAATCAGGTTGGAAAGGAAATAAATATTTGTAAGGTCAGCACATAGAAACTTATAGGGCAATAGAGAATTTTAAATTTTATGGACTGCACATTGGTGCTAAGCTTCCTGGTAGCCAAGGCAAAGAGGGAACAAGAAGCAGATAAAACACTTTATTATAAGCCTCTAATATATTACACACAAATGACCAGTGATCTTACTTTGTCTCATATTCCCCATAGTATTTGATGAGAGAAGCCAACTTTAGCGGCAAAGGGAAATATTTAAAGCAGAGATATGTACACTAAACTTCTAACAACACCTCTATACTTTAAGTAGAATTCCCAGATGTAGTCTACAGCCTCTGAGGAAATTCTAGAAACGGGCACCTCACAGAAGAACCCTCATTAACCCAGATTAATTCACCAAGCATTTGTTGATGCCTGCTTTGTACCAGCCAACGTCCTGGTGACACTGTAGCCTGTGTCATTGTTTCCTGACATAAACACACATAGGTAAGGATGGACTAGAGACATCTTAGTTTATTTTCCCCTTGTTCATTTTTTCTATAAATATTTGCTGGTCCTACTTTGTGTCAAGTATTTCTCTGTATGCTAGGGGTACAGAAGTGTAAGGTCCCTGGCCTCCGAGCTCATAGCAGGCAGACCAACCAGTGGGCTGAGATGTCCACAGTGATCGATGGTCTGTGAGGGGTTAGATTCTGGATGTCTGGGCACTGAGTGTGCACCCCATCTTCACTGGTGGTTGTGGGCCACTCTGAACCTTCCTTGTTTGGATGACATTGGCTTCCTCCTCCAGACCTTGCTCTTGGGTAGTGCCAAGGTCCATCTAGGTGTAGCTGTGAGGGGGTGAACCATGGCCCTGTATCATGTTTGTACTTTAAGCCATATTGGAGGATCTATCCGGTCCAGAAAATCCTGGGAATTTCCCCCTCAAACTTGCTTGCAAGATGTGGGCTCTGTGACCCCTCCTGGGTGTGGCCACAGAATGAATGACCCAGCCATGGTCTGGCTTCTGAGAGGGAGGAATTACCAAAGGACATGAATCCTCTCAGCGGGGTTCCAGGCAGCCCCGTTCAGGTGTAGCCACCAAGGATGAGGTCCCACCTCTGGTGCCTACTGCATGTCCGAATCCAGCCACTTATAACTTTCTATAACTTGGACACCAACAGCCAAATGAACAGCCCATGTTTTCTTCTGTGAAAAAGGTTAAGTAGGAAGCAAGAACCCAACCCACTAAGGTGATCATTCTCTCCTGACCAAATGTTATTTTTTTTTCTTCCCTTAAGCCTGTGTAATGACTGGGTCTCCCTCTGTCCATCCCTGGAACCACAGATAAGGGTAATATTTATGTAACACTCACTACTTAAGCTATGCCATGCTTACAAGCATCTCACACACCTCAAGGGATCTCATTAGGCCCCTATGAGGAGGTGCTGAATGCTCTCCATCCCAGGGAGGGGAAGCTGAGGCATGGGAAAGAGGTGGGGTGGGATGTGTAGCCTGGCTCCAGAGTTAGCTCTCTTCCTTACTCACTGTGCTGCCTCTCAGGTAGCCAGGGCTTGGGAAGACCTTTCCTATCTACTGGTGGATGAATGCAGACCTTTGGCTGCCTGGTTTCTCAGGGACCTTAGGTGGCCCAGATCTTACAGTGTCCATCATGGATAAATTGTTGAAACTATATGCTCACAAACATCTAAGAGGGTTCCCTGGGCCACCATTCAGGTGGTGAGATATTGGGGGGTTGGACATTTTACGGGTGGACCTGTCGGAAGCGCTCCCATCCTTGAGTGTGTGGCTGTGTACATTTGTCAAAACTCATTGAACTTGTTAAAAAATAGATGTGTTTCAGGGTGTGTAAGTTATAACTCAGTGAAGTTGATTTTTAAGAGAGGGAGAAGTAAAAATATACCTCAAACCCTAAGCATCCAGAGTCCCTTTCCCTGGGTTGCTCAGGCCGGCCATTCCCCAACCATGGTGCCGTCATGTCCTCTGTTGGCGGATGCAGCTCTTGGGCCCATGACCTTCCCTGATAACTGGGAGCTGGTGTGTGACGGCTGGGGGAGATTTATGTGTGTTTAGTGATGACAGTGGAGCTGGGGATTCTTTGGCATGCTCTATCCCTGTCTGTTTTATCAACTGAAGCTGCCACTGGTGTTGCCAGCTGAGAAGTCGCAGAGCTGTCACTCTGGTGAGCTCAGACCCTGCAGGGAAGGCAGCCAGCTGTGCCTGACAGAAGCCAAGGGGGATCCCAGGGCTGGAGCTGCAGGTTTTACAGAGAGACTCCACATTTCTAGGAGAACTCCTCTGGTCTTATTTGCCATCTGAAGCATGGAAGGATAATGCTTGGAAACTTGTTCTCAAACATATGGATACTCTGGGCTCATCTGAAGCCCAATGACATCAGATTTTCATAAGCACTGGGTAGCCAAGACTTGGCACCATCATTGACCAGCAGCAAACTTTGGGCGAGTCACTTAATTTTTCTGAGTCTCAGCTTCCCCATCGCTAAAATGGGTAGAGTAAGCTCTGGCTCATGAAGGATGCTGCGTTTTGGTAACTCTTACTCCAGGGTCTCCTCCTCCAGGATGCATCCCTGATGATGTCACCATCTCTGTCTCCCGTCCCTGCCTGTGAAGTTTACAGCCCTGATGGTCTCAACTACATTAAGGTATATTGCTTTGGGTTAGGGTTAGGGTCAGCATTAGGGTTAGGGTTGTTGAGTCAACTGTTGTTGAGTCAAGTGATTTCCTCCACTAGAACGTAACCCCCTGTGGGCAAGGACCAACTTGTATACCACCTTCCCCATCACACTCTCCTTGATCACCACATTATTACCTGGTTGAATTTTTTCCGTAACACTCACCATTGTCTGAAATCATCTCTTTATTTATTGTTTACTCCTTATCACCTGACTCTCCCACTAGACTGTAAGCTTTTGGTTACAGTTACTGCTCTATCTGCTGGTATCTAGAAAGGTGGGTGCCAGAGAAATCATGGGTCCTTGGTGAATATCTGGGAATGGATCTATATACCACTTCAGCATCCTGCCACTCCCAGCACAGATCTGAGCATACTTTGGGCTCAGCATGTACTTTCTGGTCTGTTGGCTGGCTGATTGAATTATACACAGGACCAGCCCTGTCAACAGGTGGTCAGGGATGGGATTATGATGGTCCCAGGTGTCTGGCCTGAATGGGGCACAAGGGACATGGCTGATTTTATGGACCCATTTGTGGCTGCTGATTGTAGCAGTAGAACAGAAATGGCTTCGGCTACAAAGGACAGCATCATGTATCACCAGTGTCTCTTTCATCAATCTACTCTGAAAGCCGATTTTTCTGAAAGAGCCCTTTAATGGGAATGCCAGGTTTGTGAAGTGGCAGTCAAAGATAAAGATGGCAGGATGCTCTTCAGGCCTTTGAGTACCTATGAGTAATTTTTCTTTTTTTTTTTAATTTAGGAGGCAAATTCTAAAGGGGGAGTTGACAGGTTTTATCCTCCCTTAAATTTCAAATAAGACAGATATTGTTTCCTCAGTAGGATTCTAGGCTAGGCCATCAATTTCCCTTTTTATTTTTTTCTTTTCCATTATGGTTTATCACATGATATTGAATACAGTTCCCTGTGCTATACAGTAGGACCTTGTTGTTGATGCATTCTCTATATAATAGTTTGCATCTGCTAATCCCAAACTCCCAATCCATCCCTACACAGCCCCTCCCCCTTGGCAACCACAAATCTGTTCTCTATGTCTGTGAGTCTGTTCTGTAAATAAGTTTGTGTCATATTTTTAGATTACACATATAAGTGATATCATATGATATTTATCTTTCTCTGTCTGACTTATTTCACTTAGTATCTCTAGGTCCATCCATATAGCTGCAAATGTCTCAGTTTCCTTTTAGGCAGAAATCCATTTTGTGGGAACGACCTTTGTCCTGACCTATGTGATAAGACCAGGAATTTGCTGCAGTGTCATTGAGGGTCAATAGGACCATGTCTAATTCTTCCTTTAGGGCACTGGGGCATTCCTGCTCCCCTTACCTAGAGTGGAAATTTCCAAAATCAGTGAGCACTTTAGGGCACTGGGGCATTCCTGCTCCCCTTACCTAGAGTGGAAATTTCCAAAATCAGTGAGCCTGACCGTGGAGCATCTCCTTCTCACAATATGTAGGATGTCCACTGCCTGGCTCCTAATGACATCAGTTCATGCATCTGAGACCACACAGCCAATGAGTGATGGGGTGGAGTCGGCTGCCAGGCAGTTAGATGATGGACACCAGTCTATCATGCCTCCTGCCTCTCAGGAGGAAGGGAGTAGTGAGGGTGACCACCCCATCTTGGATTCCAGCTGGACACTCTCAGCCCAGGAGTTCTCTCCAATTGCTGTTATCCCTTATCTGCACATGGCCTCTAACAGACACCATGTGAAACCCAGCAGAACAATCCTAGGTTGTGGTTCCTGATTCCACCTGACCATGCAGGCAGGGCATCCAAAGAACCAGATGAACCCACTGAACAGAGCATGGCACCCAGAGACAGGGCTCTGTGAGTTACAGGAGGAGCTGTATGCTTCCTGGGAGAGGCAGATGGATGGATTTCAGAAGACGGGTAGGACTTCACTGTCCAGAGAGGATAGAGTCTTCAGAGAGTGTCCCAGCTGTTAAAAGCATGTGCCCAAGTAGAGGCAGGTGTGAGCATGGGAGGGTGGGGACAGGGGAAGAAAGATGTGGACAGAGCAGTGGGTTTGCAAGAAGTGAGGAGGGCTGTTTAAAAAGGTAGACAGGTGAGAAAAAAATAAAGATAAAAAAATAAAAAGGTAGACAGGGAAATTCTATCCTGTTCCATTGATCTGTATTTCTGTTTCTGTGCCAGTACCGTACTGTTTTGATGACAGTAGCTTTGTAATATAGTTTGAAGTCAGGAAGCCTTATTCCTCCACCTCCATTTTTCTTTCTCGGGATTGCTTTGGCTATTTGGGGTCTTTTGTGTTTCATACACATTAAAAATTGTTTTGTTCTAGTTCTGTGGAAAATGCCATTGGTAATTTGATAGGGATTGCATTGAATCTGTAGATTGCCTTGGACAGTATAGTCATTTTGACCATATTGATTCTTCCAATCCAAGAACACGGTATTAAAAAAATAAAAAGGTAGGCAGGAAAATTGAAACTTAGTGACCAAAGTTAACTCCCCAAGTCACACATGGGGCAGTGGAAGAGCTGGGAAAGTTTAACTTAATCAGCTTCACCACTGGAAGTGTTAGTCGACAGGCAGATATGACTCAGAGAAGGCAGGGCTGTGAGTTCACATTTGGGGTCCTTGTCCAGTCTCCTAGGTGACTTGGTCCCTTACATCCAGATGGTCCCTGTGCCCTCTTGAGACCCCAGGACATCCAGCCTCAAACTGCCTGGTGAGTGGGGTCTGGAGCCATAACCACACATCCATGGCAGGAGGAGTGTCTGAGAATGGAGGGTCCAGGTCAGAGACCCATCAGGGAGGATTCAGCTGCATCTCTCTGCTCTTGCCCAGGTCCCATTTCTTCCAGAGGGAGATGTGATCCCAGGACAAAACTGAACACAGCCAGAGGACAGTGTGGCTACCATGGGGCCTCTCCAGCCCTCTCCTACTAAACTTGTGATCCTGCCAAGATGGAGATGATCACATTCACTTGTTGAAGGCTTAAAACAAAACTCAGCTTTGCTCCACTAGGTTAGAGAATCTCCAAGAAAACTCACAGAAAGAAAGAGATTAAAATGAGAGGCATCCTCTCACTCTTAGCAAGGACTGGTCCCTCCGGTCACGGCACGTGAAGCTGAGACTTGTCAGGAGTGGGCCCCACCATCCCCATTTCCTATCCCTTCTCTCCTTTTGGCAATAAAGACACGCTTTTAAATGGTTTTGCCCTTGAATGCTTTTCTCTTTATCGCCAAAAATGACTTATGCTGAAAATCAAGAAGAAAAAATATATACAGCATATCCTGGAAAATTGCATGATTTGGTGTTGCAAAAACCTGTATTTAGTGCTTCACTGGAACTCCTGTGCTCCGGGGCCACAGTAATCATTATAATTTCCCTCAGGAGAAACATGTTAGGAACCGTATTTAAGAGAGATCTAAGTGTTCTGTCTTTCTCTGGTGTCACTGATAACAATATAAAAATACTAACATGCTAGGTATGGTGTAAACCCATTTAATCCTTCCAACAACTTATGAGCTGCTACTATCTTTATTTTTCAAAAGAGATCATTCAGGTTCAGAGAGATTGGGTGAGTGGTCAAGGTCACCCAAATGGGAGATGTCAGCTGACATTCACATCCAGGTTGGACTGCCTCCAACATCATGAGTTTTTGCCACTTTACTGCCTGCCATTGTCAAGTAGAATGGCCACTACTTTTAGCAAAGAAGAATTCCCCACCTCTCTGCAACCTGGTGATGCTTCCAGAACATGATATCAACACCACTTAATTCATAAAGTCACAAATCTCTTTCAGAAAACCTTCTGATCAAGAATTATCACCTTATAAGTGACACATTTTTATTTAATTACAAAAGCTCTGAAGATGGCACATAATTTCACGCTACATCTCCTTGGCTTGCTTATTGCTTTAAAGCAACTATATCACTGAAAGGATTAAAAGAGAAATGGCTCCAGGGGATATAAAAATCCTTAGATGTTTGCATCTAAATAAACTGGTCATGCCATTAAAGGACAGAAAAAGGAATATTATTAAGCAGTCCGTAATTAAAGTATTGATTCTTTCTGCATGAATAAAAAGCAAAAATGTATTAATTAGCAGTGAAAATACTCTAAGATTAGGCTAGGAAGATACTAAAGTGATGCACTCAATACAGTGCTAAGTAGTATATTGTTTTCCATTTAGAAGGTTTATATTTGAGGAAGAATTATAAAAAGACAAGTAATGTTTCTACTCGAAGCTGGATTACTTTGTTTAAGAGTTCGGGTTTTTTTTTTTTTTTTTTTTTTTTTTTTTGGCATTGCTGTGAGTTTCTGGAGCTGCTGGCGTGGGGACGGGGAAGGAAAACATGGCCAGTGTCAGCGTCCTTTTCTGTGCTGCAGATGGGCCAGCTTCCTGCCCTGTGCTCCTGCAATGCTCTGTTGTCGCTGTCTCGAATATTTGAACTAGGGACTCTTCTTTTTCATTTTACACTAAGCCCTGAAAATGCTGCAGCAAGTGCTGCCTGTAGACACCCTTCTCCCCCCTCACAGTTCTGCCAGAGGCTCGGCTGTCTTTACCAGGAATCTGTCCATTGGGAATTCTTTTCTTCTTTGGGGACCCTGGCTGACCTCTTTTTCTTGTTGTCCTTCAGAATAGTCGTGTATACATGCAAATAGGTACAAATGAATTCAGCAACACAAACAGTCAAACAGCCATAAAAACTGAACCAATTTAACTTTATAAAGTTAGCTGTTTTCTTTTACCTGTTATGGTGGTTGTCCAAGGGACTCACTGGATTTTTCATATTCCCACTGGTCCCCTTGAGAAATGAATGTCATGCTTAAATGGAGTTCACGTGGTGCAGATATTTAGCTGATTGTATGTGGAGGGGTTTCGTTATTGAAGTATTGCTAATTTACAATATTGTGTTAATTTCTGCTGTACAGAAGAAACTGTACAGCAGTTATTATTTTTTTAAAATTTATTATTATTTATTAGCATTTATTTATTTTAATTTTTAGTTTGTATTGGGGTATATTTGATTTACAATGTTGTGTTAGTTTCAGGTGTAAAGCTAAGTGCTTCAGTTCATATACATATATCTATTCTTTTTCAAATTCTTTTCCCATTTAGGTTATTACAGAATACTCAGCTCCCTGTGCAATACAGCAGGTCTTTGTTGGTTTTTTATCTTAAACATAGCAGTGTGTGTATGTTAATCACAAACTCCCAAATTATCCCTCCCCCCACCTTTCCCCTTTGGTAACCGTAAGTTTGTTTTCTATGTCTGTGACTCTGTTTCTGTTTTGTAAATAAGTTCATTTCTATCATTTTCTTAGATTCCGCATATAAGTGATATCATATATTTGTCTTTCTCTGTCTGACTTACTTCACTTAGTATGACAATCTCTAGGTCCATCCATTTTGCTGCATATGGCATTATTTTATTATTTTTTATGGCTGAGTAATATTCCATTGTATATATGTACCACATCTTCTTCATCTATTCATTTCTCGATAGGCATTTAGGTTACTTCCATGTCTTGGCTATTGTAAACAGTGCTTCAATGAACATTGGGATGCATGTATCTTTTCAAATTATAGTTTTGTCTGGAAAGATGCCCAGGAATGGAAATGCTGGATCATATGGCAACTCTAGTTTTAGCTTTTTAGGGAAACTCCATACTGTTCTCCATAGTGGCTGTACCAACTTGCATTCCCACCAACAGTGTAGGAGGGTTCCCTTTTCTCCTGCATGTGGAAGGATTTAATACCCTGAAGATCATGCAGTCCATTCGCAAACTCTCAACCTAATGTTGTAGAAAGATGCTTACATGATCAGAAAGAAAACAGCAAGAAACATTCTGCAGGTGGATTAGAGTGCAGTGGCTGTACTGGGGGCAGCCTGCACTCCAAGGGTGCTGGGGCAACCGGGAATACTGGGTGTTTCCAGTGGACTAAAATGTCGGCCATGCACACAAGACAAGTGGGAGAGTCTGGTGCATGATGGGACCAGTGGGGAAGTGGCCCTTCAGCAGAAGGCTGCTGGGGGTACCTCCAGGTGCCCTGAGACTGAGGAGGTGCTGAAAAGAGATGCATTTTCCTGTCAAGGGAATTTGAGGTATGAGGTGCCTCTGAGGCACAGGGATCTCTGAAGAATCCATGCATGATCCCTATGAAGGAGTGGTCTCTAAACCCTGGCCAAGCCTGGAGAGATCTGATGCTAGGCCATGGGGAGAGGATGATAGGAACAGGGACCTCCCTGCCCCCTCTCATCTCCTCCCTTCCCCAGCTCCAGCGCCCGAGTGGGTAGACACCTTAATTAGCAAGGCAGATGGAGTCACGTAGGGGAAAGTTGGAGAACGAGGGAAACCCACCTAACTGCTCACCTTCCTTTTCTACCTCCAGCTCCCCGCCAGCAGCATGCCTGAGCTGGGGGAAAGGGAGCTTCCATTTTCACTGAGAATGAAGTCTGTGACTATTACAGGGATCTGAGCATATTTCCTACTGAACTGAGAGTATATTTGTGGCTTAAAGCTAAGGGGCCTCTGTCTACCTGGTGGGGGACAAATGGGGTGTGTGGGCACTGACTCTCTGGGGGGTTTGAACAGGCAGAGGGGCAGTTTTATGATTGCATCCCAGAATCCTGCTTGTTCAACAACGTGGTCACATGAAAAGGTCTTTGGCCCCTATTATGTGTCAGGAGTTATGCTGAGGGCATCACATGCCTCTTTCCACTTCATCTCCTCACAACAGACCCGCGAGGCAGATACAGTCCCTCAGCGAATACTCTGGCTCTCCAATACGCAGGGCCCCAGGTCTTGGCCACACTGTAAGGATTCCTTTGCTCCAAGCTTTAAAAACAGTTGTACGGTTGGATGCCATCACCACACAAATGGAATGCATGAGCCTCTCAGGAAGTTTCTGGAAGTAGAGTGTCCTTATTTTGTGCTTCTTTCATCAAGCAGCGGGAGGATGGCTGAGTCTCCTCGGGATGCACAGCTGCTTCAGTGCCATGGGGCTCAGCTGGGTTCTGAGCCACTGGAGCAAGCAGTTTGCACAGCAGGGACTGCACTCTCTGCCTCTTTCTATTAAGTCTGGATTTAACTGGCAAGACCAAGTGGCTGGAGCTTTTCTGCCCATCCTACCAGGCAGGGTGCCATCCTGGCAGGTGGGCACCATGGGGCAGGTGCCAGGGAAACAGGAGGTCTGAGGAGCAGGGTCCAGACAGCTGTCATAGAGCATCAGCACAGCCCCTGGGGTTGAGCCCCTCCCAAGTGATGGCAGTGGAGCAGTGAAGTCCACTGGCCCTGAGGCATGTCTCCCCCCTCCCCCCACCCCCTCGCATCTCCTTCCCAGGCAACTGCTGCTTCTAGTGATATTTCATGGTTGGATTTGCCTTTGGCTTTTTTGCTCATTGAGAAAAGTTTAGATCCTCTGACGAGGGCTGTCAGGACCAAACACTGGTAAGTCACTTGCTGTTCCTTCCATGGCTGGGGAATCATGAGCTTGTTTTTGCATAATCCAGCAATCCGTATTCATTCCCTCGCCAGTGACAAATCCCTCACACCCCAAATGCTCACCAGGCCTGTCCTCAGACGCACATTCTGAAATGAGTTGCTTTCATAGGCGCAGTTTGGACCAAAGCAGTTCTTTTCCTCCATAGCAGGAAATGTCTGTTTGGCATGCATGTTTGAAATCATTAATATAATATCCTCAGTACTGAGCCATAGTATCAGACCCCATTTTTTTGGTCTCTTAAGAATTGCTCCCAATGAGATGAAGTTTGGGTTAATTGTAGAGATGTTGTCACAGATATTTTTCTTTCCTCACTTAGTTCCAGTATAAGAATGTCTGGGGGAGGCATTCCTTCTGACCCAAGGATCTGAAAAAAAAATCTTTGCTTTATTTTATCTTCAGACAACTGCTAAGATTTTCTCTCATAGAAATGTAAATGGAATAATTCATATACTATCCCTTCTTGCTTTGACTGCCAGGAAGCTCGGCACCACATTTGCAGACTAATTTTAATGACAGTATGGCAATAAAGTATCTTTCACTGGGTATTATATTCTGGTTATACTATTTTACCAATTTTTCTGATTCTGATTTTTAAAAGTTGTATTTCTATGCTAGTTTACTGAATTTGTATACATAGTAAGTTGCTACAAATCCTTTATGGAAGTGATGGAGGAAATATATAAATATAAAGAGCAAGATATGAAGATGGATCTCTTTTTTTTTTTTTTTTTTTTTTTTTTTGCGGTATGCGGGCCTCTCACTGTTGTGGCCTCCCCCGTTGCGGAGCACAGGCTCCGGACGCGCAGGCTCCGGACGCGCAGGCTCAGCGGCCATGGCTCACGGGCCCAGCCGCTCCGCGGCATATGGGATCCTCCCAGACCGGGGCACGAACCCGTATCCCCTGCATCGGCAGGCGGACTCTCAACCACTTGCGCCACCAGGGAGGCCCAAGATGGATCTCTTTTGATCTCAGTTTCTTTTTGAGACTTGAAGGCGTTACATGACACATTCTACAAAGAAGACCTTGCAAAATTCTAAAGTAGGTGGCAAAGAGCTGGCAACCTTATTCTTTTTTTAAAAATAGTTTTATTTTTTATTTTAAATTTAATTTTAAAATCAGGTTCATTTTGTTTACTTTTTAATTTTTTTTACTGAAGTATAGTTGATTTATAATGATTCTGGTGTACAGGAAAGTGATTCAGACACACACACACACACACACACACACACATATATATACATATATATATTCTTTTTCAGATTTTTTTCCATTACAGCTTATTATAAGACATTAAATATAGTTGCCTGTGCTATACAGTAAGTCCTTGTTGTTCATCTATTTTATATATAGTAGTGTGTATCTGTTAACCCCAAATTTCCAATTTATCCCTCCCCTCCTTTCCCTTTTGGTAACCATAAGTTTGTTTTCTATGTCTGTTACTGATTCTTTTTAAAAAAGTATTTATTTAGTTATCTATTTGTTTGGCTGCACCGGGTCTTAGTTGCTGCATGTGGGATCTTTGTTGCGGCATGTGGGATTTTTTTTTAGTTGTGGCATGCAGGATCTTTAATTGTGACATGTGAACTCTTAGTTGCTGCATGTGGGATCTAGTTCCCTGACCAGGGATTGAACCTGGTCCGCCTGCACTGGGAGCATGGAATTTTAGCCACTGCACCACCAGGGAAGTCCCTGATTCGTGAACTCTGAACCCAAATTAAGGATGTAAAAATGTCCAGAGAGCACAGACAGAAGACTGGGGAGAGGGATTTCCCTGGAGACGTTTCCACGTCTCTTTGTCCCGACTGACAAAGAACCATAATTTCCCATTTCAAATTAGATCAAGAAAGGGACTCAGCAAGGCACTTGCAAGTCTGTGTCCTCTGCAGCAGGGGGCGCTGTGACACCCTCCTCATTCCTGTAGACTCGGCCGTGGGTCAACTGTCCAGCTGGTACATGAGAGCTAGCGAGGGTGGCTGCAGTCAGGCAATCTTGGTTTCCAGAATATTCAGCACACAGGCTGTGAGATTGTTTCTCATGACCTAGAAGGAAGTGAGCCCCCTGAAGGCAGGACTGGCCCAGAGCCATTTAATATTCTGCTCCAAAGACCACCATGGGGAGTGGTGGATCCCAGCAGAGAGAGTCAGTGTGGGTTGGGTCCATGGACATCCAGAAGCCAGGAGGCTTGGCCAGGCGGAGGATGAGGCGCTGGCAAGGCCACAGCACCTGACAGCAAAGAAGTCATGAAGGCACCCATCAAAGAGGATGCAGCTCTAGACCTTTCCCAGCCAGAGAGGGCAAATCCATCCTGTGACAGTATGGCCGCAGGAAATCCTCCCTGTTCACCTTTCCTGTCTTTCCCTCCACTTTGAAGGTGGGGAGGGGGCTCCCGATCTGGGCTCCAGTGGGACAGCAGGGTGGGTTTTCAGGAGGGACAGAAAAGGAGGCCCGGCACCTCCTCATGTACTCCTGCCCCCCAGCACATCCGCTTTGGAGCAGAAAGAGTTAACTTCACCCAGGCTCCAAATTTCGCTTACTCTACGGGCCCAGGCATTCTGATTTCTGCATTGTGACTGTGTTTGAGAATTCGCTGTCCTGGAACATTTTATATCCTAAGAAGATTCTTGCAATAGCCTACACTTATGTCCAGGGGCAGGGAAAGGACCACCCCCCAACCCAGCCTTAACCCAAGTTCATAAATTTGGCAAGAGGCATCAAAGGCAAAAATAGCATTTGCTTTCTGACAGCATCCCATGGGTCCTGCGTGATTAGTGTGCTGGTTTTATACATGCCCTCACCCCTCATATGGACCGTATAAAACCTGGCTCAGGACCCGAGCCGTGCCTGCCCTGCTGGCCTCACGTCAGTGCTTTTGCTTTTAGAGTTGTGACACCAAGGGCCAGCCTTAGGCAAAAAGCACTCTTTGATTCCCTCCTGTCTTGCCTCTCGTGACCTTTCTACTTTCTGCTCTCCTCTCCTCCCCTCTCCACGCGAATGTCCCCTGCGGCTCATCGAGATGCCCTTTGCATTATGGTGGGCACTCAAGTCTTGGCCTGAGTATCTCCTGACAGCGAGGATGGACTCTGAGTCAGGCTGACACCCCTCGGTCTCCCAGGCAAGTGCAGGATGCTCAGCTCTCCGTTTCCTCCACATTCACGCATTCCCCATGGAGTCGGCTCCTCCATCTTCCTTTGATTTCTCAGCTGCAAAGGTCTGAAGCATCTTTTTTTTTTTTTTTAAAGATTTTCTTTGTTTTTAATGTGGACCCTTTTAAAAGTCTTTATTGAATTTGTTACAACATTGCTTCTGTTTTGGTTTTTTGGCCGTGAGGCATGTGGGATCTTAGCTCCCCGGCCAGGGATCGACCCCGCACCCCCTGCACTGGAAGACGAAGTCTTAACCACTGGACCGCCAGGGAAGTCTCATGAAGCATCTCCTTCTGATTCAGGTCTAAAGGGCCTCCCTGGAAGCAGGCTCCATGCCAGGTCCTAAGGGACCCTCCCATCAGAGCCACACAGTGGTCTGAGCGCTCACCTGACAGCAGGGGAGACTGACGCTAAAGGTGATGCAGTGTGCCCCGGGCCCCACGACTAACAAGGCGGGGAGGCCGGACCGCAGCCCACCACCTTGGGCTCTGAGGCCAACACTTGGCTCTTCACACCATGTAATTTTGCATCCTTCAGACAGATGATTGGAAGGCTGCAAGGAAAGGAGGCACTGGGGACTCTTGAGTTCTACTCGTCAGTTGGTCTTAGGGGGAGACGCCTCCAAGGAAGAGAGCAGATAGAGATAGCCTGAACGGGGAGAGAAAGGCAGGCTGAGTCCTTCAGCAGAAGCCAGGAAGAAAAGGGTCCATGGGGCTGGCAGGGGCCCCAGGGGTGCTCCTCGTCGGCCACCCCTACTCAGTTCCCATGTTAGGTCACCGGGAGGAGTGACACGGGCTCCCGCTGCCCACCTGGTGTGATCCGTTTGTGCACATCAGCATCTGTTTTCACACTCGGCCGGACATCAAGCATATCCCAGGCCAGGGCTCAGAGATTTTGGGGAAGAAGCGTAAGGAGTTGGGGAAGTGAGAACTGGACACCCCAGAGCAGCGTCGTCCAGTAGTAACTCAGTCTGAGCTGTGCGTGCATAGTCCTAAAGTTGCTAGTTGCCACGGGAAAATAGTAGAAAGGAACAGGCAGAACTAAATAAAACGTATATTTTATTTAATCCAATGCAGGCCTTCCTTGATTTATTGCACTTCACTGTATTGCGCTTCGCAGATAATGCCTTTCTACAAATTGAGGGTTGTGGTTACCTTGCCTTGAGCAAGTCTTTCGGTGCTGTTTTTCCAACAGTATTTGCTCACTTTCTGACTCTGTGTCACATTTTGGTAATTCTCACAATATTTCAAAGTTTTTCATTATGATTACATTCGTTATGAAATCTTTGATGTCACTACTATGACTCGCTGAAGACATAGATGATAGCATTTTTAAGCAATAAATTGTGGGCGTTGTTTTAATTAAGGTATGCACATTGTTTTTTTAGACATAATGCTTTTTTAGACTTAATAGACTACATATAGTGTATACATAACTTTTATATGCAACAGCAAACCAAAAAATTCATGTCATTCACTTTATTGCAATATTTGCTTTATGGTGGTCCTTTGGAACTGAACCTGAAATATCTCCAAGGTATGCCTGTGTATCAAAATATTATTTTTTCAACATGTAATGAGGTTACATTATATTATATATATTATATTAATGAGATATTTTGCTATTTTGGGGGTACTAAGTCTTGAATCTGGTATTTTACCCTCGCTTGGACCAGCCACATTTCAAGTGCTCAAAGCCACATGTGGTCAGTGGTTACCATGTGGGACAGTGTATTATTGGAAGAGGCCATTCTAGAGAAAACCCAGGGCTGGGGCTGGTGCAGAGTGACAACCTGTCCTCACTGTGGGCCTGGGGCAAGCCTGGCAGGGGTCCCCAGGATCTGGGGTTGGCCCAGTGGGGAGTGAGCTTCAGTGGCCTGAAGCAGGAAGAGCCTGGAATGATGATGGGGCACTTTCCAGTGGGCACCAGATGTTGGTACTGATGAAGCAAAAACAGCTGGAGATCCCGGGCATCCATCCCATCCTCAGCACCTGCCCATGGTCCTGCATGTGCCTTCTCTGGGTGACGGCCTGTCCAGGCCAACCCTAAGTCTCAGGGCTGTGGCAGACACCCAGGAGGAGCAAAAGTGAGCTATCTATTTCACAATCACGCCACAGGTCCTGCTTCTGGAAGGCCTTCTCAGGGGCCGTATGTGTCCCTTCATCTCCCCAGCCTGCAGGTTCTGACATCTTCTGTCATACCAGCTTGGGGGACAGGCCTTGTGTGATTTCCTCTGCTCCAGCTGACTCCCAGGTGTGTGCACCCAGGGGGCACCAGGTGAGCTGAGCCCACAGAGAGCTGCGGCCCCGGGGAGGGTGACTCAGATGCAGGTTCAGCTTCCAGCTTGGCTGTGTGGCCCTGGTGTGCCCAGTGCCTCAGCTAGGAAGTGGGCGTGTGATGCTGCTGGGAGAAGGATGGATTAAACTCCCTTCTGGCTCTGACTTTATTATGCTTCTGTGATCCATTCCTTCCTCCTTCCCTTCCTCTCTCTGTCTCTGTCTCTCTCTCTCTCACACACACACATACGTGAGGGTCAGTTGTCTGTGACCCTGGGGACATTTGTGAGCAAACCACCCCACCTCACCCCTTGCTCCAGATTCTTCTCCCTCTTTCAGCACTTTCTCCCCCACCCAGCTCACATCCTAATTTTGCTACACTCCATGAAACAACTCTGGCAAAACTCAAGCCTATTTAAGCCCCAGACAAGGTCAAACAAATCATGGTTCCTCAACACACTCTGTCGATTTTCACATCTGAGAGGAGTCCCTGCGGCTCCTTCTCTGAACAGCATTGTTCACCTTGTCTGCCTGTTGAACTTTTGCCATTCTAAAAATATCCTAGCTGGTCTTCATTCTACTTTGAAGCTCCTCCTTCACCCAACCAAAGAGCTAGTCGCTGTCCATCCAGGGCTATTTCACGACAGGACTCACCGCTCAAGTCACGTGGCTCTGGACCAACTGATGGATGTGCCCATCTCCCTACTGACCATGAGCTTCTCCAGGAGAAGCAGTTTGTATTTGTTTCATCCCTTTGGGCCCAGCACAGGGCAGATGCTAGTATGCATTTCTTCAGCTAAACTTCAGTGTTAGGGAACTAATTTTATACCTCCTAAGATTATTTCATTTTAGGAAAAGCAGGAAAAGACAATGTCTAACCAAAGATATGCCTTGCTGAAGATTGGACTTGAGGCGTCTTGCAGGGAAACTATATTTGAGAAGCATGGGGAATTCCTGTGCTTTTCTAATTATACAGCATAGGAGAACATATAAAGAGCTCTGTGCTTATTTGATGTTTGAAAATTAAAAGGATACTCAGTCATATTTCTTCTAGGAAAAATATTCATAGAAGATTGTATCCATCGTAATAGGATTTAGAAGCAAGATACTCTTTTTGCACAGGCAGAGAACCAAAGAGGGATTCGCTTTCTAATTCTTTCACATGTCCTTAGAAGTAGACTCAGGTAGGAAATGTGACGATGGTAATGTTTTTAGGGGCAATGCCTCAGTAAACTGGAGGTCTGGAGGAATTCTTCTGGAAGTGCTGGGACGGACTTCAAGTCATTGTGAAATTGCTGAGGTGACATCACTGGATTAATTGAAGAGTTTTCACGATCACAGCCCCACCATGAATTATGTATTCATCTCGCATTCAAAGGATGAACGGCTCTTCTGTTTTAAAAAAATGACTTTCCATTTAGGGCTGAGGTGTATCTTGGTGAAGCAAAATTTAGAATTCCTTGACTGTTAGAAAGTGACTGATGTTTCTTATAACTCACGAATGGCACATGATTGTTGCTGGATGTCAAGAAGGGAAAAAGCACTTATTGATTTGTTCTCCTTCAGACAGCTTCCTGAAGTCTGAAATAAGCCAGCTCCTAACAGGGTTATTGATGCCGTGATAGTATTTTTTTCTGCACTCCTTCCCATTTTAGATGGTGTTTTTGGTTACATGAGTGCCCAAAGAAAAGGCAACAAGAGAGTGTTAGAAAAAGGGAACCGGTGGCAACAAATGCCCGTGACATTTAAGAGATGCAGTCTCAACTCAGCACAGAGTGATGGGGGGTGGGGGGAAGCTTGCTCCATCCCAACTTACCTGTGCAGTTTCTCAACATCCTCAGCACACCTGAGCACAGGGACTTGAACACCTGCCTCTCTGGATGCCAGTCTGCCAGCAGGGTCTTGCTGCAACACAAGAAAGAATGCGGTTCTTCTTGTGTGGACTCAAGTAAGACTCAGTGTAGCCAGTTCAGGGATGGAGGAGAGAGTTAATCCTTGAATTACACACTGAGGGACGCTGCTCCTTCCCAAAGCCCAGAAAGCATCCACTATGGCTGAATAAAGCTATTAAATGGGTGAATTCATTGTTTTAGCCAAGTGGATAATTCTCTAGCACTGAAGGAATGATCATTTTGGGTTTATGTTCTATTTCACATAATGTGCAGGGTTTATAAATTAGAGTGTTAATTAAAATTTTATTACTTGATATAAATCGATGTTTCTAAGTGCCTTCTGTAAATGTAAGGCAGCCTTTTAAAGAAAATGACTCCATAGTAGCCTAGAAGTTGCCCTGCCCAGCATCCAGTGGCATCTTGACCACCGACAGGCTGAAATTTCCTTTTGAGGGGATTGGATGAGTCACATCCTGATATTTGACTGACAGGTTCTCTCCAGGAAAAGTTGAAGCAGTGAGTATAAGGATGGATTAGTGGGGCCGGGTTTTTGAGCCTGCATCTCCCCAGCTGAAACAGCTACATATTTCCAAAGGAATAAATAGTAAGAAATGTTGCCACCGCCCGACCAGCACCCGTCTGGCAGGGTACTTCTCAGAGGCTGTGCAGGTGTCTCCATCCTCAGGGATGCCTGGACCAATTCCTCCATGTGATGCACGTGGTTTCCTCACCTGGGAACAGGCTGCAGGGTCTGCTTGCCTGATGCTTCCATATTCAGCTGCTTTTGAAGCAGCTTGAAAGTAAAGACAATGAACATGCTGGCAAAGAGTCTATTTTAGTCGTTAGGGTAAAAAACTAGGTCCCCCAGGCCTTTATGTTTATAAAAGTAAAGGTTTCCAAGTAGGAAAAGGCCTGCGACCAGCTCACCAGGACCCAGACCAATGGCTCAACAGCTCCATTCAATTTGGCAACACTGATTTGTCATAAGACTCTTGAGATTGCTCTTTTTTTTTTTGCGGTACTCTGAGCATCATAGGCACTGGGGCACGAATATCTCTTGTCTAGTTCCAAAGTGGAATACTGGACGTGGCCCAGGCCCAGTCCCACTCAGTTCCAGGCCCCTTCTAACACCGTCACAAGTAGGCAGCCTGCCAGTGTGTGTCTGAAGTCAGTCTGCCTGTGACTGGCACTTGTCACTTGTCACATGTTTATCCTGGGGACTCCCTTCCCAGCTCCTTGTGAGCTCCCGGCATCTTGGGGCATTCACTAGTTCATCTTGGAACTGGAATACACCAAGGCTATCTCAGACAAGTCATCTGACTGACATAGATGACACATCAATTAAGTGAATAGCAAAATATTCTGGAACAAAGGGGTTTGTTGTCATATGTGGCTTATTTAATGATAAGAATTTGTAGAGAAAAATTTGGTAAACTTGTCTAGCCCTGGAGCAACAATGATTCCACCTTCTCGATTCTGGACTGGGTCTCCCAGGGCCTGAGGGAGACCCAGTTTGCCCTGTTGCCGTATTGCGGCTGCGTAGTTGGTGGGTTCTCACAAGACCACTTCCTGCTAGTGATGGGTACACATTACTGGTGTGTACTAATGTCTGTTTTCCCTTCCTTTCTGGGCACGTGGAAATGACACTTCTCTGCCCCTTGCAGTTAGATTGTGACTACTTCTGGACCGAGAAATGAAGGTGACACAATGAGTGTTGATCTGGGCTGAGGTAGAAATGAGCCCACATGGGATTCTCTGAGTGTCTCCTTTTCCTGCTGCTCTGTGCTTGGAAGATTCCTGTGAGTTTATGGAGCCATACAATCAAAGCAGCCTGAATCATCAAAGTCTTGGGTGCTGCCCAGCCCTATACGGGACTGAGCAAGGAGTAATCTTCTGTTGGGTGAAACCATTGAGGTTTGGGGGATATTTGTTACTACAGTGGATGTTTGTCCTTTCCTGACAGCTGTCTTTAAAAATTGCATTGGTATGGTATGGTGCATGTGTGTGGGTGTGAGCATGTGGGTGTGTGACCAGTAGGGACCCGTAAGAGTGAGTCCTCAAAGAACATTCCATGGTTGGATGAAGATGATGAGCCTTGGTAGGAAGGGCTTGGTTTTTCAGTAAGACTCAAGGGAACCCCTCGCTGAGAAACAAGTGCCTTAGAGCATAAATCCAAAGAGGAGGAGGGTTGTATAGGGATGTTCAAACCAGAGAAATATGTAATGTATATGGCTCTATGGACTGGTCTATGATATTTGGCTCCTAAGAAATGGAACAACGTTTTATGTTCCAAAGTCACATTAAAGGCAATTTGAGCAACCACTTACCAAGAATGGTTCTTCAGGCACAGGCTCACATCCTCTTGAGACTTATCATTATAATGTATTTGGGTTTGACTTCAAACTGCCAGCACCTTTGCTGGAGCGTTTTTCTGGGTGACCAGAGGGAGTTCTGCTCACTGTCCATGTTAGGCTACCAACCCCTGAGAACATCTCTTAGCTGATGAGTAAGGGGAGTGGGTGTTTAAATACGCCTGGCTTCCTGTGGTGTGTGCTTTCTGGAGGTCCAGTCACCCGCAGTGGTGGCTTGTTTGAGAGCTCACCCGTTAAAGGCAGTCCTCCCTGACTTGCCCCACTTCTCCACTCCCCTGCTGAGGTATCCTGGAGTTACTTCCCAAATAAACTCCTTGCACTTAAATGCTTATCTCAGGCTGTGCTTCTGGGGGAACCCAAACCAAGACAATTCTTCCTGAGAATGACCGTTCACATCAGCTGAGGTAAAGGAAAACAAGGATAAGGGCTTTTGCACATTCTTGCACTGAAATGTGATTATAATCATGTAACTATTGGCTAATATGGTCATTGGGCTCCAGATTTGTTAAGTCCTTTCAAATATAATCAAGACAATTACCCTGAGAAGTAGATTTTATTTTCCCAATTTTATAGAACTATTGGAAGTTCAGATAAATGAAGTACTTTAACCAAAGCTAAAAGGGAAAGGAAAAGTTTGCAGCCTGTGTAGCTTTGGGGCCTGGCAATGGAGAATGAGGGATGGAGAACGGGAGTCCCAAGCACTGGGGACTTCGTCACAGGTCCTGTCTCTTATTGTTGCTTCCCGAGTGGAGAGAGTTCACCTTTGATCTCTGTTCAGCCTCAGGAGCTAAGTTTTGTTGAGAGTTGGTTCAGCATATAAAGTAGGCACATCTTGTATCCCATTCTGCACACCTCAATTCATGAGGTTCTGAAGGACATTTCTCTACATGGATTTACTTCCCTTAGGTCCTGGATTTTAATTTGGAATATACAGTCTCTCTATTAGCTATTAGGGCTGCCGTAACAAAATATCACAGACTGGGTGGTTTAAATGACCGAAGTGTTTTCCCACAGTTTTGGAGGCTAGAAGTTGGAGATCAGTGTGTCAGCAGGTTGTTTGTCCTGAGGTCTCTCTCTTTGGCTTGTAGACGGCCACCTTCTGCTGTGTTCTCACATGTCTGTGTCCTAATCTCCTCTTTTTATAAGGACATCAGTCATATTGCATTAGAGCTCATCCATATTACCTCATGTCACCTTAATTACCTCTTTAAAGGCCAGTCTCCAAAAACAATCCCATTCTGAGGTACCGAGGTTAGGACTTCAACATAGAAATTTTGAAGGAATACAACTCAGCTTATAAACAATCTGTGTATCAACAGATCAGGGGCCTGGAATTTCAATTCTGTTTGGAAATTGGACCTCACCTTTTCTACCAGTCTCATTGGGTTGGAACCAACTTAGTAGCATTGCTTCATTAATTCCTTAATTTTTAAAATCTAGCAGATACTGATTATGCATCTCCTATGTGTCAGATCCCAAGAATGGAAGAAGAAACATGGTTGATGAAGGGTCATGATATAATTAATGGGAGAGGGAGACATGGTGATGGAGGGTGATAGAGCTCTATTGGGCCATGTGGAAAGACAAGCCCCTTCCTTTTCTCTTCTCTCTCCACCAAGTCTGTATGATTGCTACGTGCAGCATTCCTCTAAGTGTTCTGGTCGCTGGCCTGCCATATCCCTTCCTGCCACGCAGAACGTTTCAGCCCCTTTTCACCCGTGAGCCAAGGTCAGTAGAAGTGAGGCTCTTACACTGCCAAGAGAAGTTAGAAGTTGATGGAACTTCTCCCGGGGAGCTGCAGGCGAGGCCTGAGGCCAACAGCCTAATGGGGCTGAGATAACAACAGGGCAGCAGCATCGGGTGACCTCAGCTTTGGGGCCCTGTTGGGTAGGATGAAAGCTACAACGTTGTTCTGAAAAGACATGCTGGGCATAAGCAAAGGCAGCAGGGCTTTCTCTCAGGGAGTCTGAAGATTTGATTTCATGTTGGGGGTCAGTTAGGCTTAGAGGAGGGCAGGAGTTGAGCCCTCTGTGAGGTCAAGAAAATGGAAACGACACTAGGTTTTTCACAAAAGGAATTTAATATGGGGAGTTTTATATACAGGTCTCGGAGGGCAGTAGAGAAGCAGAAAGGAAACACTGAGGTAGGACAGAGGTGAGTATGTAAAAAACACTGTCCACTGCTAAGGATGGAGTGACAAAGGGAGAGATAATCCATAATCCACTGGGTTGGGTTAGGGTTAGAGAAGGGGCCCTGCACAGCCGGGTGTACCCCAGCTGGAGCTGATGCCTTTGAACCTTAGAAGCTCAGAGGATAGTCTCTGGGATGCTCAGAACTCTGAGCAGAGACCATTGCCTTGTTGGCACCTGGAAGGGTGACAACAAGGTGGGTTCTGTATGTGCCCAAGGGAACCAAAGGCTGGAACCACCTCTGCTGCTGAAAGCAGGGCCCTTCCTTGGGCAATACTGGCAGGACCAGCCAGCAGAAGGATAGAGCACATCTCTGCTCCCCGACTCCCATCTTCTGGTCTCCCTCTAGCGGCTACCTGTGGGCAGAAGCAGCTGACAAAGGAAAAGTGCCGTTTGCAGAGTCCCAGTCCTGGTGTCACAAGGTAGAGGGTAGAGGGTAGATTTGGAGGAGAGACCATTCCTTAGTAACTGGCATAGGCCTGGACAAGTCCAGCTCTGGGGCTGAGCAACTTGACTTGTTGCTAAGGCTGAGTCTCTCTCACTCAAGGACCAAGCCAAGGGAGATCAGAAGTGCAACCTGAAGGTCAGCCTAGGAAGGAGTTTTCTGGTCCAGTGAGAGGAATGCAGATTTAGGCGCCACCTGTTGTGGGTTCCCATGCTACCCCCTGCTCACGCACAGTGTGAAGCTGTGCACAGTTTTCTGTGCCTCTAAGCCCCCATTTCTTCATCTATAGCATGTAATCCTAATGCTCTCCTTTTAGAGACGTGTGTGGAGTGCTAGGCAGAGGGTCTGCCCCCTGTTTTCTGTTTACTTGTTTTCACACTTGTGTGGACAGGGAACGTTGCCTGCAGCTCCAGTTCCACAAGGATCAAGCCATCAGCCACTGCAGCCACTGTCCTGCAGTGCACCCTGAGAGGAATTCAGGATGGAAAAAACCAGGACACATTCTTTGCTTGGGATATTGGCCCTAGAGAGTAAGATGCACATCTAAGCCATAATTTCACTGAGCCCAGACTCTTGCATCTTCCCATACATAGAAAAGCACTAAAATCATTTACGCGAGTTGTCTGCTTTTTGCAATTAGCAGTAACTTTTTGATATTCTAGCTGTACATTTTTTGCTATCTGGCTTTTTTTTTTTTTTTTAAGTGAAAACCTCCAATATATTCTGGCTTCTCCCGCACCTCCTCAGAGCAACTCTGCAGAGATACTGAGAGGCTGTCTCCCAGGCTATAGTCCTCAGTAAAGTCCCCGAATAAAACTGAACTTGCAACTTTTAGGTTGTGTTTTCTTCAGCTGACCCTTGCAATGCTATATAATTAAAATCAAACTCCATCTGAGGTCAAGATGGCTTAAGAGTCACAGCCATGGATTTTTGTCCTTGCTGACCAGATGCAGACTTATTGAGCTGGTTTCTGGGTTGTCTTTGTCAGGGACAGGGTCTGCTCTCAGGAGTGACACGGGGGAGGTGCAGAGGGACCGAAGATGGGGCAGTTCTGTTGGGAGACGTCAAACCCCGTCATCACAGTCAAGTGACATGAGTCCTCAAGCAGAATAAGGCAAGACCTCAGAATTTCCTCGGAGTGAAAAGCTTGATTTCTCTTCCTGGTTAGCTTGGCCTGTGTCTGCTCCTAAGCTAATTAGCTGTGAAAGGAAAAAAAAAACAAAAACAAACCCAAGATATTGCATTTTAATTCTGATTTTTAATTCATGGTTTGAAAGCCCAGCCGGCAGCGCTTTTAGCTGTGGTTCTTTCTGAGGCGGATTGAATTCAGCCTTGTTTTCCTTCACTGCGGGGAACCTTCCTTCTCAGGAACCGCTTCACACACACGAATGTACACAGAGGCACACACTACGCAGAGGTTAGTGTAAACAAAATTAGCACATACATTTGAAGAGGTTTTTTTTAAAAAAAAGATACACATAAAGAAATGAGATTTCCTAGCCAGGGCTGCGGTGAGTACTTAAACAGCCTGGACTGCTCTCTCTTTCTGTGTCTTTCTCTCTGTCTCTTTAGGTTTTCTTCAAGTGACTCCTTTGTGAGACGTAATTCTTGGCAGAAACAGCCTGCATTAAAAAAAACCCCTTAGAATAGCATTTCACCCAAACTGCTCAGGGAAATATTAGTTCCACAAGAGTTTAAGTAAAGTTACACAGAAAAGGGAGTTCTGTGTCCAAATAAACTTGGGTAGAACCCTGTTAATCGGGATGGCAGGATTGTAGGAGACTTTGTATGCTAATGCACTCTGCCAACCACAGAGGGGACTACTGTCTGCAGAATTTCCCTCTCAGGGTCCTTTGACACACAACCTGCCCTACTCTTTTTTTTTTTTTTCCATATATCATCTTTCCAGCCAGGTGTTCAATGGGACACCAGTTTGAGATCCTTGTTTCAGTGTCTTTTCTTTTCTGATTAGTATGTGGTTGGTTAGAGTGGGAGTGTTTAGGGTTTGTGACCTTGCCCTGGTCCAGGAAATCAGAAGAATGGATGCTAGTTCTGGGTGCTGGTTTGTCAGTGCATGTGGACATCCCCAAGAAGAGAAACCTCCCAACTGGGAGCTCACCTTATGTTTTTGTTCTGATACTAGCTCCTGTTTATTAAGAAATGTAGGTTTGGGCTTCTCTGGTAGAACAGTGGTTAAGAATCCACCTGCCAATGAAGGGGACTCAGGTTCGAGCCCTGGTCCGGGAAGATCCCACACGCCATGGAGCACTGAAGCCCGGGTGCCACAGCTGCTGAGCCTGTGCTGTAGAGCCCACGAGCCGCAACTACTGAGCCCGTGCGCCACAGCTACTGAAGCCTGTGTGCCTAGAGCCTGTGCTCTGCAACAAGAGAAGCCACTGCAATGAGAAGCCTGCACACTGCAACGAAGAGTAGCCCCCGCTCACCACAACTAGAGAAAGCCTGCACACAGCAACAACGACCCAACACAGCCAAAAATAAATAAAAAATAAATAAAATTAGGAAAAAAAAAGAAATGTAGGTTGCTCTGAACCTGAGAAAGGGGGTGAGTCGAGGAAGACAGGCTATGTAGAGAGGAGCTGAAGCCTTTTATATTTTTGTAAAAACTCACATTTTTGAGCTCAGTTGAGCCAGTGCAACCCACATTTCATTCTGCTGGGAGAACTTGGGGTGGGGGCAGTTAATCTGTAGTTTGTTTTATTTTATTGAATTTTTTCAGTTTTATTGAGATAGAATTGACATACAATGTTCTTTGTTTTTTTAACATCTTTATTGGAGTATAATTGCTTTACAATGGTGTGTTAGTTTCTGCTGTATAACAAAGTGAATCAGCTATATGTATACATATATCCCCATATCTCCTCCCTATTGCATCTCTCTCCCACCCTCCCTATCCCACCCCTCTAGGTGGACATAAAGCAAGAGCTGATCTCCCTCTGCTATGCAGTTGCTTCCCACTAGCTATCCATTTTACATTTGGTAGTGTATACATGTCCATGCCACTCTCTCACTTCATTCCAACTTACCCTTCCCACTCCTGTGTCCTCAAGTCCATTCTCCATGTCTGTGTCTTTATTCCTGCCCTGCCCCTAGGTTTTTCAGAACCATTTTTTCCCCTTAGATTCCATATATATGTGTTAGCATACAGTATTTGTTTTTCTCTTTCAGACTTACTTCACACTGCATGATAGACTCCAAGTCCATCAACCTAAATAAAAATAACTCAATTTTGTTTCTTCTTTTAAAATTTATTTTTAAAATTTTTATTTATTTATCTTTTTAACATCTTTATTGGAGTATAATTGCTTTACAGTTCTGTGTTAGTTTTTGCTTTACAACAAAGTGAATTAGCTATACATATACATATATCCCCATATCTCCTCCCTCTTGTGACTCCCTCCCTCCCACCCTCCCTATCCCACCCATCTAGGTGGTCACAAAGCATGGAGCTGATCTCCCTCTGCTATGCGGCTGCTTCCCACTAGCTATCCACCCTATGTTTGGTAGTGTATATATGTCCATGTCACTCTGTCACTTCGTCACAGCTTACCCTTTCCCCTCCCTATATCCTCAAGTCCATGCTCTAGTAGGTCTGTGTCTTTATTCCTGTCCTACCCCTAGGCTGTTCATGACATTTTTTTTTCTTAGATTCCATATATATGTGTTAGCATACGGTATTTGTTTTTCTCCTTCTCTTTTTTTTTTTTACATCTTTATTGGAGTATAATTGCTTTACAATGGTGTGTTAGTTTCTGCTTTATAACAAAGTGAATCAGTTATACATATACATATGTTCCCATATCTCTTCCCTCTTGCATCTCCCTCCCTCCCACCCTCCCTATCCCACCTCTCTAGGTGGTCACAAAGCACGGAGCTGATCTCCCTCTGTTATGCAGCTGCTTCCCACTAGCTATCTACTTTACGTTTGGTAGTGTATATATGTCCATGCCACTCTCTCGCTTTGTCACAGCTTACCCTTCCCTCTCCCCATATCCTCAAGTCCATTCTCTAGTAGGTCTGTGTCTTTATTCCTGTCTTACCCCGGTTCTTCATGACATTTTTTTTTCTTAAACTGCATATATATGTGTTAGTATATGGTATTTGTCTTTCTCTTTCTGACTTACTTCACTCTGTATGACAGACTCTAGGTCTATCCACCTCATTACAAATAGCTCAATTTTGTTTCTTTTTATGGCTGAGTAATATTCCATTGTATACATGTGCCACATCTTCTTTATCCATTCATCTGTTGATGGACAGTTAGGCTGTTCCATGTCCTGGCTATTGTAAATAGAGCTGCAGTGAACATTGTGGTACATGACTCTTTTTGAATTATGGTTTTCTCAGGGTATATGCCTAGTAGTGGGATTGCTGGGTCCTATGGTAGTTCTATTTTTAGTTTTTTAAGGAAACTCCATACTGTTCTCCATAGTGGCTGTATCAAATTACATTCCCACCAACAGTGCAAGAGTGTTCCCTTTTCTCCACACCCTCTCCAGCATTATTTGTAGATTTTTTATGATGGCCATTCTGACCGGTGTGAGGTGATACCTCATTGTACTTTTGATTTGCATTTCTCTAATGATTAATGATGTTGAGCATCCTTTCATGTGTTTGTTGGCAATCTGTATACCTTCTTGGGAGAAATGTCTATTTAGGTCTTCTGCCCATTTTTGGATTGGGTTTTTTTTTTTTTTTGATATTGAGCTGCTTGTGTATTTTGGAGATTAATCTTTTGTCAGTTACTTTGTTTGTGAATATTATCTCCCATGTGGAGCATTGTCTTTTCATCTTGTTTATGGTTTCCTTTGTTGTGCAAAAGTTTTAAAGTTTCATTGGATCCCATTTTTTTTTTTTTTTTTTTTTTTTGCGGTATGCGGGCCTCTCACTGTTGTGGCCTCCCCCGTCGCGGAGCACAGGCTCCGGACGCGCAGGCTCCGGACGCGCAGGCTCAGCGGCCATGGCTCACGGGCCCAGCTGCTCCGCGGCATATGGGATCCTCCCAGACCGGGGCACGAACCCGTATCCCCTGCATCGGCAGGCGGACTCTCAACCACTTGCGCCACCAGGGAGGCCCGGATCCCATTTTTAAATTTTTGTTTTTATTTCCATTTCTCTAGGAGGTGGGTCAAAAAGGATCTTGCTGTGATTTATGTCAAAGAGTGTTCTGCCTATGTTTTCCTCTAAGAGTTTGATAGTGTCTGGCCTTACATTGAGGTCTTTAATCCATTTTGAGTTTATTTTTGTGTATGGTGTTAGGGAGTGTTCTAATTTCATTCTTTTACATGTAGCTGTCCAGTTTGCCCAACACCACTTATTGAAGACACTGTCTTTTCTCCATTGTATACTCTTTTTTTTTTTTTTTTTTTTTTTTTGCTGTACGCGGGCCTCTCACTGCTGTGGCCTCTCCCGTTGCGGAGCACAGGCTCTGGACACACAGGCTCCGCGGCCATGGCTCGCGGGCCCAGCCGCTCCGCGGCATGTGGGATCTTCCGGGACCGGGGCACGAACCCGTGTCCCCTGCATCGGCAGGCGGACTCTCAACCACTGCGCCACCAGGGAAGCCCTCCATTGTATATTCTTGCTCCTTTATCAAAGATAAGGTGACCATATGTGTGTGGGTTTATCTGTGGACTTGCTATCCTGTTCCATTGGTCTATATTTCAGTTTTTGTGCCAGTACCATACTGTCTTGATTACTGTAGCTTTATAGTATAGTCTGAAGTCAGGGAGCCTGATTCCTCCAACTCCATTTTTCTTTCTCAAGATTGCTTTGGTTATTCGGTGTCTTTTGTGTTCCCATACAAATTCTGCAATTTTTTGTTCTAGTTCTGTGAAAATTGCCATTGGTAGTTTGATAGGGATTGCATTGAATCTGTAGATTGCTTTGGGTAATATAGTCATTTTCACACTGTTGATTCTTCCAATCCAAGAACATGGTATATCTTTCCATCTGTTTGTATCATCCTTAATTTCTTTCACCAGTGTCTTATAGTTCTCTGCATACAGGTCTTTTGTCTCATTAAGTAGGTTAGCTCCTAGGTGTTTCTCTGAGATTTTAAAACATTATCATGCAAGTATACAGAGTTTTGTTTTATATTAGACAAATAACCATTTCATGCCTGTGATTGTAAGTCTTTTCTCATCTTAATATTTTGTGAAGAAGAACAGAATGCTCTGGGAGTATTAAAAAATGTTTGCTTTCCCCCTCTCTCTGTTGTAAGGGGATTCTTCTCCAGGCTTCACTGTGAGAAGCTGGGAGAGCTCCTGGCGTTAAAACTCATACAAGTGTGGGACATGTCCCTTCCTGGAGTATTTAACTCTCAAATGTGACACCCTGAGCTCCTAGCATTCATCAGTTGCAGTTTGTTTTCCTGCCCAGTGCTGGTTCCCATGGAGGTCTATGCTCCACCAAGTTGTGACTCTCCGAACCCACCTGTCTTGGAGCAGCAGCTTGCCCATGGTTTCAGTTCTTGAACCTGATGAACCTGAGAGGAGTTGTTGATTCTCAATTTAGTCTGCCCTTTTCTCATTGTGAGGGCAGGAGCAGCCACATATAAGCTCCTGACAGTCAGGAAGTCCTCCACTCTTAAAGTTTTACGCTTTTGTTTTTCTCTTTTTTGTTGATTCGCATAGTGAAATGTTTGTCTATATAATATGTCTTTTCACAATGTGTCTTTTCTTTTACTGATGCTACTTTTGGTGGTTGAAATGAATTATTTTTAGTTTTTATGTTTAGCAATTTCCCCCTCTTTCTTTCCTTCAGTTTAATTTCACCACTATTCTTCTAGCTTTTTGAGTTAATTTGTTTCCCATTATCTCTTGATTTTACTTTGATGGCTTTGTTCTGCTAACTCCATAGGAAAATGGATGATCTGCATGTTACTAGGTCATAAGCCTCTTCAGGGCAAGGATCATGTGTGTTTTCTTCACCACTGTACTTCAGTTCAAAACACAGCACAAAGCACAAAGAAAGTGCATAATCCACAGTGGTTGGATAAGTGAATGAATAAATGGATGAATGCTAGATTTAGGGTGTTTGTCTTTCTTATTCCATATGTTTTCCCTGTTTAAGTTTATTTGGCTGTTTCTTCAACATTAAATTTTCTGCATAAAAAAGTGTTGCTTCTTTGATCAAATTGTACTATATATGCAATTTTATATCTTGCTTTGTAAAATTTAATCTGGTTATCATATTTTTAATAAAGTTTTTAATGATATTATGGATTCATTTCTATTCACTGGATGTATCATATCTTACTTAAATATTAACCTATTGATATAAATTTGAGGCATTGCCAATTATTTTTGTTATTAAAAGAAATTATGGGAATATTTTTATGCCCAGAGTTTTTAAAGTATTATAGAAAGTTTCTTCACAATAAAAACCCTGTAGTGAAGTCTATGGGTCAAAGACATGAATATTTAATTGTTACATTTTAACACATGGTTTTCCAAAATAGTAGTTCAAAAGTTGGTAGCCACCAGCAGTATATGAATGTAATCATCTCTCTGCAGCTTTGCTGATTTGGGGTGCTGTCCATTCCTGTCTCCCATCTCTGGCCCAGTGCTCCTTGAACTACACTGTCATGAGTTTTTGTCTCTCTTCAGATCCTTAGAAACTTTCCCCAATTCCTCAAATGCAAAGAAGCTAAGAGAGAGAAATATCAAAAATTAAGATAATTCACTTCATTATTTCCTTCACTTATTCTTCTACTTAAAATAAATTAAGATTGCTTAAGCCTTTTTAGAGCCACAGAAGTACAAAGGAGAAAATAAGCCCCAAATGACTCCTTTATGATTGAATGCATTTCACAGGTTGAAGTCAAACCGTGCATGGTGGAAGGGAATGGGAAGTGAAAGCCTCTTTTCCCAGTTTCTGTTCCTCTCCTGGAGGTAATGTATCTTTGATTCTTTTAAGAATAAATATATATACACTTAGTGACGAATTTAGAATATTTCATAGACTCTAAGATGCTTCGTGCCAGCCCTTTCCTGGCCTTACCAGAAAGCGCCAATGGACGTTCTTTACAGAAACCTCACCACTGTTGCCTGATTGGCAGTGGCTGTGAGGGGTCCTGGCTCTAAGAGAAGAGGCATTTTTTTAAAGAAAGCGTTAGCATGTTCATCACAGAGTCAAGAGTGTCTAACAGGGTGTATTTATTTCCATATTTTGAAATCTATTATAAAAGGGTCATATTTTTCAGAGCCTTCTGTATCTTGCAGGGGAGTTAAAAAAATTACATCAGGTCACACAATTTGTAATAGGAGGAGCAGGATTTGAAACAGATTCATCTGCTGTGGAATCGCATATTTAAAAAAATTTTTTATCTGCTTTTTTTTTGAAGTTTGTTTTAACAAACAAAAATTTCTGTATAAAAACATTTAAACTTTATCAAATGCTTTAAAAATACACACACACACACACACATACACAGATCCAAATCCAATACAGAATCTTTTGAACATTATCATTTTTCACCTCAGCATAACGTGTAGAGGGATTTCTGGATAAAATTTACATGTGAGAAAAGACCCATAGTCTTACACATGCACACACACAAGAGCACACAATCACAATCAGGAAGAACTAAAGTATATGGTAAGAATGCAAACAGGATGGGAATGAATTTCCTGTAAAGCTTATATAAATGAGCGCTACATGAGTAAAATAACTTTCTAGACTAAGAGAAGATGCAGAGAAGGGAAAGAGAAAGCAGAGGTTAGTCTAACTCATTAATAAATAGTTAGAGAAGGTCATTCAAGAACAGTGAATTTGGGGAGTTCAGATAATCCCTAGTTTTCACCACCTCAAATTCTGTGAATCTGATAACTGATGACGCTTTGAAAGTGTCTATGTTTTCATTTTTTGTAGGTCTTGATTTGTTCATCATTATTTAGGTGTGGTTTGTCCCTTTTGGTGTCAATTCCTCCATTCTCGCACAGTGTTATATCCAATTAACCAGAAGAGCCACAGTAAGAAATCATGGCAAGCACAGAGGACCGCAAGTGTGGCAGTCACGAATGGCAGTAAATAAGAGCCAGACTGCCTGGATTTGCATTTCAGTGTCACTAACTGCTAGCTGCCTGTTACTCAGCAAGCTCCTCAGCCACTCTCTGTCTCCATTTCCTCATCTTCAATTAGGGATCATTATTACCCACTTCACATAGAGCTATTAAGAGGATTTAAACAAGATAATCCATTTAAAGAATTTATCACACTGCCTGGCACAACTAAATGTGCAATAAATGTTAGCTAAAGTTGCTATTAGTCATAGAATTACAGGGGAATCAAAAGAAGAATTTTCTTCTTTCTCTGTATTTCTCTTTGATGAGGTTTTCAGAGGCAAAAAAAGATTGAGGATCCAGTCTTATGAATATAGATGTTTGCTTTTATGTTAGAAAAAAATTACATGGCTCCATATCACAAAATTTAACATCTTTCCATTAAACATCACACAATTCTCATCATCATTATGCCCTACACACACCTTAAATGATGTGGAGTTTCTATTGATATTCATCCACAACAGGGTCCAGAAATTTGAAATAAGAAATGGTTGCATAAATGCATGTTGGCAGTAATCTGTGTGTGTCCCAAGAGCTTGGACCAACACAGATGCCTGGGATTCTGCCTCCAAGGCCTGGACTCCCCCACATACAGTCAGGTGGGTCAGGTTCCTGCAGCCCTTCAAAGCTCCATTTGCGACCCCCTTCAAGAGGGGAGTTTCCAGTAGGTGAAAGAAGCAGCAGCCACGGAGGATGGAATGTCCCACCCCTACTTCAGTATGATATGACAGCTAGCATTGGTTTCTGCTTTCATTGTGTCCAGAATAAAACAGGCTTCTTCCTGAAAGTTCTGTGTCATCTCATCGTTAATGAGCACATGGATTCCTGTTGGCCCCTGCTTGTAGATCTGGCTGATCTGGCAAGGGGAAATGCTGAAAAGCTGAGCAATTTTCATCTGTCAGTTCAACAGCTGTCAGTTCTTCTAGGTAGATGGCATGGTAAACGAAGAAAGTATTTGAGTCTCCATCCTCATGCTTCTGCTGCTGTTGTTGCTGCTCCCCCAGCTGCAAGGTTTCCTGACAAACATAAATGGTTAGCCTTGGGCTCACCATCAGACCTTTTAATGCATTAAAAAGTCTGATTCCATCTGCAGGGCCACAGATTTGAATCACATCATCTCTAGTTAGTTTCAATAAATCTGCCCCTGAAAAGTTTGTAAAAAGCCTCGTGAATGTGGAAAAACGGTTTCTATGCAACCACTGCTGAGCCTCCTGAGGTGTGGTTGTTGGCAGGAGGCTATCTGTGACTGGAGGGGCCTCTGGCTGGTGATTTGGTGAACCATTTCCTTCCCCAAGAGAAAGACTGCTTTGGGAACTGTTGAAGCCAGGTGATGGGGAATTATTGACATACGTGATCTCAGGCCATGGCGAACACTCTGTGAATATAGTTGTCTTATAGGAAGGTTGATATTTCTCCTTCTCATGAGGTGTTCGTTTCTCCATTTTCTCCCTATCTGTTTTTTGTTTTCTGTCTGCACCTTTGGGCTTGAAGACTTTGATCTGGCAGCTGGCTGAGTGTAAATGCTCAGTATATTCCCTGTTCTCATTCTCCTTGAAGGTATCAATTTGTACTCGAAATGGCACTCCCTTCTCTCCACCATGTTTCCTCATAGTGAACTCTGTGCTAATACAGTGCACCTGAATAAACACAGATGTCCTCCTTGCAGGGTCCCACAGGAACTCCACTGTATTTAGTTGGTTTGGATTAGCCCTAGGATCTATTATACTCACAGACACTGGGATATCAAGAATGCTATCTCCAGGTGGGTTCCACCTCCAGCCTTCCAGCTGCTGATGTTCAGTGTATTGTAGCTGTCTGTCATGGAACACAACATGGAATACACTCTTCACCAACTTGCCATTAATTTCTGGTAGTTCTCCAAGTTTCCTGTTGTCTAGTATTTGGATTTCATAAGACTAGCCTTGATTGAGGTATGTCAGGGTTTCATCATGGAGTTTCGCTGCTGGAGAGGTGGCAGCACAAAGCACATATTGAAAAGGGAGGATTTTATTCTCATTGTCTGGAGGCAAACTTGACTCTTCTTGCTTAAAAATGGGCAATGCTAGGACATCACTCATGCTACAGGCACCAGCACGCAGTTGTGGCCGATCCCAGATAGTCTAGCATCAGAGTCCGGCACCAGCCGGGATTCAGTCACCTCATCGGGCAGAGGCAGCTTCAGAGCCCAGGCCATCCTGGCTCCTTCCTTTTGCCCCAGGAGACACCATTTCTAGTACAAAGGCGAGTAGTGTGAGTCTACCCAACGGGGGCAACACTGCAAGACTGTAGAAAACTCCAAACCAAGATCTCCCACGCAATACTCACCGGCCGCCCCCAAGCCGCCCCCGCACCGCCCGCACAACTAATCTCCCGCACCCTATGCTCCTTGCTCTTGGCTGCCCTGACTTCCAGAATCCCTCCCCCTCCCCGCTCCCCAGCCTCCCCTCTAGGGCTGCGCGAGGGTCCTTTGGCTTAACTCTTCCAGACTGCCCAAAGGCAACCCTGGACTCCTCTCACTCCCACTCTTTAGGGTCTCCCCTTGAACTCGTGGTGGGCACTCGCTGCTTTCCAAACAGACCAGCAGCAGCCACTCGCTGCCTACCCTGAGCTCCCACGCCGCTTTCGCACGTTTTCCCCCGCCCCTTTCTGCGGGAAACCCCTGCCTCCCCGGGAACCCGTCTCCTTTTCCCTCCAGGCCTCGCTTCCCGTCAGTCCCAAGATCACTTCTGGTAACGCCTTCTCAATCCCATGGCCCTTAGGACCAAATCCAGGTTTCTGCTGAGTTGCCTCCCTGCCCTGTGCAGCCCCCCACGGCCTGGAAGCATGGATGGAGAAAGCCCAACACTGGCTTGAATCCCAGGCTCACCAGGCTCCTCCAGCGACCGCAGCCCCATCACCAACCAATCATGGCACCCTCTTCCTTCACCCTATCTGCTTCCTTTTATTCCTATTAATGTGACTACTAGAAAACTTAATTTTAATTATTTATTTTAAATTTATTTCATTGAGGTACAGTTGATTTACAATGTTGTGTTAATTTCTGCTGTACAGCAAAGTGATTCAGTTACACATACATATTCATCCTTTTTTCATATTCTTTTCCACTATGGTTTAAAACAGGATATTGGATATAGTTCCAATAGTGGGGCTTGGGCAAGGGATTGCATGCCTAGTGAAGGAGTGAGCTGTATGCATCATATTTTTGCAAAATGGCCTTCAGTTCTAGGTGTTACAGAAATATTTTACTCAAAATGATGAACCTGCCAGTTATCTGAAATTTAGAGTTGAGGAACTTTCCCAGGACAAGCTCAGAGGCAGGAGAAGAACTTGGTAGTGGAGTGAGCTTTGGTTGCCGGCAGGAAGCAAGGCTGTTGCACTGACTCTGGCCTTGACTCACCGTAAAACATTGAACTAATCGTTCCTCTGTGCCTCCATTTCCTCATCTGCAAAATGGGAGAAGCTGGACTGAAATACGAATATACCTTAAATTCAACAATTCGATGACAGTTTCTTTGAACCTATAGTTTTGTTGGGTAGGAAGAAAAATCTTCATAGAAATTGGTGTTCAGGGATGGAGTTTTTTCAGCTTCGGCTGATAGCAGTAAGAACTATTCCTACTTAAAACTTTCAAAAGGAGACTTCCCTGGTGGTCCAGGGGTTAAGACTCCATGCTTCTGGAGTTTCTCAGTTTTCCAGGATATTTCCCAGTCTACAGGAGCCGTGTGGCTGACAGGGTCTTGGTGTTCTGGCCGGGTGTCATATCTGAGCCTCTGAAGTGGGAGAGCCAAGTTCAGGATATTGGTCCACCGGAGACTTCCCAGCACCACATAAGATCAAATGGTGAAAGCTCTCCCAGAGACCTCCATCTCAACACTGAGACCCAGCTCCACTCAGGACCAGCAAGCTCCAGTGCTGGAAACCCCATGCCAAACAACTAGCAAGACAGGAAGACAACCACACCCATTAACAGAGAGGCTGCCTAAAATCATAATAAGTTCACAAAAACCCCAAAACACATCACCAGATACGATCTTACCCACGAGAAAGAGAGGATCCAGCCTCATCCACCAGAGCACACACACCAGTCCGCTCGATGAGGAAGCCTAAACAACCCACTGAACCAACCTCACCCACTGGGGACAGATACCAAAAACAACAGGAACTATGAACTTGCAGCCTGTGAAAAGGAGACCCCAAACACAGTAAGTTAAGCAAAATAAGAAAACAGAGAAATAAACAGCAGATGAAGGAGCAAGGTAAAAGCCCACCAGACCAAACAAATGAAGAGGAAATAGGGAGTCTACCTGAAAAAGAATTCAGAGTAATAATAGTAAATGTGTTCCAAAATCTTGGAAATAGAAAGGAGAAAATACAAGAAACATTTAACAAGGACCTAGAAGAACTAAAGAGCAAACAAACAATGATGAACAGCACAATAAATGAAATTAAAAATTGCCTAGAAGGAATCAATAGCAGAATAACTGAGGCAGAAGAATGGAAATGACCTGGAAGATAAAACAGTGGAAATAACTACTTCAGAGCAGAAAAAAGAAAAAAGAATGAAAATAATTGAGGACAATCTCAGAGACTTCTCGGACAAAATTAAACACTCCAACATTCGAATTATAGGGGTGCCAGAAGAAGAAGAGAATAAAAAAAGGACTGAGAAAATATTTGAAGAGATTATAGTTGAAAACTTCCCTAATATGGGTAAGGAAACAGTCAATCAAGCCCAAGAAGCACAGAGAGTCCAATAGAGGATAAATCCAAGGAGAAACATGCCAAGACACATATTAATCAAACTATCAAAAATTAAACACAAAGAAAAAATATTAAAAGCAGCAAGGGAAAAGCAGTAAATAATATACAAGTGAATCCCCCAAAGGTTAACAGCTGATCTTTCAGCAGAAACTCTGCAAGCCAGAAGGGAGTGGCAGGACATATTTAAAGGGAACCTACAACAAATATTACTCTAGCCAGCAAGGATCTCATTCAGATTCGACAGAGAAATTAAAAACTTTACAGATAAGCAAAAGTTAAGAGAATTCAGCACCACAAAACCAGTTGTACAACAAATGCTAAAGGAACTTCTCTAGGCAGGAGCACAAGAGAAGGAAAAGACTTACAATAACATACCCAAAGCAATCAAGAAAATGGTAATAGGAACATACATATCGATAACTACCTTAAATGTAAATGGATTAAATGCTCTAACCAAAAGACAGAGACTGGCTGAATGGATACAAAAACAAGACCTACAGCTTGTCCTGCTGTCTACAAGAGACCCACTCCAGACCTAGGGACACATACAGACTGAAAGTGAGGGAATGGAAAAAGATATTCCATGCAAATGGAAATCAAAAGAATGCTGGCATAGCAATTCTCATATCAGACAAAAGAGACTTTAAAATAAAGACTATTACAAGAGACAAAGAAGGAAACTACATAATGATCAAGGGATCAATCCAAGAAGAAGATATAACAATTATAAATATTTATGCACACAACATAGGAACACTTCAGTACATAAGGTAAATGCTAACAGCCATAAAAGGGGAAATTGACAGTAACACAATCATAATAGGGGACTTTAACACCCCACTTTCACCAATGGACAGATCATGCAAAATGAAAATAAACAAGGAAACACAAGCTTTAAATGATACTTTAAACAAGATGGACTTAATTGATATTTATAGGACATTCCATCCAAAAACAACAGAATACATTTTCTTCTCAAGTGCTCATGGAACATTCTCCAGGAAAGATCATATCTTGGTAAATTTAAGAAAATTGAAATTGTATCAAGTATCTTTTCCAACCACAACACTAAGAGACTAGATATCAATTACAGGAAAAAAATCTGTAAAAAATACAAACACATGGAGGCTTAACAATACACTGCTAAATAACCAAGAGATCACTGAAGAAATCAAAGAGGAAATCAAAAAATACCTAGAAACAAATGATAATGCAAACATGATGACCAAAAACCTATGGGATGCAGCAAAAGCAGTTTTAAGAGGGAAGCTTATAACAATAAAATCCTACTTCATGAAACAAGAAACATCTCAAATAAACAACTTAACCTTACACCTAAAGCAACTGGAGAAGGAAGAATGAAAAAACCCCAAAAGAAGCAGAAGGAAAGAAATAATAAAGATCAGATCAGAAATAAATGAAAAAGAAATGAAGGGAATGATAGCAAAGATCAATAAAACTAAAAGCTGGTTCTTTGAGAAGATAAACAAAATTGATAAACCATTAGCCAGACTCAACAAGAAAAAAAAGGAGAAGACTCAAATCAATAGAATTAGAAATGAAAAAGGAGAAGTAACAACTGACACTGCAGAAATACAAAGGATCATGAGAGATTACTACAAGCAACTCTATGCCAATAAAATGGACAACCTGGAAGAAATGGACAAATTCTTAGAAAAGCACAACCTTCTGAGACTGAATGAGGAAGAAATAGAGAATATAAATAGACAAATCCCAAGCACTGAAATGGAAACTGTGGTTAAAAATCTTCCAACAAACAAAAACCCAGGACCAGATGGCTTCACAGGTGAATTCTACTAAACATTCAGAGAAGAGCTAACACCTATCCTTCTCAAACTCTACATAAATATAGAAGAGGAAGGAACACTCCCAAACTCATTCTATGAGGCCATCATAACCCTGATACCAAAACCAGACAAAGATGCCACAATAAAAGACAACTAAAGGCCAATATCACTGATGAACATAGATGCAAAAATCCTCAACAAAATACTAGCAAACAGAATCCAACAGCACATTAAAAGGATCATACACCATGATCAAATGGAGTTTATCCCAGGAATGCAAGGATTCTTCAATATACACAAATCAATCAATGTGATACACCATACTAACAGATTGAAGGAGAAAACAGTATGATTGTCTCAACAGATACAGAAAAAGCTTTTGAGAAAATTCGACACCCATTTATGATAAAAACTCTCCAGAACGTAGGCATAGAGGGAACTTACCTCAACATAATAAAGGCCATATATGAGAAACCACAGCCAACATCATTCTCAATGTTGAAAACCTGAAACCATTTCCACTAAGATCAGCAACAAGACAAGGTTGCCCACTCTCACCACCATTATTCAACATAGTTTTGGAAGTTTTAGCCACAGCAATCAGAGAAGAAAAATAAATAAAAGGAGTCCAAATAGGAAAAGAAGAATTAAACAGCCACTGTTTGCAGATGGCATGATACTATACATAGAGAATCCTGAAGATGTTACCAGAAAACTACTAGAGCTAATCAATGAATTTGGTAAAGTAGCAGGATACAAAATTAATGCACAGAAATCTCTTGCATTCCTATACACTAATGGTGAAAAATCTGAAAGAGAAATTAAGGAAACACGCCCACTTACCACTGCACCAAAAAAAATAAAATACCTAGGAGTAAACCACTTAAGGAGATAAAAGACCTGTATGCAGACAACTATAAGACCCTGATGAAAGAAAGTAAAGATGATACAAACAGATGGAGAGATATACTGGGTTCTTCGATTGGAAGAATCAACATTGTAAAAATGAATATACTAGCCAAAGCAATCTACAGATTCAGTGCAATCTGTATCCAACTACCAATGGCACTTTTCACAGAACTAGAACAAAATATGTCACAATTTCTATGGAAACACAAAAGACCCCGCACAGCCAAAGCAATCTTGAGAAAGAAAAATGGAGCTGGAAGAATCAGGCTCCCTGACTTCAGACTATACTACAAAGCTACAGTAATCAAGACAATATGGTACTGGCACAAAAACAGAAATGTACATAAATGGAACAGGACAGAAAGCCCAGAGATAAATCCATGCATCTATGGTCAACTAATCTATGACAAAGGAGGCAAGAATATACAATGGAGAAAAGACAGCCTCTTCAATAAGTGGTGCTGGGAAAACTGGACAGCTACATGTAAAATAATGAAATTAGAACACTCTCTAACACCATATACAAAAATAAGCTCAAAATGGATTAAAGACCTAAATGTAAGGCCAGAAACTATCAAACTCTCAGAGGAAAACATAAGCAGAACACTCTATGACATAAATCACAGCAAGATCCTTTTTGACCCACCTCCTAGAGAAATGGAAATAAAAACAACAATAAACAAATGGGACCAAATGAAACTTAAAAGCTTTTCCATAGCAAAGTAAACCATAAACAAGACAAAAACACAACCCCCAGAATGGGAGAAAATATTTGCAAATGAAGCAATGGACAAAGGATTAATCTCCAAGATATACAAGCAGCTCATGCAGCTCAATATCAATAAAATAAAGAATCCAATCCACAAATGGGCAGAAGACCTAAACAGACTTTTCTCCAGACAAGATATACAGATTGCCAACAAACACATGAAAGGATGCTCAACATCACTAATCATTAGAGAAATGCAAATCAAAACTACAATGAGATATCACCTCACACCGGTCAGAATGGCCATCACCAAAAAATCTACAAAAAATAAATGCTGGAGAGGGTGTGGAGAAAAGGGAACCCTCTAGCACTGTTGGTGGGAATGTAAATTGATACAGCCACTATGGAGAACAGTATCAAGGTTCCTCAAAAAAGTAAAAAATAGAACTACCATATGACCCAGCAATCCCACTACTGGGCATATACCCCGATAAAACCATAATTCAAAAAGAGTGATCTACCACAATGTTCATTGCAGCTGTATTTAGAATAGCCAGGAGATGGAAGCAACTTAAGTGTTCTACGACAGAAGAACGGATAAAGAAGACGTGGCACATATATATAATGGAATATTACTCAGCCATTAAAGGAAATGAAATTGAGTTATTTGTAGCGAGGTGGTTGGACGTAGAGACTGTCATACAGAGTGAAGTACATGAGAAAGAGAAAAACAATTACAGTATGCTAATACATATATATGGAATCTAAAAAAAAAGGTTCTGAAGAACCTAGGAGCAGGACAGGAATAAAGATGCAGACATAGAGAATGGAGTTGAGGACATGGGAAAGGGGAAGGGTAAAGTGGGATGAAGTGAGAGTGTGGCATGGATATATATACACTACCAAATGTAAAATCAATAGCTAGTAGGAAGAAGCCGCATAGCACTGGGAGATCGGCTCTGTGCTTTTTGTCCACTTAGAGGGGTGGGATAGGGACGGTGTGAGGGAGACGCAAGCGGGAGCAGATATGGGAATGTATGTCTATGTACAGCTGATTCACTTTGTTATACAGCAGAAACTAACACACCATTGTAAAGCAATTATACTCCAATAAACATGTTAAAAACAAAAAGACTGTGCTTCCTTTGCAGGGGCATGGGTTTGATTCCTGGTTAGGGAACTAAGATCCTGTAAGCTGTGCGGTGTGGCCAAGAAAAAAAAAAGAAAAAAGTCTCAAAAAGAAATACATGGCCATTCTGCCTCATATTTTCAAGACCTCAGGGTGTCTGACAGCAAAAAAGTGAACAATGGTGCAGAGGTCTGGGGTCAGAGTGGGCTCATTTATAGCAGAAGTAACAATATATGTCCATTCTCCTTGTCTCTGATGATGGAGATTCTTACTTGCAGATGAATCTCCTGAAAGGAGAAAGACCTGTCCTCATGGGGCTCACATTCCACCAGGGAGACAATAAATAAACCTACAAAACATACGTTGTTATGCCAAGTAGTGATGCTATAAAGTTCTTGAGGAGGATGAGGCAGGCTGAAGACCTAAAGTGAGCAAATTGAGGTTAAGTGGCTATTTTAGATAGGATGTTGGGGAAGCCTCTTGGATGAGGCAACATTTATGTAAAGGGAGACCATTTTTCTAGGTTGAGGAGTAACAAGAATGAAGACCCTGAAGGAGAAATGAACTTGGTATGTTCAAGAAACAACAAGAAGACCCAAGTGTCAGGGAAGAGGTTAGTGGGTGATGAACCCAGACCACTTGGGGGGCCCAAGTGGTCCCATAGACCTTGCCAATCACAGCAGGAAGTTTGAAATTTATTCTGATTGTACTGGGAAGCCATTCGAAGGTTTAAGAGGAAATAAAGCATATTTTGATTTATGTTTAAATCTAGTTGCCCCGTGAAGAGTTAATTTTAGGGACAAAGGTTGGGGCAGAGAGAGCCGCTAAGAGGCTCCTGCAGAGTTGCCCTAGAGGAGGTGGTAAGATGCTTAGGGCTGGCTGGATTCCAGACGTGTTTTGAAAGGGGAGCCCTGGGGAGTGATTGTCAGATGGGGTGTGAGGGGCGAGGGAAAGAGAAGGGACCATAGTGACAGAGAGTTTTCAGACAAAGACAAGCATCATACGATAACGCTTACATGTAGAATCTAAAAAGATGATACAAATGAACTTATTTATAAAACAGAAGTAGAGTCACAGATGTAGAAAACAAACTTATGGTCACCAGGGGTTGAGGGGGAGAGGGAAAAATTGGGAGGCTGGGATTGACATATACACACTACTGTATATAAAACAGATAACTAATAAGAACCTACTGTATAACACAGGGAACTCTACTCAATATGGACTAATAACCTATATGGGAAAAGAATCTAAAAAAGAGTGGATATATGTATATGTATAACTGATTGACTTTGCTGTATACCTGAAACTAACACAACATTGTAAATCAACTATACTCCAATAAAAATAAAAATAAATAAAAAGTGACAGAGATTCTTGTCTCTGCAACAGGATGAATGGACATCCATTTACTGAAGCCTGGAGTGGAGGAACAGGTTCATTTGGGACCTGCCTGTTACATGTCCAAGGGGAGACACTGGGTGTGAATTCGGAGCTCAGAACTGGGGTCTGGACTAGAGAATGCTTGGAATATTTAGGCTCCAGCAACAAGTATGTGGATGTTATGAAGGCCATGGGACCAGATGAGGTGTGAGGCAGCCCTGTAGTGAGCTGTGCTGGGGGGATCACATCCCTGCCACACTTGGGGTGGACCCAGGTTTGGAGAAGTTATGGGGGGAACCCTGCCTTGGTCTAAACTCTCTGCTGGGCCTTGATCCCTCTCTTTTCAGAGAACTCTGACCTGTGGAAATTACTGGGCAAGGGCAACATTAGTAAGACAAATCCTTTCTTCCTCAAGCCTTTGTTAAACTCTATTACCTTTTGATTAGAACTAAAGGTAAAGAGAGGTGGGTGATGGCATTCCAGACCTCTACCACCCTGATGCCCTAACTGGAAACTCTCCTTGAGAATAAACCCAAGTGCGCTGTGTGAGATGTAATACATGATGTCGGGAGACCGAGCTCCTTCCTGTGACCGTCACACTTGGATTTCATAGACACAGGCCTTGCTGGTGGCAGGATTTAGGCCGCAGGGCCATGCATTCCATGGATACCTTTTAACCTGTTCGAGTGGCTTCTGGTTATGCTGTGAATTCAGCTGGGATTGCAAGTGTAGCTACACAGAAGAATTTGCAACCCACGAGTTACCTCCTTCACGCTGGCCCATGGCTCACCTATACACGTCATCCCTGTCACCAGGCAACGAAGGGGACACTTCTCCTAGCTGTTCTTTGATGTTGGAAGGAATCACTGGACCTCCATCTGTCTGCTGGGACCTCTTTGGGCCTCATTCTCTCTGTACTTCTTCTCCTCCATCTTCAAAAAATTGCCTTCTGGGATGAACTTGACAGTGCTTAGGACATAACAGGCACCCAAGGAAAATTGTTGAATAATTGAATACCCAATAATTTTATAGGGGAGTCAAGTTTACACAGGCTTTGCTTTTCCAAATAAATGAAAAATCTTTGAAAGAAAATTCCAGCCTTCAACTTACCATTTCCTGGGACCAAGAATTTCAAAGGAGTTGCCTATGATGCAATTTGCTGAATTCAATTCAATTGCTTAACAAATATTTATTGATCGCCCTTGTGCCAAGCACCCTTCTAGGTAGAGAGATATAACAGTGGATAAGACAAGTCCTTACCTTCCCAGAGTTTACATTTTGGTGAGAGCAGACAGATGATAAATAGGTAAGCAGATAAAAATATAATATCAAGTCAGGTACTTGTAATGTTCCAAAGAAAAATAAAGCAGATTGAGGGAACAGGGTCTGGTGAAGGTGCAATATTGGATGGGCTTTGCCAGGAAGGCCTTCTGCAGAGGCAACTTTTGGGCTGAGAACTGAATGAAATGAGGATTAGTCATATGAAGGTCTGCAGTGGGGCTAGTCAGAAGGAACTGCAGTGTGAAGGCTCTGAGGTGGGAACAGGGTGTCCTTCCTAGACAACCTGTAAGGAGGTCACTGTGGCTGGAGCTGAGTGGGAGCTGCCAGAAGGCTTTCAGCCCTTCACAAGAGCTCTGATATTATTCCATGGGAGGTGGGGAGCTGATGGCTTTTGAGTAGAGGAATGACATCATCTGACTTAGGTTTTCAAAGGATCCATCTTACTGCTGTGTGCATAGTGGATCTTAGAGAACAAGAGTGGGAGTGAGGAGACCAGTCAGAAAGCCTTGCAGTGAGAGATGGAGATGGGTTAGGGTGGTAGCAGAGGAGGAGATGAGAATGGTCAGATCTCAGACGTATTCTGAGCCTCCGGGATGTGCTGATGGATTCGATGTGGGATGAGGGAGAGAGAGATGAGTCAAAGGTACCTCTAAGAGCGTAAGCCTGAGTCACTGGCTGCGCGGGATGAGAAGGAAACACAGGCGGGAGCAGATGGGTGGGCAGTGGTGAGGGTGGGCAGGGTGCTGGAGATATGGGCTGGGGAATGACCCGTATGTAGATGGTACTTAAAGCCACAGGTCTGGATCAGGTCCTGGAGGAAGTGTGTTAGCGATGGGGAGGAAAAGGTGTCCACACAGGCAGCAGGGGTTGGGCACGACACTGTTTTTCTTCTTCTTTTTGTCCTCCTAAGAGAGAAATAACTAGCTTAGAATTCCTGCTTAATTGGGGCTAAATGGTCACATGGCAAAACCACTTCCCCCATCAAAGAGGGTAAGGTGCCTCTGTTATCTCCTCAGACCAGACAGGGACAATCAAAGAGCTGAGTGTGACTCACATGTTCATCAGCAGCTTTTCTTCCATAAAATCCCTCATGCCTGTCTTTTTGTCCTTTCTTTCCTCTTTTGCTTTTTTAACCTGTGCTGGCAAAATATACAGTGGGGACAAAAAGTACACAATATTTTTATTCTCCCAAGAAGAATGCTTGTCTTTATAGATCTGCTTTTGGAGGAGGATAAAGAAGAAAATGTCACTATCCTCCCAGGCAGGTCCCAAAAAGCACATTGTGTATTATCTCTGGCTGCCCCAGAGGAGAGGCAGTGCACCAGACCTTCCCTCAGGAAGCTCTGGACTCTGGGCGAGTGTTTTCTGTCTGTCTGTTTTTCTAACAGCAGATTTGAAAGACTCTGAGGACCTCCTTACTAAGAGTTTGGTTATGGAAACCAGGTATTTACTGAGTGTTTGTAATTCAAGGGGAAGGAACAAGAGCCCTAAAGGCACAGTGTGCCCCCTAAGTGTCAAATACCCTCATGGGATTCTCACGCGGGTGTAAGGACAGATTCAAGTGTTCCCCGAGGGTGCTGGTCATGACTGGGCTATTGTTCCCTTGAAGAAATGCCTCCAGGGACCCACTGAGTGCTTCTCTGGGAAGAAGATCAGTTCTATCCTGGGAACCAGGATAGAACACCAGGCAGGATTCCCAGGTCGCTAGTGGGCACAAGTAGCCTGAGCCTCAGTGCCCTCCTGGTGGAGGTCCCAGCGGAGACAGACCCAGAGAGCACTCTTGGGGTCTCTTCAGCATCATTTCCATCATGTTTCATTTCCCAGACTCCTGCATTCTCCACGGCACCAGGGAATGTCATTTTGTTTTGACAGAAGGTAAGGTGTATGGCAAATCATGTAAAGATTCTTAAAGTTCCAGGAGGGTAAGCTAGGATTTATTGGTGAAGTGAGCTGGTTGATCTATCTCTTACCCAGCTTTCCCACAATGATTTTTCAATGCTTTCTCCAACCAATGAAAGATCTCTCCAAAAATGCTTGCTTAAACCCAGCTCACCAGTGGATAGTCTTTCCTGCTTTAAACCTGCACTGTCCAATATGGTAGCCAGCTAGCTACACACTTGAAATGTGGCTAATAAGAATCGAGATGTTTTGTAAGTGTAAACTACATACCAGATTTTGAAGGCTTAGTATGGTGAAAAAGGTAAAATATCTCAGCAATAATTTTTAATCTTTATTTATTAACATTTGATCACATATTAGAATGATAATATTTGGGATATATTAGGTTAAATAAAATATATTATTCAAATCAACCTCACCTGTACTTTTAAAATAAGGTGGCTACTAGAAAATTTAAAATTACATGCATGGTTTGCATTATATTTATTATTAGACAGTGCTGCTCTAAAGAGCAAAAAAAGGTCATTCCCTGGGAGTCCACAGCTAATTTGCCTTAGGGAATGAAGTTTCTAAGGTGAAAACTTGACCTGTTTCAGAGGTCCCACGTTAAAGCTCAGTCTCTGTAGCATGATGTCCATGGCCCGCTCTGACCTGGCATTTTCTGCCTTCCAGCTGCCATGGAGTGAATATGTGCCTCCAAAATTCATTGGCTCTTGTCTTAGCCCCACGGTGATGGTATTTGGAGGTGGAAACTTTGGGAGGTAATTAGGTTTAGATAATGTCATGAGGGTGGGGCCCTCATGAACGGGATTAGTGTACTTACAAGAAAATTCATAGAGCTCTCTTGCCCTTTTTGCCATATGAGGACACAGGGAGAAGATGGTTATCAATGAACCAGGAAGCCCTTACTAGACATTAAATCTGCTGGTGTCTTGATCTTGGACTTCCCAGCCTCCAGAACTGTGAGAAATACATTTCTATTGTTTATAAGCCACCCACTCTAGAGTGTTTTTGCTATAGCAGCCCAAATGGACTGAGACACCAGCTTCATCTCCTGCAATGCCTTCTTTAAACTCCATCCCCATTGAACAGGAGCCTTGAGCCACCATATAGATTCATAGGTCTGCACCTTTGCCTCCTCCTGCTGCTTCTTTCCCTGACTTTATCATCCACCCAGCACTCCCTCATTCTTGCACGCACACACACACTCCAACCAGGGAACTTTTCATTAAGCCTGTGAAGCATCTTCTCTTCCAGAATATCAAAACAACTGCAACAGCAATGATGACAACGATCACCACAATAATAACTATGGTGACAACCTTCTATTGCTTATTTGTTCTTGGTGTCCAAGACATCTTATACTCAAATCTCCATTCTGAAGGCCATCCCTGGTATCTTAAAATGTCTAAATGGCTTACCCCTTGAGTCTACTTTCCTCAATATAAGGAGATAGGAACATTCTCCCCTGATTTTCTGGAAGAGCAGAAAGGGGCCAAAGCCTTTGCTATGCAGCAGACTCAGATTAATATCATGGGAGCAGGCAAGGGAAGCAGTGTTTTGGGGCTCCTTCTCTATGCAAGGCACCAACTGTTTTTTCAGTTTCATGTTTCATTAAATCCTCAAAACAGCCACCTGGGCAGGTTTTACTACACACATTTTACAGACAAGGAAACTGAAGCTTGTGAGGTTAAATGACTTGATCAATGGCCCTAGGAAGTCGTTGGGTTAGGATTAAACATACAAGTGTGCTCAGAGTTCTTGTAGATGTGCTTTTTTAATTTAAGAGATCTCCTTTCCTTCTGTTATATTGCCAGCTGTCGCTCTCTGCTGCTGGGGTCATGGATAACATTGTCAGCTTCATGCTTTTCACTGGCAACTTGCTGCTTTTTATTTGTTCTAAGCAGGAAGATGAGATACTCTAGCTTCTTCTCCTACACTTCAAAGTCTGAGACAGATTCCCAGGAAGGCCTGGGGCTCTTGCTCTGTGTCTGTTCCATCACTGGGTGTTTAAAGAAACCCAGGCTGTCAGGAGCAGTGGATTAAATCTCCACAATCATCTTGAAGTACGCTGCGTCTGTGGAATACCTGAATAGACAATGAATCATCCCAAAATTGAGGAGGTGGACTTTGGGAGCAACTATAGACTTGGGTTTGCTGTATGCAACTGACTAGTTTCTGATTTATATGTGTATCTTAGTTTAGTTTTTAGCACTTGTTATCATTGGTGGATTTGTTTATTGGTTTGGCTGCTTTCTTTTTTTTAAATTACTTTTTAATTTTAATAATATTAAAAAATTTTTAATAAATTTATTTTATAATTTTTTTCTTTGTTTCTTTTCTTTTCCTCCCTTTTCTTCTGAGCCATGTAGCTGACAGGGTCTTGGTGCTCTGGCTGGGTGTCAAGCCTGAGCCTCAGAGGTGGAGAGAAGAGTTCAGGACATTGGACCACCAGAGACCTCCCGGCCCAACGTAATATCAACCAATGAGAGCTCTCCCAGAGATCTCCATCTCAACGCTAAGACCCAGCTCCACTCAATGACCAGCAAGCTACAGTGCTGGACACCCTATGCCAAACAACTAGCAAGACAGGAACACAGCCCCATCCATTAGCAGAGAGGCTGCCTAAAATCATAATAACTTCACAAACACCCCAACACACACCACCAGATGTGGTCCTTCCCACCAGAAAGACAAGATCCAGCCTCATCCACCAGAACACACACACCAGCCGCCTCTACCAGGAAGCCTACACAACCTGCTGAACCAAACTTAACCACTGGGGGCAGACACCAAAAACAATGGATACTACAAATCTGCAGCCTGCAAAGGAGATCCCAAACACAGTAAATTAAGCAAAATGAGAAGACAGAGAAAAACACAGCAGATGAAGGAGCAAGATAAAAACCCACCAGACCAAACAAATGAAGAGGAAATAAGCAGTCTACCTGAAAAATAATTCAGAGTAATGATAGTAAAGATGATAAAAAAATCTTGAAAATAGAATGGAGAAAATACAAGAAACGTTTAACAAGGACCTAGAAGAACTAAAGAGCAAACAAACAATGATGAACAACACAATAAATGAAATTAAAAATTCTCTAGAAGGAATCAATAGCAGAATAACTGAGGCAGAAGAATGGATAAGTGACCTGGAATATAGAATAGTGGAAATAAATACCACACAGCAGAATAAAGAAGAAAGAATGCAAAGAATTGAGGACAGTCTCAGAGACCTCTGGGACAACATTAAAGACACCAACATTCGAATTATAGGGGTCCCTGAAGAAGAAGAGAAAAAGAAAGGGACTTAGAAAATATTTGAAGAGATTATAGTTGAAAACTTCCTTAATATGGGAAAGGAAATAGTCAATTAAGTCCAAGAAGCAGAGAGAGTCTCATTCAGGATAAATCCAAGGAGAAACATGCCAAGACACATATTAATCAAACTATCAAAAATTAAATACAAAGAAATCCAGGCTGCTCACCCATAGGCACTGGGCAGCAAATACTCTTTATCCACCTGGGTCACTGCTCTGGGTTTCATATTCACCTAGGCCCCCACTCCCTGTTGGCAGCTCCAATGATTTGTCCCTATTTGTGTCTGCCTGGTATGTTTATCTGCTGCCTTCATCTCTTGGCTCCTGGCATCCCCAACAGGCTGAACTTATTATTATTATTATAACACTTTCATGAGATCTATCCTCTTACCAAGTTTTCAAGTGTATATTACAGTATTATTAATTACAGACAAAATGTCGTCCAGTAGAGTTCTAGAACTTATTCATCTTGCATAACTGAAACTTTGTACTTGTTAAATAGCAACTCCCATTTCCCCCTCCTCCAGCTTCTGGCAACCACCATCCCATCTTCTGCTTCTATGTGTTTAACTTTCTGGGTACCTCAGATAAATGGAATCGTGCAGTGTGCGTCCTTTTGTGACTGACTTATTTCACTTAGCATAATGTCTCAGTTTCATGCATGTTGTCACATAAGGCAGGATTTCCTTCTTTTTAAAGGTTGTATAATATTTCATTATATATGTACATGTGCACATATATATATATTTATAACAGATTTTTATCCATTCATCCATTGATGAACATAGGCTGTTTCCATATCTTGGCTACTGTGACTAACGCTGAAATGGATATGAGGGTACAAACATCTCTTAGAGATCCTGATTTCAGTTCTTTTGGATAACTACCCAGGAATAGGATTGCTGGATCATATGGCAGTTATATTTTTACCTTTCTGAGGCATCTCTATACTGTTTTCCATAGTGGATGTACTACTTTACATTCCTACCAAGAGCACACAAGGGTCCTGATTTCTTTTTGTCTTCATCAGCACTTGTCATCTTATGTTTTTTGACAATAGCCATGCTAACAGGTGTGAAGTGATATCTCATTGTGGCTTTGATTTTCATTTCCCTGATCGTTAGTGATATTGAGCATCTTTCTGTGTACCTGTTGGCCATCTGTATGTCTTCTTTTGAGAAATGAACTTTGGATTTGGTGACGTGCACACCCCCTTCTTTGGCTTACCGTTAGCCTCTAGCATATAAATTCTATAATGCCACCTACCTCCAGAGCTTTGAAGAAGTGAGAGTTTTGTTGTCCTTTCCCCACTCCTCCCAAGGCCCACAGGTCTCCTACTCAATGGACTAGATCCTTAGACTTCCTGGTGTATGTGGGGCAATCAGGAAACTTATATTAATGTTTACTCTCTTGGCTTCTTAAGGTCCAGGGTTTTTTGCCTCTTAACTCTAGCTGGATTCTGCAGACATAAAGTTGTCTGAAGTTTGAGGTATTACTGTATATAGTTGTGGCTAGATTTTGGAATGTAAATATATGCATATTTGGTTGAACAATATAAGTACATTTGAAGCTTCAAAGGTATTTGCTCATGTGGGTTTATGTGTATGAATATACTATTTATTTATTTATTTATTTTTGCAGTACGCGGGCCTCTCACTGCTGTGGCCTCTCCCGTTGTGGAGCATGGTCTCCGGACACGCAGGCTTAGCGGCCATGGCTCACGGGCCTAGCCACTCCGTGGCATGTGGGATCTTCCCAGACCGGGGCACGAACCTGTGTTCCCTGCATCGGCAGGCGGACTCTCAACCACTGCATCACCAGGGAAGCCCTGAACATATTTTTTGATGTCCTTATTCTTTAATAACTCATGATTCTAAGGAAGAAACAGTTACCATATGCCTTGATTGTTGGTATGGGGCTTGGAAAGAAATTCTGTAACTTGTGCTCAAACTATTAGACTAAAGCCATAGAAATGGGTAGGGGAAGAGTTGCTTGGAAATAACCCCAGTCCCACAGTGGTGGTAGGGCACTGAAGGAATAAGGTTCTTTATCTTTAAGACAAACTTCATCCCTGTGACCTTGCCTGATTCCCCAAGTCACATCTTTCTCTGGGTGACCAATAAAAGCAAGTCACGGCATCCAGTTCATTCTGTGGGGAGTTTCCCAGGATGCCCCTGCTTCGTTTTTGCCCTGTCTTTTCCTCTGTGTCCCATTGTGGGTGGCCTGCCTTCTGCCTCCAGCTTTTCTTATGGTTTCTGTCTTGATCTTGCCTGTGAACTGGATGAAGGAACTCAGGAGTCTTGGTTGAACTTTTGGTTTTCTCTAACACCTGTCCTTCCTGGAGAACAGGAGAGTGCTCATGAGGGTGATGGGAACTGGAACTTGAGGAGGGGGTGGGGGGGGAAGAGGAGTCTGAGGGGGTCAGTGAAAAGGGAGGCTGGAGAACTTGAACTTGCATTTTGTTTACATTTCCTTTTTGCCCTGTGTGCAAGTAAAAATCACACCATCTAGCATAATTCTCTTGTCAGGTGGGGCAAGGATAAATTGATTTATTTTCTATTTTTGGACATTGCTCTGTTTTGGTAGCCTTTTTATCTGAATCCCTTGATCATCTAGAATAGTTTGGCAGTGTTGCAATTCAGAGCAAAGTGAGGAACAGATAAATAATTGAGAAACAATAAGATTCTATTCTGAAGAAATAGGTAGCTGTTTTTCAGCTCTAAGAAGAGAGAAGGGCTGCAGTCATATATTCACATTACTTGATGCAAATAGGAGGATTTATTTTCTCCATGCACTCTCTCCTTGAGCCACTCCCAGTAATGGAGAAAAGGAACCACAGAGCTGATGAGCTTGGGAGCGATGAGGCTCTCTGGAGTTGTTGCAAAGCACAAAAAACCATATGCAGAGCCATTTAATTTTTGCTTTCCCTTTGCCAGGAAGAAAAAGAAAAAGTGGGCAAATCAAAATGTCTTCAAAATCCAATTTGGCTTTTTCCAATGGGATCATCACTTTTCTCTATCTGGTTTTGCCAGTTAAACACTAATAATGCACATTCTAAGACATGATCTGTGAGTACAATTTATTTCTGAATTCAAGCCTCCTTAAGACTATTTGCTGTAATAGATAGACTGGAATAATATCGGGATTAAATAAAAGAGGTGCTGCAGAGAAAACAAATACACCAGTGAAAACTCCTCTGGAGAAACATTGTTTACTTGTCTCCTCACATCTAAATTCAACAAATATTTTCTAGAGGATTTCAGCTTCCAGAAAAAAAAAACTGACCCATCAGTCATAGCTACTGTTTATTGGGTGTACCAGACATTGGACTAGGCACGTTACACTCATGGTCACATTTAACACTCATAACCACACCACTGACTGGCTGTTATTATACCCATTGCACAGGTTGAGAGTTTGGTTCCTAAGACCTCTGTGCTCCCTTCTCTTCAAAAGACTTCGCTAAGAAACCCCAGTGTCAATGGTTGGTTTTCTTCCTTTCTTATGATGGTTGATATCACTCCTCATGCTCTAATGACCATCACTTTTTGTCAGTTGAACAATGGATCAATCAATAATGAGTTCCTTTTTTCCTCAGCCTAGGATTTCCTTGGAAGGCAGCTCACAGCAGATTGTCCAGACTAGTGGGTAAGTGAGGGATTCATTTCACAAGGGGTGTTCAGGTCAATAAAAGATGGGACACACCTTTGCAGAGCAATGCTCTGTGCTGCCTTGCAGCCTTTCCTGATACAGCTCGCTCATCAAACACTTCGAGTTCATTCGGCATTTCTGCATGATGTTTGTGCCATCCATTTAATCACCATGGAATTATTCTCCATTTGTTTTGGGTCTACACTATTCCTCTCACCTACCCTGATTTTTTTTTTAGCTTCCTATGCATTTCCTGGGGTGCTTAGTTCTCAAAAAGAACACAATGGTTATTCCTTATTCAACACTATTTTTTGAGTTTGTTCTATGTGTGAGCCATGGTGGCAGATGATGAAAATAAAAAGGTGAATTAAGATATACTCTCTGTCCTCAAAGAGCTCACACTTAGATGCAGGAGATAAACATCTAAGTAGCCATTTACAAAACAATATGGCAGTTGTAGGGATGAGAGAGAAATTCAGACGTTAAATGGGAGCTCAACCTATTTGGCAGGTCAGGGAAGACTTCTTGGAGGAGGGGATGCTTGGGTTGAATCTCAATTCAGGATAGGTAGGATTAATCAGTTAAAGGGAGTGAGAGTAGAAGGAATGGCAAGCAACAGCATGGTGTATTTGGAGAACGACAAGCTTGGAGTGGCGAAGGTATGTGTTGAAAAGTAGGGGGTTTTTGGAGATGAGACCAGTGAATGGACCCCCACCTTAAAGAACTTGCACTCTGGTTATGGGGAACCTTTAAAGTGTTTTAAGCTGGAGACTTCAATGTTTATATGTGCATTTAGATAGAAAACCCAGTGGGTGAAGATAGGCAATTTATTACTGTTTTCTTATTTAACCCACAGACAAACACTCTGCAAAAGGTCAAGGAGAAGTGGAATATTGGCTGCATGATCACCCTCCTTGTCCGGTCCAGAGGGCACTGTGTGTGTGCCCTCTGGGGGCTGTCACCTGAGCCATCCCAGCCACGCCTCATGGATTGGTGGCTTCTTTACTCTTGATGGAAGAGGTGGATTAGGATGTTGGTGGAGACAGAGAAAAGTAGGTGGGTGGATCAAGAACTATTAAGAGATTAAAACCAATAGACTTAACTAAATGTCCACTGACAGATGAATGGATAAAGAAGATGTGGTACATATATACAGTGGAATATTACTCAGCTATAAAAAGGAATGAAGTTGTGTCATTTGTAGAGACGTGGATGAACCTAGAGACTGTCATACAGAGTGAAATAAGTCAGAAAGAGAAAAACAAATATTGTATATTAACGCATATATGTGGAATCTAGAATAATGGTACAGATGAACCAGTCTGAAAGGCAGAAATAGAGACACAGATGTAGAGACCAAATGTATGGACACCAGGGGGAAAAGTGGGTGGTGGTGGTGGGATGAACTGGGAGATTGGGATTGACATATATACACTAATATGTATAAAATAGATAACTAATAAGAATGTGCTGTATAAAAACAAACAAACAAAAACAATAGGCTTGGTCATTTCTTGCTTGAAGAACAGAGTGGTTTTTGTGATGTAAGAAAAAGAACTGACTCTCTAGGGTCACAGAGATCAAGGATCATACTCCAGCTCTGACAGTCACTAACTGTTTAATCTTGGGCAAGGCACCCCAACCTCTCTAAGCCCCAACTTACTCCTCTGTAAGGATGAGTAATAATGCCCATCCAACAGGGCTGTGGTGAGGATGTTTCTGACAAAGTGCCTGGCCCATGGTAGATGCTCAGTGAGCATTAACTCTCTCCCTCCATAACTGTCAAATGTTTCATTGATTGCTGAACTAAAGCAGTCTTATTTCATCCCAATATTTCAAGTGGGGTGAGGCAGGAAGTTAGCCCTGGGAGTGGTGCAGTTCAATTAATCCTAGCTCCTAGCATGTGTCAGGATTTGTGCTAGGAGCTATGCCCTCCAAACTAAGTTTGATTCTTGTATTTACTCTGAATGCAGGTGCACAGTTTTACAGATGAGGAAACTGGGTCCACAGAGATTGGATGTCTTGCCTATGATCCTGTGGATAGAAAGGTTCAAATCCAGGATCTTATCAAAGCTTATCCTTTTCATTACACCAAGCTTCCTACTAAGTACCAAGAATTTTGACGGGCCCTGGAAAACTGCAGAGTTGAGTAACACATAGTGTCATTCCCTGAGAAGTGCATGGATTAATAGGACAAGTGGAACAGTTATTTGTAGAGTTCTAGAAAACAGTGTGGAAGTACTGATACAAAGTGAGGTGTGTTCAGAATGCTATGGGAGCCAAGGGAGAGGGGCAGCCAAGCGTTGGGGGACTGTCTGGGGGCTTTTGGTTTCCTTGGAGTCCATCATCTGTGGTCTGGAGATGAGATGCTAATCATTAGATGAAACTTCAGGGCCAAGTCCATGGAGATGCTTCTGTGGCAGAAACATTGGCCACATCTACAAAGACTTCCTCTCTGTGCCCTTCTGGTCTGCGAGTAAAGTCATTGGAAGTCACTTTGAAAGATTTATGCCTCATTGAGAAGGACATGGCTCTGTGTCGTTTCCATCCATCTGCTTGGTCTCCAAGATGAGCTTTCTTTTGAACGGGGTGAGCAGCCCATTTCCCTGCCACCTGCCAGTGTTTACTGTGCCACCGTGGCTTATTCCTGCTGCTATCAGCTGCCAAGGAGAAGTGTGCCTGCTTTGAACAGGAGCTCATAGAAGTTAATACTTGGGGAGAGGAGGCCAAGCCATGAATCCAAGTGGCAACATTTACTGTCAGTACAGTTACAACCCTTGTTCTCATGCCTTGTGCCTTGATGTCCAGCACGGCTACCACCCCCCATCCACCCATATTCTCCATCCGTGTCTTCATGCTGCATCTACTGGGCATGGATTCTGTCTCACTGCCTCAGTCAAAGTCATTGCCAAGCAGGGTTTGCCACTATTGAGGAACCATCGACAGCATGGAGACACCAGAACCTCTGAATTTTCCACTGTGAAAAAGGAATAGCTTCAATCTAGTTCACTTTAGTTTAGTTCATTCCCATGAACCTTTCTTGGGCACCACCAAGGGCTACAGAGAAGAATGACATGGTCCCTGGCTCAAGGAGCTAATGAGGAGTTCCACGTGCTTCTGTGTGTGTGTGGTGTGTGTGTGTGTGTGTGTGTGATGGAATGATGAACAATTATAAGTGAGATGGGATGCGTCCTGCGCTGGGCAGAAGCGTAGGGCAATGAGGTAGCCCAGGGGAGGGACATAGATGCCTCACTATAGGTGTGGAGCCAGGGGTTGGAAAGGGGTGGATGGGCATGGGATTTGCATTTAGGAAAAAAAAAATCACTCTGATTGCACTAGTCACAGAAGTTCCAGAGTAGAAGGCTACTGTAGCAGTCCAGGGAAGAGATGGATCAGGAGGTTGACAGAGACAGAGGAAAGCTGGGGTCTCAAGAATGGTTAAGACCACAGTAGGCTTGGTCATCCATTTACTATGGTGAGCGTGGGAGAGGCAGGTGCCAGGACGACACTGACATTCCTGGCTCAAACAACAGGGAGGTTGGTGATGCTTCTGAGTGAGATCTGATTCTTGGAAGAGATCAGAATAGGGGGTTAGAGAGGAAGAGCAAAATTTTGGTTTTTGATCTTTTGAGTGTGAGTTGCTCTGGGATTATTCAAGGGGAGGTGTTAATTAGGAAGTTTTATGCAAAACCTGGAACTGAGAAAAGAGGTCTGGACTGGTTTTATAAATGTGTGAGTCATCCTGGTTTTGATGGTAATTGAAGCTGTGGGCATAGAAGACAGTGTTTTTTTAACCATTAAAAAATTGAAGTATAGTTAATTTACAATGTTGTATTAGTTTTAGGTGTACAGCAAAGTGATTCGTGTATATATATATATATATATATATATATATATATATATATATATATATATATATATATATATATATCTTGTTGGTTATCTATTTTATGCATAGCAGTTTGTATCAGTTTATCTATTTTATGCATAGCAGTTTGTATCAGTTAATCCCAAACTCCTAATTTATCCTTCCCCCCGTCCCCTTTGGTAACCATAAGTTTGTTTTCCATGTCTGTGACTCTATTTCTTTTTTTGTAAATAAGTTCATTTGTATCACTCTTTTTTTAGATTCCACATATAAGTGGTGTCATATGATATTTGTCTTTCACTGTCTGACTTAACTTCACTCAGAATGATAATCTCTAGGTCCATCCATGTTGCTGCAAATGACATTATTTCATTGTTTTTTAAGGCTGCGTAATATTCCATTGTATATATATGTACCACGTCTTCCTTAACCATTCCTCTGTCGATGGACATTTAGGTTGTTTCCATGGCCGCTATTGTAAATAGTGCTACTATGAACATTGGGGTGTGTGTATCTTTTCAAATTGTAGTTTTGTCCAGATATATGCCCAGGAGTGGGATTGCTGGATCATACGGTAGTTCTAGTTTTGGTTTTTTAAGGAACCTCCATACTGTTCTCCATAGCGGCTGCACCAGTTTACATTCCCACCAACAGTGCAGGAGGGTTCCCTTTTCTCCACACCCTCTCCAGCATTTATTATTTGTAGACTTTTAATGATGGGCTTTCTGACTGGTGTGAGGTGATACCTCATTGTAGTTTTGATTTGCCTTCCTCTAATAACAAGAAATATTGAGCATCTTTTTGTGCACTTGTTGGCCATCTGTATGGGAGACAGTGTTGATTAAGAAGAGAAGGACTGATTGGGACTACGTTTTGAGGAATTCCACTACTTATGGGCTGGAAGAGGAGGATAAACCCCAAAAAGAGATGGAGGTGGTACAGCTAGAGAGGAAGAAATGGCAGCAGCAGGTTGTTAGGTCATAAAAGCCCAAGGAAAAGTATTTCAGTAAAAGGAAAGGGTCAACAGTGTCAAATGCTACTGAAAGGCCAATTGAGACAAGAACTAGAAAGTGTCCACTGAACGTGGCTGTATGGACTTCAGCGGAGACATTAGCAAGAACTAGTTCAGTGGAATGAGGGCATCAGATCCAGATCAGAATGGGTTGTGGAGTATGGCGGGTGTGTGTGTGTGTGTGTGTGTGTGTGTGTGTGTGTGAAGAAGTGGCAGCAGTGGCCACTTTAAAGTTTGAGAGGTGGGGGATGAGTAGCACCTGGACCTGGACTCTGGTGCTGATGGTGGGCAAATGCATCAAAGCAGGGAAGGATTAGAGAGAGGTTGGGAATGTTGGAAAGAAAAAAAAATGATAGCAAGAAATTCCGAAGGTGGTAGGTAGCTGTGTTATCCAAAGATCAGATGGAGAGATGGTTGTGTCAGCCCCTCTCCTGTCCTAGGAGTGAAGGATGACGGGAAGGATGCTCTTGGAGGCAGGTCTCTATGCCTGGTTGCAGGAGTCTCCTGTCTGATAACATTTATTTTCTCTGTAAAGTAGGAGGCAAGATCATCTGAAGAGAGAGAAGAATGTGGATGTGTATCCAGGACAGAAGCTTGAGAAGAGTAGAAAGATTTCATAAAAAATACGGTGGAAACGGATGATGGTGTAGGTTTGCTTGGCAGGGTTGTGGGCTCACTGGAGGCTGGGGGGTCTGTGTAGCATATGTGAGAGGGCCTAGTTGGCTTTTCCTGCTTGGACAGAGGCATGGAGTTAGCAGCCAGTTGTGTTTTCCTAGGCTTGGGTTTTATCTGGATGGTGCAAACAAAAGGAAGCAGATGGGCCAGGTAGCTTAGGGTGTGGGCAAAAATGTCATTCAAATCATGGACCATGGGGACTAAGATAAATCAGTAAATGAAGAAAGGAGAGTGCTGATGACCTGGGAGGAATTAGAGTTTAAGAACTCAGAGTGAGAGTAGTTGTGTAAGCAAGATGGAAGGTGGAGGAGATGGTGGCTGGAGGGGTGTGGTGGAGGGGAAAGAAGACGACTGGAGATGAGTAAGTCAACAGACTGAATAAGGGACCACCTGCTGGGTCATCCATGTGGACGCAGACATCACTAGGATGATGGCAAAGCCTGGCGTGGAAAAAATAACATGCACTAGCCTTCAGTGAATGAAAGACAAGAGCAGTTAAAAGGGGAAGGAGGACAGACCCTGTGGTATTAACTCAGAAAACCTTGCAACAAATGGCCCTTAACCTCACTTTGGAGGGCATCAGTACATCATTGTAAGTATCCTGAAAGCATCTATTCACACATTCATTCAGCATCTATGGACTGTTGATGATTTCGCGTTGTTGAGCATCCTCTCTTTGCCAGGCACATTGCTAAAAACTGGGGTGACAGGTGAATGAGACACATTTCCCAGAGATCTCACTATTCAGTAGAAGACACAGAGGCGAAGACAGGAACCTACAATGCCATGTATCATGCTATTTCTGAAGCAGAGGAAGAATTTTCATCATGGCCCAGAGGAGTGAGGAATGAATTCTTATTGGAGGTGGTGGACAAGATGTCCCAGAAGAGAGGCTTATTTGGGCTGGAAGTTAGAGAGTCCAGAAGTCCAATATCAAGGTATCAAGAGGTTTGGTTCCTTCTGGAGACTGAGGGAGAATCCATTCCATGCCTCACTCCCAGCTTCTGGTGACTTCTGGCAATCCTTGGCTTTCCCTGGTTTACAGCTACATAACTCCAATCTCTGCCTCTGCCGTCACATGGCCTACTCTGCTCTGTCGCTCTGTGAGTCACATCTATCTCTTCTTTCTCTTTGAAGGACTACAGTCACTGGATTCAGGGCTCACCCTAAATCCAGGACGATCTCATCTAGAAATCTTTAATTCTATCTGCAAAAACTCTATTTCTAAGTAAGACCACATTCACAGGTACCAGGGGTTAGGACTTGGATATATGTTTTTTAAGGCCACTGTTCAACCTACTATACTCTCCCTGTAATTGGCATCAATTTCTACCCATGCTCTGACACTTGGATGTCTTTCCTTTTTCTGAATACCCAAGTCCTTTCGTGTAACTTTTCCAGTGTCCAGCTCCTATGGTCCTGAGGTCTACCTTCCATCTTTTTAGTGTTATCTCCCCCCAAAACTGAAGACCTACTCCCAAGCCACATGCTGTGCCGTGCCACTAGGTTGCTTGGCACTGATTCCTGGCTGTTGAAGATTTTCCGCCCTGAGGTGGGTACTGGCCTGTGACAGTCTCTCCAAATGCACACAGGCTCAAAGGCACTCTGTTGAAGGTTCCAGCAGCTCACCCTATACGTCAGACCCCCTCCAGACTCCATTTTCTCCCACCATCTAGAACCTGGATGGCTGCTGGGTCCTGGGGCTTATATTTTTCATCCTGGGTCTAGGAACCTGGCCTCTGCCTCTCTGATCAATCGCTTCTCCCACATACGTCTTTGAGATGTCTTGGTTTTTTATTCTGGCTATGGCATTCGCAGCCTGGCAGCAGCTCTAGCCTAACCACATCCTAACCCTAGATCCTAGAACCCTTCTGATCTGGCTGTTATCTTGAATGCACACCTGTGTACAGGTGAGATAGAACTTATCCCACACCTGCTGTATCTTCTGTCCCAGGTCCCAGGTCCTTCTGGTTGCCTTTTTCTGATCATGTCACCAGAAAATGCCTCAGGAGAATGAAGACAACCCAGGTCTCACTTTCTGAAGATCCAATGAGGCGATTGCCTTGTTCTTGCAGAGTTCACTAGGCATGCACTGTCTCATGTCAGTGTGTGGGGATTTCATCGCTGCTACTTACTAGATGTCTGACCTTGGGAGAGTGAATTGCCTTCTCTGCTTCCGCCTCCTCATCTGTAAAGTGGGGACAATAACAGAACATATTTCTAGAGCTCTGTTGGTTTGAGGTTTGGCCTGATGAGGGTCAGGATAAGAGATGACTCCAGGGAAGATTATAATTGTTATGTTTTGCAGGGATGCCCCTGAGGACATTGACTTCTGTACACCACGCAGGGTCTCCTCAATGTGAACTCGGGAGAAATTGCTGTCATATCACATAATTGGATAAAGCTGGGGCTCACTTATGAAAGCAATTTGTTCTGTATTAATCACATCAGAAAACTCAAGACACCTCTCATTTTTCTTTGTACCTTGGCAGGGAGCTCAGAGCCAAATTTGTGCCCTTTCTCTAGCATGTGGGTGGAGCCATATGGTCTGTTTCCCATGCACTAAATATTTCTTCAGTTATGTGACTTTCACTTTGGTAATGGATATGTTTGGAATTGCAGCCCTGCCCACACTAGCTGGTGGCAGACCACCACCACCAAGTTGTGACTTTGAATAATGTTATCCACTGAGTTGTGTGCTCCCTGACCCAGTCCTCAATTCATACGTTGAATCCCTATCCCCAGCGTGATGGTATTTGGAAGTGTGGTCTTTGGGAGGTAATTTCATTTAGATGAGGTCTTGAGATGCTCATGATAAAATTAGTTTCTTTACAAGAAGACACACCAAAAAGCTTGCTTCCTTTTGGTCTCCCTACTCATAGGCATGGAGGAAAGGCCATGTAAGATGCAGTGAGAAGTCATTTGCGTGCAGCCCAAGGAGAGACATCTCACCGGACACTGACCATGCCGGCACCTTGATCTTGGACTTTCAATCTCCAGAACTGTAAGAAAACAAAATCTTGCTGTTGAAGCCCCCCCCACCCACCCAGTCTGTGGCTTTTTGCTATGGCAGCCCAAGATAAGACACCCACATCCAACCTCAACTAATTTCTGGGTAAATGGCAGCCATCTGTGACAAACTGGACCAAAGATGACTTCTTCCTAGGAATCTGGGGTTGGACCAAGAGAGAGTCAGCATCTCCCCAGGTGGCTTGAGCCCTAAGGAGCAGACTTGGGGGCTGCAGATAACTAAGTGGATGGGCAGGAGGCACGCCAGACTTCTAAGAAAGAAGAGAGAATCAGGTGCATGAGATAAACAGAGCTGAAGGACAGTCAACTGATACTTTCTGGGATCCAGAAAGAAGCTTTGTTACTGGTACTTTCTTTCCTGGGACCCAGTTACTTTCTAGCTCTTGGGTTCCACAGATTAAATCTTAAGTATATATTTTTAAATTGCAATATTTCCTTTTTTTTCCTTATAAAAGTAGCTTGAATTCATTTCTGTTACTTGCAAACAAACAGAAATTCTCCAGTAAGCCCTTTGCTCTGATCCTTCACCTTGTCACTATTTATGTTTTGGTGCTGCACCATCTTTTGTGAGGTGCCTCAGAATCCTCTGTGGGCACGGTTGGATTGTGAATAACTGAAAAGAATTCAGATAGTCTCTTCTGAAGCTGGGTAGGAGCTAAGGCAGGTTATGAAGGCTCCTGGATGTCACAGACAACAAGACATGGCCTGGGGGAAGTCCAGACCACAGAGAGATGATTTGTTGACCCAGAGTTTCTTTAGTTATAGGATTATCTCTTCTGCCACAAAGGAAAATTATTTTGGCCTGGCATGGCTTGTTTTGAAAGCATGTTAGCTTTTTCCTAGCTTGCTCGTGCTTTGCCAGGAGTTGTAGATCAGTGAGTTATTTGTGCTTATTTCTCGGAACTCACCCTGAATAGTCTCAATTATGGCTCCAAACAATGGTGATTGCTGTTATTGAGGATTTAGGGAAGGGCTTATGTTTCTAAACATCTTTTTATGAGTCTCCATTTCTATGGTAACCCAGATAGGCTGCTCAGTACACATGAGCACTTCTTTGGGAAAACCTGAGAGAAGAAAACCTGAATTTACAGAAGAGATAAAGAAGAGGTGGGCTATTCACCTGGTCTTATAGAGGATTCACAGAGAGCTGCCCCCCTGGAGCATTCGGTGCCTTCTCTGTTCTCCATAAAGATCATGAACAATGTCTTACACAGAATAGACTCTGAATGAGAATTTTGTTGATTGATTGATGAGCCACTTGGGAAGAAGAGAAATGTGAAGCTAAGGTGATGGTTTGCTGTTAACAATTGGAGATAAAATGGAAAGGAACAGAAAGCATCCTGAGCAGATAGCCATAGTCAGTGGGGAATGGGACTCTATTTTAAAAAATGTGATTTGCATACAGTTTTTAGGAAACTTCTTGCTGCATAAATCAAGGTATATAGGCATTTTTTTCATCAGTGTGCCTGAGGTCCAAGGGATGGCCCCTTGCCCTGGGTCCCAACATTAATCAAAGGAGGTAAGCACCCACCATGCCTCAGTGCCGGGACCCAACATTTTTGCAGAGAGGAGCTACTTGTCATTGCCTAAGTTTCAAGTCGCCATGGGGGAGAAGCTGCATTTTGCAAACCTGAGACCTTGAATAACATGGGGAGCAGGGCCTACCGGACTCATCTTTCTCCTGGGGAGCTGCACTGGTAAGGCTTCTTGGTTGCAAAGAGCAGAACAAAAGGCCCTGGACCGACAGAGCTGGTTTGAACAAGAAAGGGGAATTTAGGATAAAGAAACAGAACTACTTTCTGGACACCAAGGGCAGGAATGCAGCTGGGCTTCAGACAGGGCGGACCCAGGAGGTGAAAACCCGTGAAGGATGCAGGTGGCACTCTTGCTCCATCCTTTACTCTTGAAGCCTGGCTTTATCCACCTCTGCATGCACAGTGGGGGCCTGGTGGTCGAGGAGGTCACCGACAGCCCACAGACTACTCCCCGCACCCCAAATGGGGTCAGCTCCAACCCTGGGGGCAAGCCTGAGAGGGTGTGTCTTGTAGCAACTAGTTAGCTCTGAGAAATGTAGTTAAGTCAAGAGCTCCCAGTAGATCACTTTGATTCAATATGAACTCACCAAATATCCCTTGTGGACCTGTCTCTGTGACAGGTGTAAGGGGATAAAATAAGTAAGAACTGGCCTTAGCCTCGTTAGTGTATCGTCTGGCTGGGGAGATAGATCAGTAAAGAGATACAGAATGGAAATTGCCAGGATGAGGACAATCACAGATTTTGGGGGGCCGTTCAAAGGAGGGGTGTATGCGTTTATTCACTCAACAAACATTCATGAGTACTTCTCATGGCCAGGAACTGCTCCGAGGGCCTGGAAGTGCAGCAGTGTCCATGGCAGACAGGGCCTCTGCCCTCAGGGGAGAGGAAGGAAAGAGCCCTGGAAATCAGTAGGTCAGGAAAGGGAGGAAAAGGCCATCGTGGAGTCATCCACATGGGTGCTGACATCTCCCAGGATGATGGCAAAGCCTGGGGTAGAAAAAATAACATGCACCAGCCTCCAGTGAATGACCAAGAGCCAAGGGGGGTGGGAGGTGAAGCCCAAAGAGTGGGGCAGGGGCCAGATCGCAAGGATCTTGGAAGGCCTCGTGGGCTGTGATGAGCACTTGGATTTTATTTTAAGCACAGCTGGAAGATGCTGAGTGAGGCTGGATAGCCAGGGGTGAAGGAGGAAGCAGGGAGGGCAGAGTGGGCATGGTGGCTGAGTTAGCGGTGGTCGGGCCTGGGAGAGAAGGACCCAGGTTTGGAGGCAGAACCCCTGGGTCTTGCAAATGGGTTGGATGTAGGGAGTGAAGAAAAGAAAGAACCCAGGATTAATTCTTAGACTTTGAATCCAGCAGCTGGGCAAATTGTGGTGCCACGTACCGAGAAGGGGAAAACTAAGTGAGAAAAAACATTTGTGGGATCAAGGCTTCTGTCACATCCTTTTAAGTGTGAGGTTCCTCTCGGATGTCCAAGGAGAGATGTGGGGCAGATAGAGGCAGTCTGGCGCTCCAGAGCAGCGCCGCCCATTGGAAATACAACGTGAGCCACAAATGTGAGTCACCTAGGTGGTTTTTAAGTTCACTAGAAGCTCCTTAAAGAGGTAAAAGGGAACGATGTGCAACTGATTTAAGTGTACATTGTATTTAATCCAATATATCCCCAGTATTATAATTTTAATAGCGATCAAAATAAAATAGATATTTTTCATTTTGGGGGATGAGTTCATCTAAATCTGGTGCCTATTTCCCCTTTCAGCACACCTCAAGGTGGCACACCTAGCCACCTGTCAAGAACTCAGGGGCCACCTGTGCCTCGTGATGCTATCATCTTGGAGGTGCAGACAGAGAGAAAGTTGAGGGCTGTAGACCTGCATTTTGGGGTCATTATCACAGAGGGGACAGCTGAGGCACGGGGTTACCTAGGGATACCTAGGGAGCGCAGATGGGGAGGGCGTCTCAAGGGTGCACTCCAGGGCACTCCAAAATGGACAGCTTGGGTAGAGAGCAGGGGAGACCTGGAAACAGTGAGGGACTTGGCATGTGAGGTGTCAAAGAGTGGAGAACGGGGAGAGGACTTCCAAGTGTCCGGGACAGCAGGGGCAGGAAGGGCCGTGGAAGGGTCTGGAAGGTGGTGGGATTTTCTAGAGTGAGGAGACGATGGGAAGGGGCAAGTCCTGGAGCCCTGCGGGTCCCGTGCCCATGCTGAGGCCTGGGAGCTTCCTTCCCTGGGTCAGGGGTCTGGGACACGTTTGCAACCACACACACTGCACACTCCCTGGTCACTCTGGGGTCAGTGTGCTGCCTGCCAGGGCTAGTCCCTGCTTTCTTCCCTATTCAGAAACCCAGAGTGAGATAGGGTCACAGTCTCACAGGATTAGTTGTTCTATATTATAAACAAAAACGTCGTTTCTTTTTTTAAAAACATTATTTTTTAAATTTTATTGAAGTATAGTTGATTTACAATGTCACGCTTTTCTCAGGTGTACAGCACAGTGATTCAGTTATATATATATTTTTTCTTTTTCAGATTCTTTTCCCTTGTAGGTTATTACAAAATATTGAGTAGAGTTCCCTGTACTATACGGTAGGTCCTTGTTGGTCATCTCTTTTAGATATAGTAGTGTGTATCTGTCAATCCCAAACTCCTACTTTATCCCTCCCCACCCTTTCCCCTTTGGCAACCCATAAGTTTGTTTTCTATGTCTGTGGGTCTATTTTTGAAAAACTTCATTTCTGAATTTTCATTTCTATTAATAATGGATCTCTGGGGGCACACCCCATAGGTGAGGGCAATGTATTTGAGCGTCCCAAGGCAGCAGATGAGAACTTCTGCTGTGGGCCGTGGGGAAGCCCTGAAGAGTTTTAAGCTGGAAAGAGGCAGCGCTGTATTTGCATTTGAGAGAGACAGCCTGGCAGCCCTGCAAAAGGTGGGTCTCCACCTGTTGGCTGTGGACCCCTGTGCTAGCCAACTCTGCCCTCTCTTATCCTCTGCCAGCTTTCATCTTTTCCTTTCACCTTCCATAATGAGCAGATCAAAAGCCGTGCCCTGCTCGATGGCTTGGGATTGCTGTGCAGTCTTCTTTGCAGGCAGATTGGTAAACAATACCGACTTTGTTGAACTTGTGCCTCACAGATTACACAGGGAGTTGGGGCAGGGCTTGAACTGAATGAGGAGGCGTGAGGTCAGCATCTCTCTTCCTAATCAGCCCTGAAGAAGAGTCACTCCCCAGGCAGCCATGGGCACCAGTGCCCAGGTGAGACCTGGACACTCAGGTAGTTGACGACCTGGGAGAGATGCTGGGGAGGTGTTGTGGTAGTGGCGCCCAGACTTGGTCTTCTCTGCTGAGGTCCGAATCCCACTGCTGCTACCGTGCCCATAGGCTGTAGGCTGCTCAGGTGAAACCTGAGATGTTGAGGTCAAGGTCACGGGCTCCAGCTCCATGCCTTTACTCTTTTATTCACTTGAATGAGAAGTATATTGAGGGCTCACTCTATGTCAGGTGGTTAAAAAAAGCGAGTCCCTGCTCTTACTCAGTGTAAGCAGGGTCTAGCAGAGGGGGCATGTGTTGTACAAACACACCAATACGTACATTATTTTAATTAAGTAATTTTGTTTTGCTTTGTTTAAAAGATTTTTTTAAATTGAAGTATAGATGATTTAAAATGTTGTGTTAGTTTCGGCTGGACAGCAGAGGGATATATATATATATATATATATATATTCTTTTGCAGAATCTTTTCCCTTATAGGGTATTACAAAATATTGAGTAGAGCTCCCTGTGTTGTACAGTAGGGCCTTGTCACTTATCTATTTTATACATAGTCATGTGTATCTGTTACTCCCAAAATTCTAATTTTTCCCTCCCCCACCTCCTTTCCCCTTTGGTAACCATAAATTGCTTTCTGTGCCTATGGGTTTATTTCTGTTCTGTAAATAAGTTCATTTGTGTCTTTTAAATTGTTTTTTTAGATTCCACCTATAAACGATATATGATATTTGTCTTTCTCTGTCTGGCTTACTTCACTTAGTATGATCATCTCTAGGTCCAACCATGTTGCTGCAAATGGCATTATTTCATTCTTTTTTATGGCTGAGTAATATTCCATGGTGTATATATGCTACATCTTCGTTATCCATTCATCTGTCAACGGACATTTAGGTTGCTTCCATGTCCCGACTATCGGAAACAGTGCTGCTATGAACATTGGTGTGCATATACCTTTTTGAATTATAGTTTTCTCTGCATATATGTCCAGTGGGATCACTGGACCATATGGTAACTCTATAAATAGATTATTTTAAATTATAAGTGTCATGAAAGGAAAGTACCCACTTCCTTTAGAAAGAACTGCAGGGGTATCTATGGCCATTTGGAGAAAGTGATATTCAGGCTGGTTAAGGCCACTTACTACTTGTTGACCCCAGAGCTCACACCTGGCTCTGCTGGCCTTGAGGCTTCAGGTGACTGGTAGAAGGAAGGCCAGGCAGGAACAGATGAGAAGCACGATGGGCAGGGGGGTCACTGCACTGGGACTCAGAAGACCCAGGTGAGCCCTTGCATGGGGCACTTAAACTCCCCAAGCTTTCATTTCTAAGCAGCAAGAAAAATCCCCAGTGGAATTACATCTGGGCGATCAGACAAGGCTTAGCTGATGAACGTGCTTTGAAAATCATGTCACGCTGCATACATATAACATGTTAACATTTATGCAAACAACATTTTCTGTGCCAGTTCCATGCCAGGTGCTCAGGGGGCAGATTCACTGGTTTGTGAGACACGGCCCTCATCCACAGGCCTCATAGTCTAATGGGCTTGAGAGAGAAGCAGAAGGCAGGAGCTGTGTGTTGAATATTCCCTCCTGCACTGTCCATGGGTTGTGATGGCCAGTGATGCTCTGGGACCGCCAATCAGACTGTGATTCCTGCTTTTTTTAAAATTGAAATACAGTTGATTTACAATGTTGTGTTAGTTTCAGCGTACAGCACAGTGATTCCGTTTTCTCTGCAGATTCCACTCCATTACAGGTTATTATAAGATATTGGGTATAATTCCCTGTGTTACAGAGTACATCCTTGATGCTTATCTATTTTATGTATAGTATCTGTTAACCCCATACCCCTAATTTGTCCCTCCCCCCCCCTCCCTTTGGTAATTGTAAGTTTGTTTTCTCTATCTGTGAGTCTATTTCTGCTTTGCTTACACATTCATTTGTACTTTTTTTTTTTTTTTTTTTTTTTTTTTTGTGGTGCGCAGGCCTCTCACTGTTGTGGCCTCTCCCATTGTGGAGCACAGGCTCCGGATGCACAGGCTCAGCGGCCATGGCTCACAGGCCCAGCCGCTCTGTGGCATGTGGGATCCTCCCGGACCGGGGCACGAACCCGTGTCCCCTGCAGCGGCAGGCGGACTCTCAACCACTGTGCCACCAGGGACGCCGTGTATTATTTTTTAATTAAAGCCTTCAGTGCCTCCTTGGCCCCGGGAAGAAGCCAGTGCTCTTGCCTCGCTGACATGCCTGTGGGCTGTCATCTCCTGCAGCTGCCCCTCTGAGCGCACCTCTGCCTTCCTGCTCCTGTGTCTACGCACATTTCTCCCTCCTTTCCAATTCGCCTTTACACTCAGCTCTTTTTTTCTGTGGAGCTCTGCTCATCTATCCTGTCACCCACCCCTCTCTCCCCAAGTGCTGTTGTCCACTCTCTTCTCTGTGCTAAATCAATTTCTCGTGTGTAGCTTCCTTTTTGTATGTGGCAGGCTCTCCTCTGAATAGTTCTTTATGTCTGTAAAAAGGACTCTTTAGTTGCAAGTACCTGAAATCTAATCAAACCAGACTAAATTTTTAAAAAGTGATTGTGATTGCTGTGGTTGTTCTCTCATGGGACTCATGAAACTAAGACATTCAAGAAATGAATCTTCAGGAGCAGCTGGATCCAGGTGTGTGTCATCAGGAAGGTGACACTTTTGCCTATTGATTGGCTGGATTTCCCCCCGTTAGGCTTTATTCTCAGGCAATTGACCCCTGGGGTGGTGAATGCGGCTGCTGGCAGCTCCAGGTTCTGTTATGAGGATAAGGCACTTCTTTTTCTTTTTCTTTTTTTTATTAGTTTCTGCTTTATAACAAAGTGAATCAGTCATACATATACATCTGTTCCCACATCCCTTCCCTCATGCATCTCCCTCCCTCCCACTTCTTTTCCAGTAGTTTCAGCAAAAGTCTGGACTGAGTCGCATGCCCTTTCCTGAGCTAACCATGTAGCTGGTGGTGTGGGTACTCTGACTGGCAAGGCATGGGGCCCCGTGCCGTGGACGTCCAGACGGCCAACTCCAGCTGGAACTACGTGGGCTCAGAAGTCAGGTTCTTCAGAGGAAAACCCAGGCACTATTGGTGGAAGAAGGGATTCTGGACAAGCACATATCAAAAACGTCCGCTTTGGTCTCAGCTAAAAACTACTTACTTGGTGAAATCTTTGAGGACCAAAGCTGTGTCTTACTGTTCTTGGTATCCTCACTGGCTCTTCCGGGGCTGGAACACAACATTCAGGGCATGTTTAACAAACAAATATGTGCAGAGGAACAAGACACGTCAGGATTGGGGAGGCCACGCACAGCTTTGTGGATGGAGTGGGCAGGATGTAAGGTGGGCGCTGACCCATGGTGGAAACTGTAGGAATTGCTGAAAGAGGAATGGTGAGAAAGGGGGTTGGCAGGACTTGGGGACAGATTATTTCGAGAAGCTGTGAGGGAACCAAAGGTCTAGGGTTTCCTTTCTGAGTAACTGGGAGGAAGATGGACCGCTGCCTGGGAAACGGTCATTTATCCTTGCCTCTCCTTCCCCTTGGGGCATCCCAGCGGGGATGCTCAGCTGGTGTTTATAAATCGGGGCTGGAGCTCAAGAGAGAGGTCATCACTGGCCCTAAAAACCTGAGCACTTTCTAGGCGAAACTGAGCGCAAATGTGCCCTCTAAGAAACAGAGCTTGGGGACAGAATTGCCCAGGCTGCAATCTGGGGACAGGCCCTCCACGGGAGGGTGAGCTGGAAGAAGTAGCCCAGCCTGTGACCATGGCACAGCCAGATGGAAGGGGAACAGACAGAAGCAAGAGGGATACCCACCCAGGGGAGGAAAGGCTCGCGGAGGAGGAGGTAAGGATGCCAGTCAAAGGGATTCGCTCAAGAAAAGACCTTTACGTGTAGCGCTTAAAGGGCCACAGGTGACCTTGGGCAGCAAGGGAGATGATAGGTCAGGAGGCAGGTTCCAGGGAGCTGAGAGACAGGACAGGATGAACCCAGGACAGCGCCCTCCTGGACATGGACCATCAGAATCCTTCCCTTAAAATACAGTGCTCCCAGCCCCGTGGGCCTGAGGATCATGGTTCCTTGAAAGTGGTGTATCACCCTTTCAGGTCTCAGTTTCCCTACTTCTAAAGTTTGGATTGAAATAGCTGCTCATAAACTTAATATTACATTTACAAGTGGCTTTGAACTCAGAGCAAAGGGTGGGGAAATAAGATTTTTTTTTCGCTGACATACTTCTCCCTTTGAAGGTAATGAGTGAGGATGGGAATTCGCATTGGAAATCAATATTTTAGAAGACTTGATGGCAGCATGACAATTGCACATTTGTGGCTCTCAAAAGGGCAGATCTGTGCAAATCAGAAGAGATGGAGCAAAATCAGTAATTTCACGTCTTGCTTGAGAAAGAGGATTCATAGAGAATTTTAACAAGGAATGAAGTTACTGCGAGGGACTCCCGTTCATGTTAGTTTTCTTTTCTTTTTAAGACTCTTGGTAACAGATTCAGGGTGCAGCTGTTGAAAAGAGGGCTTATTAATTAAAAAGCTGCAGTGACTTTCGCTGGTCTATAGAAATGAATTCTCATTTTTCATGGAGACATTTAAAGTCCTGTACCATCGGAGCCCAACTTCATTTCATGTTTTCTTGGGTATAAGAAACCATTGCCCTTTGGACATTACTGGCCCTCATTGCTGGTCCATTCCAACATTTATTCATCCCCTGAATGTTAATGGGTGCCTACTATGTGCCAGACCCTGTTCTAGGTGAGGGGATATGGTGGTGAATAAAATCACACCCTGTCCTCTGTCGAGGCCACAGCATTGGGCTCAGACAGCTGGATTAGAATTTAGGCTCAGGTATGTGCCCAAAGTGTGATTCTGGGGAAATCTTTTCTCCTTTCCAAGCCTCTTTTTTCTCTTCTATAAAGTGAGGTAAGAATACTGATTCTTAGGTTTATTGCAGATGAATGAGAAAATACATGCAATGAGCTTGACAACAGAGATGGTTCCAGTTTACTTTAGCTCCATCATTGCTAATAAGATCTGCTCTGTCCAGAATGTCTGTCTTCATTAGATTTACCGGTTGGCCTGGACACAGAGCCACTGAAGCCACACTGTTCCTGTGAGAATGCATTTCCCCAGTTAGCTCCTCTGGCAAGTGGGGAGCTCTAGCTTTATTAAGCAGGGGACACAGAAGACTTTGGAGAAAGTGAGAGGAATGGTGTGATTGGAGCTGGGGTTCCAGTTAGGTAGCCATTGCCATAATCACATGAGAAGTGGCCAGGAAGGAAGGAGTGATGTAGATGTGAAAATGTAGAAGTGATACGTGGTATGGACAGGGAGGGCGAGGTTTTGAACCTGGGAGAAAAGCGGTACTGGTGATTGGAAATGCAGGCCTTGAGAAAGGGGAGCTGGTTATAGGGGGAGAAGGTAGAGTTTAATTTTATCCAAGAACTCTAGACTGCTCTCTTGGTAATTTGGGGCCATCAAGGTATGGGGCGGAGGACAGGTTATTTCAATCCTCCTTAGCTCATGACCCAAGCAAAGTGAGGACTCAGCACCAGACATGTGAGATTCAGAGGCCTGTTGGCTTGGGCCAAGTGACTGAATTAGGAGGTAAGGCATGAATTGCCTGGGGCCCTGAGGTGGAGTCTTCTCATGGCCTGAGTGCTCCCTCAGGATGGATGTCACTGCACAGGTGGCATGGCCACATGGCAGTGTGGACCACAGACTGTCTGCTCTCTGGGTCCTAGCTCTGCTTGACTATGAAAAGAGGGACACCCAGGTTTTGAGGTCTTGAATAGGTAGTAGCTGGGCTCTATTCCTCAAGTCCTTTCCTTGCTGCTTTGGCCGGAAGGTAGCCTGCTTGTCCCCTATGTCCCTTAGTTGCCACATTGGGACCGGGAATTATCTCTCAATGATTTATTTACTCAAAGGCTCTGTTCTTACAAGCCTCTTTTTGGCTCATCTCCTTTAGGTTGCTTTGCGAGATACAGGTAATAATACCTGGCACCACACCACCCGTCAGGTCGGCAACTGCTGAGCAGTGTGTGACGTAACTTTCACTGTCTTGTCAACATTCCTCCTGCCACCAACACCCGAATGCTATCTTCTCTAGTCTTCATTCCACAAAGCAAGGTGATCACAAAATGACTTTAAGGTTTCGAACAGCAAAATGGATAAAGGTGATGGTGCTGTAAGAGGGCAAACATCCAGCACGCAGCTGAGAACAGGGACCTGGGGTGTGGGAACGAGGTTGTGGCTCCTGGTCCAGCTCTGGGAGGTTTCATCTTAGCTGAAGTTGGGGGAGAGAATGAACTCTTCAGAGTGGGGTGAGAAGGGTAGAGGCGGGCGGGAGACCAGCAGAACTGAGAAGGAAGCGGAGGAGAGAGGCAAGGTTTATTAGGAAACTTAACCTTAATGCTAAACCTCACCCCAACCCTAACCCTAGCCATAACTCCAAGCCAAACTTAACCCTAACCCTAACCCTGCCCTCAACTGCTGTGGAACCAGGGATATAAGCATCAAGGCTGACAAAAGCTATTAGAACTTGGGACTAAAGAGCTGTGACCACGGAGAAGGGGTCAGAGATGGATCACAAGAGGTTCAGTTGAGAGCTGGGGATGCGGAAGTAGAGATGGTATCTTGCTAAGCAGCCTCAGAATCAGGTTTTTGATTGGAGCAGCACAGGATCAAGAGACCCCAGACGACCAGAGCTGGACCCCTGGAATCCACAGCTGGAGTCAAGGGACTTCTGAACTTCTTGGTGTGTGAAGAAGCACTTTGTGACTATTTAAGCCCATTTAAGCCAAGGGTTTTCTGTTTCTTGCAGCCAAACACATCTTAGTGGTTTTCACTATCTACCGGAATGTAAACTCCAGGAAGGCAGGAATCTCAGTATCTTGTTCATTCTTGAATAGCCAGGGCCTAGAAGAGTGGCCAGTGTATGTGGATAAATATTCATTGAATGCAATATCTTTAAGAAAGTGGTTCTAATAATATTATTATTAAAGACTGATGGAATTTTATAGGTAAGAAAACAGGTACATGCCTCTGGGAGCTTTTCCAAAATCAGTTTTCCTGTAAGGGACTCAGGATGAGTGGGCGGAGGGTCTAGTGCCATTTGGCTGCAAAACATCATCTACAAATACCATCATCCAGTGTCCCTTTTCTTGAACCGAAAGCCCAGACCAATGGCTCTCTATGAAAATCACTTGGGAGTTTTTCTAAACTACACGTGCCTCTTTGAACTGCTTAACTGCAAAAAGAGACATTTCTGAGACAACTGAGGAAATTTGATTATGGGTTAGGTCTGCAGCATCCAATAGAAATCTAATGCAAACCACATAAGTAATTTAAAGTTTTATAGTAGTCACATTACCAAAAAGGAAAAACAAACAGGGGAAATTAAATTTACTAATATTGTTTTACTTCAACAAATACATCCAAAATGTTATCGTCTCAATGTGTAACATATAAGAAACTATTAATGAAGTAATTTATATCTTTCTTTCCATGGGTGAATGTGGCTGAGCTGTGAAATTTGAGTTGCCCAGGAAATGGGTGTAATGAAAGGCAGCCTCTAATCCTGGCTTGACCACTACTGTGCTGTGTGTGCACTGGCAGTTTATTTCCCTCTCTGGGCCTTCGTTGCTTCCTCTATAAAAGGTCTCTACGCATATAGTAACCTGAAGCTTCAAAACAGGTATGTGAAGTAGGTATTACTCACCCACTCTACCTGTGAGGATGCTGAGGCTCAAAGAAGTTGAGGACCTTGCTCAGGTCTCATAGCTGTGAAGGTGGAATCAATACTGAACTCAGGTATTCCTGACCCTGTAGAGAGCTCTTTCCAATTTGTTGCCCTTTCAAACCCTCTCTCTTTTGGACCAGAAACCTCCCAGAAAGTAACACCACCTTTCCACCTCAGTCTAGGATCCTGGTCAGGGTTGCAAGACTCTCCTCCCCAGCCTTACAGACAGAAGCCAGTGGAGATCTGGGAGACGTGTTGCAGGGGAGGATAGCAAAGGCCCACCTGTTTTTTTCTAAAAATACACGGACTAATGCAATGTCTAAACAGCCCTGCCTTAGAATACAAAGGCATTATTTGCTCTTGAAAACAAAGGGGGTTAGGGCTCTGCTTGATATTTACAGTGAAGACTCTGCTCGCTGTCAGCAAGACTGTCCTCACCAGCATCCCCTCAACTTCTGGGCACTGAGAGGGCTACCCCAACCCCAAATCCCTTTGATCTGTGGGTGGGCTTTCATGTTATGCTTAGCAGCAATACCAAGGGAAATTCAAAGTCAAAATTAATTTGAGGGTTGTTGGTACAAATAAATTCTTCTCAGTGGAGTGAGTGAAGCATGGTAATTTAGCAACTGGTGACCATTTTCTCAATAATAACCAAAATAATAATTCATAATTAGAAGAGGTGTGATAAAGGATTGCATTTAAACCATATGCAAAACATTCACCTCCCTACGTCCACTCCTCACTTTTATTCATTCTCACTGACTAATTTAAATATTTCTTATTTCCTTTTCTCCTGCAAAAAGATGAAAAGGGCTATTTTTCCCTTGAGTAAAAATGAGTGTAATTTTCTTCTAGCAGGCTCACCCACAGTTCACTGTTGACTTACCACAAAGGCTAATTAATAGACAATCGCCACTATTTGCTAATCTCACGTGCCTTATGAGTGACTGAGTTGAAATAAAGTTGATCCGAGAGGGGCCATCCCTGGGCTGGCTTCTCACAAGAAGAACAATGCCCACGTCGGGGGTATTCTGGAGACCCTGGAGCTGGTCCCTCATCAGCCCACTGTATCCCTGCTCTGCCCTCGTTGCTTTGATGGAGACACCCAAGCTTTGAAGGTGACTAATTAAGCTCCTGCTGCCTGTGCCTTGAACTTCCTGGGGTGAGCCTCTGGATGAAGAAACTTCTCATGGCTGGTGAGGCTCTGGAGCAGAAAGAGAGTGTGCAGAAGCACTTAATCCTTCTTCTAATTTCTCAGACAACTTGGAGGCACCGAAGGCAGAGCGTCCTGGGAATTTATTCTCACTGTTAATGGAGATAATTTGAGAAAAGCACTTTCAACTCTCTGTGCTCATGGCCCCTTCCACTTTGCCCTGCCTACACCCAATTAACTAATCATTTTTATAGTGGGAGCAACTTAGCCTTAAAAGAGAACAAGCTGTGTGATGAAATATAAGAGGAAGCAAGGACTCTGGGTTCTCTGCTCTCCTAGTTAAAGAGTGAGAGAGAGAACAGTCCTGGCTGACTCCCACAGATCCACCTTCTTCAAGGGAGAAACTGGGGGCAGGGGTGAACCTGAGAGGAGCAGTCGGTGCTGTATCATCCAGGACAGAACCAACTGGACGTGGGGATGGAGAGGAGGGGACCGAGGTGGGATCCCCAACTGTCTCCCTAGTACACACTCTATCGATGTCCATCGAAGGGCGCCGATGGATGGGTGTACAGAGGGGAAGGATCATCCTTTCTGGTGATAAAGCTGAGAGACCACAGATCCAGGAGAGGACTTAGGTGTGAACTCTTGAAGTCTCTGTGGTTGAAATCAGCAGTGACTTCAAAAGTAGAAGAGTTTTAGGGGCTTCCCTGGTGGCACAGTGGCTGAGAGTCCGCCTGCCGATGCAGGGCACATGGGTTTGTGCCCCGGTCTGAGAGGATCCCACATGCCACGGAGCGGCTGGGCCTGTGAGCTGCACGTCCGGAGCCTGTGCTCCGCAATGGGAGAGACCACAGCGGTGAGAGGCCCGTGTACTGAAAAAAAAAAAAAAATAGAAGGATTTTGGACCCAAGTATATCTCCCCACCAGGGGATACGGATACTGCACCTGTAACCACACCATTTGGAGTTCCAGGCAGAATGCAAATACTCCTGGGAGGAACCAGTACCTTTAACCAGGATTCCTGTGCACACAGCAAGTTCTGATCAAGGCACAGTAGAGTGGGGCTCAGGATAGGTTTCAGGAGGAACAGACAACAAAGAAATAGACAAGGAGATACATAGTACACACATGTTCTATAAGGGTGTTTAAGTGCTGTAGAGAAAAATGCAGCAAAAGCAAGGGGACAGGGAGAGCAGGAGGTGGGGTGTTACTTTGTATTGCATGACTGGGAAGGTCTTTTGGAAGAGGTGACTTTTTAAAAATATATAAATTTATTTATTTATTAATGGCTGCATTGAGTCTTCATTGCTGTGCACAGGCTTTCTCTAGTTGTAGAGAGCGGGGGCTACTCTTTGCTGTGGTACATGGGCTTCTCATTGTGGTGGCTTCTCTTGTTGCAGAGCATGGGCTCTAGGCATATGGGCTTCAGTAGTTGTGGCATGCGGGCTCAGCAGTTGCAGCACACAGGCTTAGTTGCTCCGTGGCATGTGGGATCTTGCCGGACCAGAGCTCAAACCCGTGTCCCCTGCATTGGCAGGTGGATTCTTAACCACTGTGCCACCAGGGAAGTCCCAAAGTGTTACAGCTGAGGAACAACCAGAAGGAAATAAGAGAGTGAGCTATGTGGACATCGGGAAAAATCATCCTAGGATGGAGGAATAGCAAATGAAACAGCCCAAAGACAGGGATATACTTGGTTTGTTTGAGCAATAACAGGAAAGTCCATGTAGTTGAAATAGAGGATGTGAGAGGGAGTGCTGCAGCGAAGATGGTCAGACAGTTAGTCAGTGGCCCCGTGGACCACTGTAAAGAGTTTGCTTATGTTATTCCTGTTATGGGAAAGATAGGAGTGAGGTGAGTGCTCTGATGGTTGGGGTGTGCACAGACCTCAAGGGACAAAGGAGGAAAAAATGAGTAATCAAGTTCCTGCATCAATCTAGGCTAGATAAAATATGTCCTTGCACCAGGATGGCAGTGGGAGACATGGTGGGTAGATTCCACACGATTTCAATGGAAGGTCCAGCCGAAATTCCTGGCAGATTAGATACGGGGTGTCCGAGAGAGTGAATAGTGTGGTGTGGCTCCAGTGCTCTTGGCTGCAGCAGCTGGTAGGATGGAAATGCCATTTTCAAGATGGGGAGGATGGTGGGAGGAAGAGGTTGGAGAAAGTGAATGGTGAGGTTGGGGCTGGATGCCCGTTAGATACCCAGATGGAGAAGCCCAAGGGCCAGTTAGATATCCCAGTTTGGAGCTCAATGGAGAGAGCAAGCTGGGGATATAAAGTTAGGAGATGATAGCTTGATAAGTGGTGAGACTGGAAGGGATCGCTTAAGGAGCAGTTGTAGACAGATAGCAAAAGGAGTCTGAAGACAGAGAGAGCACTTCACTGAAAGCAGGGAAGGAAGTGTGCTCAGCAGGAGAGCAAAAGAGTCGTAAATATTGCTGGAAGGTCAGGCAAGAGGAGGACCTTGAATTGATCCTTGGGTTCAGCAATGTAGAGGCAATGGTGCCCTTGACCAGAGCAATCTCCAAGGAGTGCTGGGCAAAAGCCCAAGTAGAGAGTGGTCCCAAGAGAGCCAGAGGGGAAATGGGGACAGTTTTAGAAACCACTTTTGCTATAAAAGGAGAACAGAATAGTTGAAGGTAGCCAGAGGCTTCTTTCAAAAGATGTGTGGTTACTAATTTTTTAAGGTGGTGGAAATAACATCACGTCTATATACTGATAGAAATGAGCCATTAGAGAGTAAAACAACTGATGATGTTGGGGACAGTGATGGAATAATACCCTTGGGTAAGTGAGAGGGGTTGTGATCTGGTGCCACATCAGAAGACCAGCTGTAGCAGGAACCCAGCCTCCCCGGAACAGGAGGAAAGCAGAAGGCATATGGGTGCAGAAGTGATGGTGGCTGGGAGCCTGTGACATGTCTTGCTGGCTTCTACCTACTAGTGACATGGGAAGCAGCAGAGAAGGAGGGGCTGCAAGTCTGAGGTGAGAGCTGTGGTTCCCCAAGTCGGTGGAGGGGAGGGTGAATGGACCAGGGAGGGCAGTAACCATCGTGAACTTGAAGTGAGACCGGTGGGTGTGTTTTTGTCCAGCCATATTCAGCCGGCTGCTGGGATGTGGGTACAGAGATGTGGACAGAGGATTTACTGAGGGTCAGGTTTTGCCGGGCAAAAAACGATGGAGGGGAACATGGGCGAGGGGTTTGAGAATGTAAGCATGGGAGCGATTATAAGAAGGCATGAGGTGGTCGAGGGACAGTGAGTAGATCAGTCAAATCAATGAATTGAAAGTCCTGTTGGTGCGGGAGCATGGTGGGAAGAAAAAGAAGGACACATTCAGTAAAAGTTTGAGAATATAGGGGATTTTGCTGAAAACTGGCCTGGAGATGTAATATAGGGGAATACTCTAGAGCGGGGGTGGGCTGTGGAGAGTAGGGGCTGTGTTCAGCTGAGAGCACAGAAAGAGCTGGATGGGGTCAGACCTGTGTTGTAGGGTCTTTGAGAGACTCGGGCTACCCAGGGAGGCGCGATGGGGTGGGGGCTGGGGAGTCCAGATCATGGTGGCAACATGTGTGAGTGTTGGGTAGAAAGAAGGCAGATGGGTTGGCTTCATGCCTCATAGCATTGAGGTGGTGTCCTCTTCACTCCCTTTGAAACGGAGAAGGACCCTATGGTCCTTCCCACCCCCATATTCTCTGCTTGCCTTTTGTCTTTAGAAAAACTTTAGTCCAAGGATAAATTTAATCAGAGAGGTGAGAAAATGCAGAACCACGGGAAAACAGTCAAACAAGACCAACTAATAATAGTTTAGTCATTCAACCAAGTCAAGGACCTTTAGTTCCTTCTCAAGGGCTGCAGATAATATTCTGAGCCATACTCTGGGAGCTGTCTTGTAGATACTGGAACTGCCACCAGGTGGACGAAGTTAAATTAACTACATGCTGACCAGCCTGTAGCTATGACCTAAGCTTCCATAATCCCGAGAATTGGCCTCAAGGAGATAAGAACAAACCAACCCTGGAATTGAAGATTAACTGTACTTAAAACAACCAAAATGAGGCTGGTCAGACCACTGCATGACCAATTTCAAGATGACGGTCAGAGCTGACTGTTTCTGCATGTAGTCCCCTCCCTCGGCCTGTGCACCCCTGAAACTCCCCTTTGAAAGCTCTTGCCCCCTGATTGTCAGTGGGGGGTCGGCCTTTGGACACAAGTCTACCCTTCCCACCCGACCCCGGCCCAGTTGCCAGCCTCCAAAATAAAGGAAACTTTCCTTTCTACCAACCTTGCGTCTTGAGTATTGTCTTTCAAACGGCAAGCAGCCAGACCCCACTTTCGGTAACACTTTCATGGGTGGTGTGGGAACTGGGTGGAATTACTGGGGACATAGACTTTGGAGGATCCTTCTTCCTTAATTAATCAAAGATTGTCCAACTGCATACTGGGCATCTTCCTTGGAATATGCCATTAAATTCAGTAGTAGCCAACCCAAATCTATTGTCACCCCTATAGATCTCTTTTCATACTGTGATTTTTTCAGGGAAAAGCTCCCACCATCAACCTGTTCCCAATAGGAAACCCGAATCCCCTCCTTGCCTTCTCTCTCTCTGAGAGCCCTTCTGATGAGACCACCTGCAGGATCTGAAGCTGCCAGCCTGTTGCTCCCAGCCCCCCGATGGCTGTGTTCCAGACAACCCTGTCTCTGACTTGGCTGACTGCAGGAGCTGCCCACTGCTTTTCTCCCTTCCACCCTCGCTCTGCTACAAACGTTTCTTCCAGCTAGGTGAGCGTCTGAGAATGTAGCTTGGTTAGAGTCCAGCGTGCCCACTTGGACCCTTGCTGGGTTCCCAGAGCTGAACACGGTGCTTAGCTCCTGGAAGACAATCCAACAGTATTTACCAATGAGTTGATTCCCAGGTGCAGACACCATGGGCTCCTTCACTGGATGTGACAAGCCCAAGTCACACTGATGAGCAAATCAGATCATTCATTGGCTCCTAGGACTGAGACGTCTGGAATAAAATTTGACTGTGTCTCTAGAGCTACAATAGGTTCTTTTCCTGAGTAAGCAGTTTGGCTCCTTTCAGCCACATATATATTTTTTCTAATTAATTTTATTATTTTTATAATTATGATGATTATTTTTATTTTTTATTGGCGTAGAGTTGATTAACAAGGTTGTGTTAGTTTCAGGTGTACAGCAAAGTGATTCAGTTATACATATATGCGTCTATCCTTTTTCAGATTCTTTTCCCATATAGGTTATTATAGAATATTGAGTAGAGTTCCCCATGCTCTACAGTAGGTCTTTGTTCGTTACCTATTTTATATATAATAGTGTGTATAGGTTAATCCCAAAGACCTAATTTATCCCCCTCCCTTTGGGAACCATAAATTTGTTTTCTATGTCTGTGAGTCTGTTTCTGTTTTGTAAATGAGTTCATTTGTATCTCAGCCATGTCTTATCAGCTTACTGATCCCTGCAGGAAAATAAAGACTTTTTTGGTAGCTCTAGGGGAAGGTTCCAGGGAGGATCCTGGCTCACCAGACTTGTCCATCTCTGGGAAGGGTGGGCACTGGCACTTCATGGCAGAGAAGGGGGGTTCTGGAGGGTGCTGGGCTGTTCCTCCCTGTCCCCCAGCCCCCATTTGGCACTTGTCAAGAAAGCAGATGGGAAATCTGGAGAAAGGAGTTAATACACGGCAATGGTTTTATCTGGAAGTTCTGTTTTCTTTGGATTGCTGAGTCCATGAAAGCAGGCCCACATCTTTATGGAGGAGGTGAGGGAACACTTGTCAGAGGGTATTTGATAAACGTGAAAAACCAAGCGTAGGAGGGTGTGTTATTTTGACTGATGACAGCATGTTCATATTGGTGTCAAAAACATATTAGGAAAATACAAAACAACAGCATCTCTTAATAATGGAAATAAAGTAGGTCCAATTAAAATGCTTGCTGCTGTTTTTCAAACGCAGGGCCAAACGACATAAAGCAAAGGTTCTTACGGTCCTCAGAAAAAAGAACAATGAATCTGTTAGAAAAACAATTTGCAAAATACCCATTAGTCCAAAAGCATACCTGAGAATTCTGTCACCAGGCCTCTAATGGGCCATGAAACTTGAATTCAATAAGGAACGATTTAACCATCAAGCGGGTCAACTGGGTAGACATTGGCTTCCTTACTCTCTCATCATGGAGTTTATTTTTTGGAGGCTGTTTGTGTGAATACTATTTGTTTTACTGAAGTTCAAAGAAGCTTTGTGTGAAAATGGTATCTTGCTTCACGGAAGGTGCTGGTGCCAGCTGACCTCCTGTCTGTCTCCCCCGCTGATCTCTGCCACACTCCCTTCCCCCCAAGGGGTCCTGGAAACCTCAGCCCCCAGAGCTGTGATCCCCGGGTGTGAGCAGTGAGTCAGCTGGTCTGGGGAATTCCGAGGGCTCGTCCATTAGATTCCTGCTTGCCAACTATTAATTTTGTTGTTCTAGGCCTGTTGGGAGTCCTGTTGCCTCTTGTAAGAATAACATCACTGCTGATGCTTTAGGCATCTGTTACCCGGGCGGCTGTTTTGTAGACACTCCATCTCCACAGCGGTGCTGGCCTTTGTGTGCCTGTGTGTGGTGGTCACGGTTTTACGACTGACTTAGTGGGAGGGAGTGGGCATCTTCTTCAAGTGTAGGTCACATCCTCCGACACTCACCGAGGGCTGAGGCCCCACTTTCCCCCTCCTAGGAACACTCAGCATATCCTGTGATATGGCAGAAAGTGGAAAATCCTTCCTGAGCATTTTACAAAGAATCAGAGGATTCTGTTCAGGACACTGTGGTTTGGGATTTTCTTCTGATTGTTTGGCATCTCTTGCTGTTACCCATGAGATGCACATCCAGGAACCTGGGCCTGGGTGGTGGCTTGCTGTCCGCTGGAGGGATTTGGAATCTTGTGCCTGGAGGAGGCTTGTCGGAGAGGGAGGAGGACAGGTGGTGGGCATGCATGAACAGGTTGGGTGAAACTTATGTGCCCACACCTGGCCCCAGGGTATTTGGGTGCTTGATCAGAATGTGCAGGCCCAGCTGCTGTCTAATCGGCTAGGAGGTTGCTTCTCCCCTTCCAGCTCTGATGTGTCTTTCTGCCCAGTGATCAGACAGCTCAGGGGGGCTGGGGATCCATGTGATATGCTAGAGAAGGTAAGGCCTTTGGAACTCAGTGCTGCTTCTTATCAGCTCGGTGACATTTGAAAACTGACTTAATCCCTCTGAGCCAATATTTCCTCATTTTAAAATGTGGATAAGAAGACCTAATTCTTCATCCTATGTTCATAGCAACACTATTTACAATAGCCAAGACATGGAAATAACCTAAGTGTCCATCGACAGATGAATGGATAAAGAAGATGTGGTATATATACACAATGGAATATTTCTCAGCCATAAAAGGGAATGAAAGAATGCCATCTGCAGCAACGTGGAGGGACCTAGAGATGATCATAGTAAGTGAAGGAAGTCAGACAGAGAAAGACAAATACCATATGATATCACTTATATGTTGAATCTAAAGTACGACACAAACGCATCTATGAAACAGGAACAGACTCACAGACATAGAGGACAGACTGGTGGTTGCCAAGGGGGAGGGGGTGGGGGAGAGTTAGATTGGGAGTTTGGGATTAGCAGAGGCAAACTCTTATATAGAGAATGGATACACAGCAAGGTTCCACTGTAGAGCACAGGGAACTCTATTCAATATCCTGTGATGAATCATCATGGAAAATAATATGAAAAAGAAGAAGACCTGCGTCTCTGGTCTGTTGTAAAGATTCAATCAGCTGAGATAAAATACACGGCTCTTGGCAGAAGGCCTGTAGCATAGCGGGCATGCCATTCAGGGAGCTATTGTCTTCCAGCTCGGGATCCGCCCTTCTTGGCTCTGTGATGTTGAGGCTGGCTTTCTGCAAGCTGTGCTTCCGCCTCGTCAGCTGCTCCCTGTTCGTCTCTACCAGCAGGAGGCACTAAAGAGAGGCGGGAGGCAGGAGGAGGGAGAGGGGCCTTGCTCCTCCACCTGTAGCACAGTTTCAAGTCTCCAACTTTCCCCAGCCCTCCCGGGCTAGCCTCAGGGGCTCCCTTCCAGGTACCAGCCTCAGCAAGACAGCTCCCTCCCCTTCCGGGTGTGGGGTTCCTCCACACTTCCTGGGTCTGAGGATCCAAACTTTTCTCCAGGTGACGGATGCTTCCTGTGGTCCAGAGTATCCTGGCTCCCTTCCGCTCCTTTTGCACAGAAAAGAGTGAATATACCAAACATACCAGACCTGATGGCTGTCCTTAGGAAGGCCTGCTTGCAAGGCTGGCCCTTGGCTGGCATCTGGGAACTTGGATTTCAGGAGGATTCCCACTGTTCCCTAAACGATGGAGCAGCTTCCTGTGTCTGTCCTGTCTCTGCACAAATAATGTGGCTTCTGTTGAACCTGTTTCCCTCTTGGAGTCTGGGATTTTGGTAGGTGCTAGGCAGAGGATGACCAGCCCCCAGTAGAAACCCTGGGCACTGGGTCTCTGATGAGCTTCCCTAGCAGGCAGCATTTCACAGGTGCTGTCAGAGCTCCTTCCTGGGGGATTTAGCAGTGCCCTGTGTGACTCCCGTGGTGGAGGACTCTGGAAGCTGGTGCTTGGCATTCACCCCATGTGCCTTTTCCCTTTGATTACTGTGCTTTGCATCCCCTTTTGCTGTAACACATCACAGCTGTGAGGACGACTGTCTGCTGAGGCTTGGGAGTCCTTCTAGGGAATCAGTCCTGGGGACCCTGACACCCCTTTTATACGTTCAGTTCTCCAACCCCCTTTTCAGCAATTTGAAAATTGTTTTTATTGAACTATAGTTGATTTACAATGTTGTGTTAGTTTCAGGTGTACAGCAAAGTGATTCATTAAATATATGTATATATGTGGGTATACATATATATATACCCATATGTGTATATATGTATGATTCTTTGTAGGTTATTAGAAGATATTGAATATAGTTCCTTGTGCTATACAGTAGGACCTTGTTGTGTATCTATTTTATACATAGTCATGTGTATATGTTAATCCCAACCTCCTTATTTATCTGCCACTCCACCTTCCCCTTTGGTCACTACAAGTTTGGTTTCTAAGACTGTGAGTCTGTTTTTGTTTTGTAAATTAGTTCATTTGTATCAATTTTTAGATCTGATCTATAAATAATATCATATGGTGTTTGTCTTTCTCTGCCTGACTCACTTCACCTAGTAGATAAACTCTAGGTCCGTCCATGTTGCTGCAAATGGCATTATTTTGTTCTTTTCTATGGCTGAGTAATATTCCATTGTGTCTATGTGTACCACATCTTCTTTATCCATTCCTCTGTCGATGGACATTTACTTTGTTTCCATGTCTAGGCTGTTGGGAATAGAGCAGAGCTCCTTGTTTAAAGGTGAGGCCAGGTGCCCTTGAGGAAGGACTTTGCTGCACTGCCACAGATACATCCTGTAAAGCTTCCTCTAAGCTGTCCCCAGAAGGTCCTGGGTCTGTTGACTAGGGTGACTGTGCTCAGGTCAATGGACAAAGGAAATAGCCAGACCTCTAGTGCATTACTCTGTGCTGGCTTTTTATGATGCTAATTCCTGGGGAGCCCCAAAGGCTGTGGTCCACTGGTCAGGTTCATGGACCCACCCTGTGGCAATTTCCTATCCCTGAATGTATGATCTGAATAGACATGGTCAGCAATGACCAGAATCTCCACATTGGCCTTAGGCTCATGCAATGAGGGCTATGACAGCAGAAAATATATAATCCCTTGGGACACCCCCTCCTGACCTGGATAGAAACCCAAAGCCATACTCTACCCTAAGGGAGCTGCCAGCCTCAGGGACCAGGGACAAAGAGTAGAAGGGCCCTATGTTCATGTGTCCATGTGAGATTGTCCATTGTCTGCCTTTCAACTGGACTGGACCGTTGTCAGGCACAGATTCTCAAGGACAAGCTAGAGCTGAGTGTGAAAGGTATGGGCTTGGAATGGGAAAACCTGTGTTTGCATCTCAGCTCTACCACTGAACAGGTGTGTGACCTGGGATGTGGACTCGGCTAGAATGAAGCCCCAGTTTCTTCATGGAAAAGGCCAAGAGCCTGGTAGGTGAAAGATTCCTGGAGTCGGACCGTCTGGACTCAGCTGTGGCTCCTCCACTTACCTGGGAGCTGTGTGATCTTTGAAGTTACTTAACCTTTCTGTGCCTCCGTTTCCATCTCTGTCAGGAGATATTATAATGTCTACTTATTGGCTTCTTGTGAGCATTCCGTGATGTCAAGGTTGCAGTACACTGGTACAAAACAAGCGCTGGAAAATAAATACTATTATCATTATATTAATTATTTAGGAGAAGAAGCAGTTTGGCACATGGCTAAGGCTGATGTGAACAGAGGTGAGAAGTGACCCATTTGTATCTAAGGCCTGGCCAGTGTTGCTTTATTCCCCAAACCAACCAACCAACCAACCAACCCACAAATGAACAGCAAAAAGGCACATCCTATTTATCCAAATGATTATGCAGTTCTAGTTCATTGCATGGGTGCAGGGTGAGTGGGGCAGAGATGTGAGTGGTGGCTGCAGGCAGAGGGTGGGTGGCGAGAGGGAGCTTTATCTCCCGTAGGGCGCTTGTAGACAGAAAGCCATGTGGCCACCTGTTGGATTAAGTTACATTTCAAGCTCATCTCAATGTCCTTCCCTCAGACATGAGCTGCCCCTGGGCTGAAGGGCTCCTCAGGCTGTCTGTGATGATCTTGACATTCTCCACCAAGTTCAAGCACAGATATGGGGCTTCCACAGTACCTGTTTGAAGGAAGATACCTAGCATTTACTCAGCCCATCCTAGGCACCAAACACTGCATGGATGGCCTTACATATAACTGGCTTCTCACAACCCGGGTGGAACTACTCACTTCACCTGAAAAAGAGAAAGTTAACAACAGCAGTAGCAGGGACAGTACAGGCAGCATTTATTGAGGGTTGCTATGTGCCGACACCATGCTAAGCCTTTTACATGTATTGAGTTACTTAAACCTGGCAGGGAACCCATGGGAGTAGCATTGTCTTTATTCCCATTTCGTAGGTGAGAAAACTGAGGTGCAGAGAACTTATACAGACGGGCCAAGTAAGTCTGATTCTAAAGCCTGTGCTTTCCCACCTTAATTTGATTTCACCCAACAGAGAAGAGTTCACACGAGTCCCGCCCATGTTGAGACGTGGGGCTGCGGTGGGGAGGTGGCGAGTGGTGGGCCTGTTGTCTTTCCAAAGGGGGGAATGGAAGGAATTTACCTTCTCCCTAAAACTCAAGTTTATTTTCAACAAGCAAAAGAGGTTGAGGTCCTGCTGTGCGCCTGGCCCTTGGCAGGGGCTAGTGGGTCAGGGATGACTGTGCCCCCATCCTGATGCTCAGCATCCTCTGCATCCCTGTCCTTAGACTGACATCTCACGGGCATGGGGTGTTTCAGCATCTTCTCTCCCATCACCCCATCCTTCATGGAACAACTGTGCGGCTATTTCCTGCTGACCTGGCTGCTGAAAGGGGCCAGGCACTACCCTCAACTACACTCGACCCCTCCCTTCCTCAGCTCCATCGACTCCAAAGTTGCTGGAGCAACTTTATTCCTCCCGTTTATCAATGAAGATATTGCAGTGTGAGTCAATTGTCTGAGATCTCTTAACTGGAAGGCTGAGGCTTATTTCCATGCCTTTGGACTTTGAAGACAAGTTCTTTTCCCAGGCTCCATATTTGGCCCCTGTAGGGAATAATTTGAGGGCCTTTTCTAAAATACTCTATGTCTCCAATTGACCCCCAAGTTTTTCCCTTAGAACTGGCAGGGGTGTGTTGAGGTGACACATTGGGAAGGCTCTGAGGACAGAAACTGCCTGTCTTAGTCACCATTCAATTCCAGACCTGGTGATGAACACAGAGAAAGCTCCCAACAATATTTAACCAGAGAGGAAACATCACTCATATCCTTCTATCCAGGGAGAGGCAAGGCATGTGCACCCCCTTCCTGTGGGTAGGTTATGAGGTCCAGGAGAGATGAGGGCCTGGCTCCTGGTGTGGAGAGCACAGAGAGATGAAGACACAGCACAGGAAGGGCTTATGCCCGGTCATTAATTATGAAACAATTCCATTGTTCCCTGGTCCCCACACTGTAAGCCACGTCTGTGCCCATGGGACCCCATGACTGAATCCAGGATGCTTTTTCTTGTTCTCTCAGAGAAACACTGACATTGCCACCCACCGATGGCAACTGCGCATCATCTCCAATGACACCACCTTCCGGGACATTCTCCCTCTCCCCTGATTCTGCCACCAGGCCCGACTCATCCTGTAACAACTGCAATTACCAAACTCATTTTCCTGGTTAGCCTGGAAGAGTCAAATCAAGTCTCTGTCTAGGTGCCTTTTTTTTTAAACTGGCCATGGTGTTAGTTTATTTATTCCCTTCCTTAACACAAATGGCTTCTAAAACGAGGGGTTTAATTTTGCAGCCCACTGGCCCATCACGTGCATCATGGTGGCCGCATCACGCTGTCCCTTGTCAGTGCTGTCAGGAGACCAGAGCTGCCGAGGGGTATCTGGAAGCGGGGAGGGATGTGTCGCTGAAGGAGAAGATTCCCGTCGCTGCTACCTTTTTTTTTTTTTTTTTTTTTTTTTTTACCGGTACGCGGGCCTCTCACTGTTGTGGCCTCTGCGGTTGCGGAGCACAGGCTCCGGACACGCAGGCTCCGGACGCGCAGGCTCAGCGGCCATGGCTCACGGGCCCAGCCGCTCCGCGGCATGTGGGATCTTCCCGGACCGGGGCACGAACCCGCGTCCCCTGAATCGGCAGGCGGACTCTCAACCACTGCGCCACCAGGGAAGCCTGCTGCTACCTTTAAAATAATGACGACCACTCACACACAACTCTCTGTGGATTCCTCTGTGGTCTGCTGGGGTGAGGGTTGGACTTCGTGGAGGGAGACCTCCAGAGAGGCTGGGTGTCGCCTTGCCTCTGCTCTGCCACTGGTCAGCCTGGTGACACTGGGCATCAGTTTCCTCATGGGAAAAAGAGAGATTTTGATGGGATAATGTCTAAGATTTCTTCCCTTTCCCGTTGGCTTCAATATAATTTTCCACACGCCAGGAACTCTGCCAAAGGCATGAAGATGAGAAATAAAGCACAGTCTTATTTTCAAAGGTTATAGATGAAGGACACACATAAAAGTAAATATATAAACAAGGTAATAAGTTACGTGCTATCATAGAGTGATGTGCGCTCTGAGGATGTATCTAAAGGAATGACGAGTTCTGCCTGGAAGGGTCGTGTGTACGTGTACGGGATGGAGTAGGGGTAGGGGAGGGAAGATGGGAAGGATATAGGAAAGCAAGGATAATTAGGCTGGGCCTGGATGTGCGGGGAAACATTTCTCGGACATTTCTCGGGGCTGGGGAAGAGGGTTGACAAGCTTCAAGGAAGGGAAGCAGGCCTGTGGCTGGCAGCTAAATACTTCCTGCCAAATACCTAAGTACCCCCTCAAGCTGAAGCTTTGTGATTTGGGGGGAACTTGAAGACTTGCCTTTAGACAACAACAAAGGCCCTTTTGTTATTAGAAAGCCTGTGCTCTAGGGTCACACTGGGTGCTATCCCAGGGGGTTTCCTGAAGGGCAGATAGTAAATATTTCAGGCTTTGTGGGCCCTATGGTCTCTGTTGAAACTACTCAGCTCTGCCGTTGCTGTGCTAAAGGAATCATGGACAGAACATCCATTGTTGGACATGGTTGCATGTCCATAGAACTTTATTTACAAAAACAGGTTGTGGGCCAGACTTGACCCATGGGCTGGAGTTTGCTGCCCCCTGGAGGACAGGTAGAGCTGAGATATAATTTTTAAAATTCAATAGTTCTATGGTTGGTGCTGTTTTATGACACCTTTTCTTTTTTTTTAAAATTTATTTTATTGAAGTATAGTTGATTTACAATGTTGTGTTAGCTTCAAGGGTCCAGCAAAGAGATTCAGTTTATATATATATATATATTTTTTTTCAGATTCTTTTCCATTCCAGGTTTTTACAAGATGTTGAGTATAGTTCCCTGTGCTATACAGTAGGTCCTTATTGTTTACCTATTTTACATACAGTCATGTGTATATGTTAATCTCAAACTCCTAATTTTCCCTCCTCACCTTTTTCCCTTTGGTAACCATGAGTTTGTGTTCTAGGTCTGTGAGTCTGTTCCTGTTTTGTAAAAAAGTTTGTATCATATTTTAGATTCCACATATAAGTGATATCACATGATATGTGTCTTTCTCTGTCTGACTTACCTCACTTAGTATGAGAATCTCTAGGTCCATCCATGTTGCTGCAAATGGCATGATTTCCTTCCTTTTTATGGCTGAGTAGTATTCCATTGTATATATGTACCACAGCCATTATGACACCTCTTCTTAAAACTGCACATGGCATGGATCTTTATGTGGTGGGTCTGGCCTTCAGTGGGTAACTGGTGGCACCTGCATAGGACTCTGACAAAGAAGATGCTGTCTTGGGGACAGTGAGGACCCAGATCACTGCATGATCATGTGACTGGCAAGACTTCCTGACTTTCTTTGGAACCTCCTCCTCCACTCCTGCTCCCCCTGCAACCGAGCTGCCTTTCCCGCCCCCATCCCTGCCATCTCCCTGCGGGGGACCTGTCTCCTCCATGTCCCCAAATATCCCTTTTGACTGAGTCCTGGCCTCATGGCAAACACTGCAATAGGAGTTTGATGATAAATAAGACTTGGACTTGGCTGTCCTTCCACAAATCACTTCTCCTTTCTGGTCTCTGGTCTGAAGAAGTTGGTCTGAGGGATGTTTGGCTTCCTGGTTGCTCTTGCATACCATGGCTGTGCTGTGTAGCTAATTATGCAAGTGAAAGCTTGGCAGACTCTTAGTATTTCTCCTAGTAGGAAAATATTACTGAAGAGTCAGAGCTTCAACCACAGCCAAGTATCCACTTGGTGCCGGATCAGGAGATTCCTCCTTACCAGGCCCTCAGTCCATCTGTTTGGGATGCTGCCTGGGATGTTGACTCTGAGAAGAGTTGTTGGGTTGCTGTCCTGCTGGCCTGGAGTGATGTGTCTGAATGTCCATCTCTCCCTCTGGATCTGAGCTCCTGGGACAGGGATGAGATCTAGTTTCTCATGTCACCTCCAGCAGTGGGCACAGTCCTAGCACATAATAGGGGATCAGTAAAGCCTTGTTGAATTGAAAGCTTTACGGCAATGTTTGATATTTGTTTGGAGGCTTAGAGGAGACCCCAAGGTAAAAAAGCCTATTTTTTAAAAACATTGGAGCATAGTTGATTTACAGTGTGTTAGTTTCAGGTGTACAGCAAAGTGATTCAGTTATATATATATATATTATATAATATATATTATTTATATATATATATTCTTTTTCAGATTCTTTTCCATTATAGGTTATTACAGGATATTGAGTATAGTTCCCTGTGCTATACAGTGGGTCCTTGTTGTTTATCTATTTTATATATAGTAGTTTGTACCTATCAACCCCAAACTCCTAATTTATCCCTCCTTACTACAGGAGGCCTCTTTTTGACAGGGGACATTATTTTTGGGGGAATGATGAACATTTGTAAGCACTTATTCTGTGCTGGGGCTTGGTCCTGATTTAGTTCTTAAAATGGTACATATAATTTCTATTTCACAAATGATTGACTATATCAAATCAATAGGCCAAGCCAACTGCTTTTTATTGATAGAATATATTGATTGTATGTGTCAGGTAATATGCTATTCTGTATGTTTCCATTTCCATTTAATTCTCACTATAACAAGGCACAGTTTATTTAGTACCTTCATTTCACAGGTCAGCACACTGAGCCCTGGCCTAAGGTCACCTAGGTAGGAAATGGCATAATCTGACTCCAAGGCCTGTACTCGGATGCGTCAAGTCTGCCTGGGAGCTTCCTGGAAATCAGGGCCAAAAACTTGATGGGTTACAGAGTTTTGGTTGTGAGAATCTGTCCTGGAAGGATCTGTCTTTAGGATAAAAAGCCTCAGTGACACTTTCACAACATAGAGAGGAATCAGTTTAGACATGGTAGTTTGTATACAGGCTCTTGTTTTTAAAAATTAAAAACATTTTTTATTGGAGTATAGTTGATGTACAATTTTACATAAGTTATAGGTGTACAATATGGTGATTCACAATTTTTAAATGTTATACTCCATTTATAGTTATTTTATACATAATAGTTTATAGCTTATTTTATTTATTTAGTTAGTTTTTATTGGAGTATAGTAGCTGTACAGTGTGTTAGTTTCTGCTGTACAGCAAAGTGAATCAGCTATACGTATATATATATTCCTTCCTTTTTGGATTTCCTTCAGATTTAGGTCACCACAGAGCACTGAGTAGAGTTCCCTGTGCTATAGAGTAGGTTCTCATTGTTATCTATGTAGCTTATTTTATACATAATAGTTTGTACCTCCTAATCCCCTACCCCTATCGTGTCTGTCCTCTCTTCCCTCTTCCTACTGGTAACAACTAGTTTGTTCTCTAGGTCTGTGAGTCTTCTTCTTCTTGGTTATATTCACTAGTTTGTTGTATTTTTTAGATTCCACATATAAGTGATATCTCTTAAAAAATACTAAGGCTCTTCAATATCATCCCCAAATTATGTTTTTAAAGGAGGAATGCACAACCCTGGTTGCCAATTCAGAAAGACTTTTGTTAAACAAACAAACAGACAAACAAAGCCTGGGCAGATCCCAGGCCAAGTCAATGAGAATCTCTGGGGTGTGAACAATGACATAATTTTCAAGGTCAGTTAAAGCCCCCATAGCAAGCAGAGCTGGGCGGGGAGGATTCCCATTTACCTCCATGGTTACTGCTGAGGAATAGAATTTCTGGCAGTCTAGCTTGTTACAAAGGCTGCTGAGTATGCTTTGAGGTGGGAGAGGATGACCTGACCCTCAGGTCTTCCTTCTCAAACATGACTTATCTCAGATGCACTTTTGATAGACCCTGGACACCAGAGAATGTCAAGTCTTTCTTGCTCATGGAGCTGCGGGGCGGGTGTCCCGAGTGTCTGTTTGAGGGGTCAAAAGTCTAGTTGGTCACTGTCTTTCTTCTCAGTGACCTCTGGGAACTTCGTCTTCCATAGGTGCCCATACAAGTGGTAACTATGATTAGAAGCAGCATCTTCAGGGAAAAGCCATGACCAGTGACAACCAAGGAACAGAAACTAGTGACCCATTTAATTCATTGCATTTGCTGTGTGTTTTAAACTTTTCAAATCCTTCCCACGTGGTCTATCTTATTTAACTCTGATGACATTCTCTTTAGCATCCTGCAGAAGGCTTCTCATGACAGGACCCTTGACTACTTTTCCAGCCATTTCTCTTGCATCTCACCCCAGGCACCTGTGCTGTAGCCATTTGCAGCCATTGGTGGTCTTTCATGCTTCCATGTTATTGCCCATCCTGCTCCCTCTCTTTCTGGAGTTCTCTTTTCACCTTTGTGTACCTGGTAAATACCTGCCATCCTTCAGGATCAGGTGGAGAGTTTCCGCCTCCATCAATCTTTCCCTGCATCCCCCAGTCTTTGACACCATCCGTCCCAGCTCACTGGCCACGATGCACTCAGGTGGTCCTCTCCCTAGACTGCCAGTCTCTCCAGGGCAAGCAGCCCTTCTGGTTCATGGTTTGCTTGTCTCGTGCTGAGCACAGTGTCTGGAAAATCGTGCATGTTTAATCAATGTTTGTTGAGTTACTGAAACCCTGTGAAAGAGATTTTGGAAGAGCTGAGCAAGAGTAAGCAATGAGTTAAGTCCTAAGTCACTGGTTGTTTCTTCCACAGCTTCACTCCATCTACTCCCTACAAAATGCAGTGTCTTGGATAAGAGGCCCTGAGAAAAATGGGAAGGATGTGGTCTCCTAGAGGGGAACAGAGTGTCTGGGGGACAGGCTTGGAGTGGGGGAGACTTGCTTTTTTCTTGTTGCCCTTGTTACGTTTTGAACTTTGCACCACGTTACATGTGTGACCCACTCAAAAAATAAAACAAAACACAATTGTGCTCATCGTGAGATGATGATGTTTTGTGTGAGTGCTGAGAACATTGGGCTTTGGAGTCAAACCCCTGTTTGATTCCTGTCATTTTCTAGCTGTGTGAACCTGAGCAAATTTCTGAGCCCATCTAAGCCTCTGTTTCTCTACTTTAATATAAATATAATGATAGCAATGCTTTAATAAGGTTAGAAAGAGAAAAAGCAGCCCCTGGGAGTGGGAGCCAGCTGTGAACAGAAATGATGCCACAGAACACCAGCATCAGATAAGCCCACTCTGTGACCACGATAAAACAGCACAGAAACAAGATCACTTCATAGCCAGGTCTAAATAAAAACAAAAGAAGAACATGGTCCAAACCACAAAAATGATAAAATGTCCCCTAGGGCTATTCTAGGTTACGGTGGCTTGTTTACCAATTACATCTATTTGGCCTTAATTTGTTCTTTCCACCTTCTGGGTGACAATTATCAAGTTAGCCAGTGATAGAATTCCCCCTCCTTCCTGAAAGATTCCAGTCCAGTGCCAAGTCTCCCCTTCTGGGACCCTCCCTTAAATCCCCTACCAGGAGCCCAAATCCTCTTACAGATCCTTTCTACCATCCTTTTACAGAGATGTCTACTGCTCCTTGTGGGCTGCAAACTCCCTTGGTGCCATGAGCCAACGGACTCAGCTTTGTTCAACTACAGGTGTGTTTCTGGCAGTTTGGACACTGCAAGGCATTGACAGATCGTCATCATCATCATTACCATCATCATCATCACCACCATCACCATCACCATTATCATCTTCATCATCCCCATCATCATCATCACCACCACCATCAGCAGCAGCATCATCACCATCATCAACATCATTACCACTACCATCATCAGCATCATCATCATCAACCCCACTACCATCATCACCATCACCATCACCACCATCATCATCATCCTCACCATCACCATCATAATCATCACCATCACCATTATCATCATCAGCAGCATCAGCATCACCATCATCATCATCATCTCCATCACCATCATCATCATCATCATCACCACCATCACCATCATCATCATCATCGCCACCATCATCATCATCATCATCACCATCATCATCATTAGTAATGACCAACACTTTCTCTCTTCTGCCTCTCCACTTTGGATTGACATGGGGTCAGATAACAACAAAGATAGGACTTGACTCATGACTTTTTGAGTCTAATCCCCACTATCTTTCAACTGCATTGTGGGAAATAATACATTTGTATAATAGAAAAAAAGGATTCTTATGTCCCATGGAATCCCAGCTGTCATTGTTAATACCAGATTTTGCTAAAGACATCCTGGGCCAACTGGAAGTATATTCTGGAATACTATGGTCCTTTGTATGTCTCTGTAGCTGAAAAACCCCAAGCAAGCTCAAAGACTCAGAGGAAATTGAATACAGCTGTTTAATCCATACAGCTGGGCTGGGGAGCCTATGAGAATGATGTTTGTTCTACCCTCCAGGCATGGCAGGGGTGACCTTTAGGGATGAAGGTCAGCTCAGTGCAGAGATGACCTATGCTGGGAAATTCTTCCTGGAGGCAGAGAAAGGGACTCACTGTCAAGGAATTCTTTTTCAGGTTTGCTTGGCTGTAATGACAGACAGCTTGAGCATCTTAGTACTTAACTACTTTTTGCCCACCCCCATTTTGGGCTTAGAAATGAGAAATCAATTATTATTTGAGTTGAGGAATAATGAAGAATTTCTATCCAGGAAAAATAACAATTTTCTAACGTGACATTGAAAACAGGGGTTATAAAATACACATGCTTTATGACTAAAGCTAAGTAAGAGTTATATGGAGAAAAAGTACCAAAATGTTAATACTGGTTACCTGTCTGTGGTGGGACAGTGGGCGATTTTCCTTTTTTATATTTTCCAAATGTCCCATGAGGATCACGTGTTGCCTTTATAAAGGAAAATGTGAAACATGATACAAGGGTTCAGCAAAGTTTCATCTCAGGGCCAGAGGCAGAAGCGTGCACAGACTAGACCCCTGATGGCAGGAGATCAGAAGCTTCCTGAGGCTCCCAGTTCTTCCTAAGAGAAGGCACAGAGCTGTTGGGTGTCTGCTAGTTTTATACAAACAGCAGATTGAGCATTGTAATGGCACTCTTCCAGTGGGGAACGGACTGGAGGCCAAGTTGGGTTGTAAATTTCCTCTGATGTCTGGCCTGTGGTCCAGGGCCCTGCTAACCAGTTCTGTTGAATATCTTTGTTGCCACCCTCTATAAGCCTCTGCTCAGGGAGATGCAGGAAGCTTGATTTAGTCCAACCATGGTATATAAAGTTTAGAGGGGTGAGAGATGAGACTGGGTGGGGAGAATTCAGAGCACAGAGGGCAAGGGGAGCCACGTGTGGAAGGCTGGGCTTGGGCCCTAGGTCTGTGCTACTTAAACTGGGTGCCACATCCTTCTGGTGTGACATCATGTAAACTATGGCATCAACACAGCACATCTTCCTGGACATTCAAGTTGATTTGGTTTTTTGGGATCATGTGGAGGGCATACAGAGAAAGTCCAGCAATTTAACCACTGAGTATTTTATATCGTTATTTTTCTATTAAAAGAAAAAAATACGTTAGGCACTGAAATGTGAAATCTGCATGAATTATTAAAAGATAAAACACTGGAGTGCAAAGAAATGCTGTGCTGGCTGCAGGCCACCTCCTGGCACCTCTACACACCAGCAGGGATTCACTCTTGGCCAATTTGACATATTATTTTTTCACCAGAAACTGAATTTATGAAGCAACGTATGGAAGACAATCTGGGACAGTGAATTAGGGACCAGGCTTCCAATAATTTTGAAAAAGAGGCTGTGAAAAGGAAAGGTCAAGGAGGAGCTTATAATGTATTTTTAAAAGCAATTAATGTGCATCTAAAAAGGAACCAGAGGTGCTGGCACAGCCCTTTTGCATGAGGAACGCTGGTCTGAAGGGCCGGGTGTGAGGCCTCTGCAGTGGCACTCTATGAGCAAATGAAACAAGATGAAGCACAAAGGAAAAAAAGGTTGAGAGCATTTGTTTGGCATCTGTGTGGGTGGCCTTCTTGCTGTGGGCCTTCTTGCCAAGTCACACAATCGGAAAGGAGACAGCAGTCTCAACCACCGCCTTCCACCACTAGAGAGAGGCCAGAAAGTTTGTTTTCTTAAAGACTTGCTCAGAGGGAGACCTTCAATGGCAGAGGATTAAGACGTGGAGATCACCTTCCTCCCCACAAATGCGTCAAAAAAAAATCTACATTTGGAACAACTCCAACAAACACATACTGAATGCTGGCAGAAGACCCCAGACTTCCCAAAAGGCAAGAAACTCCCCACATACCTGGCTGTGTGGCTGACAGGGTCTTGGTGCTCCGGCCGGGTGCCAGGCCTGAGCCTCTGTGGTGGGAGAGCCGAGCTCAGGACATTGGATCACCAGAGACGTCCTGGCCCATGTAATATCAACTGGTGAGAGCTCTCCAAGAGATACCCATCTCAGCACTAAGACCCAGCTCCACCCAACGATGAGCAAACGCCAGTGCTGGATGCCCCATGCCATACAACTAGTGAGACAGGAACACAACACCACCCATTAGCAGAGAGGCTGCCTAAAATCATAATAAGATCACAGACACCCCAAAACACATCACCGAACACAGTCCTGCTCACCAGAAAGACAGGATCCACCCTTCTCCACCAGAACACAGACACCAGTCCCCTCCACCAGGAAACCTACACAAGCCACTGAAACAACCTTACTCACTTGAGGCAGACACCAAAAACCATGGGAACTACGAACCTGCAGCCTGAGAAATGGAGAACACAAACACAGTGAGTTAAGCAAAATGAGAAGACAGAGAAATAAACAGCAGATGAAGGAGCAAAGTAAAAACGCAGCAGATCAAACAAATGAAGAGGAAATAAGCAGTCTACCTGAAAAAGAATTCAGAATAATGAGAGTAAATATGATCCAAGATCTTGGAAATAGAATGGAGAAAATAAAAGAAATGTTTAACAAGGACATAGAAGAACTAAAGAGAAAACAAACAATGATGAACAACACAATAAATGAAATTAAAAATTCTCTAGAAGAGATCAATAGCAGAATAACTGAGGCAGTAGAACGGATAAGTGACCTGGAAGATAAAATAGTGGAAATAACTACTGCAGAGCAGAATAAAGAAGAAAGAATGAAAAGAATTGAGAACAGTCTCAGAGACCTCTGGGGCAACATTAAATGCACCAACATTCGAATTATAGGGGTCCCAGAAGAAGAAGAGAAAAAGAAAGGGACTGAGAAAATATTTGAAGAGATTATAGTTGAAAACTTCCCTAATATGGGAAAGGAAATAATCAATGAAGTCCAGGAAACACAGAGTCCCATACAGGATAAATCCAAGGAGAAACACTCCAAGACACATATTAATCAAACTATCAAAAATTAAATACAAAGAACAAATATTAAATGCAGCAACAGAAAAGCAACAAATAACATACAAGGGAATCCCCATAAGGTTAACACCTGATCTTTCAGCAGAAACTCTGCAAGCCAGAAGGGAGTGGCAGGACATATTCAAAGGGATGAAACGGAAAACCCTACAACCAAGATTACTCTACCCAGCAAGGATCTCATTCAGATTTGATGGAGATATTAAAAGCTTTACAGACAAGCAAAAGCTACAAGAATTCAGCACCACCAAACCAGCTTTACAACAAATTCTAAAGGAACTACTCTAGGCAGGAAACACAAGGGAATGAAAAGACCTACAATAACAAACCCAAAATAATTTAGAAAATGATAATAGGAACATACATATTGATAATTACCCTAAATGTAAATGGTTTAAATGCTCCCCCCCAAAAAAAAAGACATAGACTGGCTGAATGGATACAAAAACAAGACCCATATATATGCTGTCTGCAAGAAACCCACTTCAGACCTAGGGACACATACAGACGGAAAGTGAGGTGATGGAAAAAGATATTACATGCAAATGGAAATCAAAAGAAATCTGGAGTAGCAATTCTCATATCAGAGAAAATAGATTTTAAAATAGAGACTATTACAAGAGACAAAGAAGGACACTACATAATAATCAAAGGATCAATCGAAGAAGAAGATATAACAATGTAAATATTTATGCACCCTAAAGTGGAGTAATACAATACATACGGCATATGGTGACAGCCATAAAAGGGGAAATCAACAGTAACACAATCATAGTAGGGGACTTTAACACCCCACTTTCATCAATGGACAGATCATCCAAAATGAAAATAAATAAGGAAATAAAAGCTTTAAATGACACATTAAACAAGATGGACTTAATTGATATGTATAGGACATTCCATTTAACAACAAGAGAATAAACTTTCTTCTCAAGGAACATCTCCAGGATAGATCATATCTTGGGTCACAAATTAAGCCTTGGTAAATTTAAGAAAACTGAAATTGTATTAAGTATCTTTTCTGACAACAATGCTATAAGACTATATATCAATTACAGGAAAAAATCTGTAAAAAATACAAACACATGGAGGCTAAACAATACACTACTAACTAACAAAGAGATAACTGAAGAAATCAAAGAGGAAATAAAAAAATACTAGAAACAAATGACAATGAAAACATGATGATCCAAAACCTATGGGATGCAGCAAAAGCAGTTCTAAGAGGAAAGTTTATAGCAATACAATCCTACCTCAAGAAACAAGAAAAATCTCAAATAAACAACCGAAACTTACACCTAAAACAATTAGAGAAAGAACAACAACAAAAAACCCCCCCAAGTTATCAGAAGGAAAGAAATCATAAAGATCAGATCAGAAATAAATGAAAAAGAAAAGAAGGAAACAATAGCAAAGATCAATAAAACTAAAAGCTGATTCTTTGAGAAGATAAACACAATAGATAAACCATTTGCCAGACTCATCAAGAAAAATAGGGAGAAGACTCAAGTCAAAAGAATTAGAAAAGAAAAAGGAGATGGAACAACTGACACTGCAGAAATACAAAGGATCATGAGAGATTACTACAAGCAACTCTATGCAAGTAAAATGGACAACCTGGAAGAAATGGACAAATTCTTAGAAAAGCACACTATTCCGTGACTGAACCAAGAAGAAATAGAAAGTATAAACAGACCAATCACAGGCACTGAAATTGAAACTGTGACTAAAAATCTTCCAACAAACAAAAGCCCAGGAGCAGATGGCTTCACAGGAGAATTCTATCAAACATTTAGAGAAGAGCTAACATTTATCCTTCTCAAATTCTTCCAAAATATAGCAGAAGGAGGAACTCTCCCCAAGTCATTCTACAAGGCCACCATTACCCTGATACCAAAACCAGACAAAGATGTCACAAAGAAAGAAAACTACAGGCCAATATCCTGATGAACACAGAGGCAAAAATCCTCAACAAAATACTAGCAAACAGAATCCTGTTGAATTAAAAAGATTATACCCATGATCAAGCGTGGTTTATCCCAGGAATGCAAGGATTCTTCAATAACACAAATCAATCAATGTGATACATCATATTAACAAATTGAAGGAGTAAAACCATATGATCATCTCAATAGATGCAGTGAAAGCTTTTGATAAAATTCAAAACCCATTTATGATAAAAACCCTCCAGAAAGTAGGCAGAGAGGTAACTTACTTCAACATAATTAAGGCCATATATGACCAACCCACAGCCAACATCATTCTCAATGGTGAAAACCTGAACCCATTTCCACTACGATCAGGAACAAGACAAGGTTGCCCACTCTCACCACTATTATCCAACATAGTTTTGGAAGTCCTAGCCATGGCAATCGAGAAGAAAAAGAAATAAAAGGAATCCAAATCAGAAAAGAAGAAGTAAAACTCTCACTGTTTGCAGATGACATGATACTATACATAGAGAATCCTAAAGATGCTACCAGAAAAGTACTAGAGCTAATCAATGAATTTGGTAAAGTAGCCTGATACAAAATTAATATACAGAAATCTCTTGCATTCCTATACACTAAAGATGAAAAATCTGGGGCCTCCCTGGTGGCGCAGTGGTTGAGAGTCCGCCTGCCGATGCAGGGGATACGGGTTCGTGCCCCGGTCTGGGAGGATCCCATATGCCGCGGAGCGGCTGGGCCCGTGAGCCATGGCCGCTGGGCCTGCGCATCCGGAGCCTGTGCTCCGCAACGGGAGAGGCCACAACAGTGAGAGGCCCACATAACGCAAAAAGGGGAAAAAAAAAAAAAAAAAAAAAAAAAAAAAAAAAAAAAAAAAAAAAGATGAAAAATCTGGAACACAAATTAAGGAAACACTCCCATTTACCACTGCAACAAAATGAATAAAATACCTAGGAATAAACCTACCTAAGGAGACAAGAGACTTGTATGCAGAAAAGTATAAGACACTGTTGAAAGAAATTAAAGATGATACACACAGATAGAGAGATATACCATATTCTTGGATTGGAAGAGTCAATATTTTGAAAATGATTATGCTACCCAAAGCAATCTACAGATTCAATGCAATCCCTATCAAACTACCAATGGCATTTTTCAGAGGACTAGAACAAAAAATTTCACAATTTTAATGGAAAGACAAAAGACCCCAAATAGCCAAAGCAATCTTTAGAAAGAAAAACAAAGCTCAAGGAATCAGGCTCCCGGACTTCAGACTATACTACAAAGCTACAGTAATCAAGACAGTATGGTACTGGCACAAAAACAGAAATATAGATCAATGTAAAAGGATAGAAAGCCCAGAGATAAACTTACACACATATGGTCACCTTACCTTTGATAAAGGAGGCAAGACTATACAATGGAGAAACGACAGTCTCTTCACTAAGTGGTGCTGGGAAAACTCGATAGCTACATGTAAAAGAATGTATTTAGAACACTCCCTAACACCATACACAAAAATAAACTCAAAATGGATTAAAGACCTAAATTTAATGCCAGACACTATAAAACTCTTAGAAGAAAACATAGGTAGAACGCTTTATGACATTAATCACAACAAGATCCTTTTTGACCCACCTCCTAGAGAAATGGAAATAAAAACAAAAATAAACAAATGGGACCTAATGAAACTTAAAAACTTTTGCACAGCAAAGGAAACCATAAACAAGACAAAAAGACAACCCTCAGAATGGGAGAAAATATTTGGAAACAAAGCAACTGACAAAGGATTAATCTTCAAAATATATAAGCAGCTCATGCAGCTCAATATCTGAAAAACAAACAACCCAATCCAAAAATGGGCACAAGACCTAAATAGACATTTCTCCAAGGAAGATATACAGATTGCCAACAAACACATGAAAGGATGGTCAACATCACTAATCATCAGAGAAATACAAATCAAAACTACAATGAGATATCTTCTCACACTGGTCAGAATGGCCATCAACAAAAAATCTACAAGCAATAAATGCTGGAGAGGGTGTGGAGAAGAGGTAACCCTCTTGCACTCTTGGTGGGAATGTAAGTTGATACAGCCACTATGGAGAACAGTATGGAGGTTCCTTAATAAAATAAAAATAGAACTGCCATAGGACCCAGCGATCCCACTACTGGGCATACACCCCAAGAAAACCGCAATTCAAAAAGAGTCATGTACCACAATGTTCATTGCAGCTCTATTTAGAATAGCCAGGACATGGAAACAACTTAAGTGTCCATCAAACAATGAATGGATAAAGAAGATGTGGCACATATATACAATGGAATATTACTCAGCCATAAAAAGAAATGAAATTGAGTTCTTCGTAGTGATGTGGATGGATCTAGAGTCTGCCATACAGAGTGAAATAAGTCAGAAAGAGAAAAACAAGTACCATATGCTAACACATATATATGGAATGTAAAAAAAAAAAGGTCTGAAGAACCTAAGGGCAGAACAGGAATAAAGACACAGATGTAAAGAATAGACTTGAGGACACAGGGAGGGAGAAGGGAAGGCTGGGACGAAGGGAGAGAGTAACACTCACATATATACACTACCAAATGTAAAATAGATAGCTAGTGGGAAGCAGCTGCATAGCACAGGGAGATAAGCTCAGTGCTTTGTGACGACCTAGAGGGGTGGGATAGGGAAGGTGGCAGGGAGACACAAGAGAGAGGGGATATGGTGATATATGTATATGTATAGCTGATTCACTTTGTTATAAAGCAGAAACTAACACACCATTGTAAAGCAATTACACTCCAATAAAGATATTAATAAACTAAGTAAAAAAATAAAAAGGAACCATATTAGACCCAGGGAATGGTCTTTTCATGATTTTAAAGGGATGTGAAATGGATCCCTCCCCGCTGCCCACCCCTCGCTGTGGGGTACACAGGTGGAGGAATGACACATTTTTTACATCATCATGGCTTCATTGCAGGTGGCTCACTCCCTGCAGTCTGAAGGATTTAATTATTCATTCATTCATTCAGTCCACAAAGACTTACTGAGTTCCTTCCAAGTGGACATCCATATACTGCAGAGAACAATTTCTTGCACTCCTGGGGCTTAGAGGTTCCAGATCCTGTGGAGCATTCTTATGGTTACTGAAAAGTGCACCTTGGACTCTGTGTCATTGAACTTGGATTCTTGTGCTGCTCAGCTAGTCTCACTGATTGGTCTTGGGCAAATCAAGTGAATGTGCAGATGTCTGTTTCCTCATCTTTAAGATATAGACACTGCCTGTCCATCTCTGCCAGCCCTGCCGATTTCTCAGCTTGAATGTGAGATTTGTAAATACAAATTCAAGGGCTTCATCATCTGTGACATGTTCTACTGGGTTCAGCTGATAATATAAATAATAAAAAAAGAATCTAATAAAAGAAGAATCCCAAATTATTATTCTTATAATCATGATACCATTCTAATGAAGTTTTCTCAGCCATCAAGCACATCAAATCGAGGGTAAGAGATATTTTTGAGAGAAGAGCTAGAAGAAAAGCTGGTGTAAAATGAAACCAAGAAAGCCCGGGCAATGCCCTCAGCCTCTGTACGGAAGGTTGGGGGCCACAAAGACAAGTGGGCCTGCAGCCCCTCAGAGATGTGTACTCCCAGCACTGCCTGTGTCCTGCACTCCCCTGAAAGAGCAGCGTGGACCAAGAGTTGGGCTTGATTTAACGTTGCCTGGTGGTTTGGGCAGAGAATCATCTCGTGCTCCAAACAAGGTTCAGTTCGCAAGGAGAGCAGTGCTATACTTCATGTATGAGACGGTTCCTCACCATCCATCCTTTCTCCAAGGAGCAGGGGTTTTGGTGTGTCCTGAGGCGGAGGAGATGGGCTGCTCCCCCTTGGGAGCAATGGGCTGGGGTCACTCTGCACTGGTGGCCCTCGTTCCACTCTGCTTTCATACAGAAGGGAAAGTCTTGGAGGCCTGGCTCTGTGTCAGACCTTTAGTCTGCATCCTGGACCTGTACTGACTCACTTAATCCTCACAAAAAACCAGTGACACAGGCGCTATCTCATTGCCATTCTGCAAAGAAAACAGAGGCACCTGGAGGTCAAATAACTTACCCAAAGTCACACAGCTCATGAGTGGGAGTAACCTGGGTTTTAAATGCTGAGCCTGCTCTCCTAACCACAACATTGTGGTGTCTCTCAATGTGCTTTTAGTTTAATCTCTTGTTTTTTTGAGAGATGTGTCTTTTTCCTGCACATTTACAGCTTTTTTTTTTTTTTTTGAGTTGGACTCCACTACTGATGGCAGGGAGCACGGTTAATCAAACATTCTATCTCTTATCTATCATTTATTCAGAGAATACTGAGTGGGCAGACTCATGTCATGTAGTGAAAAACCACAGGCTTTGAAATCAGAGACGCCTGGATTTACAGCCCTATTTCCACGTGTGACCTTGAATAAACCAGTCTCCATGAACCAGAGTTTCCCACTATGCAAAATGGGGATTACGATACCTATATTTATGGCTGGAATTAGCAATAATACTCTCAACGTATCTAGCACAGAGTAAATGCTTGATAAATATTAACTCTGCCTTGAGGAATAAAAAGTCTATAGCGTACACTTTGCTCTCACTACTTGCATTTGACACAACTTGTTGTCTGCTCCATCTACCAAAGCATAGTAAACATGAGTCACCTAACGTGTTGACTGCTATTACAGGTGTCTGTGTAGCTCCTATATCAGAGAACGTGGAATGGCATCATGGGAACATCCTTGAGCTCTGAGGCCCCTGGGAGAAGGTCTCCCACTGGATCATGCTAGCCAAGCCAGGCAAGGCTACAATGAAGTAATAAAAAGCCCCGAGTCTCAATGCTTAAGCTTAACATAATCAACTTAAAAAAATTATTTTATTGAAGTATAGTTGATTTACAATGTTGTGTTCATTTTTGTTGTACAGCAAAGTGATCAATTGTACACATATATACATTCTTTTTTTAGTATTCTTTTCCATATGGTTTATCACAGGATATTGAATATAGTTCCCTCCACTATACAGTAGGAACTTGTTGTTTATCCATTTTATATATAACAGTTTGCATCTACTAATCCTAAACTCCCAATCCATCCCTTCCTCACTGTCCCCCATCCCCTTGGCAACCACAAGTCTGTTCTCTATGTCTGTGAGTCTGTTTCTGTTTCATAAATAAGTTCATTTGTGTCTTATTTTAGATTCCACATATAAGTGATATCATATGATGTTTGTCTCTCTGTCTGACTTCACTTAGTATGATAATCTTTAGGTCCATCCATGTTGCTGCAAATGGCATTATTTCATTCTTTTTATGGTTGAGTAATATTCCATTGTATATATATACCACATCTTCTTTATCTATTCATCTGTCGATGGACATTTACGTTGTTTCCATGTCTTGGCTATTGTAAATAGTGCTTCTGTGAATGTTGGGGTGAATGTTCTTTTTGAATTAGAGTTTTGTCTGGGTATATGCCCAGGAGTGGGATTGCTAGGTCATATGGCAACTCTATTTTTAATTCTTTGAGGAACCTCCATACTGTTCTCCATAGTGGCTGCACCAACTTACATTCCCACCAGCAGTGTAGGAGGCTTCCCTTTTCTTCACACTCTCTCCAGCATTTATTATTTTTAGAGTTTTTAATGATGGCCATTCTGACTGGTGTAAGGTGGTACCTAATCATAGCTTTGAACACAGTCAACTTTTATTTATGTCTCACTCTACACGTGTAATGTCATGCATCCCCAGAGTCTGACACAGATCCAGGTTGACAGAGGCACCACCATCATAGAGCTGTACCATCTGAGACACCTGGGCTCCTGGTAGCTGGTGTATGGAAGACACTGCTGGGGGGTCTGCAACAGGAGTTAAACGATGCTCATCACCCCTATTCACAGCCTGCAGGTGTGTCCTGACCCTGTCTAACTGCATGGGGCAGGGAAATCCTCCTTCATGCTTGGCTGGGGAGGATAAATGGATGTGGAGGGTCACTCTGAGGTTCTCTGGAGGTAGGATCTTGTTTCTGTGCAGTCTGCCATTTCTCTGCAGCTCGGGTCCCAGCCTGAAAGGGGTGCCTTCCTGCAAAAAGACATTTAAAACATCTTTCCTTTTTCAGTGGAGACAGGCAGGACACCCCAATAGGTGTAGGACACAGAGCACTCAACTCAAACCAGAGAAAGAAGTCTTTTGGTTGGGGGTGTCTCCAGATTCAGATGTTAAGAGAGGGTCCAGTCAAGGGAGAAGCCTGGCCCATCCTCTCACAATGTGGCTTTAACCAGGCTTTTCTAGCTTGTTCCGATGCAAGGATGTTGATTTGTACAAAAATGGAGGCTAGGGTTTTAGAGGTTAGAGAACAAAGAAGGGCTGGGTTGTGCCAGCCTCAGTGCCTGGATGGATTTGGCCTCTGACAGGAGACATGAACGTCATCATTAATATCAACTTCAAAAGTAAAGAATGTCCCAAACATTCTGCATTTCTCTCTGATGGTTCACCATAACTGTATCATTCATAGAAATTTAAAAAAATATTATTTTATTTTTTAAATGGAAGTATATTTAATTTACAATGTGTTAGTTTCAAGTGTACAGCAAAGTGATTCAGTTATATATATATATATATATATATATATACATATATATATATGTATACACAAACATATTTTTTTTCATATTTGTTTCCATTATAGGTTATTACAAGATATCAAGTATAGTTCCCTGTGCTATACAGTAGGTCCTTGTTGTTTATTTTATACATAGTCTTGTGTATATGTGAATCCCAAACTCCTAATTTATCCCTTCGCCCAACCTTTCCCCTTTGGTAACCATAAGTTTGTTTTCTATGTCTGTGAGTCTGTTTCTGTTTTGTAAATAAGTTCAGTGGTATCATTTTTTTAAAATTCCACATGTAACTGATATCATATGGTATTTGTTTTTTTCTTTCTGACTTTCTTCGCTGAGTATGATAATCTCTAGGTCCATCCATGTTGCTGCAAATGGCATTATTTCATTCTTTTTTATGGCTGAGGAGTATTCCATTGTATATATGTACCACATCTTCTTTATCCATTCATCTATTGAAGGACACTTAGGTTGCTTCCATGTCTTGGCTATTGTAAATAGTGCTGCTGTGAACGTTGGGGTGCATGTATTTTTTCGAATTAGAGTTTTCTCTGGATATGTACCCAGGACATTCATAGTAATTTGGAAGCTTTTGTTTTGAGACATTCCTCTCCTGGGGTCAAATACCTAGTGTTCTGATGGCAGAAGATGACTGTGGTGTCCTGATGTTCCACTCATTAGCCATTTGGATTTGGCCTTACCCTCTTTTAGCCTCAGTTTCCTCATCAGTTTTTCCCATCAAATGGGGACAATGATAAGCCTGATGTTGTGTGGTTGTCATGAGGATCAAATGAAATTAGATGTGAAATGAGGTCAGCCCGCTCTCACACCAGTCATGGCTGATAAAAAAGCCAGCCACGAAAATGTTATTTGGTGTTTCCAACATTTATTCACCCCTGACTAGCTGGGGCTTCAGTTTACACTTCTGCACACCCTGGGCAACCTGTCTTAGGATGCTGGGATTTTGATCACAAAAGGATGCTCTTCTGGCCCATATCTCTCTTCACCCAGGCTTCTTTCTGCACCAGTGAGACCCAATACCCTGAGTTCCTTCTCATCCAGTAACTGCCCTCCTGTCTCCAAAAGAGGGTTGATAACATTTTCCTCTCACTATCATCAGGAACACTCAAAGCATCTATTTGCCACCAGCATGATTAATGAGGGGATGGGCCAGCCCTCCTTCCGGGATGGGAGGGAACCTGTTGGAAGATGATAGTCATTGACCACAGGGCACATTATGCTGGAGGAGGAAAACCAGAAATGAGACAGGAAAGGGGGCAGCAAGTACATCTTCACCAGGATATAGATTTATTCTGGAGCAATGTGGGCTGAAATGCAGGAGCAAAGCAGCTCTTTGCTGGGGACCAGTTTCTGGGAGGATGAGATAATGCAGGTGTTTATCTGAAGCCCTTTTTACACATGAACATATGACAACTTTTTCTAGTTAATTAGAAATTTCATTTTCCTGCCAGCATTTCCAAAGTCCTATCAATCTCTGTGGCAGACAAATGCTTGACGGAGGTGAATGTTCCAGTTTGGATGATGTTTGGGTAACTCATGGGCCTCAAAAATAGAAAGCGATTCAGATGGAAAAGACATCGACACCTCATTTTGTCAGCATCTCACTTCTGCCCCCAGGCTGTCCTTATGGCGTGTGTATCCCAATTTGTAATAGTGATGCCAAATTTTCCATTCATCCATCTACTCCACAACAAAGTGTTGACTAATAATAAAAATAAATAGCTGACATTTATTAAGCTTTTACCTTTATGTCAGATACCATGCCAAGTGCTTCACATTAATTTTCTCATTTTATAATAAGAATTCCCTGAGGGATAGACTATTACCGTCCTACTATATAGAAGTGGTTTTGGAAGACTGAGTATCTCACACCTAAGATAGAGCTGTGATGAGGACATTGCCTGCCTTCTGAGAGCTAAAAGTCCAGTGAGGACACACATGCCAAGTGCATGCAGTGTAATAATCATGCACAGCAATGAGACTCTGTTATCAAACTCCTTGTCGGCCAACTTAAACCAGCATGGGGATGTCAAGGCAGGCTTCCTGTAGGAGGTGATATTTGGACTGAGACCTGAGTAGTAAGCCAGGCCAACAATGGGATGGTTAAAAAAAAGGTGGGGTGGAGCATCCCTACCCCACCTCCCTCATCCAATGTGGCTTTAGCCAGGCTCTTCTGGCTTGTTTTACTACATCAGAATTTTATTTTTAAAAAAATTTTACTTTATTTATTTTATTTTTTAAACATCTTTATTGGAGTATAATTGCTTTACAATGGTGTGTTACTTTCTGCTTTATAATAAATTGAATCAGTTATACAGGTACATATGTCCCCATATCTCTTCCCTCTTGCATCTCCCTCCCTCCCACCCTCCCTATCCCACCCCTCTAGGTGGTCACAAAGCAGTGAGCTGATCTCCCTGTGCTATGCGGCTGCTTCCCACTAGCTATGTACTTTACGTTTGGTAGTGTATATATGTCCATGTCACTCTCTCACTTTGTCCCAGCTTACCCTTCCCCCTCCCTGTATCCTCAAGTCCATTCTCTAGTAGGTCTGCATCTTTATTCCTGTCTTGCCCCAAGGTTGTTCATGACCATTTTTTTTTAAGATTCCATATATATGTGTTAGCATATGGTATTTGTTTTCCTCTTTCTGACTTACTTCACTCTGTATGACAGTCTCTAGGTCCATCCACCTCAGTACAAATAACCCAGTTTCGTTCCTTTTTATGGCAGAGTAATATTCCATTGTATATATGTGCCACATCTTCTTTATCCATTCATCTGTTGATGGACATTTAGGTTGCTTCCATGTCCTGGCTATTGTAAATAGAGCTGCAATGAACATTTTGGTACATGACTCTTTTTAAATTACAGTTTTCTCAGGGTATATGCCCAGTAGTGGGATTGCTAGGTCATATTGTAGTTCTATTTTTAGTTTTTTAAGGAAACTCCATACTGTTCTCCACAGTGGCTGTATCAATTTACATTCCCACCAACAGTGCAAGAGGGTTTCCTTTTCTCCACACCCTCTCCAGCACTTATTGTTTCTAGATTTTTTGATGATGGTCATTCTGACCGGTGTGAGAAGATATCTCATTGTAGTTTTGATTTGCGTTTCTCTAATGGTTAATGATGTTGAGCATTCTTTCACGTGTCTGCTGTCAATCTATGTATCTTCTTTGGAGAAATGTCTATTCAGGTGTTCTCCCAATTTTTAGATTGGGTTTTTTTTTATGATACTGAGCTGCATGAAGTGCTTGTAAATTTTGGAGATTAATCCTTTTTCTGTTCCTTCATTTGCAAATATTTTCTCCAATTCTGAGGGTTGTCTTTTGGTCTTGTTTATGGTTTCCTTTGCTGTGCAAAAGCTTTTAAGTTTCATTAGGTCCTATTTGTTTATTTTTGTTTTTATTTCCATTTCTATAGGAAGTGGGTCCAAAAGGATCTTGCTGTGATTTATCTCATAGAGTGTTCTGCCTATGTTTTCCTCTAAGAGTTTGATGGTGTCTGGATGTACATTTAGGTCTTTTGCTACTCCAGCTTTCTTTGATTTCCATTTGCATGGAATATCTTTTTCCATCCCCTCACTTTCAGTCTGCATGTGTCCCTAGGTCTGAAGTGGGTCTCTTGTAGACAGCATATATATGGGTCTTGTTTTTGTATCCATTCAGCCAATCTACATCTTTTGGTTGGAGCATTTAATCCATTCACATTTAAGGCAATTATTGATATGTATGTTCCTATTACCATTTTCCTAATTGTTTTGGGTTTATTATTGTAGGTCTTCTCCTTCTCTTGTGTTTCCTGCCTAGAGAAGTTCCCTTAGCATTTGGGGTAAAGCTGGTTTGGTGGTGCTGAATTCTCTTAGCTTTTGTTTGTCTGTAAAGGTTTTAATTTCTCTGTCAAATCTGAATGAGATTTTTGCTGGGTAGAGTAATCTTGGTTGTTAGTTTTTCTCCTTCATCACTTTGAATAGGTCCTGCCACTCCCTTCTGGCTTGCTGAGTTTCTGCTGAAAGATCAACTGTTAACCTTATGGGGTTTCCGTTATGTTCTTTTTTCCCTTGCTGCTTTTAATATTTGTTCTTTGTATTTAATTTTTGATAGTTTGATTAATATGTGTCTTGGTGTGTTTTTTTGGGATTTATCCTGTATGGGACTCTCTGTGCTTCCTGGACTCGATTAGTTATTTCTTTTCCCATATTAAGGAAGTTTTCAACTATAATCTCTTCAAATATTTTCTCAGTCCCTTTCTTTTTCTCTTCTTCTTCTGGGACCCCTATAATTTGAATGGTGATGTGTTTAATGTTGTCCCAGAGGTCTCTGAGACTGTCCTCAGTTCTTTTCATTCTTTTTTCTTTATTCTGCTCTGCAGTAGTTATTTCCAATATTTTATATTCCAGGTGACTTATCCATTCTTCTGCCTCAGTTATTCTGCTATTGATCCCTTCTAGAGAATTTTTAATTTCATTTATTGTGTTGTTCATCACTGTTTGTTTGCTCTTTAGTTCTTCTAGGTCCTTGTTAAACATCTCCTGTATTTTGTCCATTCTATTTCCAAGATTGTGGATCATCTTTACTCTCATTATTCTGAATTCTTTTTCAGGTAGACTGCCTATTACCTCTTCATTTGTTAGGTCTGGTGGGTTTTTGCCTTGCTGCTTCATCTGCTGTGTGTTTCTCTGTCTTCTCATTTTGCTTATCTTACTGTGTTTGGGGTCTCTTTTTCGCAGGTTGCAGGTTCTTAGTTCCCGTTGTTTTTGGTGTCTGTCCCCAGTGGCTAACGTTGGTCCATGGGTTGTGTAGCCTTCCTGGTGGAGGGGACTAGTGCCTGTGTTCTGGTGGATGAGGCTGGATCTTGTCTTTCTGGTGGGCAGGTCCAAGTCAGGTGGTGTTTTGGGGTGTCTGTGGCCTTACCATGATTTTAGGCAGCCTCTCTGCTAATGGGTGGTGTTGTGTTCCTGTCTTGCTAGTAGTTAGGCATAGGGTGTTCAGCACTGTAGCTTGCTGGTCGTTGAGTGGAGCTGGGTCTTGGCATTGAGATGGAGATCTCTGGGCGATTTTCACTGTTTGATATTACATGGAGCCGGGAGTTCCCTTGTGGACCCGTGTGGTGAACTTCGCTCTCCCACCTCAGTTGCACAGCCCTGATGCCTGGGTGGAGCACCAAGAGCCTGTCCTCCACACGGCTCAGAATAAAAGGGAGGAAAGAAAGAAAGAAAGAAAGAAGAAGATAAAATAAAGAAAAATAAAGTAAAGTTATTAAAATAAAAAATAATTTTTAAGAAAAAAAAATTTAAGTAATTAAAAAAAAACAAGCAAAAAACGGACAGACAGAATGCTAGGAGAAATGGTAAAAGCAAAGCTATACAGATAAAATCACACACAGAAGCATAGACATACACACTCACAAAAAGAGAAAAAGGGAAAAAAAAATATATCGTTGCTCCCAAAGTCCACCGCCTCCATTTGGGATGATTCATGTCTATTCAGGTATTCCACAGATGCAGGTACATGAAGTTGACTGTGGAGATCTAATCCGCTGCTCCTGAGGCTGCTGGGAGAGGTTTCCCTTTCTCTTCTTTGTTCACACAGCAGCTCCCGGGATTCAGCTTTGGATTTGGCCCCGCCTCTGTGTGTAGGTCGCCGGGAGGGCATCTGTTCTTCGCTCAGACAGGATGGGGTTAAAGGAGCCGGTGATTCGGGGGCTCTGGCTCACTCAGGCCGGGGGGAGTGAGGGGCACGGGGTGCGGGGTGAGCCTGCGGCGGCAGAGGCTGGTGTGATGTTGCACCAGCCTGAGGCATGCCGTGCGTTCTTCCAGGGAAGCCGTCCCTGGATCCTGGGACCCCGGCAGTGGCCAGCTGCACAGGCTCCCTGGAAGGAAGGCGTGGACAGTGACCTGCGCTCGCACACAGGCCTCTTGGCGGCGGCAGCAGCAGCCCCAGTGTCCCACCCCCGTCTCTGGGGTCCGCGCTGTTAGCCGTGACTCGCGCCCATCTCTGGAGCTCCTTTAAGCCGTGCTCTGAATCCCCTCTCCTCCAGCACCAGGAAACAAAGAGGGAAGAAAAAGTCTCTTGCCTCTTCAGCAGCTCCAGACTTTTTCCCGGACTCCCTCCCGGCTAGCCGTGGTGCACTAACCCCTTCAGGCTCTCTTCCTGCCGCCAGCCCCAGTCCTCTCCCTGCGCTCCAACTGAAAGCCGATACCCGAGCCTCAGCTCCCAGCCCCGCCCGCCCCGGCGGCCAAGCAGACAAGCCTCTTGGGCTGGTGTGTGCCTGAGGGCACCGGTCCTCTGTGCCAGAATCTCTCCGCTTTGCCCTCTGCACCCCTGTTGCTGTGCTCTCCTCCGCTACTCTGAAGCTTTCCCCCTCCGCCACCTGCAGTCTCCGCCCGCGAAGGGGCTTGTAGTGTGTGGAAACCTTTCCTCCTTCACGGCTCCCTCCCACTGGTGCAGGTCCCATCCCTATCCTATTGTCTCTGTTTATTCTTTTTTTCTTTTGCCCTACCCAGGTATGTGGGGAGTTTCTTGCCTTTTGGGGGGTCTGAGGTCTTCTGTCAGCGTTCAGTAGGTGTTCTGTAGGAGTTGTTCCACGTGTAGATGAATTTCTGATGTATCTGCGGGGAGGAAGGTGATCTCCACGTCTTACTCTTCCGCCATCTTGAAGCTCCTCCACCTCAGAATATTTTGTATAGTAAGGACAAATTGGAGGTTAAGCCTTTTGAGATTAGAAAACGAAGGAGAGCTGGGCCATCTCTTGGCCTCTGAGCAGGGTGGGAGCAAGGACCAGGAGCAGGAAGCAGCACGGTTGTTGGCATAATGGAAGGGGTACGTGGTTCAGTCTGATGGGGGCAGGAGGAAACTGAGTGAAGAAAGATGAGGCTGGAGGTGGTGCAGGGCCAGGTCCCCCAAATTCTTTTTTTATTGAAGTCTAGTTGGTTTACTGTGTTGTGTTAATTTCTGCTGTACAGCACAGTTATTCAGTTGTACATTCTTTTTCATATTCTTTTCCATGATGGTTTATCACAGGAGGTTGGATATAGTTCCCTGTGCTCTATGGTAGGACCTTGTTGTTTAGCCATTCTCTATATACTAGTTTGCAGCTACCAATTTTTTTTTTTTTTTTTTTTTTTTTTGTGGTACACGGGCCTCTTGCTCTTGTGGCCTCTCCTGTTGTGGAGCACAGGCTCCGGACATGCAGGCTTAGCGGCCATGGCTCACGGGCCCAGCCACTCCGCGGCATGTGGGATCTTCCCGGACCGGGGCATGAACCCGTGTCCCCTGCATTGGCAGGTGGACTCTCAACCACTGCGCCACCAGGGAAGCCCGCAGCTGCCAATTTTTATAAACCCAGTTAAAGGGTTTGGATTTTATTCTGAAGACGCTAGGGGTCCACAGAAGGGTTTTCAACATGATATAGCTTGGCTTTACATTTTAGAAACGTTACTTTGGCTGCTGTAAGGAGAGTGGATTGCTTAGGGAAAGCTGAGGGTCAGAGAGACCAAACTGGGAGGTGGTTCAGTGACAGATGGAAGGGCAGATGGAAGGTGAGGTAGGTCTGTACTATAGAAGGCATTGAGAAGATGTGGAGTATGGGGTCTGGTGATGGATGGAGTGTGGAGGGGTATGAGGACAGGGTTCTGGCTTGGGTTACATGGTAGATGGTAGTGGCATCTACTGAGGTAAGAAAGAACACTTTGTAACTGGCATTTTAAGTAAGCAGAGATAATGAGACACAATCACAAAAGCAACTTTGATTTTCTACCTCTAACTATATACCTTTAAATCTGCTGAGGGGGTGAAAACTTCTGCAGGTCTCATGGCTTTTGTGGTCTCTTCATTGATACGAGGTCCTACTCACTTTCAGTCCCAAACACAGCCTCAATGAACAAGGAGAGTGTCCTGTCTGATATATTAACAAGCACCTTGATCCTCATTTTTCGTTTTTTAAATTTTTAATTTTTTAAATTGAAGTATAGTTGATTTACAATGTTGTGGTAATTTCTGCTGTACAGCAAAGTGATTCAGTTATTCACATATATATATATATATATACATACATTCTTTTTCATATTCTTTTCTTTTGTGGTTTATCACAGGATATCAAATATAGTTCCTTGTGCTCTACAGTAGAAACTTGTTGTTTATCCATTCTCTATAAAAGAGTGTGCATCTGCTAACCCCAAACTCCCAATCCTTCCCTCCCCCATACGCCCTCCCACTTGGAAACCACAAGTCTGTTCTCTATGTGTGTGAGTCTGTTTCTGTTTCATAAATAAGTTCATTTGTGTCATATTTTAGATTCCACATATAAGTGGTATCCTATGGTATTTGTCTTTCTCTGACTCACTTCACTTAGTATGATAATCTCTAGGTCCATCCATGTTGCTGCAAATGGCATTATTTCATTCTTTTTTATGGCGGAGTAATATTCCATTGTATATATATACCACATCTTCTTAATCCATTCCTCTGTCATTGGGCATTTAGATTGTTCCCACATCTTGGCTGTTGTAAACAGTGCTTCTGTGAACATGTATCTTTTCCAATTACAGTTTTGCTTGATCTTCATTTAATGTAGGGTCCCCACCTCTGCCCAGGGAGGGGCCCTACGGGTGGACGCTGGCCCCCAGGGAAGAGCTGTGTTCGGCCTCACAGTTGCCAGTTCCTGTCCTCACTAACTTCCCAGCTGCTGTGTCTGCTCCCACCAGTGACGATGTACGGGTAGAGGCAAGTCAGGAATGGGGACATCCTTACTGGACTTATGCTGTGTGGAGCTGGCTCTGCTCCCTGGCCCAGCAGGTGTTCTCATGGGCATGTCTGTGGATTCTTTGGGGGCTCCTTGTTGGGCTCGTCTTTCCTGGAAGATGCTTATCTATCAAGAGGATGCCCTGGGAATTCCCTGGCAGCCCAATGGTTAGGACTCAGCTCTTTCACTTTCAAGGCCTGAGTTTGGCCTCTGGTTGGGAAACTAAGATCCCACAAGCCTCATGGTACCTCCAAAAAAAAAAAATAAAAGAGGATGCACTACTCATTCCTTAGCTTCTTCCTGTGCATGCTTCTGTGTCTCCATGCTGAGCCCCCAACCCAGGCCTCCATTTAGGATCAATTTTAGGACAAGCCAGGGTCAACATTTCTATCACGAGTTCATCTCAGCCCGCAGGCTTCCCTTGCTTTGATCTGCTCTGTGATTTGCACTTACTTCCCAGACTCAGGACTGGATTCTGCCACCACAGTCAGCCTCAGGTTTCCCAGGCACGAGTCCGGCCAGGTTTCCTCTGTTCCCATCGGCAGGAAGCATGTGGCAAAACCTGTTGGCTGTTGGGGCGAGTGGGAGACCCCCCTCTATCCTCCCCTGTGCAGGTGGATGATACTGCTAGTTCCCAGTGACTGCCTCTAAAGGAATCTTTTTCAATAAATAAACTTTAAAAAAATGGAGTATATTTGACTTCCCGTGTTGACTTAGTTTCAGGTGTACAGCAAAGTGACTCAGTTATGCATATACATATACCCACTCTTTTTTAGATTCTTTTCCCATATAGTTCATTACAGAGTATTGAGTAGAGTTCCCCGTGCTGCACAGTAGGTCCTTGTTGGTTATCTATTTTATATACAATCGTGTGTATATGTTAATCCCAAACTCTTGATTTATCCCTCCCTCCTTTCCCCTTTGGTAACCATAAGTTTGAAAAAATAAATTTCTTAATATTTATTCTTGGTTCTTTTCTATTTTCATTGACAACGAATTATGTAGCTTGGTCTCATCACCAAGTTTGAAATGTCACATTAAGGTCTGTATTACACCCTGACTTTGGAAGCTGATGTTTATTACATGTCAATATCACCTTTGAAAGCTCCACTTGAATATCCTGTGGCAGGATGCTTTCAGTCTTTCCCACACACCTTCTGTGTTTGAGCCTTAGAGCTGTACCGTGAAGTGGATAGGGAAGGCATTTTTTTTATTTTTATTTTTATTTTTTTTGCGGTATGCAGGCCTCTCACTGTTGTGGCCTCCCCCGTTGCGGAGCACAGGCTCCGGACGCGCAGGCTCCGGACGCGCAGGCTCAGCGGCCATGGCTCACGGGCCCAGCCGCTCCGCGGCATATGGGATCCTCCCAGACCGGGGCACGAACCCGTATCCCCTGCATCAGCAGGCGGACTCTCAACCACTTGCGCCACCAGGGAGGCCCGGGAAGGCATTTTTGTCTCTATATTTCATATGAGGAGATTGACTGGACATGGTGCGTAAGAAGAAATCAACTAAGGATCTGTGGACCAGACTGAGTCAGGAGAGCCAGGCTCAGCATCTACCTCTGGACAAGGCCATAGCAATGACCCAGACAGCATTGCCTAAGGGGAGCCTTTCTGGATGGAACAGAGTCCCAGTGGCATGGATGTCACCAAGGCTGGAGCTGAATGAGAAATAAACTTGAGACAAGAGCTCACCCAGCCTGGGCCTTCAAATAGCAAGAGTTGAAATGAACTGCCTTAGGCTCCTGTGCTCTGGGGGCAAGTCCCTCCATGTCTCTGGGCCTCAGTCTCCTTATCTGTTAAATGGAAGCACAAATATCTTCCTCACAAGGTTGTCACAGGACTGGATGAGATAGTGTTTTTTAAATTCCCGAACACTCTTTGCCAGAGGAGAGGTGGTAAACAGTAGACACAGTCCTTAAGCTAAGGCTACGGTTGTCAAGTAGAGGGGTGCATGGTCCTCCACGCAGGTGGGGTCAGAAGAAGGAGAGGATTAGTAAGACCTTCCTCTAGAACTGGAAGCAGAAAGCAAAAGTCCTTGGTGTTTTTCTTCTTTCTGTCTCCATTCCTTCCTTCCTTCCTTTCCTTTCTTTTTTTTCTTTCTTTTTCTTTCTTTCTTTCTTTCTTGCTTGCTTGCTTTTCTTTCTTTTCCTCTTCCCTCCCCCTTCTCCCTTTTCCTTCTTTTCTTTTTTTAAAATCGAAGTAGAGTTGATTTACAATGTTGTGTTTGTTTCAAGCATACAACAAAGTGATTCAGTTATATATATGTACATATTCTTTTTCAGGTTATTTTCATTATAGGTTATTACAAGATACTGAATATAGTTTCCTGTGCTATAAGGTAGGTCCTTGTTGTTTATCTATTTTATAGATAGTGGTGTGTATCTGTTAATCCCATACTCTTAATTTATTTGGTGATTTTTCTAATTTCCTTACTCCTAGTACTTAGGATCCTGGTTTGTTTTTGGAAACAAGAGAACCAGGATCTGGAGAGAGACTTCCAGGCCAGTCCCAGTGGCTGGAGGATGATAACCATGGTGGACAGAGAGTAGAACAATGTCAGTGACCAAGGGAGGAAGCAGGCCGCATTTCCAGGTCCAATGAAGAGAAGACAGGGGTGCTCAGGGTGCAGTCTTGGGAAGAGGGAACCCCTGGAGTCCGAGGACTCAGAAGGCCTGTGTGCAAGGCGACACCACCCAAAGTCCTCTACAAAGCTGCGGGGCACAGAAGGTGAGCTCCTGGCCTAAGCAGCACACAGCGAAGACATCAGGGCCAATCTAAACGCTAGGGCACCCATTTTCTTTGCTTGAGTTGAATCTCAATTTAGTGAGATTGTAGGGCCGAGGGAGAGGACCAGGTGGAAACACAGAAAATCCTTCTGTAGGTGTTGACTTGTTTTGTCCTCAGTCTGTGCTTTAAAATAGAATACAGCAGGGACTTCCCTGGTGGTGCAGTGGTTAAGAATCCACCTGCCAATGCAAGGGACATGGGTTCAAGCCCTGGTCCGGGGAGATCCCACATGTCGTGGAGCAAAGAAGCCCATGTTCCGCAACTACTGAGCCTGCGTGCTGAAACTACTGAAGTCCGTGTACCTAGAGTCCACTCTCCGCAGCAAGAAAAGCCACTGCAATGAGAAGCCTGTGCACTGCAACAAAGAGTAGCCCCTGCTCGCCGCAACTAGAGAAAGCCTGTGTGCAGCAAAGAAAACCCAACACAGCCAAAAAAAAAAAAAAAAAAAAGATAGAATACAGCAAAACCATGGAGACAATACAAAGGTCAGTGGTTGCCAGGGTTTTTCTGGGGGGAGGGGTACGTTCGGGGGATGGCTAGGCGCAGAAGATTTTTAGGGCAGTGAAAATACTCTGTGTGGTAATGTAATGATGGATACATATCACTATGTATTTGTCCAAACCCATAGAGTGTACAACACCAAGAGTGAACGCTAATTCAACTATGGACTTTAGGTGATGCTGTATCAGTGTAGGTTCATCCATTGTCACAAACGTACCTCTCCGGTGGGGGATGTTTGTCATGGGGAAGGCTGTGCGTGTGTGTGGGGAGGGGCAATATAGGAAATATCTGTGCCTGCAGCTCAATACTGCTCTGAAATGAAAACTGCTCGAGAAAATAAAGTCTTTATAAAAAATAGAATATACTGTGTATTTAATCACATTATCATTCCTGTTCATCCCGGTTTGAGTAATGATTCTGCAGAGTACGAAGTGTCTTTTTCACTCCAGCTGTGGAGTTTCACTGCTGTTGGGTTTACCGTAACAGACAGGGTTGGGGTCTTTTCCGGCAGAGTGTTTGCTGGTGTGCATGTGTGTGTACACGTGTGTGCACTTAGGATGAGACATCAGGCAGATGGGTGGATGGGAAGAAGTATAAAATGTGACAATCCCATATTTCAGCTTGTCTTTCTCTTCTAAAATGTATTTTTGTTAGAAATAAGTGATAGAAGAATTCTAAGCAATAGGAAAACACCGTCAGGGCATTTCCCCCATGGAAACTTGCTGAGATGGGTACCATGTTTGTATGAGTGGAGCCCATTCTGCTTCCTGTAGAATGAAATTTATTTCTTTATGTGCTGGGATGTGGATGGAGCTCCTCTCATGGCAGCCTTTACCCTGAATATTGTGTCAAGCCTTTGTTTTTAGTACCTAGTAGGCATGGTCAAATGGACTGACTGATGGATGGTCTCTGTAATTGGGGTCTCAAACTTGATCATATTTCAGAATCACCTGGAGGGCTTGTTCAAACACAGATTGTTGAGCCCCAGGCCTAGAGGGTCTGATTCGGCATGCCCGGGAGGGGCCCAATTAATTTCCCAGGGCGATGTTGATGCTTCTGGTTCGAGGACCACAGTTTGAGAACCACTGGGCCTGTGAACAATTCTAATAACATTTGATGTCATGTCTTTGAGGCACCAAAGCTGTAAACTAACTGTTTACTCTTAGGGCTTTAGAATGTTGCATAGTCAAAAGGAAAGTGATGTGCAGCTTTATCAACAAGAGCAAGTTCCAGGAACCCCAAAGCAAAGCTCAGGGCAACCCTAGATTGGAGAAGAGAGTTAGGCTTGAGGCGAAAGCATGGTTTCCAAACCCGGACCCAAATGCAGGCCTTCAGTAATTACTCAGGGTCAGAGCTGGGATGTGAATGCAGGCAGAGTCTGCATCATTAGATGGAGATTGCTGTTCTCATTGAATAGATGAGGAAATGGAGTTTCGGAGAGGTTAAGTGACTTGGTTACCGTCACTCAGCTGGTAAGTGATGGGGTCAGAATTTAAACCCAGCCCCATGGGCCACAGAGCTGGGGCTTTTACCCCTCCAGGATGCTGCCGTTTAGGACAGCTGCAACTGGTGAGGTCTACACATGAATGCTTGTGACAATTTCATCCTTGGAATAAGTGTAGCGCTTTCTCCGGTTGCCTCCTTGAGTGGCGTGGCTGTTGCTTGGATGCATAATTTCCACTTGAGTGTCAAAAAACCTTTCATATGATTTTTGATTTCATCTTACACATGCAATCAAATCTCCATTATGGATGAAGACAAAAAGCGAATGTTTGATTTGCTTAAAAATCGCCGAGACAGCTAGTGGTGGGTCTGGACTTAAACTCAGCCTCCTCAACCCAGGGCTGGGCACTCTTCGTGCTTGACCATCTACAGGAAGCGGTCAGGGCATCTACCTCTCCCTTCCACATTCCCAAATGGGGGTGGGGGAGGGGAAAGCATACGGATGCACCGGTAATATTTTCACACTGTTTCTGCTGAAGGTCAAGCCGGCACTGCTGCCCGGCCAGTTCTGGCATCTCCAGTGAGTTATTTATCCTGTGTCTGTAGCACGCACACCATTTACACATGTGGAGATGCAATCTATGCATTTGAAGGATGGTTATGACCATGGCCGGTTTATTACTGTATAAAGAGCTCCAGGAAATACGGTGTTTTTCTCAAAATGCCAATATGAAAGTTGATATAAAGATTGGTGATGTGTCAGCTTTAACATTACATAAAAATAGGCATTGTAAAAGTTAACAATCATGTTATTTATAATTATATTGCAGATCGGGATTTTTAGGTTCGTATTGTCAGTGGTAACCTTTCCACCTTCCCTTCAGTCTTGTCTCCAAATGTTTATACTAGGTTTTCACGTTTGTGTTTCCTTCTGTAACAACAGGGCTCACAGTGTCTTCCCTGAGTCCCAGTCAAATGCGTGTCACTCATCCATCTCTCTTGGAAAAAGAATTCTTGTCCCACTGGATTCATAATTCATGGGATTCTGCTGCATACTTTGCTATCTCTTCACTGCCATGTAAGTACAAACTGTATTTTTCTCGTTTTCGACATCTTCAAAATAACGTTTCAGGATTGCCACATCTGTCTTGCAAGAGAGAAAAAGTTACATTCGGTTGAAATTTGAGCCCCTGGATTAAGAAATGTCCATTACCTAACTCTACCAGGTTTACAAGGATGGAGATTCAAACACCCCTCCCCGCATACGTATGAGGAAGATAATAGCACGTCTTTATCCTTTGCTTAGCACTGCTTTAAGGGAAAAAAATACCTCATCTTAATTGTTTGCTCTTCTCTACAAAAGATTCCTTATTGAATAGGGAACTAGTATCTTTAGCTGGCAGAAAACCACCTTGACGGTGCTTTTAAAGTGGGAAGAGAAAAGTGACATCCACATAATATGTGGAACTATTGACCGTGGAATAATGCTATTTTCTTTCTTTAAAAAAATTTTTTTTCCTTTTGAAGACCTAAGAATTTCTTTTTTTAATTAACAAAAATTTTAATTTTATATTAGAGTATAGTTGATGAACCATGTTGTGTTAGTTTCAAGTGTACAGCAAAGCGATACAGTTATACACACATGCACACATCTATTCTTTTTCAGAACATTTTCCACTATAGGTTATTACAAAATATTGAGTATAGTCCCCTGTGCTATACAGTAGGTCCTTGTTGGCTATCTATTTTATACATAGTATATATGTATATGTTAATCTCCAAGTCCAAATTTATCTCTTTCCCCCACCCCCCCCACTATCCCCTTTGGTAACTACAAGTTTGTTTTCTACATCTGTGAGTCTATTTCTCTTTTGTAAATAAGTTCATTTGTATCATTTTATTTTAGATTCCACATATACATGATATATCGTATGGTATTTGTCTTTCTCTGTCTGACTTACTTCTCTGAATATGATCATCTCTAGGTCCATGCATGTTGCTGCAAGTGGCAGGATTTCATTCCTTTTTATGGCTGAGTAGTATTCCATTGTGTATATGGACCACATCTGCTTTATCCATCATCTGTTGATGGACACTTAGGTTGCTTCCGTCTTGACTATTGTAAACAAGGCAATGCTACTGTCTTTCTTGATGGGCTCAGATTAAACAGTACTCTATGTAGGTGACCCCAGTGTCAGTTGGGTAGGCAGCTCTGGGCTCACAGAGGAAAGAGCAACCTTGGGAGTCAGGAGCTGTGGGTTCTGCTCTGCTGTTTACTACCTAGGCAACCTCTCTGAACCTGTTTCCCCACCTGTGAAAGATGGCATGGAAGGGTACCCCTCAGCCCACCTCACAAGATAGGCGAAGATTTAGTACAAGAACAATGTGTGATATTTTCTTCTTGGAAGTGAAATCAGCCAACTCATGTTTCCTTGACTAAGCAGAACCACTTGTTCACTCATTTTAATCTCCTTGCTGAACTAAGACTTAAAGCTATGTCTAAAGGGTGCAGCCAGATGTGAGCACAGGGTAAACGCCATGCTGTGGGTACTCTATCCCTCGTCACAGCACCAAGGGCCCTGCACCATCCATTTCTGCATCCTGCCTGTCTGTCTGCTCCATTGGACTGTGGGCACCTCATGCACAAGGACCATCGATTTATCCTCTGTCTTCATAGAACCTGTTATAGTGTTGGGCACATAGTAGGTTCTCAAGAACTTGGGGAAGGGGGAATAAAGGAATGAGTCACTCAGCAGTAGATTAAAAGGAAGTACTTTTAGGTCTCTACCGACATGCCACAGTGACACCACTCAAGACAGTTGAAAACCTGTGTAATACGTGTGTTCCAGAAACCCCTTCTATTTAGTTGTCAGCTTGGTTAAAAGGCATTTGCCAGGCTTCAAGCCTATGTTCAATGACTGCATTTGAAACCTTGAACTTGGTCCTGTCTCAGGGGCCAGACAGCCACCCCCTAATACCACCAATAGTCTCAGGTCTGGAGATGGAAGGGCTCCAAGGTGGTCTTATGACAATAACAAAGGGATTTAACTTCTCTTGGCTTGAAAAAGTGACATGGACTCCTGGAGGGCAGGACGTATGTTTTATTTATCTCTATAGTCAAAACGCGAGTCATATGACTTGGCACATTTTTGATGTGTTTGTTGAATGAATAAATGAGCCTGTTGTTATTAAACATAACACTTTTTGGATGCGAAATGCCACTTAATGAAGAAATGCTAGCACTTGGGAAAAAATAGGAGACCCCTGGCTTTTCAAATTATCAAGGACTTTAAGATTAGTGGGTGGGAAAAGTAATATTTTTGTGAGAATCTGCCATGTGACAGACTCCTTATCTAGGGCATCAGATGTATTATCTCATCTCATCTTTGCTTAAACTCTGCAGAAACATTGTCCCCACTTTATGGATGAATAATTAAAGCTCGGAGAAGTTGAACATGCCTAAGCCTATGCAGCTGGAGAGCAGTACAACTGGGATTGAAACCCTGAGCTGGTCTGAAACAAGAACCTGTGCCAGGATCACCTTTCCCATCTTTTGGGTCTTAGAATCAGTGGCTGGAAATCCAGAGACCTGGTTAGCTCGAAGAAAGAATGCTGTTTGGCATTTAAACTCTGGCTCTGTTGGAGAGCTCGTTCAGCAGGACACCTTTGAATTCAAATCCAAATGCAATTTGTAGAAGGGTTTCCAGCATGGGGCAGGGAGTTGTCACTTTCACTGCTGTTCTCCAGCTTCAGGGGTTGTTGCCTGACTGAGATGATCTTTGAAAAAGAAAGATCAGAGGCACAGACTCTGAATTTCAGATATTGTTTCAGCCACCAGCATTCCCCGCATTTCACTACTGTATGCGCACTTGTCTTCCTCTGAAGACAGAATTCAGAAACTACTTGACGTTGGCGAGCTGGTTGCCTATTTGGGTCGTGGGTGAGAACGCAACTAGATGAAATTAGCATTGCAGGCACTTGACGGTTGCTTTATTAATTAGACTGCTTTATTTAGCAGTCACTCTTCACATCATCCTCCCTCCTGCATGTGTGGAAGAGGTAACTACTTGTGTGTTGTGAACTGTGGAGTGTTGGGGTAGGCCCCACATCCCAGAATAGTTGTGGCTCATGGCCCAGCATCACAAGAGGGTATTGTCTCACATGTCACTCATCCAGGAAAAGATCAAAGTACAGTTTCGACCAAGTGCATAGTGCTCTTGCCCCATTGTAAAGTCAAAAAAGTCCATCCGTCTTAAGTCAAAAGAGTCCATCTGTCTTAAGTTGGGGATCATCTGTATTGTTCTCCGTTCTCATTGTTTAACAGCTGCTCTATTTCTCCTTGTCTCGATAAAGTTGGTACAGTAACCCTGGTCTTTGCCCATTGGTTTACTAGAAGGAGGAGCTCAGAGTAGTCAAACAGCCACCTCAAGTAAGTTCAGAGGAACAGTTGTTTAGCCCCTCCAGTAAAAACATTACTGCCTTAGGCACAAAGAACTCCAAACCAGCAGACTCCAAAGTGATGGAGGTGTGAAGAAAAATTCTGCAAGTTAGTTATAGAAGTAGCAGTGGGGATGGCCACTCCTGCCTCCCACCTTTGCACTTTAGCTATCAGAGACAGAGTCCTTTAATGGCTGCTGTATTTTATAGGAATTGCTTCCCAAATGTGCACAGTGGTGTGTCTGATCTAGTGCCACAACTGAGTTTTTAACAGGCCATTACAATTTTCTAGAAGGTCCTCTGTTTCTACATAATAGTGAAAATGGAAGAACGGTGAATGCCAAGGGAACAAGTCTATTGCCTTACTCATGCTTCTGAAATAAATTTCTTTGTGAGAAGCAATGTTATATAGAAGTGATAACATAGTGATAACAAAGGCATTCAGTTTATTCACAGATGATAGTTCAGCAGAAGCATCAGGGCCAGAGAAGGCAAATCCAAATCCAAAGTAGGTCTATTCTAGTGAGGACAAATTGCTGACCGTTCATGAGAAGGGACCCAGTATAACCTGACGGCTGCCAGGTGTCTGGTCATAATGTGAACATGGTTTCCATCTCCGATCTGGGCAGGTGGGGCATTTGGCAATTGTAGCAGCCAGCAGTGATCAATATTGTTGAATTGATGCATAACTTCAATCTATGTCCTGGCTGCATGACTCAGGAATCCATTGAGCAAGCCCTGGGGTAGCTGGGGAAATAGGCTGCCTTGTCTAGAATGGATCAACTTCTTTACTACAAATAATAAATGCTGGAGAGGGTGTGGAGAAAAGGGAACCCTCCTACACTGTTGGTGGGAATGTAAATTGGTGCAGCCACTATGGAGAACAGTATGGAGATTCCTTAAAAAACTAAAAATAGAGTTGCCATATGATCCAGCAATCCCACTCCTGGGCATATATCTGGAGCAAAACATGGTTCAAAAGGATACATGTACCCCAAGGTTCATTGCAGTGCTGTTTACAATAGCCAAGACATGGAAGCAACCTAAATGTCCATTGACAGATGAATGGATAAAGAAGATGTGGTACATATATACAATGGAATATTACTCAGCCATAAAAAAGAATGAAATAATGCTATTTGCAGTAACATGGGTGGACCTAGAGATTATCATACTAAGTGAAGTAAGTCAGACAGAGAAAGACAAATATCATATAATATCATTTATATGTGGAATCTCAAATATGATACAAAAGAACTCATTTACAAAACAGAAGCAGACTCACAGACTTAGAGAATCAATTTATGGTTAACAAAGGGGAAGGGTAGCTGGGAGGGATAGATTGGGAGTTTGGGATTGACATGTACACTCTGCTATATTTAAAATAGATAACCAACAAGGACCTACTGTATAGCACAGGGAACTCTGCTCAATATTCTGTAATAACCTAAATGGGAAAAGAATTTGAAAAAGAAATGTGTATGTATAATTGAAGTACTTTGCTATACACCTGAAACTAACACAAGATTGTTAATCAGTTGTACTCCAACGTAAAATAAAAATTAAAAACAAAAGAAAGCAGAAACAGAATGGAAATGGGGACAGTGCATGAATTCTGCTGAAGCTTGTATTTCAAGCCTGCATTCTGCACTGAGCCTTTCTTCTCTGGGGATGTCAGTCTTCCCCTGTATAGGCACCCTGCAATGTCCCCACCTTGGCCTTTCACTCATGAGGGAATGCGGATGTTCTCAAGTTCCATTCCCACAGCCTTGCATTGCCTCCAGACTCACGACCATAGGCAGAACTCTGCAGATTCTGGGGAGATGGGCAAAAGTAATAGCTGTTGATGATCTCAGCTGCCGTCACTAAAGGCATGATTCCTGGGAGAGATTCATGGCTCACTGCAGAGCCTCCTGCTTGCTGCCTGCCCAAGGCCTCATGCCTACCTGCTGCCGTTGCAATGATAGTTTCTGCTTCTTACCACTTTCCAAATCTTTCAGGAGGGCTTCTCACTGGATAATTCAAAAAAGAAACCACCCTAGCAGAAAAAGAGCCTGGGAAATATGGTTTCTGGCCTTCTGCACCTGTGCCACATGAGAGAACTTAGGCTAGTAGAGGTGGTGACAATCTCCCACTCAAAGGACCTGGCAAGGTACACACTTGCTGAGAAAGTGAGGTGGTAACAGAGGAAAGAAGGAACATTCCTGCGAATGGGTTATTTGGAAGGTTAGAAAGGAGATAAAGGAAATACCTAGAATGGAGAAAAATTCTTATCACAGCAAACAGTTTCATCATTGTTCTTGGTTGAAAAGACAGTTTCCAAAGACAGAAAAGTGATATAGTTTGGGTGCCATAGTAGTAGCTTATATCTTGGTGGAGATCAGTTCCTAAAAATTAATAAATTTCCAAAGATTCCTTGAAAGCTGTTAAGGGAAACAATTCTCTATGGGATTTGCTCAAGTTGGTTTTGTTTATAGAAAGGCTGAAGTCTTTCTCTCCCTGATGGGTTCTGTCTTGGGCATGAAATGTATTCCAGGGAAAGCCAGGAAAGCAAGAGAGCCAAGCAGTGCATGGGACACACGTGTTTGTTAAGAGGTTTTGACAAAGCATCTGGAAGGGGCATCTGTTATTAACAGTGGGAGCTAAATTTCACTCTTTTGTTTCTCTTCGTGCATGCAGAGAAATGTGCCCACACGTCCCCTTTGGTATGATCGCAGAGGTATGAGCTCTCTGGGAAAGAAGAAGGATTTCACATTTGAAATATGTGTACTTTCTTGGCATCTGTACCCAGGACGTCAGAAGAATGAATAATGCATACATGATTATTCCTGATTATTATTTTAACCCTCAATATTGTAGGAACTGGGAGAGTGTTGGCATGTTAACAGCTTCTAGAGTAACAGGGAACAAAGATTCTGCTTCAGCCATCAGAAGCAAACTCAACTCTACCGGCAAGGAGCACTGATGCCCAGGGAAACTCCAATCTACCTTCATGTGCAGAAATCAAAGACCCCAAGATGACGTAGAAAAAAAATCTTGCACTCGTGTCAAGACTTTTTTTTAAGGAACTAAGATAAGTTCAGTGGGAGCTTTTCACCAAAGAAGGTGACCCTAGAGTGGCAGAGTTGGAGGGAGAGCCTGAATTATAGGGGGGTGGTATCAGGTAGCCACAATGGGGAGCAGGAAGATGGCACTGGGGGTTGAAGAGGGTGGAAAGTGAAAGCTGCAAGGCAAGGTCCAAGCAGTGGGCTGGGGCACGCGGTTCAGGTCTACGCTGTGGACAGCCGTAGGGTGCTGGTCTGGCTTTTCCAGCTTGTGTGGCTGGAGGCTGAGTTGGCACATCAAAGCCACAGTCCCAGGCTTGGGAGTCCCCGGAGAGCAGGTTATTCCCAGGAACTGACCCACTGGGGGTGGCGGCACCAGCAACAGGCCCCCTCTGTAGCATCTCTTCTTTGTAACTGCCATTCTAGGACCACCTCCTCTGAAGGTGACTTGTGTGAGCTGGGCTTCAGCTTTGTGGATGTGGGGACTTCGTGGTCTTGGCCTCCCACACACCTGCCTTTGCTCACCTCACCTGGGGCAGTCCTGCCGTTTTATACGATGTTACTCCAGCTGGAGTCCATCACCCAAGAAGAGCATCCTGTTGAAGTGTGTGACAGTGTAAATGGGGGTGGCTTCAGTTACAAGTGACAGAAACTCAACTCAAGCTGGCTTGAGTTGCTTTTTAAAAATGAATTTTATTGCCTTGTAGAACTAAAAAGTACAGAGGTAAATCCAGGTTCAATAACATCAGAAGATGCTTTCTGAACGTGGAATTGGGGGTAGGTGGGTGAAACAGGTTGGGGGTGGTCAAAAGGTACAAACTTCCACTTATAAATAAGTCATGAGGATGTCATGCACAGCATGGTAACTATAGTTAATAATATCATATGGTACATTCGACAGTTGCAAAGAAAATGCAAGAAACAAAAAATCACACATCAGAGGACAGAGAATCAAATGATGTCATGACCCACGGGGACGCCAATGCCCTCTTTCATTCATCTCTGATCATCTTTGACTTGGTATCATACTCAGGCAGATTTTCTCTCTGTGTTTGTGGGCTTACAGTTTCATGAACTCAGGTCCAGAAGTAAAATAAGTTCCCTGTTTCTAAGTCCCGAGAGTGAGCCTTTTGGACCAGGATGGAACCCGTAAGCATCCCTGGTCTAATCTCTGTGGCTGGGGTTGAGGAGGTGGGGTTGTGTTCAGTGTTCTGATTGGCCAGACCTAGCTCATGTGTCCACCTCCAGAGACAAGGGGGTAATTATCGCACTTGAGCCACTTAAACCGGGAAGTTTAGAGCTTGGAGGATTTCTTGAAGTAAATTAGGGTTCTGTTACTAGGAGAAGGGGAAGGAAAAGAATATCTAACGCATATGGGGAGCAACAGGAGATTAGACCAGCAAAGCTAGCTCATGAAGCATCTAGAATGACAGGGGCAAGTCTCAATTACTAATATCATTTGATTGGAATGACTGCCTGAAACATGATGTTGAGAAGGATTCTGAGGCTGCCTCGGTGTGCAGTAACTGGTAAGCAATGTCTATCACGGATGAAGAAGGGAGAGCTGAGGTAAGTGCCATGGATTAGCCAACCCTGATGAGAAGGTGACTTTATTTGGCCGTGCGGATCATTAATGCCTTTTAAAAGAAAAAGATTTTCTCCTTTAAGAAAGAACATGAGGGGCTTCCCTGGTGGCACAGTGGTTGAGAGTCCACCTGCCGATGCAGGGAACACAGGTTCGTGCCCCGGTCCGGGAAGATCCCACATGCCGTGGAGCGGCTGGGCCCATGAGACATGGCCGCTGAGCCTGCACGTCTGGAGCCTGTGCTCCGCAACAGGAGAGACCACAACAGTGAGAGGCCCGCGTACCGCAAAAAAAAAAAAAGAAAGAAAGAAAGAAAGAAAGAAAGAAAGAACATGAGAAGGGGTATAATTTTTCCTGCAGAAGATGAGCAATCTATTCAAGCATCTCTTGTTCTAATGAAGGTCCCAGGGTATCCTGCTCCCATCTTTTTGTGTGTGTGTGAAAATCAAGATAAAGCAGAGAGCTTGGCAAGTATTATTGAGATCTGGTTACCGGCTGCGGCCGCAATGCCTGGGGAGTGTTTGCATTCTTCTGCTTCAGGCACAATTACATTGTGAATGAGCCAGTTGTGTGGAAGACGTAAAATGTTTCAGAGTGGATTTCTCATCTTGACAAAATCCTCCACGAGCGGCTGGGGAGCACAGATCTTTTTAGCCGTGGAAGGAAATAGGCATGAACGTAGAGAGGGTGGGATGCTCACAGTCTGAGCCCCTCTGCCCTCTGCCCAGTACCATCAGCTTAATCTTCCGTGGCACCGCGGCTGCCCTCCTGCAACTCTGGCCTTATTACACATGCTCCTGGGGGCCACTGTTCCCTGCTCCACAACTTCTCCTCATGCATCTGACATTCCCTTGTGAAGACATTTAACTTCACTGCTTACGACTGTCACTCAGGTGCAAGTCAGTGTCCTTGGATGCCCAAGTGTCCGAGGGGTCCAGCGGCATGTGGCCACCAGCGTTGGGGCTCAGAGAGATGTTTTCAGGGGTGCATTCTCTCTGGGACCCATTCAGCAACACCTTTGAGTGTATGGACCAGGCACGAGGATACAGAAATAAACATCACCACTCCCTGTCCTCCAAAAGCATCAAGTCTGTGAGCAAAGACAGACCTCTGGATGTGTAAGTCATAATACAGAACACTAAGGAATGGATCTGAAGAGGCTGCCTGAAGATGCAGTAATGAATGTGGCTTATCCTACTTCCTGATGCTCTCACTCAGCCTATTGTAAAGAACAAATCTGACTCCATATTAGAGCTGGTTCTTTCACTTTAACCTTTGTATCAATACCTATTGCTTTTGCTTCAAGAATGTTGCCTCTAGCCTGAAATATACAGGAGAGCCCATTCTCAAGGCTCTGACCTTTAAGAGTATAACACTTTTCCATTCCTAGAGAGACAAAAAGTTACAGAACAGGGAATAACATTTGTCTTGTTGGAAGTTTACAGGAACATTGTGACCTGACCTGCATTCCTACGCCAAGAAGTTTGCCACAAACGGCCACGCCCCTCCCTCACCTGGCCTTTAAAAATGCTTTGCTGAAACATTTTGGGGAGTTTGGGGTTTTTTTGGGGCATGAGCCCCTGGTTTCCTTGCATGGCCCTACAATAAACCTTTCTCTGCTCCAAACTCTGACGTTTTGGTATTGTTTGACCTCACTGTATGCTGGGCACACCAACTTGCACTAGGTAACACTATGAAGTTGGCAGGTCCTGTGTTTATTTCCCCCATTTTATAGATGGGGAAACCAAAGTTTAGGTTGCAGAGCCTTTCACTCATTCATTTACCTTTTTCTAGTACCTACTATGTGTCATCACCTATGCTGGAGATACAGAGATGAGTTGTCCCTCCCAGTCCTGATTGAGATGCTCACATCTACCCCTCAAGAGACACCGCTCAGTGAGTGGATCTGGGAGGCCGAGCAGGTACATGTCATGCAGTGTAATCTCAGATATGGCATTCCTACAATGATCCACTCCCCAGAACAACCCCGGATGTTTTGCTGCAGGATGTCTCTCTCAGTTCTCTGAAGCTTTGTCCTGATGGACGGGGACTCCTGGCTATACAAAGGCAGGTCCATCCTATGGCTGAGACCATCTTTTGTGAACAAAGAAAGTTGACTCCCTAAAGTTTTATCCTTTCAAATGGTTATTGACATATCCTGGAAGAATTTTTCAAGAAAGTTCTCTAAACACCAGACTTCAGAATTATGTTTACAAAGTCATCGATTATGTTCACAAAGAAGCCCTGGAGGGAGAAATCTTTGGGCGGTGCAGGCGCTGCGTGAACCCCGGTGGTACCATCAACACCCTTCTCTCATAAGGGAAGAAGTGGCAGGGTGAAGGGCTCCTCAGGACACCCGGGAACCCGGGAAAGCCCTGGGCCCCTGTCACCTCCCTTTCCCAGGAATGAACACAGCGGAGGTGCCTCTGCGCTGCTTCCAGCTCGTGCAAGGCTATTAGAAATGATATTCAAGTTATTTTTCTGAAATCACCTCCTACAATGGTTACACCAATGATTTGGTTCGGGCACATTTTAACCACCTTCCGAAAAGCTGTATATAAGGATATTGTTAAACTGATGCAGAGAACATTCTTAGTTTGTTCCTTCAACTTTAAGCTGTCCTCGCTAGAGACAGGAGCGAGTGGAGAATCTTGTTAGTACTCTTTTCGGTGAGTTCTGCCAGTTTACACAACAGCACGGAACCCCCATCTCACAGTGCTGAGCAGACCATCAGGCTGGGCCACAGAGAGCACTGTGGGCAGCCTGTGACCTGTGACTGACAAATCACCAGTCTAGGGAGGGTGGGACCGTGCTGTCCTGGACTTGGCTGAAGCAGGAGGACCCACCACATGGCCGGCGCTGTGCTTTTCCATTTTCATGCGCTTCTTCTCCCCCTTGGGGACTTGAGGAAGATTTGGGAAGCAGAAAAGTGAAACATAGGGCTGGATAGAGTTGGAGTGAGGTTACATCTCCTGTGTTATTCTGAGCCTAATAAATCTACCTCAGGACTCAGGGAAAGCAAAGAACCCTTCCCACAAACCGAAGTGACCCTTGCTTTCTCTGAAAGAACACACTGTCTGGGAATATTTAGGGTCAGTTATGCCGAGTCCACTTAGGTTTCTTTAAAAAAATTATTCAGCGGGGCTTCCCTGGTGGCGCAGTGGTTGAGAGTCCACCTGCTGATGCAGGGGACATGGGTTCGTGCCCCAATCTGGGAGGATCCCACATGCCGCGGAGCGGCTAGGCCCGTGAGCCATGGCTGCTGAGCCTGCGCGTTCGGAGCCTTTGCTCCGCAATGGGAGAGGCCACAACAGTGAGAGGCCCGCGTACCACAAAAAAAAAAAAAAAAAAAAACTTTATAGGGCTTCCCTGGTGGCGCAGTGGTTGAGAGTCCGCCTGCCGATGCAGGGGACGCAGGTTCGTGCTCCGGTCAGGGAGGATCCCACATGCCGCAGAGAGGCTGGGCCCGTGAGCCATGGCTACTGAGCCTGCACGTCTGGAGCCTGTGCTCTGCAACGGGAGAGGCCACAACAGTGAGAGGCCCGCGTACCACAAAAAAAAAAAAAAAAAAAAAAAAAAATTATTCAGCCTCTCACATGAGACTGTGACAAAAGATAAGGAGGGGTTGGTTAATTTTATCCTATAGTTTTCAACGAATATAGAGCAAATCCACTTTTAGATATAAAATTGCAATCTTCTAGACTCCAGGCTTGTGGTTGAAGTGTCACTGTGTTGTCACACATGCTTGCCTTAGGAAGGAGCTGTTTACTTCCAGAGTCTCCCACTGTGAAGGGCCACGTGGGAGAGTGAATACATGAGAACCAGACAGTTTGCAGATATTGAAACCCACGCCCCCAGGTGGCAGAAGTTAACTGTTTGCTGCCCACAAGCATGTAGACCCCAGACCTGTTGGAACCAGAAGGCTGATGATGCTGACTCCCAATGACCTCACCACCAACCAATCAGAAGAATGGCCACGAGCTGATCACACTCTCCCCTTTGAGCCATCACTAGCCCCTCCAGGTTGGGACACATGGTTTTGAGAGCATTAGCCTGCAGTGGCTCCCTTTCCCTGGCAAAGCAATAGAGCTATTCTTTTCTACTACACCGAAAACTCTGTCTCTGAGATTTAATTTGGTGTCGCTGTACAGAGGCCGGATTTGGCTTCACTGTTGACTGACCTGCACATCAAGAGCTTCTTTAGAGTTTCAGGGTCTTGGAAACCTAGGAAGACAATGAAAGGGGTTCAGCATAATATACTCTTCTTTGAAAACCAGGAAGTGCTGTGCTTTTAGTCCCTGACATGTCTCTCCTTTCTCCCGCTGGGTCCTGGTTTCTATGATGTGCACGTTGAGTCTCTCACTGTTTTTTCTGGACCTGGACCACCTTGGATGTGGGCACCAGGTCCATAAGAGGTGGCATGAAAGTCATTAAGAATGATGTGGGAATTTCCTCTCTCTTTAAAAGCGACAGGTGGAGTCTGGGCTTTCTCTCTCCTCTGGGTGGGTTCTTTCTCCCCACGCCCTGACCTCGTCCCTGAGGGCCAAAATTTCCTTCTGAGGGTTGTTAGCTATCACCTGGCTGAACATTTTTTCCTCAATCCCTTAGGCAAAGAGGCCACCTCTGCCTGGTGACCTGAACTAAAAACTGAACATTTCTGTGTTCAGATAAACCCTCTTCTGGGGAATGAGCTGGTCTGAACAAATAGAAAAGAGGACAGGAGAGATACTTGGGTTTTTTCCTTCCTACCGAGGGACACTGAGTGAGGCACTTAACTTGCCCAATTCTCCGTGCCCTCCAGCAAAACCCGGGATAACGTGAGGGTGTTAAGGATGCCCTTCTGTCCTGGAAGATGAGCTGCAGGATCTCTTGAGCTGATGGGACCCTCTGGGGCAGACTAAACTGACTGTACTTTTCCCTTTTGTAACCACTTGTTTGATGTCATTTTAACAGAAGCTCTACTTTTTTTTAAAGGATGCTTTTTCATGCTGCAATTTGTCTTGTGATTCTTTCCTTATTATTTCCTCTTCCTGCTATTTAGTGCTGGTTTTCCACAGGTGTCCCTGGACCTCACCATCATCCATCAGAGTGATTTCCTCCAAATCTGTCCCCCACAGGGGATCCCTGGAGGTTCCCCTTTTGTCTTGATACAACGAGACGATTTTAACAGCCACATTCCCACTGCTAAATCACGTGGAGGAGATGGAACCTTCCGACTGATTCTCTTTTCCTTTCTCCGATGCCATTACACGGTGCCTTTGATACGATCTGCTTCAACACATGCCACAAAACATGAAAAGATCACAATGCCTCTTCCTTTGGAAAGTTAAACAAGCGGCTTCCAATTTTTGATGCCACTTTTCTTCCACAAAAACTACCCAGAGAGTGGTTGATTTTTCTTCTCTTGGGGAAGCTCTAAAAAGAGAGAGGAGCTAAAATTGTGATGTTGAGTGCTTCCCTTGTCCTTGTCTTTCTACCAGCTGCAGAAAGAACAGGGAACCTTACCTTGAGAACTCTCAGCATAAAAGAAGACGGATGAAATGTTTCCAGAGGAGGTTGGAGAATTGACTGCCCTGGCTTGCGGTGCTTTCTGCACCTGCACACTTTGTAATTTGCCCCTTTTGAGTCACAGCCTCTGGAAATGTCTTCTCTTTCTTCCCACTCATTTCTTGGGAGCAAAAGTTCATCGCTACTAATCAAATATTAGTTTTGATAACGATGAAATGGATGATAGTAATAGCTACTCTTTGTGGCTATCGAGTATGCATTAGGTGCACTACGTGCACTGTTGTGTTTAGTAATCACCTTGGTCCTGCTAGAGAGAAGTGGTCTCCATTGTATAGACAGGGAAAGCAGAGCTCAGAGCAATTAAACTACCTGTCAGTAGGAATGAGCTAGAAATAAATGCCAGAGTGAGAATTCACACTCAGGGCTTTTCCAACTTCAAACTCTGTGCCCTTTAAATTTCACTTTGATTGTAGGTCTTTTCTCTTTCTTTGGTCTCCCTTGTCAGGGTAGATAGTATTTCTTTGATTTGCATTACAAGCAATGGGTAAGGGGTTTGAGCAGCAAAACTCTTTGAGAGGAACCTGGGAACTTTGCGACCAACCCTCCAACACGCACGCACACAGATGACACTGTTATTTGTTGATTTTATAGAAAAGTCGTTGATTTTATTTTCATTGTGAAAGGTTCAAATAATGGAAAAGTGTAGAGAAAAACAAATCACCCAGAGCCCTGGGGAGATTTTTAAAAAATACAGAGACCTGTGGCCCATGATGGAGACCTTGATTGAGGGCCCTGGGATGAGGTCTTAGGGTCTATATTTTAAATAGTCTGTACAGGAGATTCGAATTCACAGCTTGAGCTAAAAAAACATGGCCTGCTCTAGACTCAGATGAAGGATCGCAGTCATGGTTTGGCTACTGGCCTGCTGCGTGAGTCCAGATGGGTCATGCTCCTCTCTCTGATCCCTTCTAACTGGAGGACTCTCTCTATCTCTCTTTTTTGTTGTTGTTGCAATTTTCAATAAAAATTTATTTTTTAATACAAAACTGTAGTGACAGAAAGCAGACTAGTGGCTGCCTAAGGTTAAGGACAAGAGTTGGTGATTGTCTGCAAAGAGGCTAGAGGGAACTTTGGAAGTTAAGAAAATGTTACATATCTTGATTTTTTTTTTAATTGAAGTGTAGTTGGTTTACAATGTTGTGTTAGTTTCAGGTGTACAGCATGGTGATTCAGTTATATATTTCAGTTATATATATATATATATATATATATATATATATATATATATATATATATTCTTTTTCAGGTTCTTTTCCCTTAGAGGTTATTACAGACCATTGAGTATAGTTCTCTGTGCTATACAGTAGGACTCTCATTTTCTGAGTGGGAAATAGGGCTGCCAGTGGTGTGGGAAGAGAAGTAATAGGAGTGTGTGGAAGGCTCTGGGAGCTTTGCTTGCTCACTCAATCCCTTGAGATCCGGTATCTGGAATTTGCAAAGTTTGATCTATTTCCATTTCCAGGTAATGGCATGATCTTCATTCTGAGATGCAGTGGGATACAGTGAAAAGAATGTGACTGCAGGGTCAGACCTATGTGGCCGGGAACTGAGCTCTTCCCTTAACTATAGTTGTGTGGGGACCCAATAGGAACCTCTGGCTTTATCATTAGATTTTGACATTTGGATCCAGCCCTTCCTGCAAAAGCATGGACCAAATGGGCCTGGTTCTTTGTAGGTATGCAATACTTTCTAGTTCCCTTTTTCTGTTACGGGTAAGATTTTTAGAGCCAGGTTGAAATCTATGCAGAGGGCATCACTTGAGATTTGCAAGCCTTGCACACAGAACTCCTTTCCTTGGTCTCTTCAGAACTCTTTTCCTTGGTCAAGGTGACAAAGTCTCCCTCAAGCAAATGCTCAATTCTGCCTGGACCCAAGGAGGGAAGAAGCCTTCCAAAAAATGTAAACACCAGGAGTAAAGCACCCTTTTGGTCAAGTGGAGATGCCAGCTTTTCTGTCTTAAAGAGAAGGATTTATGCTGTGACCATTCCAAGGAGACTTGCAAATGGTTATAAGTGGTGCAAATTATAGAAGTGGCTCAAGGATACTTAGGTTATTTAATTTGATTGCTGCCCTGGAAAGATACCTCACTGACTGAAATGTAACAGACAGGTAAACAGTGTCTGAGGAAGTTCCTTGACCTTGTCTGCCTGACTACTGATATGCATAAAAAAAAGAGGTATAGAAGAAAGATGGGGGTGGGGTGGTGGGGGAGGACCTCCAGCCACTTGTGGTTATAGAGCAGCTTCCAGCCTCAGAGTCACATTTGAAATGAAGCTTTTCAAACTCCCCTCTCCCAGCTCACCTCTTTCTCATCAATCAGTGGCTGCAGATGATGGGGACATTTACAGGTCAGTCCATTTATCCTTGAGGCTGCCGACAGGACTGTTGCCCTGAAAAAGTCTCAGACAGATGGGTGACTGTCCTCCTTTGCAGAGCTTTCCTGATAAATAAATCATCAACATTCTCAGTAACCCATGCTGGTGTGGAGCGCCAGTAAGAAGGTCTCAAATTCACATAGCCTTCAAATGGAGAAGAGTTAGGAGTTCAGCTCTGTGTTTGGTAACACGGATCATACATCTTAGAATAAAGGAAGAATGGAAATCAAACACGTAAGTGTTAGAAACAACTCACTCAGCACATTACCCTGTGACTGGGGCATTATTCCTGACAATACCAGCTAATGTTCCTGTAGAAAAGCATCTCTACTTTCAGGAGCTGCCTTTCAATTCTATGAAATGCTGCATTATGACACTCAAGGTGGAAGTCAATTATATAATTGGGACCTCAGTCTAAGATATGGAAAAATATTTTTTTCCTTATGCAGAGCTGGCCCTCAGTGTAGATCTATTTGGCACTGATCTCCTTGGGTGTGGTTTGAGGGGCTCCCCATTGGTTAAAATTTTTTACAGCCTGTGAAATGGAGCAGGACCCTATGGTCCTTCCCCCACCCCATGTCCTCTGCCTACCTTTTGTCTGTGGAAAAACTTTAGCCAAAGAATATGTTTAATCAGAGAAGTGAGAAAATACAGAAACAAAGGAAAAGAGTTAAAGGAAACCAAATAATAATAGTTTAGTCATTAAGCAAAGTCAAGGACCTTTAGTTCCTTCTCAAGGGCTATAGATAATATTCTGAGCCATATCCTGTGAGCTGTCTTATAGATACTGGAACTGCCAACAGGTGGAAGAAGTTAACTACTTCTTGGCTAATGACCAGATTGTAACCATGACATAAGCTGCCACAATTCCGAGAACTGGCCTCAAGAAAATGGGAACAAACCGACCCTGGAACTGAAGATTAACTGTACCAAAGACAATCAAGATGACGTCAGTCAGACCACCGATGACCAATTTCAAGATGACGATCAGAGCTGACTCTGCTGTTTCTGCATGTAGTCCCCTCCCTTCCCCTATAAAAGCTCTTTCACACTGTTTGTCAGTGTGTTATTTTTCCAAAATAAAGCAAACTTTCCTTTCCACTCTTTATTGGCTTTTGAGCGGCGAGCAGCCAGATCCCACTTTCGGTAGCACCCGTACATTTTGAATTTCCCTAATGTCCCATATGGATGGCTGTCTCCCCTCTGTCTCTGCCTCCCCACAGGGAGGACTCGGGGCTGACCCTTGGGAACTGTCTATCCCTGGTGCCTGGCTTGATTCCATCTCCCAGACCAGACTGTCCCATGATGATAGACTCACATTACTGACCCCGTATCGTCAGGTACTCCCCCGGGACTTGGGGAAGACTTTATCTCTGCTCCAGCACCTACTGACCCCATGAGTTAAGGAGCCCTTGGCTGTAAGTAAGAGGAGACAGAGACCCAAATTTGTTGTTATGATAAGGGCATCTATTATTACATATAACCAGAAGCTTAGTAGTGGGCAGCTCCAGTATTCCTACAGTTAGAAGCTCAGTGATGACATCAAGGGAAGTCTCCCCATTCTGTCATCCTCTTGTGCCACCTTTGCCCCCAGCATGGCTCTTTCTTGATCATATGGTGGCCACACTGTTTTCCAGGTATTACATTCAGACATAGGGATTCCCAGGGACCGAAGATGCTATATCTTCCAAGATTTCTTTCTTCAAATAGAAAGGACTGTTTTCCTGGGAACCCCTAATGACTGCCCCTCATGTCTCACTAGCCAGCTGACCCACTGCTACCTACCAGCCACCACCAGGAAGGGGGAGGAGACCACCAGGATTGGCATACCGTGGAGCTGACCTGGACCCTGAGGCACCCAACCCAGAGGAATCCTGTTAGAGAGGAGGATGAGACCATCAAGAGTTCCTACAAACTCTAGGTCCACCCATGCAGCTGCAAACAGCATTATTTCATTCTTTTTTTATAGCTGAGTAGTATTCCATTGTACAGTATATATGTACCACATCTTTATCCATTCCCCTCTCGATGATCACCTAGGTTGCTTCCATGTCTTGGCTATTGTAAATAGTGCTGCTATGAACACTGGGGTGCAGGTATCCTTTCAGATTATGGTTTTCTCCAGATATATGCCCAGGAGTGGGATTGCTGCATCATGTGGTAGCTCTATTTTTAGTTTTTAAGGAACCTCCATACTGTACTCCATAGTGGCTGCACCAATTTATGTATTTCAGCATGATGATGGTAACATGATGTGAACAAAATAAATATAACTGTCCTCATCCGTTTCTTTCCTGAAATGTCACATCCACTATGGTTTTCACCTTTTCCCCTCTTTCATTCCCAGTTCCCTGGGAGATAGCCTCTTCCACATTTTTGTACAATTTCTTATTTAAATTTGGTTCCATTACGATCCTTCCTTGAGATACTGAACAATGGGCATTTCATTCAGATCACTGTCAAACTGAAAAACTATTGTTCCCATTTTATAGATGAAGAAATCAAAGTTGACATCAGAAAGCTCAATTAAGACAACGCTCTCATTAGATGTGGTGAAAGGATCCAGATGTCTTCAGCGACAAAGCCCACTGGCAAAGCGATTGGCACCCACCAAGCTGCTAATCCCCTGGGCTCGAGGAGCACATCTGAGCTGAAGAGGGAGCATGGCACTGCTGTGGGATCCTGGCCCCTCTTGGGGTTCCGTTTCTGCTGCTGCTGTGGCTGTGATGGTCGAGCATCTGCCTGTTCTCAAGCCCTGTCACCACCTTGGCCCTGGCAACTGTCAGTGTTTCTCTTTGCCCAGTTTAATCACTGTCCTTTTGCTCCAGAACTTTTAGATTTGACACTGCCTTACTTTTACAGCCCACCTCCTGGAAAGACTCATGCCACTGGAGCTCAATTCATTACTTTTTAACCACTTTTAAAAATTGGAGTATAGTTAATTTACAATGTTGTGTTAGTTTCAGCAAAGCGATTCAGTTTTATATATGTATATGTACGTATATATGTGTGTGTGTGTGTGTGTATTTTTTTTCAGATTCTTTTCCCTTACAGGTTATTACAAGATATTGAATATAGCTTTCTGTGTTATAAGTAGGTCCTTGTTTTTATCTATTTTACATATAGCAGTGTGTACATGTTAATCCCAAACTCCTAATTTATCTCTCCCACTCCCTCTCCATCCTCTTTGGTAACCATAAGTTTGTTTTCTGTGTTTATTCATTTTTTTTTGAATCTGGCAGAAAAGAAAATTGTGGGACAATATTCAATTGGAAGAAAATATATTTAAAAATTTTAAATTTAATTTTTTGCCATTTAAAGAAATTTTAATTTTATACTGGAGTATAGTTGATTAACAATGTTACATTAGTTTCAGGTGTACAGCAAAGTGATTCAGTTATACATACACATGTATGTATTCTTTTTCAGATTCTTTTCCCGTCTAGGTCATTACAGTGTATTGAGCAGAGTTCCCTGTGGTATACAGTAGGTCCTTGTTGGTTATCTATTTTATATGTTGTAGCGTTTATCTCTCTTGCTCCCCCTCCTTTCTCCTTTGGAAACCATGTTTGTTTTCCATGTCTATTCATTTTTAACAGAAAATTTCCCTGATGCTAATTTGCCGACCTTGACTTCCCTTTGGTCACTTCTTTTGGCCTGAGTGCCCCACCACTGGGTACCACTGGACTGGATCCCAGTGAATGAATGAGAGTCAACTTTTCTAGAACCGTGTGGGGCAAAGTGCTGGGGAGGAATAAGAATGGTCCCTGTCCTCAAAGGCTCATGGTCTTAAGGAGTGTGGAAGATGACATTATGGTTTAGCAAGGTTCGTTCCCACCCACCATGGGAGGAGTTCACCTGTCTCCCCATTGCCGTTGGTCTTGGCTCTGTGACCTGTTTCAGCACGTAGAATGTGGGTAGGAGTGTCCAGTGCACCAATTCTGAGCCCAGACCTGGGGGGTCCCTGTGCATTTCTGCCTGTCCCCACACTCTCTGCCATCACGGAGAAAGGGCTGTGTCCCAGGAAGCCTGCTGGTCCCTGGAGGACTAGAGACACGTGAGCAGATCTCAACTGAACCTGTGGCCTGGCCAAATCAGCAGACCTGCACACACGAGTGAGAAATAATGCAGACTGTTACTCCACTGAGATTTTGTGTTGTTTTGCAGCAAAAATTGGTACCTGGAGAGATATGATAATGATGAGTGTAATAATAGCAATAATGGGGGAGGCACGATGGCCGGAGTCTTTACCCAAGCACAGCTGCAGCTGTGTGGATGCCTGCACTGCATGGCCCACCCTGGCGGGGTGTGGGGTTTGCCCTCTTCACTGCCTGCCCCCCCTTGCTGTAGTTGGCTGGGATATTCTCTGAGAGACAGGACCCTCTCCTCCATGTCCATTGTTTAAATCTCCTCACTCATCCTGTGCAGCTAGGGCTTCCCTAGCAACTTCCAGGCAACTCAGAGATCTGCTAGGAACACTGCAGTTATTCAGGAAGGATTACCCAGCGGTGAGCACTTAACCTTCCATGTAATAATTATGTCAAAACTTAAATGGCGACATTTTGTCCTTTAGATAGCATTGTGGGAGATCCGGAGATCTTTTATATTTTCTTTTTAAACACAGTTAAATTGTTAATGACTCCTTTACTGGATCTCAATTCTGAGATACCTGAGTTAGTGAAACCCACTAGTGATTACAGAGAGAGCAAGACATCAACAGGGCAGGGCTGGCCTCCCAGACTGGTGACATCCTGAGGACCCACTGAGATAATGTGGTCCAAACCCAGCATTTGTGCATATTTAAAATTGAGGTAGAGTTGATTTACAGTGTGGTGTTAGTTTCAGGTATACAGCAAAGTGATTCAGTTATATGTGTATATACATATATATATTCTTTCCCAGATTCTTTTCCATTATAGGTTATTACAACATATTGAATATAGTTCCCTGTGCTATACAGTAGGTCTTTGCTGTTTATCTATTTTATATATAGTAATGAGTGTCTTTTAATCCCAAACTTCTAATTTTTCCCTCCCCCCCTTTTCCCCTTTGGTAATCATAAGTTTGTTTTCTTTGTCCATGGATCTATTTCTATTGTGTTTGAAGTCCACAAAAGTGAAGGGACCTGCCCAAGGTCCTATAGCTGTTTGGCTGGTGCTGGGAATTAAGATTGATAGAGTATCTACCACGAGGTTTCTCCTATGCCCCAGTTTTTTGTTATCACATTTTAATCCCTACAACATCCCTGTAAATATTACTGTACTTCCTACTACTGGTCTACGGTTGGAGAAACTGAGGCTCACAGAAAATAACTGCCGACACCCCATCCTCATTACCCCCATCACCCTGCCGAGGAAGGGAGAGTATTCTTCTCTTTCAAGTAGCTGCCGGCATTGAAAACTTCTTAGATAATTTCATTAAGTTGAGGGTTTCAAATATCAAGAAAACTCGATGGCTTTTCTGCTCTGATTCCCATCGTGTGAGTCTGCTTCTTCTTTGTGTTATTCACTAGTTTGTTGTATTTTTTAGATTCCACATACAAGGATAGCGTACAGGATTTGTCTTTATCTGTCTGACTTAGTTCACTTAGCATAATACCCTCCAAGTCCATCCATGTTGCCGCAAATGGCAAAATTTCTTTTTACGGCTGAGTAGTATTCCATTGTATATATGTACCACATCTTCTTTATCCATTCATCTGTTGATGAACATTTAGGTTGTTTCCATGTCTTTGCTATTATAAATAATGCTGCTGTGAATGCTGGGGTGTATTTTTTCAAACTAGTGTTTTTGGCTTTTTTGGGGATATATACCCAGGAGTGAAATTGCTGAATCATACGGTAGCCTTAATTTTAGTTTTCTGAGAAACCCCCATGCTGTTTTCCATAGTGACTGCACCAATTTACATTCCCACCAACAGTGTACAAGGGTTCCCTTTTTTCCTTGCCAACATTTGTTATTAGTGTTCTTTTTGATGATAGCCATTTTGACAGGTGTGAGGAGATATCTCATTGTGCTTTTGATGTGCATTCCCCTGATTATTAGTGATGCTGAGGATCTTTTCATGTGCCTGTTGGCCATCAGTATGTTCTCTTTGGAAAAATGTCTGTTCAGTTCTTCTGCCCATTTTTCAATTAGGCTGTTTGTGTTTTTGATGTTGAGTTGCATGAACTGTTTATATGTATTGGATATTAACCCTTACTGGCCTTATCATTTGCAAATATTTTCTCCCATTCAGTAAGTTGTCTTTTCATTTTGTTTATGGTTTCCTTTGCTGTTCAAAAACTTTTCAGTTTCATTAGGTCTAATTTGTTTATCTTTGCTTTTATTTCCTTTGTTTTAGGATACAGAACCCCCACCCCCACCCCAAATAGTGCTGCTATTTATGTCAAAGAGTGTTCTGCCTGTGCTTTCCTCTAAGAGTTTTATACTGTCTGGTCTTACATGTAGGTCTTTATTTTATTTATTTATTTTTTAAAAATTTATTTATTTTTATTTTTGGCTGCGTTGGGTCTTCATTGCTGTGTGCAGGCTTTCTCTAGTTGTGTTGAGTGGGGGCTACTCTTTGTTGCGGTGCACGGGCTTCTCATTGCGGTGGCATCTCTTGTTGTGGAGTACGGGCTGTAGGCACGTGGGCTTCAGTAGTTGTGGTGCACGGGCTCAGTAGTTGTGGTTCACGGGCTCTAGAGTGCAGGCTCAGTAGTTGTGGTGCACGGGCTTAGTTGCTCTGTGGCATGTGGGATTGTCCCTGACCAGGGCTCAAACCCGTGTCCCCTGCATTGGCAGGCAGATTCTTAACCACTGCACCACAAGAGAAGCCCCACATGTAGGTCTTTAATCCATTTATTCACTCAGAAGTCTGAGGGAACAGATTACTTTCAGAAAGTACTTTACTCACTCTAAGAGCAGGACCACTAATATATAATGAAAATGATAAGGGCAAGAACAATACCAATAATAATATTGTGTGGGGTCATGAGGGGCAGGGTGGTCTCCCAGCCTTTGCCTCTGGAGTGGAAGTGTTATTGTTTCTGCAGAAAAAGCAAACCTGAGGTGGGGTGGGAAGTCAGGAAGGTACTTGGCTTTGTTCTACATGGAGAACGCACCTTCTTTTCACTTGGTGTGAGTTTTTATCAGATAAGTCTTCACAGAGCAACTTTACTGAACCACAGTCTTTCTGCTATATTGAGTGTCTCTTTCCTGAGATGATTATAAAGATCCCCAGTTTCCTCCAACATTCATGACTTGAGTCATGCATTCCTGAGGGTGAGATTTCCACTGAAATGTTACAAGGAAAAGAAATCAGGTTTCAAAAACTACCACGAAACTAAATTAAAAGGCATATACAATAATTTCTTCTCCTTTTGGCTTTTGGAGTATCAATATGACACATTGGGTTCTAATCTCAGATCTGCCATTTCTCATCTTTTGTTTCTATCCTAGTTTCTCCTTCTTTTATCCCCCCTCCCTCTCTGCCTTCCTTATTTCCATTAAATTAGTAAGTATTTTTCTGAATAGTTGGGGGGAAAATGTATATTTTCAAGAAGGATTTGAAGTGGTAAAGATAATGACTTATTAAGAACTAAATCTTCAGGATGGACCTAGATTTTCTCATACTAAGTGAAGTAAGTCAGAACGAGCAAGACAAATATCATATTATATCACTTATATGTGGAATCTAAAATATGACACAAATAAACTTATCTATGAAACAGAAACAGACTCAAAGACATAGAGAATAGACCTGTGGTTGCCAAGGGGGTGGGGAGGTGGGGAAAGATGGATTGGAGGTTTGGGATTAGCAGATGCAAACCATTATATAGAGAATGGATGAGCAACAGGGTCCTACTGTAGAGCACAGGGAACTCTATTAAGTATCCTGCGATAAACCATAATGGAAAAGAATATGAAAAAGAATGTATATGTATAATGAAATCACTTTGCTGTACAGCAGAAACTAGCACAACATTGTAAGTCAATTATACTTCAATAAATTAAATTTTAAAAGGAACTAAATCTTCAATTTATAGATGACACTTTTCAGCTCTTTTGACTCCATGTCAACATTTTGGAGGAGGTAGGGGCCCTACTAGTATCTCCAGGTTATAGGGAAAGTATTTAAATGTGTCTGTTAAGATTCAGCTCACAGTGTGATTTGGTAAACAGTTGGGCCTAGGACCTGTATCTTGAATTTGCCCAAGCCTGAGAAGGTCTATGAGAGTCTAGGGCTGATAATATCATGACTCCTGCAGCATAGGTCTGACCTTGAGACACCAGAGGTCGGCCTCCCATCCTGACCCTGCTCCTGCGTCTTACCAGCTTGGTGACCTGGGGCAAATTCAAAGGCCGCTCTGGCCTCAGTTTCAGCTTCTATGAGATTTGTACAGTTGTGTCAAGAACTGTGTGGCCAGAATAAGTGAAACCCTGAAAGCGGAGCCTGGCGTGTAGGAAAATCTCAAGCATAGCGTGGGTGACTTCAGTTATGACAATTGCCATCACATCATTTTGCTAGGGAAACGGTCATTCAGAGGCCTGAATGAAGACAGGCTAGAGTCAAAACTATAAATATAAAGATTTTGAATATTATTATTATTGGTAATACAATCAATTTTCTTGGAAATCTCTGGCTATATGATGCATTAATAATTTTATGTATGCTATTTTTTTGTGCTAGTAGAACTAATAAGTCCTAAAAAAAACCCCACACAAAACAAAATATGTTTTCCTGTTGATAGTAGATAAGGGGGCCTAAAATCCAGAAAGGAATGATTTTGCTATGATTAAAAAAGGAAATGAATGAAGACGCCTCTCGCTGTAGGATAAAATAGAAAATACACGTGCTTTATGTTCTTTCTTCTCGGCTTAAAATTCCCCCCCACCCCCCATTTTAATTCCTTTTGACCTCAGGGGTAAGTACCAGTATCCACCAGGTTGACATGGACAGAAATCTTTAGTTAAGCACAGTGGTGGGTATATAGTGTGCATGTTATTGCTGCAAATAATTTACACTATTAATCTGATTTTTTGGATGCATGTATTTATTTGGACTGGGGGTACTGAAGGAATTTGATTGCTTGAAAATAAAAGAACTAGCCTCAGCAGTCTTGGGTTTCCTAAGGAAGAGGGTGCTGGATTTTGAGCTGGGACCAAGGCTGGGGGCTCAAGTCCATATCTGGATACAGGGATCACTCTATCATCATTATTTGTTAATAAGCAAAAACAAACAAATCAACCAGACAGACAAAGAAACAAACAAAAAACCCCAGTAGGATTTGGAGAAAACCTAAGCTCCAGAGAGTGTGTAGATTTTATTTTACTCTGGGTTGGGTTAACTTGAACCCGAAATGGTGAAATGGGTAAGACAAGGAAATCTATGTTTGTAGAAGGTGAGATGAACTTAGTGAGTCCACGTGGCAGAGCTGTGTGTGTGTGTGTGTGTGTGTGTGCATGTGCATGCACAGGGACTCTCTCTCTCTCTCTCTCTGGTGTAGAAGCGTCTTTAATCCTCCCTGCAGGGAAGAGTCGTAATGACATTCCAAACGCATCTGGATCTTCTAAATACTTAGCTCATCTGTTCTCCTAATGGGCTCTCCAAGCTCAGGACAGGTGATTGCCACCACCAGTCCTGAACAGAACAGCCAATATATTTGATCTTGGGAGTATTTTTGTCCAGAGGAGGCCTCTGAAAATCACAGCAAGTTACATGTGGCTTAAGAATGGGTAGGACTGTTTTCTAAAGATCTAAAGCTGTATTTGAAAAGTGTGATTCACAGACCATCTGCATCAGAACCACTGGTGGCTTCTGCTGGTTAAAAATGCATTTTCTGGGCCCCTTCTCAGACTCACTGAATCAGAAGGTCTGGGGGTGACTCCGAGAAGGCTTTAGAAATCAGGAGGGGATTCTATGCCCACCGAATTTGAGCTGCAGTGATGACAAAGCATCCTTTCTCACAATTCTGCACGAGGGGACACATGTTCCTGCATCCCACCCAATTTAGTTTGGTGAATTACCAAAGTGATTACAACAAAGACTCCACTGCCTGGAAACCAACTTCCCACCATTGTCTGAGAGCTGGACACAGTGATAACAGGATTCTTGACATCCATTGACCTAAAGCTGATAGAATGCTGGCTACTCCATCATCAGGTCAGTTTGCAATTTGCAGTCGTGGAATTCAATGAACTCTGGTGGAGGTGGTGAGTCCGAGGCCATGGCTCCCAGAAGTCAGTGGGGCAGGGAGGCCCGACTGGGTGGGAGGAGATGGGTCAGGACAGGCTGGGCCCGATGCATGGGCCACAGATAAGGTTGTTTGGAGCTTGAGAATCTCTGGTCCAGCACTGGGGGATGATGGGGACAGTGATGCCCTCAGGCTTCTGTTTCCCTCTCTGTCCACCTGGACCAATGTTCCCCTTGCTGTTCTCCTTCCATGCCCCAGTGCTCAGTGCTCTGCATTGATGACATCACCAAGTTCTCACAATAATCCTCTGTGGTCAACGGCAGTTGCTCCATTGAATAGACTGGGAAACCAAAGTTCGGGAAGTTTGGGTAAGTTGACCAAGATCTTTTACTTTGTGACTAGCATTCAAATGCTGTTCAGTGTTTACCTTACCTCTTTGGGTCAGGGAAAGAGATCCAGTGGCTGTCCTTGGGCTCCCTTTCCTGAGCCCAGGGAGGCCTCCTTCAGAGATTTGCAGAGGACGGCGGAGGCGTCCCTCATCTCCTCAGTCAGCCCTTCTCTGCATAGCATCAAAGAGATGTCACCGTGCAGGGGAAAGAGTCTGGTTTTGGGGTCATTTGGTGTCCCACTTCTATCATTTTATCTGCACGACCCTGAAAAAGTTACTTAACCTCTTTGGGTCTACCTATCTTTAAAGATATCTCTTCCTTATCTTTAAGGGGGATTAGAAGGGTGGGCAGTAATACCCACAGGGCTGTGTTGAGGTTTAGAGCAAACAGTGTGTGCGGTGTGACTGGGACTGTTCCCAGCATCTAGTACGTACCATTGAACCACAGTAGTGACTGCCAAGCAAGTTCAGTTTGAGTGTTGAGATATACATATGCTGTGTGATGCAGTGGAACAGGCATTGGACCTGAGTTATAGCAGCTGGGTTCTCATCCTGAGTCAGCTGTCCACCAGCCTTGGGAACATCGATGAGACTCTGAACAACTCGGAGCCTCAGTTTCTTCACCTGTAAAGTGGGAGCTTAAATTGACCCCTGTCCCCTGTGCTCACCCCAGATGATGGTTTTGAAGAACAGGTGTCTGTGCAAGAGCTGTGTGCACGAAAGGGTTAGAGTTACATGAAAGAGGGACAAGACCCTGTCCCCACCCCAGAGGAACTTTTGATGCGGTAAGTGACATAACACACTCAGCTATGAAACTCTTGGGCAAAACGTTGGTATCACACTATGACCAAAATGATGCTACAGAGGACACTTGGGATTATAGCTGAACACCTCCTGACAGCATCAGGCTTATTTGGATTTGTTGGGCCCTCAGTGCAGATGGAGGAGATCAGCTAAACTCTTGGGGAGATTTTTGCTTTCAGGAAACAAACTCAATTTCCATTATTTGAATTTCTGTTGTCTTTAAGGGCCAGCTGGGTCTGTCTGAAGTCTTCGCTGTCACTTGAGGATATTCCTATGCATGTGAAGATCATTGCAAACAGCTTGCCCACTCCTGTTTGCTTTTTCCAACTCCTCCTAATGTTTCAAGGGGAGGGAAAGTAGAATTTGCATTGTTGAGCACCATGTGTGAGGGGCAGGCTTAAGCTATTTGCATTTATTATTCCATTTCATCTTTGCAACAACTTACCTGGTGGACATTATTGTCGTTTTGCAGATGAGGAAACTGAGGCTCAGAGAGGATAAATAATCTGCTCAAGGGAACAAGCAGAGCAAGTGAGTAGCACTGCTGGGGTTTAAACGAAGTATATGCTCTTGCCTCCCTGCTCAGTGCTGAATTTCCTCCTGAAAGACTTTCTCCATCCCTGCCCCTTGAAAGATCTTACAGCGCTATTGACTTCCTTTGTACCCTCTCCAGGCACTAACCTCTGGACTACCCTGCCCTGTGCAGTTGGCTCCTGTGTGCCATAGGTGGTGCTCATTGTTTTCCAGGTGGGAGCAGGAGAGAGTACAGCTTGTTTCTCTAAACAGAGAACACCTGAGGCTAGGATATGTTTATTCATTCAGCAGATGTGGGTTGTGTACCTACCGTGTGCCAGACACCATTCTAGCCACTTGGACTATAGCAATGGAAAAAATAGACACACTCTTCTGTTTTCACAGAAGATATTTTAGTGGGGAGAAGATAGACAAGTTAATGAACCAAACCCTACTAACTAACCAGCTAACACATAGAGTTTGCTGGATAGTGGAAGATGCCATGGAAAAAAATAAAACAAGAAAGAGGGTACACGCCAGTCAGAATGGCCATCATTAAAAAGTCTACAAACAATAAATGCTGGAGAGGGTGTGGAGAAAAGGGAACCCTCCTACACTGAGGGTGGGAATGTAAATTGGTGTGGCCCCTATGGAGAATAGTGTAGAGGTTCCTTAAAAAACTAAAACTGGAGTTGCCATATGATCCTGCAATCACACTCCTGGGCATATATCGGGACAAAACGATAATTTGAAAAGATACATGAACCCCTATGTTCATAGTAGCAGTATTTACAATAGCCAAGACATGGAAGCAACCCAAGTGTCCATCAACAGATGAATGGATAAAGGAGATGTGGTACACACACACACACACACACACACACACACACACAGGAATATTATTCAACCATCAAAAAGAATGAAATAATGCCATTTGCAGCAACATGGGTGAACTTAGAAATTATCATACTAAGTGAAGTAAGTCAGACAAAGACAAATATTGTATGGTATCACTTATGTGGAATCTAAAAAAATGATACAAATGAACATATTTACAAAACAGAAACAGACTCACAGACATAGAACACAAACTTGTGGTTACCAAAGGGGAAATGTGGCAGGAGGATAAATTAGGAGTTTGGGATTAACATATACACGCTCCTATATATAAAGTAGATAACCAACAAGGACCTGCTGTAGAGCACAGGGAACTAGACTCAATATTTTTAATAATCTATAAGGGAAAAGAATCTTAAAAAGAATATATATATATATATATATATATATATATATATATATATATATATATATATATATATATATATATATATAACTGAATCACTTTGCTGTACACCTGAAACTAACACAACATTGTAAATGAACTATACTTCCATATAAAAATGGTTAAAAAAAAAGAAAGAGGATGGAAATGTCATTGCAGAGCGGTCACTGGGAGAGGGTCATTGAGGGAGGGGTTTACAATTTTAAAAGGGACGCTCACAGCCACCTCACTGCAGGTGACCCTTGAGCAAAATCTGAAGGAGATGAGGGACAGGAGGCACAGGTAGTGAGAGGAGTGCTCTGGGAAGAGCGTTCCAGGTGGAGGGGATGACAAGAGCAAAGGCCCTGAGGTGAGGGGTGCAGGTCTTTTACAGGGTAGTGAGCAGGCTCGTCGGATTGGTGTGGCCTGAATGGGGCAGTTGTGGGGCAGGTGAGGGGAAGCTCCCAGCGGGTAGGAGTCATTCTGCTGAATTTGCCTTTTATTTGGAATGAGGTTGGAATTTAAAAGGAAGGTTCTGAACCGAGGAGGGACAAGACTTGAGTTATACTTTCACAGGCTCTCTCTGCCTGCTTCCTAGGGAAAAGCCAGAAGGAGGGGAGGTCAGGAGTTAGGAGGCTACCAGGAAAAAAATGTTTTCATTTCTTTAATTTTGTATCTTTATGAGTTGATGGATGTGCACTGAAACTTACTGTGATAATCATTTCATTATGTACGTAAGTCAAATCATTATGCTGTACACCTTAAATGTATCCAGTGCTGTGTGTCAATTATATCTACATAAAACTGGAAGAAAAAAAAAAAGAGAAGAAGTGAGGGTGAGCTATATCAGCCTGGCTTCCACCAGTATGAGATTAAAAAAAAAAAAGAATTTAGGAAGCTGTTGCATTAATGCAGGCGAGGGGGTCAGTTCCTCGGAGCACATCGGCCTGAGTTATTTTGTATCCACTCTCCTTCCACCATAAGAGAGTGGCACATTGCAGGTGCCCATTAAACCCTTGTTAAAAAATGGAAAGCGAGGATGCAGCATCCTCTAGTGCTTACAGAGTGTGGGCATTGCTGCTGGATTCCAGCTTCAGAGTTCCTGCGGTGTGACCTGGGACACGTGACTTTCCTTCTCTGTGCTTCAGGTCCCTGATCTGTAAATGGCGTAATAACAGCCTTGACCCTGTACGCTTCTTGTGAGGATTGCACAGAATAATGTATGTGAAGGGCTTGGAAGGGGGCCTGGCCCACAGTTAGGGCTCCACGAATATCCGTAATTACCAAGGCAAGAGCAGGCTTTATGTGCCTTTGTTGAAGAAAGGGAAACGTTGAGAGAAAAATATTAGAAATCTTCATGAATGATTTGGAAATGTGAGAAATACAGTATTTCTTGTGCCATATTTCCATTCCAGCAACGCAGTTTTTGTCGCCCATCACTCTTCCTTCCTGGGATGCAATCAGATTTTGGTTTTGCTGACATATTCCAAATGGGCTGGTAGTCTGATCAGGCAGGAGTGGGAAGGTGGGTTCCGTCCTCTGCCCCAGCTTTTCTCGGTATGGAGCAGCCCTGTGTCTTTTCCTTTTATCAAGCTTCATGGCAGCCACGTTAAAAGTTTATCGCTAATATTATTAGTTTCTAATCAGGACCCACTGAGATTATTACCTAATAGTTATTGCTCCGCTCTTCCAACCAGATGTCTAATATAATGAGCCAATAAAACTGCTATTAATTTATGCTGAGTGACAATTTTAGGCCCTCGGAGCTCAAGATGAGGGGCCTCATAAAAGCAGGGCACAAATAATTGGGGTGCTCAAAAGTAATAACAAAAATGGTGAGAATATGGATATTTATGTTGCTAATTTAAAAGTGAAACACACAGCTCTGAATACTAACATTTCTCATGCACTTTCCTGGGATGAATGGAGCAATTTTCAGGGACCCAGCCTGCAGGATTTGGGCAGAATGGCTGAGGAAGTCTGCTCTTGACAGGGAGAAATTATGGTACCACCACAGCCCTGTTTACCACGGTCCTGTTTGGTTCCAGTGAGAGAATGGGGTTCATGGATGCCTGGAAGAGAGGGCTTCCCTGGAGAGCTCAGTGAAACGTGCCTATTTTGCGGCCAGCCTCTGGGGCGTCCTGACTGGCCCCTTGTTGCCTGCTCTGACACGCACCCCAGTTTTGAGGAATACCCTCCTTCTACTCACCTCTTCTGTCCTCCTGTATAGGGTTTCGGGAAGCTTGTGTTCAAATCCTAATTGCATCACTCTCTGAGGGAGTGATCGAAACGTCCTTCTGAATCTCAGCTCCCTCCTCTCCCAAAGCAGCAATGTGATAGCACCTACCTCAGAGGACTGCAGGTGCAGCATTCAAAGAAAGAACAGATGGAAAGAGCTTAGCACGGCGCCTGCACCCCCATGAACTGGACCAGATACTGCAGTGCTTTAAATGATGCAAACATTCTCTTCCTCCTCCCTCCTTGCCCATCCATTCCTTCTCTTCATTCCCTCATTTGGATACTACTTATCAAGCACTTAGCAGAGCCAGAGGGGGTGCCTTTAAAAGGTTCACTTCTTTCCTTCCCCATCCTCAAATGCATAAATAACGCTGTCCTGTGTGCTTTCACTTTGTTCCACCAGTTTTTGTTTTGGTTTTATTTTATTTTATTGAAGTCTAGTTGATTTACAGTGTTGTATTAACTTCTGCTGTACAGCAAAGTGACTCAGTTATACACATATATACATTCTCTTTCATATGCTTTTCCATGATGGTTTATCACAGGATATTGAATATAGTTCTCTCTGCTCTACAGTGGGATCTTGTGGTTTATCCATTCTCTATATACTAGTTTACATTTGCTCACCCAAATCTCCCAATCCATCCCTCCCCCAACACCCTCCCTCTTGGCAACCACAAGTCTGTTCTCTGTGTCCTGTTTCACCATTTTTAAAGACACATAAACATGTTCTGCACACACATTTGGCTAATCATGATGGTAGGGGTGTGGGGTGCAGAGGTGAAGCTTCAGTGGGTGCTTCGATTCTTCTAATGTCTGGTGACTGTAATAAAGGAGGATGACTCCTGCGTGGCCCTGGGAGAGGAAGGGATGGCAGTAAAGGTTTCAGAAGAAGACTCCCTTGCTGTGGACCCTCCATGGCCAAGCCTTCCATTAGTAGACCTGGGGTGTGGGGCTTGGCCCTGAGATGTTGCTGCAGACACAGGCTAACTCTTCTCAAAGGTTACTTGTTCCCACTAGGTACACAGGTCCATCCACTCCATTTCCCAGTGAATGGACTGTGAGCCGAGATGATGTGCAGCATTCTCTCATCTTTCCCCATTCCTGGCCCATAAACCCTACCTTCCAACCCTCCAGCCCTCTCTTTGTCTGCTGGCCACCCTGAAAGATGCAGTAGTGCATCTGGGACCCTGCGATGTCAAACCAGTGGACGGAGGAGCCTGTCCCCGAATGAGTACCTGTCAACCTGCACTGAATAGTAAAGTGAGTACACAGATGTCATGGTGTAATAGGGAAAAACAAATCTGACTCCATGTTAGATCTATTCTTTAACCTTTGTATTCTCTTGTTTTTGCTTTGAGTTAAGAATGTTGCCTATAGCCTGAAATATACAGGAGAGCCCATTTGGAAGGCTCTGATCTTTAAGGGTATAACATTTTCCCACTCACATAGAGATACAAAGTCACAGAACAGAGAATAACACTTGTCTTGTTGGAGGTTTACAGGAACATTGTGACCTAACCTACCTGGACAGCTGCAAGCACAGAGGATTCTGACACCAAGAAGTGGTAGTATAAAAGAAGCCCCTTTTTAGTATAAAAGAAGCCTGAATTCTGACTGGGGTAAGATGGTTCTCCAGGATTAGTCTGCCGTCTTCTTGGTCTGCTGGCTTTCTGAATAAAGTCATCATTCCTTGCCTCAGCAACTCGTCTCCCAATTTACTGGCCTGTCGTGTGGCGTGCAGAATGAGTTTGGACTCAGTAACTATGGTGTGGAGGTCTGGAGGTTTGGGGTTGTTTGTTATAGCAGCTAAGCATCCCTGACTAATACAGATGGGCAGGACTTTGCCAGGTAGATGGGCAGGAAGAGGGCACTGCAGGTCACAGGTGTGGAGGAGCCAGAAGCCCCCGAGTGTGTACTGTGGGGACTAAAGTCAGCCAGTACTGCAAGACGACCCAGTGGGAAGGTGGGGGGTGGTGACAGAGAGGGGGCAAGAGCAGAGGCTCAAGGGCTGTGTTTGCCATTTAGGATCACACTGTAGGCCATGGGGCTGTTGGAGAATGGTAAGCAAAATCTCTGACCATAATGCTGCTTTGGGCACGCCCTTCTGGTGGCAATTCTCCAGGGGAGGATGGACGAGGGTGACATGGGATTTGTCCCAGGCTGATGGATAAGAAGGCTTTCCAGATGGTCCAGGGGAGACAGCATGGAGGCCTGAACTAGGAATGTGGTGGTGTTGGTGGGAGCTTGGGCTGACAAAGTAGCTATTTCAGAAGTAGAATTTGCAGGACTTGGTAATCATTTTGGGCTCGGTTGAGACTGGGGGAGGAGCCCCCTAAGCCTTCCTCTTCCTTTTATATCATTTTCTCCATTCCTCTTCTTTCCTAATTTCTTTCAAGTGTGAAGTGGTGACACACTGGCTGTCACAAAATGAAGTCTGGTTCTTGTTTTCTGGGGGCATGCTTGCTTCCCACAGATGCACTGACCCACAAGGATGCAGAGCAAACAGTTCTTGCCCATCAGTACCACTCACGCCCTGGCTCCGCTGTCTCCCAGGGTGTGTACAGGCAGTGGGCATCCAGGTGCAAGTTTCCTCAGCTCTGACTTCCCTGCTGTGGCCCCTCCATGGCCAAGTCTTCCATCAGTAGATCTGGGGTGTGGGGCTCCTAAACCACCTGTTCATTCACAGGTGGATTGTGGGGATGGAATCATTCTTCCCATTGAGTCTGTTCATAAATTCATCACCAAGCAAGAAGATGGGAAATTATTTTAAATGGTTTTGAACAGAATGTTAGCATGTTCAGCAGAGCCAGCTTTGCTTTTGGAGCTCAGGTTAAAATTTGATGTGTTAATTGAGTCTCCAGTCCAGCTGGATTACCTTTGCTGCTATTAAAGTAGAAATCAATATTAATATTTCCTCCCTGTTCACCATTTTTCTAGAACCAATATTTTTCTTCCCTTCATGTCTCCTTCTATGACTCTGTTACCTTTGCATTTCTAATTGTGTTTGGAATTTATGGAGTATCTTTTTTTTTTTTTTTTTTTTTTTTTAAGAACAGAGATAGTTTGTGATGCTGCTGCATTTCCCATCACATCTGGGATCAATGTCTGTAATGGATTCGCTTTTATGCCCAGCTCCTGGACAACCCTCTCATTATCTGATAAGAGAAGATTATTTTTGCTGGCCTTCTAGGTAATGGATCCTTTCATTTGTTTTCCTGCAAATAAGAAAGGGGCTGGTGAGAGAATGGGAATTTTGTCTAATGTACATCTTGAGAGAGCTTTTCTGACCCTCTGCTGTCCACGCAGCCTTACCTCTGACTGCAGACCTGTGCTCCCACCCCCTCTATGGGGGCCAAGTTCATCATCTAACCAAGGTGTGTGTGCTCACCTGGGTCCCTGGGATGCTTCCCACTGTGTCCGGGGCACTGGTGTTCTCTAATCTGGGCGTATAATTGGCGCTTGTGCCGACTGGCACTCTCATTCCTTTCCTCGTGCTCTACAGTGAGTGCTGCCCAGTGATTTTTTCATTCCCTCTGGGAATGGCTCTCAATTTGTTAGATATCAACTCCTTAGCATAGCACGCAAGGTCCCCTGTAATCTGTCCATTGTTATCTCTTTGGTCTCATCTCCAGCCTCCATGACGGGAACCTGAGCTGTAGTTATGCAGAGCTGCTTGCAAGTTCATGAAGACAGCTTGCAAAGGGGCCTTTCCATGCGGTTCCATCTTCCTGGGAGGTCTTTCCCCACGAGCTACCCCTCAAGGCTGAGCCTGAACGGCCCTTCTTCTGAGAAGCCCCTTGACCTTAAAGGCAGTTGGCTGTTCTCTGTCTTTCACGTCCTTGTGGTCTGTTCTCTCTTCTCCACTAGACCCTGAGTTCCTTGAGGGCAGGGCTCCTGTCTTCCCATCTCTCTACTGTTGCCACCTTGCACGCAGCCTGGGGTAGAGATGTGCTTGGTGAAGGCTAGCTGAGCGGCATCTTTCCATGTGTGTCTGGTAACACAGCCCCCATGGCAAGTGTTTCACACGCCTACATGCTTCACTCATCTACAACACACCTCTGTGAGGTAGGTGCTGTTCCTTTCCTCCATGTCACAGATGAGTCATTTGAGGCACAGAGAGGTTAAGTGACTTGTCTAAGATGGCTCAGCTTATGAGTGGAGGTGACAGGAACAAAAGCCTGGCCTCTCATGCTTCCAAGCCTATGGTCTTAACCATTTTGACCCATGGCCCTTCCCGTCCTCTCTGTTTCTCTTGCCCCTGCATCTTGACGGGTCATTTTCCTCTCCTGCTGCTTTCCTGCCTCTCTCAGAGGATACATATTGTTGTAAGAGGAGATGGTGGCCTTTGTGAAGTTGAAAAACAGCGTAGGTGTGCTGTGTGGGTCTGCCCGCTGTTTGCCACCCCTCCCTGTACCTCCCCTGTGTAGACTCCAGCTCCCTCTGCCCCGTGTCCCAGGAGCTCAGCTCTTGGGACTCTTCACTTGCTCTCTGGCTTCCATTTGGCCCATGGAGGCACTGGGATGGGGGACAGTGGCAAGGTGGTTCCTGCTCCCTCACTGTGTTCCCCTAGGGCAGGTAATTATTTCAAGCTTTGTGGCCCAAGAGACAAAAGTAAGGTTATGCTTTAGGTACATATATAACCATTTAAAATGTAACCATTTGAAAATGTAAAGTCATCCCTAGCTCATGAGCTATAACAGAGCAGGCAGCAGGTCTGGTTTGTCCCAGCTGTAGTTTGCCAACCACTGATCTGGGATCTACGGCAGAGGTTGTCAAACTTTGCTGTGTATCAGCATCACTGGAGGGCTGTTCTAAGACAGATAGCAGACCCCGTCCCCAGAGCTTCTGATTCTGTAGGTCTGCAATGGGGACTGAGGGTGTGCCTGTCTAACAAGTTTCCGGGTGGTCTGATGCTGCTGGTCTGGGTACCACAGTCTGAGAACCATCCGAGTGGAGATGGCACCTGCCAAGTGTTCCTTTGGGCTCAGGGACTCTATTCTCCCCCTTTGCTCCTTCAGGCCTGGGTGCTTCCCCATCCTTTGGGGATTCCCTTAACACTGCCTAAATCTTTGTAAATCATTCCTTCCTTTTCAGTTAAACCCTTTGCATGCGCCATCTTGGTCAGAATCTTCTTGATACTTGAAGGGTTTCCATTTTCCAGAAAGGGCCTGAGAACTCTGTGTCTGTGTACGTTAAAGGAATACTCCTTGGAGAAGAATGTTGCATCGGTGAACTATTCTTGTGCTGATTGCATAAACATTCCTAAAGAATCTCTTCTGTGTGTGGCTCTCTGGGAGCTAAAACCAGTTCAGAGGATGAATAGGACAGAGCAGAGTCCCTGGTACCAAACAGGCATCTGTAGGATGTTATGGGTGTGTCAAGGCCACCCAGCTCCAAGGAAGTGGCTCAGAGTAGGCTCTCCAGGGGGAGGAGTTGTGTTCATATGAAAAGTACACAGCCAGCCCACAAGGATCTGGAGGTCTTGGGGAGCAGAAGGTGTGTGCAGGGACCTGGGGGGCCCTGGCCATAGTGTGTGTGTGTGTGTGTGTGTGTGTGTGTGTGTGTGTGTGTGGAGGGGCAGGGTCTGAGAGCAGCCATACAGCTAGAGAAGTGAGCAGAGGCCAGATCACAAGGTCCTCATTGAGGATAAATGTGGGAACATTGGGGTTTTCATCAGGGAACAATATAGTGAGATTTCCAAGCTGAAAGACCACCTCAGTGGGGAACTGCATGGATGGCACACGGGACAGAGGCTGGTGGTTGGGCAGGAGGGCCCCTCACAGGCTGCCAGGCTGGTTTCCCACTGATCTGGGTTGGGACAGGCTGAACCTGGAAACTGTGGCTGCCAATAAGCTTTAGGATAATCTGAGACTGGTCTCTGCCACTGCACGTGTGCCCCCTGGTGAGTGTGCAAGAAGAAAACCTCTACCCAAGGCCCCACCTCCTTCCTCTGGGAAGCAGAATTCTCATTGGGCTGGACGCTGTCCACCATGACTTCGCTTGAGGGCTTCACTTCACAAATGAAAAATATCAACGAATCGAATCATCTCGAAGAGGTAAAGCGTTAAGGAAACCACGGCAGCCCAATGTCTGTGTTTCCTGGGAGCCAAAGGCTTCTCTGAAACATTTACCCAACACCTCTGAGAGCTCCCACCAACCAAGGGCTACCTTTTTGGAAAGGTCAGACTTTTAAAAGGTTAATTGTTACCCTTAAGAAAATCGCAAAAACAAACTGCAGGGCTGCATCTTTAATGAGTATTTGGTAGAGCGGTTCCCAGAAGCACCATTCCTGACGATTTGATTTAAACAAGACTAGTCTAGAAATCAAGTGCCAGTGGCAACTTCTGACTTAAAGTGTGCAGGGCCGTCTGCGGTTTAAGGAGTATTACTGTGCTTCGGAAATGTCCTCTGGCCCAAACCCCAGCCAGCCAGGAATTTGAGCGCTGCTAAATCCTTGGATCTTTGCAGTGAGGTGGCTGAACAGCCGGGGGCGGAGGGACCCCAGGATTTCAGCCTCTTCTCTTGTCAGTATGCTTTATCGCTCAGCAGTCTCCCCAGCCCAGTGCCTGGCCGGTCCCCTCTGAGGATGCCTTGTCCATCGGCTTCCTCTTGCTCACCTCCACGTGGCTGCTTTGCAGCCGCCTCAATGCAGTTTGACCAAATCAAATCACTGTCGCCCCTTCCCTCCCCACTAGCTCTTCCCTAGCTCCTCCCTTCTACCGAGGGTGTTGCTCCCCCAGAGCTCGCCCCATCCCCAGCTGGAACTCTCCGGTTCTTGGTTATTTTCCCATTCCGCATTGTTCATCTAGGACCTCGTCCTCCCAGTTGCCAGGTCCTACTGATTTCTTCCTCACCATCCGTCTCAGGACTGTCTCTTTTCATCGCTGCAGGCACCACAGTGGTCTGATCCGAACCTCTCTCCTAGGTGATTCCAATCACTTCCCACCATCTTCGTTGTGGGTCATCCACGCCGCCCGCCGACACGAGACAGATTTTCCTGAAGATCTGCTGTGATTCTGTAAATCCCTCGATCCAACAGCTCACTCTTTTCTTATTGTCTCTGGAATGAAACTCAGAATTTCACTATTTATCAACTTGGCTTAATCTCTTACCCTCCCCTTGCCTTTTCTAAATTAAAATTATTTATTTATTTATTTTATTGAAGTATAGTTGATTTTCAATGTTGAGTCCTCCTCCTTTTTAATTGTGAGAGCATTGTAGAGATCTACCCTCTTATCCAATTTGTAAGCCCACAGTACGGTATTGTGAGCTATAGACACTGGAGTTAGGCAGACCTCGAGAACTTATTAAATATTACAGAACTTATCACACAGAAGAGAATGGTCTCTGGTCTGAACTGGAAGCTTGCCTCCCCACTCTGTGACTTTGCTTAGCCCTCACATGCCTGGGATGCCCCTGCACTCTTCCTGGGGGGGAGGGTCTCCCTCTTCCCCATGTCCTCCCACTCTCTCCCTGGTCACCCTGGGTGTCCTTTCTCTTAGGCTGCAGGGTATTATGGCTGTTTGTGTCCATGCGGTGTTAGAACTGCTGGACTGTGACTTATTTACCTTGTAGCCTCACAACTATGCTTTTTGAAACTGTTTGATTTGTTTTTAATCCATAGAATGAGGATAATCATTCTTCCAAAGCAAGTGTATGGGGTTAATATTATTGATAAATGCCAGGGGTGCAGTGAGCTCCTAACAGAGTGGCTGGCCCACGGTGGGCAGTAAACACACAAGCACGGTCCAGAGTAGGTGGGTCATTTCAAAGGGTGGAAGTGGGGGGGAAGGAAGAAGAAACACAGGAAGGGAGGAAGGAGAGAAGGGAGGGGGTAGAAAAGCTAATTTGCTAGAACTGTCTTAACTGTTCTCCTCCTCGCAGTCAGACCATGGTCCTCCTACTTGGTAAGCTCTGACCCATCTCTACACCTTTACCCATTCTCTGGATTTCTCCTGAAAGAGCTGTGTCCTGGACTGCACCAGGTTGCACCCAGTCCTATGGATTCGTCTCCTGAAGCCACCACACATGCACTCTAAGAGCTGTTTTCCCTTAACTTTTCCCTTACTAGTTGAGCGCCACACGTGGAAGGTCAAACACATCAGCCACCTGTGTGTTTTTATTGCACATGCTCCATGGTTTTCAGGGTCAGAGTTTCTTGCTCAGAGGCTGCAAAGTTTCTGTTTTAGATGCCATTCCTCCATGTATCTAATGGTCTCATTCAGTGCAAAACAAGGAGGTGGCTTTGCCTTCTGCTTGATGCCTGTACATGAGGAGGCTGTCCTTGGGTCCCACCCTCTTTCCTGACTCAGTACCGCTATGTTCTAAATACCTTAAGTATTTAGGTAAGGTAGAGGCGGGATCTGTTTTCCCCTCTGGCTTCCTCCCCTACGTCTCCACCTGGCTGGGCTGGCCTCCTAGGAGGAAACCTACAAGGCCTCCCCCACTCTGACTTACAGTTACATTGGGTCAGTCTGTCACATCAGGAGGAGTGGGAGATGGGGGATTTCTTTTGGCTTCTCCCCTGCATGGTTGCCCAGGCTGGCTGTGGCCTGACCAAAGGTCACTGCACCTAATGTAGCTTCTTCTCTCCTCTGGGTCAGGCAGCCACCCCCTCCCTCTCCTTCAGGGGGTGCTCCTGGTCATTACTGATGCCAGGGTGCTTGTGAATTCCCAAATCTCTGCCCCAAGTTTGTAGACAGGTTATTAAACTCCCTTAACTTACAAGTGGAGTCTCCCTTCCTGAGAAATATGCTCTGTAAGTGCCTTGTGGATCAAACTCAGAAATATCACATCCAGCAAAAGAAGCCCTGCAGGAAGGAATGTGTATGAAATTCAAGAACAGACAAAGCTCATCTGTGGTGACAGAAGTCAGGGCTGTGGTTGTTTGTTTTGGGATTGGGACTTGGCAGGAGGGAACTCGCTGAGGTTTTGGAAACGTTCTGTATTGTGATTGGGTGGTGGTTATGTGAATACTTGCAATTGTCAAAAGTGATTGATGCAAATCAGAACTACAGTGAAGTGTCACTTCACACCAGTCATGATGTCAAACTCTTAGCTCTCTGTGAACCAATGCTGAAAAGAAGTATGGAGACAGAGTTTTGGAGGAATGAGAAAAAAGGCTTTAATCTTTGCCTGCAAAGGGGGTAACACAGCAGGCTAGTGCCTCAAGAACTGTGCCCCCCTCCCTAGGGAATAGGGAAAGGTTATATAGCCTGGAGCTCGTAGTCTGGGGTAGGTGATAAGGCTCAAAGTAATGAAGGTCTTGCATTTATTTTCTTCTGCAAATTCATGGCCAAAACTGCTGTTGGGTGGCTCAGCAACTGGGTCTGGTGTCCCTGAAGTTATGGGCCGGTGACCTTTCTGAAATGAAGAGTGCTATAAGGGAGTGCAAGGAGAGAAGAAATGCCAGGTGCAAAGGGTAATTCATGTGGAGTCAGAGAATAATCAGCTTTGTGAAGGACAAGTCTAGCTACAAGTGTTTGTTAGTAGTAACAGCTAAAGAATAACCAAGATCGCTTAACTCTTTCAGGCCTGTTTATGTTGTTTCCCCAGCCTGTTCATTGTTTCCTTATTTTCCTTGTTTATTGGAAAACAAAAGTTTCATTTCTATTTTTGCTGCAATGGTCAGAATGGCCATCATGAAAAAGTCTACAAATAATAAATGTTGGAGAGGGTGTGGAGAAAAGGGAACCCTCCTATAGTGTTGGTGGGAATGTAAATTGGTGCAGCCACTATGGAGAACAGTATGGATGTTCCTTAAAAATCTATAAATAGAGTTAACATATGATCCTAAAATCCCACTCCTGGGCATATACCTAGAGAAAATGCTAATTCAAAAAGATACATGCACCCCAATGTTCATTGTAGCACTATTTACAGTAGCCAAGACACAGAAGTAATCTAAATGTCCATCAACAGATGAATGGATAAAGAAGATGTGGTATATATATACAATGGAATATTACTTAGTCATAAAAAATGAAATAATGCCATTTGCAGCAACATGGATGGACCCAGAGATTATCATATTGAGTGAAGTAAGCCAGACAAAGACAAATATCATATGATATCATTTATATGTGGAATCTAATAAAACAGGTACAAATGAACTTATTTACAAAACAGACATAGAAAACAAACTTATGGTTACTGAAGGGGACAGTGGTGTGGATGGGGAGAGATAGATTAGGAGTTTGGGATTAACAGATACACACTACTATGTATGAAACAGATAACCAACAAGGATCTACAGTATAGCACAGGGAACTATATTCAATGTCTTGTAATAACCTATAATGGAAAAGAATCTGAAAAAGAATATATATATGTGTGTATATATATATATATATATAACTGAACATATATATAAAAAACTGAAACCAACCAACAAACAAACTAACCCCAAATTGTTCTTGAAACAAAATTTATCTTTGGGAAGACTTTAAAAAATTTTGGCTACAGTGTTAAGATACTGGCATATGTTTTTCTGTAGGTTTATTGGTAATTTGTATTCATTTTATAAAATGTCTATTCATATCTTTTTAAAATAAATTTATTTATTTTATTTATTTATTTTTGGCTGCATTGGGTCTTCATCACTGCATGTGGGCTTTCTCTGGTTGCGGTGAGTGGGGGCTACTCTTCGTCGTGGGGCATGGGCTTCTCACTGCGGTGGCTTCTCTTGTTGTGGAACACTGGCTCTAGGTGCGCAGGCTCAGTAGTTGTGGCTCACAAGATCTAGAGTGCAGGATCAGTAGTTGTGGTGCACAGGCTTAGCTGCTCCACGGCATGTGGGATCTTCCCACACCAGGGCTCAAACCCGTGTCTCCTGCATTGGCAGGCAGACTCAACCACTGCACCACCAGGGAAATCCTATTCATATCTTAAAAAAAAAGACATTATGAGAAAACTCTTCTTCAGAATAACTCAGCCTACACTTGAGAGACAGTGAAACGTTATCTATTTGAATAAATCAAGGAAAAAAGTCATTGAACTCATACATACATTTTATTATATGTAAATTATACCCAATAAAATGTAAGTATCTAGAATTACAAGGGAAAAGTAATTATACTGAAATACATGTAATGAAATGTTAAATGTAAGTTTGTGGAATGAATAAAAACGTCTTCCTTTTCCTCAACTACCCATCAACATTCCATACATCCTCAGTCATGGGCCCACAACCTGGTGTCACCTAGGGCTGCAGCATCCTTTCTTCCAGCCCAGAACTGTCTCTGCTGTCCTCATGGGGCATGTACTGCACCTGTGTTAACCGCTGTATGAGCAGGTGTTGCTGAACACAGGCGGTGCCTCTTAGCTGCTTAGAAACAGGGATGGAGACCCTGGCACAATCCCATGCACAGAGTAGACACTCAATGCCTAAAACCAAAGCCACTGCTTCTTTAATAAACATTGATTGAATTCTTATTCTGAACTAGGCAGCAGGTTGGTGACTGGGAAAACTATTTTCATTTTTTAAATCGAGTCTCATAAACTCAGAAGTTTGATTTGGCAAAACCTGGCTCAACCCCTCAAATTCATGGGCTTGTGAAAGGGCTGAGCCTGCCCACATTCTGTGATTTTTTTCCAGTGTTTTTCCATAGAGACCTCCATCTCTACTCCTGTTGCTCTTCCTGTCACCTTCATGACACCCCTGTGGGAACCTGGGCACAGAGGTCTGCTGTTTAGGTAATTTTCATAAAAAGAGAAAATCGACTCCAGCCCAGCATTGTGTGTGGGATGTTGGGTGTCAGGATGGAGACGCACCAGGATGGCCAGCCTCCTGCATCCTCCCTGTATGCCTGCCCTTGGTCCACTGACATCCTTAAGTAGGGTCTCAGTAGGTGAATTCCCTACCCCAAGCAGCCACTAGGGAAGTAGAAGCTATTCTTTCACGTTTCCCCTGCCACAGTGTCCATTTTCCCATTTCTTTTGAATTGTTTTTCAGGGACCAATCAAAGCAGGTCATTTTTCCTTTCATGCAATTTCCTGAAATTCTACTAAAAATATATTTTTCCATATTATTACATCTGATAGAAAAGTATTTCAATCTCCTGTGGTGGCACCAATGCAGATGACCTCTCTGGAGGATGGATGAGCAAAAGACAATAAATTGTGCAATTTTGGCCTTTGGCCATCCTCACCCAATACAGCTTCTGCCTTAGGTGATGGGCAGTGCCTTTCTCTGGGACTGTGCTTGAGGATCTGTTCCATGGCACAGCCGGGATGTGGGACTATCTTGTCCTTTCTACTTGAGGCTTCTCAGCCACTATGGGGTGTCCGTGGTCGGGGAAGGTGTCAGATAGTCTGGTGTGTGTTTGGATGTCGTGTGTGCAGACAGAGCTGCATGAGGATCTGAAGGGTCAGGGTGTGGGTAGCCAGAATTCCCAGGCTAGATCTTCTCCAGCTTCTTCTACCCTCAGAGCCAAGGTCTACCCCCATGTTGGACCTTATCCTTTGGGAGTCAGGGTTTGTGAGGGGGCACCCATACTAACCAGATCTTCATTCTCTGACCTCAGTTTCTGGAGGTACCACATAGAATTCTTCTTTTTGGTGCAATTTGCCCCAAGATGTCCGTCAAGAGTTGAAGGTAAAACAAATGGAATGCAATTCCACTTCACAAAGTCTTAGGTACCATTTTGTATTTTCTTCAATCTGTCTCATAAGTACTTGGGCTCTGATGGGTTGCCTAGGAGACCATGCATGACCCTGGAAGGGAATGAGTCTCTAAGTTGTTCTGAAGATCCCTTCTGAGGAACCCAATAATGACCTCACCTAAGGACTCTGCCTGGTTGGGGGTTCAGCCTCCTGCATAAGCTTTGGGTCTGGGAATCTGAGTTTATGCTCCAAGATCTCTGTGAGGTTTGTTTTCTGAGGGTAGCAGTTTTCCTGGAGGTAACAGACTTCTATTTTCCTAAATTCACAAGAATGGGGGGCAGAAAATCTCAGCCTTTTTGTGCAGGCTTGGTTTCTTGAGCTGCATCTCACTGTCAATCATTTTCTTTCCACTTTGCTCCAGTTGGATCTGATTTTCCAGATTAAAATCATGAGGGGTTGGTATCCAGCTTACCGCCAAATCCTGGGGAGGTTTTACCCTGAGGTCTTTTCTCCTTCCTGTTGGTGCATATTCAGAAACCTGCCATGTGGATGCCAGCACCATCCACAGTCCTTCAGGTCTGTCTGAGTGCTTCTTGACCCTGGAGACAGAGAGATTCATGACTTTTGACTTTGTGCAATTTCTATTTCTGGACCACGCAATTTTTCTATTCATCACCATTGCTTCTCCACGTCTGAGACCTGCCTCCTTTGGAGCATTTCAGTGGCATGTCCTAACTGTGGCTCAAAATCTTCCTCTTCAATCTGGCACTGTTTGCCCCCAGATGCCTTATCTGGGCTAGCATCCATGCACCTGTGGCCAGTGATTCCAGGCTAGCTTGAAAGTTACCCCTTAACAGGAGGCTGGGCTATGGAGCAGTCTGTCTCAGCAAACAAAGCAGGATGAAGACCCTTCTCAGTTATCTTGAGCTGGGTGATCATGGGTCTCTTCTCTTTTAGGACTGAGTGTCACTGGAAACTGTATTGACCCCCAATCTGTAGGGTTTCCTCTGGTTGGCTAGTTGATAAGTTCATTTCTTGTCCTGTGTTGCCCTGGCCAGGGTACCAGCAAATGCTCTGTGTGTATTGCTCTCTCTACCTGCTTGGATAGGAACATCACTCGCTTACATTTTCATGTTGGTCTTGGGGCTATGTGACCACTCTTCTCTGGCCCAAGCATCGCCACTCTCCTCTGACCCAAGCATCAGCCTGGTCCCTGCAGGAACAGTCATCTTTCTCCCCTTTTGGCAATCAGGATGAGGGTGCCCTTTGGCTTGGCTCTAGGGTAGTAATTTCATCCACACTGCATTGCACTGGGGTCCCGTTTCTCAGCTTTAAGATCCTAGGCCTGTGCCCCAGTGTTACTCAGCTGTCACTTGGGTCTGCTCCACCTCCTGAATATCTAGGTAAATGAGACTCTAATCTTCAATTTCATGGATTGTGTGAGCTCAGAGCTCTCTGAACAATTGCTGTGAATTCAAAACTTGAGTGCTCAGGGTCTCCATATGGGCCTCTTTGATGACCTGGAGGCAAATCTTTGCCTGTTCAGAGCTTTCCTCCAAAATTTTTACTCAAGCCAAGCTGATACTCTGCCACTTCTGTGTTTTTTGTTTGGTTTTCTGTTTGTTTTTGGTAGAGAAGAGCTTCTATAGGCCAGTCAGCTCTGTCTTGATGAATACAATTTTCTCTCTTTCCTTAGACAAGTATTTTTAAGTTGGACTTGGCCGTGATCACCAAAATTATTTCATACTCAATTGCAGGCAATATTTCTGGCATGGAGTAGGTTTGAGTTTATAAGCAAGGGGGTTTGCAATGCTTATTTAACAGTATTCGGCTTAACAAATGTTACCTAAACATGGGTAAGTAAGGGAAATGAAAATTAAACCCCTTATTTTCACATTCATGTGATTTCATGTAAAGCACATTGGCTTTTTTTCCTACTCCTCAAAGTTCTTTTTTATTCAAAGAATTGCATTTTTATTATTATCACTGTATTAATATTGTAAACAAGATTTATAATATGCCTTAAATAGCTAAGACATACTTAGTTGTAATGGCTCTGTTCAACTTTCCAGCTATTTTTAATCACCACTTAATGCAACCCTGACATTAACACTGAATATATATATTTCATACCAATTTATTTTTCTAGAAGTCATTCTGCTTCCTAGAAAATGTTCATTCCAGAGATTCTTTCCAGAAACCTGGACATGGTTCTTCATAGGAATTTCTGCTGAAAAGTCTTTTAATTAAAATTTAACCTATATTGTTGTAGAAACAATCATCATCATCATCAAATTTGCATTCTCAACTCTTTTCATGAGCCCTAGAATAAAGCACCTGTAATAGCTTTCTGTTCTTTTCCTGGCCAACAAAACATTCTCTCCATAGCTTTACAGTAAAAGAATGTAATGTCCCACACAATTTAAAACCATAATCTACTCTTGTTTAATGGTATTTTGTTGCCTTTATCTCCATTTATCTATAAATGCATTTTTAAACATAAGATGTCCATACCATTTTGTCTTCTGTTTTACTCACTCACACTAGAACACATTTCAATGTTTCTCTGGAGCCTTCATAAATATAATTCTTAATGCCCATAATCTATCTTTCTATCTGCATCTTAACAATCAAAACTTTTATTTCCCCTCTGACATCTACAAACACATTCACTCAAAAAGCTGTTTTTAGCCTGTGGTTTCAGGTAAGACTGCCCGGGTCTGATGGTAAACTTGGTTCTGCAGTGGTTCTCTGACTTCGGGTAGGTTATCCTCACCCCACTGTTCTCATCAGAGAAGCCTGATAATAATAGTGCCACGTCATAGGACTGTTGTGAAGATCAAACATGTATTATGTGAAAAGCCTTTGGATCAGTGCCTGGCACAGAGTAAGCCCTTAATAAATGTTGCCTATTATTCTTTTCTCATTTTTATTCTTATTTTTTGCAAACATCTCCATTAGAAATTACCTAGTTCCCCAGGCTGGCCTAATGTCTGCTTGGGTTGTGTAATGCATACCCTTAATTATTTTCATTCTTCACAGTTTATGGAGAATCCCTTGGAAATTCTCTACTCCCTGATTTAAGTGGCTTTCCAGGTAGAGTAAAATAAAGTGATTTTGTGTGGAGGTGAGCTGGCCCCCTTGCATTAATTACAGAAGTAACAATAGTGTTCCCTAAGAAAGCAGGTGTTGCTTTTTGAAAATTTACATGAAGATTGCTTTGTGGCATATGGTTTATTTGACAACAAGAAATTTTATTTCTTCATAAGTAGATGCAAACCAAGAACTTAGAAAGTCACATAAAGAGTTATGAGGAATCACAATGACTGCATTGTTCTGAAACTAACCCAGCTGAGTTTCTGAACGAATTGGTCTTCAACAAATTTACTATTAACCAATACCCCTATAGCTAGCTATATCACTTACTAGGCCCAGTTAGACCATTATGAAGTTTAGCAAGTTGAAGTTTACTTCTCTGTCTCAATTTTTCTCTCATCAAATTAAGAGAAACCCTGCTGAATTTCACAGGGATATAAAGTGTTTTGAAATGTAAATATAACTATAGATGCACATATAAAATAAACTATAAAGTACTCTGCAAATATCTTAATAAAACTATGCATTTTCTTTGAAAGGTCCAGAGATTATTTTAATTCACATTTTTAGGAAGGTTATTTTCAATTAAAGTTAGGATTGGTGGTCTTTGTGAGTGAGGAAAAGTCTACTCAGTTGTAGGTTTCATTCATATGATAGAGAACCCCTGTTCATATCTCTATATAATATAATGCTGTCTTTTCAAAGAAAGCTTTTTTTTTTCAAAGACCACCTGTGTAAGCAGGTGAGAAGAGCAAGATCACCGACCGTCTCTCACTGTGTACTGATGACGTACTTTGGGTGAATTCCATTTCAAATCAGCAAAGACATAGTGGATTTGAAATTAGAAGATCTACATTTGCCTTTGGCTCTCTCTTGGCAAATCAACGAATCTCTCCCTTCCACCTTGCCCTTCTGTGCTCTCACTTATTTCCTCTAAACCATATTGCATGTCTGAATTTTCCAGAAACCTATCCACTTTTATTCTGAGTCTCGTTGGATGCAAATATAACCATTTTGTAGTTATAACTATAAAAACTATAAACATAACCTCTCTAACTAGCTGTATTTCTTTGTAGCACTCCCTTGGAATCACAGAAATAAATTTTGGTTCAAATGTCAGAGATTATCAGGTCTCTGGTTTCTTTGCATATTAATTGAATGCTAAGCTTTAAATAGAAAACATATGATATTTATTTAGAATATTTTCTTTCATGTACTTAGATTCTATTAAAGACAAGAAATAATTCATTTTTAAGGAAAGAAGGGGTTATTTAAAGAGTACAAAACGTATGTTAAAAATAGTTTGTTATAGATTGAATTGTGTCCCCCAAATTCATAGGTAGAAGTCCTAACCCCTGGTATCTCAGAATGTGATGTTACTTGGAAACAGGGTCATTGAAAATGCAATTAGTTAAGATGAAGCCATCCTGGGGTAGAGTGGGTTCCTAATCTGATATGACTGGTGTTCTCATAAAAAGGGGAAATTTGGCCACAGACACACACTGGGAGAAAACCAGAAGATGAAGGCAGAGATCTGGGTGTTGCTTCTACAACCCAAAAAGAATGTCAAATATTGCTACAAAACCACCTAAAGCTGGGAGAGAAGCACAGAACAGAGTCTCCCTCCGAGCTTTCAGAAGGAATCAACCCTGCCAAAACTTTGATCTCCAACTTCTAGCATCCAGAACTGTGAGACAATACATTTCTGTTATCTTAGCCACCCATTCTGTGGTAGTTTGTTAGGCAACTCTAGCAAATTAATACAGATTGTAGTACCAGGAAGTGGGGTGCTTCTGCAGGGAGTACCTACAAATGAGAAAGTGACTTTGGAATTTGGTAATACAGTCTTGAGGTGCTTGATAGGAAAAGCCTAGATTGCCTTTAGGAGATTGTTGGTAGAAATAAGATTGTTAAAGGAATTTTAGTGATGTCTCAGATAGAAATGAGGAACACTATTGGAGACTGGAGGAAAGGCACTCCTTGTGAAAAGGTGGCAGAGGACTTGGCTGGATTGCATTTTGTTTTTTGGAAAGTAGAACTTGTGAGCCATAGACTCGGGTATTTAGCTGAGGATATTTCCAAGTGAAGTGTCAAAGGTGTGATCCGGTTGCTTCTTGCTGCCCCTGGTAAAATGGGAGTGGACAGGGATGAATTGAAGAGGGACGACTAAGCAGGCAGTGCTCTGGAAGCAGGGCCAAGGGTGTAGCTGGACAACTTTTGCTAAAGAGATTAGGTCTGTGGCTTGTGGGTCCAATCAACTGTCTCAGTGGAAATGCTGCCAGCTTGGACTGAAGGGGACAGAGTTGGGATGAAATGAAAGAAGGTTGCTGGACTTCTCGGATTCTACAGGCAAGAACTGAGCTGATAGTGCTATTCAGCTGCAAACAACGGCTGTCCTTCAAGAAAAAGGAAGAATGACTCAAAGGCAGCTTAGAGGACGGTGAGTCTACCTCTTGCTCCATTGTAGTGTACCTGTCTTTCTTTTTCATTGTTCCTCTAGGCCAGTATAGTCAGTACCTCTTTGCTTTCACTTGGGGAGGGCAACAATATACCTGGACAGTCATGTCCCAGAGGTTCGCAGAAGCCCCTTCTATTTTTCCTAGGTCCTTAATACTTAAATGATCTAAATTTCCCTTGTGAGACACATGACTATTCACTGACACAACACCCTGAATCCTGCCAACCTCCTGCCCCTACAAGAAGAAGGGAAATTTCATGACTGTCTTACCTTGGGGAACTTTCTGTACCTCACTCAGATTTACTAGAGACTTCTACTGAGAATGCCAACCTGACATTATTTATGTGTGGATAATTCCTCAAAGGTGAAACTGGAGCTTATCAGGAGAATATGCTATTTCCAATGAAAGCTGTCCTTTAGAACATGGTTCTCTACCTGAGGTAAAATCAACCCAGCTTTTGACAAGTAAGTGAAAAACTCATTGCACTTACTTGTCAACTAGCCAAAGAACAGAGAACAATCGTATACAGTTGTCCTTCAGTATCTGCAGGGAATTGGTTTCAGGACCCCCCCACCCCCGCCATATAATCAAGTCTCATATTAAAATGGGGTCGTTTTTACGCATAACTCACGTACATCCTCCCGTATGCTTTAAATCATCTCTAGATGACTTATAATACCTAATGTAATGTAAATGCTATGCAAATAGTTGTAAGTACAATGTAAACTCTATGTAAATAGTTGCCAGCATGCAGCAAATCCAAACTTTGCTTTTTGGAATGTTCTGGAATTGTTTCCTGGATATTTTTGATCCACAGTTGGTTGAATCCATAGATGTGAAACCCATGAATATGGAAGGCCAATTGCATACAGATATCAGGTATTATTTTGGAGTAGTACATGACTCGGGGATGCTTTGGAGGAAAAGGCTTTTTTGTCTTTTCTGAAGCTCCTATCAAAAGTGGACAAGTTAAGGAACTTTTAGATGCACTCTAAAGCAGTTTTAACCCAGGTAACAATCTTAACTAAACCCTCCAAGTATATAACCAGGTCATTATAAAATGTTAATGATTAGCCACTGATTTTGGAAAGGAAGAACAGAAAAAAGTGGGTTGCACCCTTCACTCATATAAACTCTGGCAATATCAAGATGGCCACCTGGTGGTACCAGATTATTTCAAATAGATACTAGCTAAATTTCTCCATGAAACCATTTATTATGGTACAGACAAATGGGTTACTATCTTTAATCAACATCTGTGTGGAAACTTTCAAAAGACAGTTAAAGTTATTTTGAGGTCACATGTCATCTGTCAGGAACATAATCCTGGAAAAACTGTAAAGGAACATAGCCAGAAACAAAACCTCAGGATCCTTTGGACACCTTCAGATGGATTTGGTACAATTTCCAGCCTCCATGGGATTTGAATATGTTTTAGTTGTTGTATATTTATTCTCAGGATGGGTTGAAGCATTTCCTTGTCAAAAACTACAGATTTTACAGTAGTGAAACACCTGCTTGATTTTGTGTTTTAACCTGGGCACGGCAATTTTTATATTAAATTACTGAAGCACATAGTTTCTGGGAACAACTATAGCAAAGCTCCGTAAGGCATTACCTGTTACACAATAACTATATTGCTCTCACCATGCATGATCATCTGGAATGATTGAAAGAACCATTGGTTTCCTTAAATGAAAATGAGCAAAACTTTCAGGAACTCTTGAGTTCTTTTGGCCAAAGCTCTTCTGAAATAGACCTTCTGGCCATAAAGTCCACTCCCTCTAGGACACATTAGTCATCTCCTTATTAATTGGTAACTGGAAGTCCCATGCACTTAAGATTTTACTTCCAGTACTAGACTCTGCCATGCTACACACAGATGTAGCAAAATATTCTAAGGAACTCATCATGTACTATACCTGGCCTATCACCAATAGGTTAGTGCATCTTCCCCCAATATCTTCCTGAACAGCCTCTTCATGACATTCGACTGTGAGATTGCATATATTGGAAGAGATATCAGAGAAAAACTATTCTGAAGTCATGCTGGAAAGAACCATATCACGTTCTGTTAACAAGGAATACAGCAGTACAACTCCAGGGAGTCAAGCTTTGGGTTCACTTTTCACAACTAAAGAAGCAATTCAGAATTCCACACAATTGGAAGTCTACTCCAACTGCAGGTTCTTAGAGACCTTCTAGAAGGAGCTGATCTTCTGGAGTAGACAGCTGGCCCAAGATCTTTGGAACTAGTACCTGACTTCAGGTAGTGGAAAGCTTCACCCCAAAATTTGAGCCAAAACCTATGTCTAATTCCTGTTTTGTTTTTCATCTGTTCACTTATAATCATCTTATTTTCTCTAGACCCCTGGTTGCCACTGACCCATATTGGCCTCTTTTCTCTTTTCTTTCCTCTTTATTATAATGGCTGAGTTTGAACTTACTCATTTAAACACCATTCTTAGATTACCCCCAATAGTAGCCACTACCCTCAATCTTGCTGACTGCTGGGTATGATCAGTCCCCCATGATAAAAATTCTGGGCAATTCTTGTTTCAAATGAGGCAATCGAATGAGGCAATCATAGCCAATGGCATTTCCACTTGTACCACGTGGACAATTGACCCTAAACAAGTCAACTTATGACTTTGTTAGTGTTCCTCTCTCCCAGAAAAAGAACTATTTATTACAATCTATTGATCAGACCCTAGGAACCTCTAAATTTGAATTCAACAAACCTTGTAGGTGGATATGCCAAATCCCACCTCAAAGAGACTAATATCGGTCCAAACGTAACCCAGCTAATATAAGGGTTTGGCTCCAATCTTATGTCATGAAAACTCCTTTTTTCCTGATCTCTATGTACCCCTACTGGATACTATTTCTTTTATGGCTAGGATGTCTGGTCCTGTTTGCTTCTAATTAGTACCTCATGCACTTTAGAACTAGTATTATTATACTTGTCTGTACACAAAGGCCCTATTTCTATAAATCATCAGGGCTCAAAATTCTGACTCAGACGTGGGCTCCAAAACAAAGCCACTCTCCACACACTCTACCTGGAGGAATTACTGACTTCCTCAGAATGTGAGGAAATTTATGTGAATAAACTTTATGTGAATTGAGTTTATGTGAATCATCAGAGCAGTGTTCCCAACTGGCACTCTGCAGAGGTCATTAATTGTACCACCTCTTCCCTAGATGGAATACAGATTGGTCTCAACTCACTAGCATGAATAGCAGTGGACAGTTACGTTGTTCTATATGCTTATGTTGGCTAGTTGTGGTGGAGCCTCTGCCATTGCTAATACCTTGCTCTGTACTTGGGCTAATGAAACAGACAGGATGGAGCAGGCTATACAGTGCCTTAAGGAAAAAGCTACATGACTCATGGTTGATGCTCATGGCCTAGAGGAGATTTGTTCTTGGTCTGGATTGGACAGTTGTGATTCCCAGTTCTGAAGCATTTTACAGGGACTATTAATTGCTCTTATTTTTGTCCTGATGCTGGTCTGTTGCATTCTATCCCGAGTCTTAAATGCATGTATGCAGCTGTTCTCTTGTCAGAAGGTCATGATGATGACACAAAAACAAAAAGTTCAAGAAGATCTCACAATACAGTGGACCGTGGAGAAAATTGTACAATCCATGAATGAAGACAAGCTGGATCTCTAGCCTTCTGTGAACTGGTCAACCTCTCACAAATGAGAGACTGACCAAAAGGGGGAACTGAAAGACTGAATATACAAGTGGACAAAGCCCAGACCATATATGACAGTAAACTGTGACCCACATCAGCAGCATCCACTCCAGGAAGCCCAACTACAACTTCTGCAACAACTGTCCCTTAATGGTTAGGGCTTGGTCAATGACTGACAGCTTCCCCAATTTTTGTTCCCATCCCTTACCTATTTCCAGTTCAGGACCAACTAGAGAAAGCCAAATATGCCCCCCAAACCACTTATATAAGATGCCTCACTTCTAGTTATCCTACCTCTACTTCCCTGTGGCCACAACCTCCAATCAGGGCATAGCTGAAGTCTTCCCTTTTTGTCACTGTAAACCTTTCCTACTCCCCTGCTTGCCTCTGAGTCTCTGTCAAACTCAAGTGGTGGTGACTGCCACACTTCTTAGCAATAAAGAATAAAGGGCAATCTCTCTAATTAAGAATAATATGCATATGGATTAGGGAGAGGAAGAAATTCTGGGTAGGAGAGAGAAGACAAGGTTAGGCTGATTTAGTACAAGAGTGAAATAGAGTTTTCAGAATTGCATTTTTTTTTAACTTTCAAATAATAACCTTTCTCTTGTCATTGTCTCACACATGGTAGACAACTATTAAGTGTTTGTTGAATGAATGAGTCTACGGAAGCTTGTTCTCCCCTCCTCCATCCCCACAGCAACATCCTCAGCTTCTACTGTTTGCAGGATATTATTGAGCTGGACAGTTGGCCCTGGGGCCAGAACTGTGACTAGTAGATATTGGTTTAAAGCTTGTCCTTTAAACCTTCCTTTTGGCACTAAGGCTATGTTCTCTTTTTCTAGGACACTTTGGTTCAGAAATGTTGCTACTTATTATTAGATTCCTTTTGTTCAAGAGAAAGACCCTTTATATTTTTGAGGGCCCAAAAGTATTTTATTCCAAGGAAATTATACAAGAGATATTTTCAAACTGCTGAAGTCATAGCATTGTGGTCTTACAGGATACAGATTTATTCCTATAGTGAAGAATTATAAAGACTTAAGTTTTAGTAAATTAGGAAAGGTAAAATGTTGGTGAATGTTATGACTTTATATTGAAATTTATTCATGCAGATAGTCCGTCTGATTGAACCAACCAAGTCATGGCTCCAGGCAGGTGTGATGTGCACAAACTCACCCTGAACTTTCTCTAATTTTTTTTCTCTCCCTGACTTCTTCCTCTAATCATTCTTCACTCCTTTATTTTTTTCTTGTGACAGTTTCTAATCAATTAAAAAAATGTAGTTTACGTTATAGTACACTACAGTGGGTGCATGCATGCATGTGTGTGCACGTACACACACACACACACACACTTTTCTCTAAATGGGGAACATCTTCCTTGACTTCCCTTACTTTGGTCCATTTCCTTCATGGCTTACTTTTGTGACACTGTGCACCTACCTCTCTTTTCTATCATCTGTCTCAGTTGCAATTTTATACTTATTTTATGATGATTTGATCAGTAGACTGGAAGAACTATGTTTGTTTTTGTTCATGGTTTAGCACAGTGCTTGGCTCAGTAAATATTTAATTGAATTAATAGAATAAAAGTACTGAAATCATCTAATAACCTGTTTTCACATCTCTCTCCTCATAAAGTAATGCTGATTTCTTAGAATGCAGGGCTAAGCCTGACACATATTGGACACTTAATAGAAAACTTTTTTTGAAATGAATTGGTTGTATCTGTCCTGTGTCATTATGCCATCCCTGTGGAAGCGTGAACCAAATCAAGTACCAGTGTGCCTGACTGAGGAGAAGCAGGTAGGAAACTACAAGTGGTACGTGTGGTTGCATCAGAGCAGCCTGCTCTATTTCTTGCAGAAGATTAGTGATTAAATCACGCATTAATTCACCTTCAGTGGCACTGGATTTATTGTCCTTTTGGTTTCTTAGGCTGTTTGATAATTGGATTAGTAAGTTAGTTAAGGAAGTAGGAAATCCTTATTGTAATGTAGTGGAAAAACTGATCTAAGAGTCAGAGACCTTGATTCTTCTATTTTATCTTTAGCTAATGATGGGCTAAAATGTTTTACTCTCTGGGCTGCAATTTTTCAGCTTAAAATGAAGCTTTGGGGGCAGAAAGTCTCTTAGATTTCTAACCCTAAAATTCTGTATCTTGTCAAATAAGACAGGATGTTAAGTTCGAATTTTCATTTATTTTGCTTATTTCAGCCATATATTCTTGCAAGTTTTGAATCATATTCTGAAAAAGTTGAGCATTCCTGAAGAAGTATTTACAAGGCAGAATAATGATGACTTGAAATATGGCCAAAAAATCTTAAATGTAATAAAACTCTCTCTATATATTTATATCCAACTGGTCATCCCAGACTAACTCATCACAATTATTTCTTACTCCTCACAAATATATTGTCAATTAATTGTACTCTGCCTTGGTTCTTTAATTATTTAAGTATGATGTATTTTATGTGTGCATTATGAATTCTTTTCTCTAACCCACTAGGGAGATATGGTGTAGTGTATGGGCTTGTGTGTCAGACACAACTAGGTCAAAATCCCAGCTCTGGCACTCACTAGCTGATTTATCAGGACAATTTATTTATTGGCTCTAATCCTCATTTCTTTCTCTAGTGAAGGATAATGAAGATGACATCATCAATGTGATGACATAATCGATCAGTATGATGACATCGTATTGTAGTCTTTGTAAGGAATAAATGCAATAATGCAGAGCAGACTGAATTCCCATTATGTTCCTGGCACTGCAGTACGTGAAAGGTTCTCAATCAACATAAACCCTTCCACTTCTGCTGTGTTCAAGGAGGCTTCCTAGGTCAAGCAACTCTTTCTTTTTGTAAACACTAAACTACTATAATCAGCAATTTTTATAGTAGGAGCTTCATACAGGCTGATGGTTGGAGTGAAAGATTGCTCAATACCTGGAAGGATTATAGTTTTGAAGAATTTTTTTCTTTTTAGTTCAGGGGAACGAGAAGGGGGATCAAGCCAATAAAATGTTAATATCATGGGAAACACACAGAAGATGGGAGACTTCTCGTGAAGGGTGAAACATGATAGTGAGTGTTCTCTCTGGGTAGATCGGAAAAACAATGATTCTCCTCTGGTTCATCTCTGCAAGGTGGCAAAACTGTAAAAATGTGCATTATTTTCTGGCAAATCATGATGGAAATGCTGTGTATTTGTGCATGAGGACTTAATGGATTTATCATGGTTTATTCCATTACAATAAACACCAAAGAGAGTAATAACGGTACACCATTTATTTTGTAGTATCATCAACATTTTTGTATGGTAGACGGAATCTCCACAGGCTTGCTAATGGTATATAGGCCATAAAACCTTTGCACAATAATGTTTAACTGAATCTGAAACAGTGCAGTCTTCTGGGAGTTGCATAAGTGGTCTGGTTCTTAAACCTCTAGGAGAATAACAGAAATGCAACCAAAGGCCTCTGGGAATTTCTTTTTCAGAACAGATGACCATCAATCAGCAAATACTTGTTGCTTGTGTACAATTTATAAGGCTTTGTCCTGGTCCTGTATGAGTATGTGTATATGAGCGGGCATGATTACACCAGGTACTTCGATTTAACAAGTCAGACGCAAAGTCAATGTATGCAAAATGCTAAAATCTGAACTGAACTTCCTTGTTAGGCTCTATTTTGTTTTACTTTAACTGGAACTCTAAACAAACTTATTTTTTAGTTAACTCCTAAAAAACAAGTATTAATGCATTGAAAATGAATAGATTAGAAATGTTCAAGTGTTTTCGATGATGAACCTGGAATGAAAAATGTTTTATAACGTTGAAGGGACTGTCGCTCTTTTTCTCTCTCCCTCCCTCTCCCGGTTTCATTCTTCCTCCTTCTCTCTTCTCTCTTGTCTTCACTTTTTCCTTTCCCCAAGTTTGAGATATGCTTTTCTCCTTGTCAAATGAATAGCTGTATCATAAAATACAGCAGCTGTTAAGCAGAAAGGAATTTCAGGATGTCACCATATCCGAGCCCATAGTTTCAGATCCAGTTGTCCCTGAAAGACCCTTAGATAATTGTTTTTCTAGTTGTTAGACCTAACTGCCTCATTCTCAGCATAAGCAGTAATGAGGGAAGGTAACTTTCTATAGGGGAGAATGCCTACAAAAATAACCTTGCTTTAGGTTATATGGTAAGGCCCATCCCTGGAATTACAGAGGAAGATTCAATGCCAACTGTTCATGCATATATGAAGCAATCGGCACATATAATATTCTCATGATTCCACAGCCTTGGGTATAACACATGGAGTGATTTATCTCATTATAAACCATGATAAACCAAACAAACCTCTGTTTGTATTTCTTCCCAGCTGCAAGAATAGTGAGCATTGGGAAAAGTTGAATGTTTTATCCATTTCAGCATACTCAGAGTAACGCAATGTAGAATATGATTCAAACTGAGTAGTTTCCATGTAAAAATGAAACATACTATCCCATGCCTAATACATTAAACCATGCCCGTGTCAAAGGAAACATTCTGTTGTGAGTAATGAGCAAGAATTTTCAGAGAACTTGGCTGAGGCTATGGGTAAAAACTTAAAATAAAGAGCTGCAAGTTTCCTTTCGGCCCATGGAACTCTTGCAGGTTTCCATTAAAATGAGTCCACGTGGAACCTGGCAGAGTAGCAATGGAGCATATAAATCAGGAGAATGGTGCAACAGTTGTGAATATACAGTGGGTTTTTAAGCATTGGAAACAGGAATTCCTTTTGCCATGCGATAGCAGAACATTCTGTTATTTTTGTAAATGCATTGATCAACTCTATCAGGACAGAAGGATATTGGGACTGAAGATGGATCAGCGTTATTTCAACCTAGGAAAAAATATCAAAAGGTGGTTTCTGTTAAAGTTGCTAAACTGAAATTTCCAGTGATCCAAACAACTTTGACCTGAGTACCCACCAGTCCCAGTTACCTTGGTAGGACTCACAGACACCAAAGATGGGAGAGCAGCAAAGTCAGCCTGGAAATTAACATTGACCCACTGCTCAATATTCGTAGTAACCTAAATGGGAGAAGAATTTGAAAAAGAATAGATACATGTATATGTATAACTGAATCACTTTGCTGTACACCTGAAACTAACACAACATTGTTAATCAACTATGCTCCAATATAAAATAAAACTTTAAAACTAAAAGAAAATAATTGCTTTAAAAAATAAAAATAATAAAAAAATTAATAAAAAAAATGTATAGCTTAGTGGTAATGTCCATATAGTTATTCTTAAAAATGTTTTAATTATTAATTAAATTTTATTTTATTTTTTATTGAAGTACAATTGATTTACAATATTGTGTTCATTTCTGGAAATATATTTTTTTTATTATTATTTTTTTAGATGATAGTGGCTACAAGCCTATATTATAACCTAAAAGGAACATGTTACACTCCCATGATATTAGACTTCTGTAATGAAGAATGATAAATTGGTCAGGGAACGGAGATATTTTGTTTTCAAAGCGGGGGGTCGCATGGCAGTCAAATGAGCACAGGCTTTGAAGTTGACCAGGGCAACTCCAAGCTTCCCTGCCTCCTGAGGGGAGGCAACTCATTTAGCCTTTCTGAGATGCAGTTTCCCTATCTGTCAGAGGACATGATAATCCCAGTGGTTAGACATAATGTAGGAAAGCATGGGACATAGGTAATCCATACGTGTGTTATAATTGAGAAAGTGTCTGGTGAATGCATAGTATCAACTAAATTGCAGGGGCAGTCAAAACTGCATACGATGCTAATGTGAGACCATTTATGTGCAATTGACTTGATAATTTAAATAATACTTACTAATAAATAGAGCCTTTTCCCACAACAAGTAACTTCATAAGGCAAAGCTTAACCAGATTCCATCTGCAGGTGTTTGAAAATATTTCTTAATTCTGAGCACTCTGGCACCTGGTTAGGACAGGGAAGTGGTGGAGTGCTGGAGCCCAGCTTCTTGGCTTCCAATCTTTTTCAGGTTCTTTTCCCTTATAGGTCATTACAGAATATTGAGTAGAGTTTCCTGTGCTGTAGAGTGGGTCCTGGTTGATTACTGATTTTGTTTATAGTTGTGTGTATATATATTCATCCCAACCTCTTAATTTATCCTCCCTTCCCGCTTCCCTTTTGGTAACCATAAGTTTGCTTTTATACAGAGTAGTTTGTATCTCTTAATTCCATGTCTCTATCTTGGCCTTCCCCCCTTCTCTTTCCCCACAAGTAACCACTAGTTTGTTTTCTATATTTGTGAGTGTGTTTGTTTTGTTATATACATTTGTTTGTTTTATTTTTTAGATTCCACATATAAGTGATAACATACAGTATTTTTCTTTCTCTGTCTGACTTATTTTGCTAAGCATAATACTCTCTAGGTCCATCCACATTGTTGCAAATGGCAGAATTTCATTTATTTTTTTTAAGCATCTTTATTGGAGTATAATTGCTTTACAATGGTGTGTTATTTTCTGCTTTATAACAAAGTGAATCAGTTATACATATACATATGTTCCCATATCTCTTCCCTCTTGCATCTCCCTCCCTCCCACCCTCCCTATCCCACCCCTCTAGGTGGTCACAAACCACCGAGCTGATCTCCCTGTGCTATGCGGCTGCTTCATTCTTTTTTATGGTTAACATTCCATTGTATGTATATATACCACAAATACTTTCTCCATTAATTTGTTGATGGACACTTGGGTTGCTTTCTTATCTTGGCTGTTGTAAATAATTCTGCTATGAACATTGGGGTGCATGTATTTTTTGAATTGTCTATTTGCATTATTAGTTTCTAAATTTTTATAGTGTTATCAGAGAGCTCAGTGAATGTAGGCTAATCGTAGGGTATATTGATGTCTTCTTTGTGGCAAAATATATGGTCAAATAAAAATAACCTTTCCTGGACATCTAGTTTCATGATGTAGAGTTTGATACAGCTATTAGACATAACATGTTAACCAGGTAATTCAGATCTATAACAGTCTACTTTATTGTTTTCTACCTTTTCTTGATGACCAGAGAACAATGAGTAAAAGCATCATATGGTCCTATGTTTCCATTTGTCTCCCTCATTGTTGTTGCTTCTAAATGTTTATGTGTCCTGTGTGAAGATTTATAACAGACCTTCCTGTGGATGATGGCTTCTGTCACTAGTAAGTTCACTTCTTGACTTCACTTACTGTTTTATGCTTTTCATTTAATGAGGACTAATATTCATTGTTGAGTCCTGATTTCCTTTTGTTTCCATCTGCTTTTATGTTGTTACCCATCACTTTTCTTTCAAAATTTCTGAGTCTTTTGTTTTTGTCTTTTGTTTACAGCATGTGGATGGATTTCATGTTTTACACAATCTAAGAAATACTTTAAAAGGTGAGTTCATCTCATTAACATTTATTGATATGACAGTTGTATTTGATGTGTTCATTTTTGTTTAACCTAGATTTTCTGTTTGTTTTCTACCTTTTGGTACATATTTTGTGTTTACTTTGCTTTGTGCACATTTTCTTTCTGAGAACTTGGAAAGTTTATGCTCTGTTTTCAGTTTTTTTAATATATATTGTTGTATTGTTTGTGTTCTGTTGTTATTGATTTTTCATAACTTTTAATAATATACTTAACCTTAAGTTCCTTGCTTTATGAGACTCTGGTAGCATCTATTGTTGTCCCCATGTGAAAGATGAAATAATTAGTGCAGATATAATTCCTTTCACTGCCTTTTGCTTCTTTGACCTCTGACTTTTGACTTTTTCTTTTCTACCTTCAAGGAGAAATCCATTCCCACCTCTCACCTTCCAACCTCTGCCTGTACCCCTAGTACCATGACCTGACCATAATGCCATACAGGATTATCTTCATAGAATAAATAGTGTGTGCAAACTTCCATTTCTTGATTTTCAGTATTAAACAGTACTCATTGAGTCTCTGGTACAAAAAAAGAGCTAATAAAAAACTAACCATCCTCTAATTTTCTTCCAAAAGCTGCACCAGTATGGGTACTTTTACTGTTGTTTTGTAACTTCACTGACTTGTTATTCTTAGTTTTCATATACTGTAGGTTAGGGTTATAGCTGTTTTAGGGAGGCTATTTTGGGGGCATGTATACTTGTATATGTGTATTATATCTGTATAAAAATCATAAAATTATGTAAGTATAAAACTTTACATTGTTTTATATTCTATAAATATATTTTACATTTTATATATTATATTTTATATCATATAATATTATATATTATATAAACCTTTTTCTGTTTTTTAGATTGTGGTAATATATGCATAACATAAACTTTACCATTTGACATTTTAAAATGTACAATTTAGTGGCATTAATACATTCATGATTTTGTGCAATCCTTACCACTATCTAGTTCCAGAAGATTCCCCAAAATAAACTCTCTCATCCATTAGGCAGTCACTCCTCATTCTCCTCTTCTTCCAACCCCTGCTAACCACTAATCTGCTTTTTGTCTCTAGTGATTTGCTTATTCTGGACATTTCACATAAATGGAATCACACAAAGTGTGGCCTTTTGTGTGTCTCCTTTCACTTAGCACATGACCTTGTGATTCTACTTCTAGTTATATACACAGGTGTTCAAACAAAACCTGTACACAAATGTTCATAGCAACATTATTCACAATAGCCAAAGAGTGAAAACAACCCAAATTTCCATCAACTGCTAAAGGGACAAACAAAATGTGATATATCCATATGATGGAATATTATTCAGCCATAAAAGGAAATGAAGTACAGATAAATGTTGCAAAACGGATGAACCTTGAAAACCATTATAAGTTATTTATAATGTTATTACAAATTATTTGCATATTAATAGAAATTGTATATCTCTATCTGGGAGACTTTGGCTTCTGTGTCCCAAAACCCTAAAGCATTAGAGAAAATGATTTAGAAAAGCAGGGAATGTGCCCCTTACTGTCACACCCTCTCTCCAGACTAGAAACCATTTCCTCAAGAGCTGGGAGTTGATGAGGCTGAGGGTAGTGGATGAGAGTCAAGAGTTTGTGCAACCCAGGGAAAGGGTTCTGTGCCTGCCCCCTTGCCTTGTTCCTTGTCCCGGGCAGACAGAAGACCCAGAGAGCTCTGGAGGAAACAAGAATAGAGGAGATGTACACTTCCCACAGAGAATGGAGGAAAGTGGCCGCCTGTAGAGAGGGCGTGCTGCACGGCGCCCAGTGCATCTCAGCCAGGGCCAGCCTGGCCACAATGCCTAGGCCCCATTGTGACCCAGAAACAGCAATGTAATGGCCATACCCTTAGGTCTCACCTGAGACTATCAGAGAGAACCAGGAGGGAGTGAGCGAATGGGCCCTGGGGTCAACTTGTAGTAGCAATCTGTGTGTACAGATGGCTGAGCATCTTTGGGGCATGGACACAGCAGTCTCTCTATGGACATGTAAATCTATTCTATTATAGCTGGCTCTCCACTGTTTTCCCTGCTTCCTTGATAAACAACAAGATACAAACACATCTCCTTGGTATTACACACATCTCTGGAACTTGGACATGGCCTTGGGGGAAGTCTGAGTGAAACCAAAATCAGCTGAGATGAATTTTCCACCATTTCATTGGGCGGAGTTTTAATTATTAGAGAAAAATAAAAAGAAGGATCATTTCTTTTTGATACCTAGGTTTTTGTAATTATACTTAACCTCTTTATACAGGTGCCAACAGGGTTTCTTTCTTCAATTTCCAATTTCAGTTTTTGTTGTTGTTTTCTGTTGCTTTCAGAGAGGAAGTTGAAATAGAAATGCTTTATTCCAGCTTATTTAATTGGAAGCTCCACATGAACTATTTTAAAAACATTTGGATTAAAAAGTATATAGGGCCTCCCTGGTGGCGCAGTGGTTGAGAGTCTGCCTGCCGATGCAGGGGATACGGGTTCGTGCCCCGGTCTGGGAGGATCCCATGTGCCACGGAGCGGCTGGGCCCGTGAGCCATGGCCGCTGGGCCTGCGCATCCGGAGCCTGTGCTCCGCAACGGGAGAGGCCACAACAGTGAGAGGCCCACATACCGCAAAAAAAAAAGAAAAAAAAAAAGTATATAGATAGATAGATAGATAAACTGAATCACTTTGCTGTACACCTGAAACTAACACAGCATTGTAAATTAACTATACTTCAATTAACAAAGAGAGAATAAAATAAAATATGATAAAATGAATCCATATAAAAGCTTTTTGGTAAAAATAAAGAAAAAGTAATATTGCTAAGGTCAAGTTCTTGGATTGTCTAAAGGGTCTTATTTGATTTTTCTAAACTTTTCCAGCAGACAAATTTTATTTGGGAAGAGACAATTAGCTGCATAGATAAGGACTCATCATGTGTGGTTTGCAAGTGGAAAAGAAGGAAGCCAACACCAGGAAAGATGTCCTCCCTCACTGCCTTGTATCTAGTTGTCCTAGGTTGTCTTGAGCCCATGGTTGAAGAACTATATCAGTTGAAGGTATATGCTGTTTTGAAGAAGAGTTCTCCAAAATATCTTAATGGAAAAACTAAACATGCAAACTCAGAGAAGATACATGCAGGGATTATGAAAGTTTAACTAGAGACATCCAAAGAAGAATGAATACATTGACTTCAAAGAAGCAACCCCAAAGAAGCTTTGCTATATTTGAAGACAAGATGCCCATCCACGGTCCGTGCTGGGCAAACTTGCATGATCTGGAGGGACAGAGTCAGTTCGGGTGCAGGCCAATTGATGAGGTCCTTATCATCAAGTCTGAACAAAATGAAACAAAAGCAATCATTCAGTTGGGCAAACCAGTGGTTTTTCGAGCTGAGTCTGCAATCTGTTTTGGAGATTGGCTCATCAATAAGATGTTACACAGTGGAGTGACATGACCATTTTTTCTCCTCTCCAGCTGTCTGTTATTGTTTAGACACGCTCTTTATGTTAGATATAAAATTACCTGATGAGGTAAAATGAAATGATGTTATTTTTTAAATAAATGTGTAATGGCCATGCTGGTTTCAGCCACAGTGATTGAGCAGCCCATGTCTGCGATCCAGAGAAATCATTAGAAATGCCATGGATGGGTCTCTCTTCTGGATGCCTTTGGGAGGGGATAGTGGTGGTATGATGTCACTGGGAGTGAACATTACTATGTCTTTTGTCTTTCTTTCAATAGGGCCTCATTTACACTGTGAGAATTTCCTAAGAGAGTGTCTTCTCCCCTTTTTCAAGACATTCTGAGATGCTCTGGAGAAGGATTGGCACCCGGTAGTCAGTTGTTCTGCCCAAGAGAAGCAGCAGCAAGTTCAGTGGCTGTCTTGACTCATGTGTACAGTTGATACTCCTGGAGGCTTTCCAGTGGGTCTGTAACGTCCATGCAGTCTCTGAGGATATGGAGGAGATACTCAAGGCTCACAAAGGAGACTGATGTGGTGGAATGTGTGAAAGCTTGGAGCCAGGCAGGTCCATGTTCAAATCGAGTGCTCCAGGACTTATTACTTCTATGGCCTGGAATAAGATTTGGAACTGCTCTGAGCTCTAGATTTCTCCATGAGAATAGAAATAATTCTATCCCCAAATTTTCAATGAAATCCATACATGTATTGAATATCTGCTATGTACCAGAGTCAAGTTGGAGAGACAGATTTACTTTTATTCATTCACAAATACTTGGTGAGAATCTGTTATGTGCCAGGCCACTAAAATGAATGCCAAAAAAAGAAAAAGTACTGCAGGAGAAAGTGATAAATACATGGATAGAGATGATTTCCAGGTTTATAGAAGAGTATAGAAGGACTGGTAAGATCAGGGAAAGCTCACAGAGAGGAGCTGCTGACCCGTAGCTTTGAATGAGGAAGAGGAATATTCCAAGTGGAGAACTGACCAGGCTCCTCTAGTGAGGGTGTGAGGGAGAGAGAGGCCCAGTTCCCAGTCCAGGAGCTTCTGGACTCCTAATCTAGTGCTCTTTTTCACTGCCGTATTCTTCATTTTGGTTTGAGCTTTAAAGGATTAGATGTTAAATATGATAATTGAGGTATTTAGGAAAGAGCATATAAAACCACAAATGAATCAAATATGAAGAACTATTTAAAATGCAGGCTTCCATCTGTCTCTCATAGACAGAAATGACATTCTGATGCTCTCCTTAGAGGATAATGTGTAAGTTAAAAAATTAATATCAAAGCCTCAATTATGGGGGATGGGGTGGAGAGAATGCATTACATGATAAGAATTATTTAAGTCATTGAGATAATAAAACCTTCATTCTCATAACAAGGATGAGATAATGAGATGTTAATCCTTCCAAGATTTCACAGATTTATTATTCTAATGAACTCTACTTGACAGCTTTGAACTGTATATAAAAACGTATTAATCTTTGGACAGACATTGAGATTTTTCTTCCTCTCCATCGAGGTGTACAGTGGAAAAGTTATGGCTGAAATTACTCACTGAAGTTTTCTTCATGGCAGAGTGCCATGTTGAGGATATGTCTCTCTACCATCCTGACTTTATTGAATTAAACTGTGGAAATAAAACTCTGCAAAGAAGAAATTAGAGTCATAATGATGGAGGAGATTAACTGACGTATGGGTCCAGTAATAAACAAAATTAAACACAAATGGTAGAGGCTTTTATCTGGCAGCTCAGCAGGATTCTGTCTTGTTAATTTAACGGCCTTGTTAATTTCACAAAGATGTTCTGAACACCTGTTTTGTGCCAGGCACAGTGTTGGTGCCAGGGACACAAAGTTAACTAGGATATGGCTTCTGTCCTTGAGGATCTCAGCTTGTAGAGAGCATGGACCCCCAGCCAGGCAAGGAGGGAATTGAGTACTGAGATGATCAAGGGATAGGAAAAGGGGCAGAATGAACAGATTGGAAGTCTTGATGTAGTTAAAGAATTGTGGGAGCTGGGATACTAGAGAGAATTAACGAGTAGAGAAGGTGGTGGTTAGGGAGGGAGATGCTTGAAATAAAAACATAGGATGAGGTGCAATTATTGGTAATGTTTACAGCAGTGTTTTTCACATATTTCTGACTCAACATGTGAGAGAGATATTTTGTATCTTTACCTAGTACCCAAGTATATCATTGAAACAAAGTTTCATGAAACAATTCTTACTCTTCCTACTGGAAATGCCCTCTGATATTTCCTGTTCTACTTTATTCTATTTACCTAACTAAATATAGATTTTATGACTCACTAATAAGTTGTCACTCTAGTTGGAAAATCACTAGGAATGGGTGGTTAACAAGGGGTAGAAGACAAATACACTGGCAGTGAGAAGGTAAAGAAACCAAGAGGCCAGAGTATTGAATAGATTGTTCAAGGGTTTTGAAATCACCAAGCATCATGGTAGGGGTAATGGAGGAGAGAAAGACAGTGGTCCAGGGGATAGAATCTTCAGTGAATGGGGGTAAGTGACCAGGAGAATGGGTGACTGAAAAGAAGGAAGGATGGTGTCTTCTAGTCTGATTGAAAGTATTCAGAGGGACCAGGAGTTTTAGGGAGATGGGGAGAACATGGTGTAGAAGCAACTATGTGGGACAAGAAGGCACTCGTCCCATGAGTGTGAGAGAAACACAGCTGTCACTTAAAAGAATTGCAGGGGAAACAGTCATCAGGGAGAGACAGCTTCCAGTTAGAAGATGGAAGGAATGTTTAGAGACAGAGTGAAGATGGAGAAGAATTTGCCCTCTCATGGTCTGTCATGAGAACTCATGGTCTGTCATTGGGTTTGGAGGGCAGAGGAAATGAAGGAGTTTGGGTTGGTGTAGAAAATGGGTCAAGTTTTGAGGGGCTGAGTCATGGGTGCTCCATGGTGACCAAGTTAAAGTAGGATATTGCATCATGGGCTTTGACATGATGCCCTCTGGGCAGAAGGTTGATCAACCTTCATGAGACAAGTCTCTTCAGCAGCGTGTAGCATTGAGTCAGGGAACATTTTGGGGAAGCATGTCTGCTGTTTTCAGAAGGTGGAGGGGGACATGAGATACCACCCCTATCCTCTATGTAAAGATTTAGAAGTTTACTCAAACGACAGAGTGTTGCCAGATCATAATGCAGCATGCAAGTGCCAATCGCTATTGAGAGAAAATAGAATTAACTTCTCAGAGGAATTGGGGAAGGCTTCACAGAGAGGGTGAACTCTAAGTTTTCACCTGGTTACAAGGAGAGGGCAAACATTCTACATCCAAAGGAAAATCCCCCTGGAGAAAGTAAGACCTGATCTGGGTCTTGCCAGTGGCTTAGAACAAACTGTGGGTTGAAAACCATTAGTGTCTTTTAATTTAAGTAGTGGGTCTTCACTGGCATTTTTTAAAAGTATAGAACATACTAGAATAAAAAATGTAATGCAATAAGGGAAAATACAATTTCCTGAAGATTTTACATTCTGAACAGCTAGTGTAAGTGTTCTCCACGGAGAGTCAGAACTCTTGGTATAAGAAGTAGAGAGTAGTGGTCAATTACAATCCCCACAGAGAGTGAACTCTTGACACTGCCTCTTTGACGGACTTAGGACATCATGGTCCCCCTCTGGACCTCAGCCTCCTCATCTGCAAAGAAAAGTGCTGGGGTGATCTTTTTGGTTTTTTCCCAGCTCTAAAATCCTCTGATTTCTCTTATTCTTATCTAGGAAGATGGCTGCAAAGCACACAGTAGACAGAATGCTAATGTTTACTATTTCAGAGTATATTTTATCTGAAGTTTTCTGTCTCATGGGGTCAGAGAATTAAACTCATTATCCTTATTGTTAATATAATAAAATGCCTTTGAAGCCAGAGATTTCACTTCTGTAGTCATCACTGATCATTGAGTGATAATTATGTGGTCACATAATGAATTATATTATCAACTGCATAATTAATGAATTACAGAATCAGTTATTTAAAAGCTATTTTGAAGTGGAGGAAATTGACTTAATCTCCTAAACCAAGGAAGTATCCCTTAGAGCTAAGTAAATTCTTTTTTTTTTTTTTAAACTGATAACACTTAGAGCCTGGCCAAAAGATATCTACAGAAGTAGAAAATGGCCTGTCTTAGAAGGTTTTAAAGGTCTGTATTAAGTTGCAGTCCTGTTCTATACAATATGTTTGATTTTTCCTAGATCTATCTTTTTCTTTTTTTCCTGTCAGCACATTTACCCGTGTACCTTTCATACTGAGCTTTTCAACTGACCAGGCTCATTTGCAATTTGCTACAAGGAGGTAAAATGCAACTTCTGATTTTTGAATGGAAATAGTTTGTGTGTAATGGAATAAGTGATTGCAAGGTACTACTGATACAGTTTCTAATAACTTTCTGGAGATTAGAGAGAAAGCAATGCATAGAAAACATGGTTATCTCTGTTTTCAATGTGTACAGTTAAAGTGAAAGATTAAAAAAAAACTAGGCTTGATATAGGCTTAGAAGTTGAGGATAGCATAAGGAAAAAATAATAGCCTTGCCTTACTGTTATCTATGGGGTTTGTCATTGAGGATCACCTGATGGGTTTCAATACTTCTCTTTATTAAATGGGTTGGGGACACACCTTCACATCTGTGACTAGAATCAAGTTTTTAATGTGAAGCTGCAAATAACTGTAGTTGTTCTAGACGTTGAAAGATCATATAAAAGTAATAAAAATAGTGCAGAAAATAGGTTGCTATGAATATGAAAGAAAATATGTCTAAAATTCGTAGTTCAGGGCCTGGCACATAGTACCAGCAAGTACCATAGTATCACAGCAAGTGGTAACTATCATTATTTCTAGAGTATTTATTAGAGAATAGGGTCTTTGACCAACAAAACACAACAACCAAACAAAAAACCTCCTCACGGATTCCAGATTCCTCTCTCTGTTTTTCTTTTAACTTATTTGAAAATATTGTCAAACTTTGCCCATACCTTACAAAAAACAAATCAACTGAAAAAGAATTTAGGATTTGTGTGCAATTCTCCTTTTCCATCTCATCCAAGACTGAGGGCTTACGGTCACACATCATGTTTATAAGTTATTTGGATAAGTTCTCCCTCTTTTTTCCTATTTAAGGTGGTTTTGAAAATACATACACAAATACATTCATTTGAAATACATATAACAGAGTTTCTTTGTTCCAGTTCTGGATTTCCTCATCACATCCTTATTGATTTAATTTAATGTTTTGTATACGCAGACCATTAACAAGCTCCAAAAAGCTCTTAGAAATGATACAGGAAGGTGTACTTGGAGAAGATCAGTCCCATACCCCTGACACCTCACCTTTACCAACTGCTTGTAGGTAACCAACATTACTGTTTTCTAGTTTACCCTTTCTGTGTTCCCATTGGTAAATATAAGGAGATACAGGCATGCTTTCTTATTTCTCTTTATTTATTTATTTTAACAAAAGATAACATATACATATCATCTTTTCCACTTTGCTTCTTTAGAAAAAAACTTTATAGTATCTTCTGGAAATCACTCCATATTGGTTCATAGAAATCTTCTTTATTCTTTTTCATAGCTGCATAGTATTCTATCATATGTAGGTAATATAGTTTATTTTGCAAGTCTGCCTGTACTTTGACTCTTTGGTAATTTCCAAATTAACATTTTAAAAAGTCAAATAATGTGTCAATAAGTAAGATATTATTTGAAATGTGTATTCAGAATAAGTGTGATGTTGAAGTTGAGGCTGAAAGCATGTAAATATTTGTTCGATATTGCCAAATTCTGTAGAGGTTGTACAGTTTGGCATTCTTACCTGTGATGGGATTTCTTGAGCTGGAAAGACTCTAGTGTCCATAGCAATGTGCAAAATCAGCTGGTGCCTCTAAATCTGGTGTTTATTATTCAGTGTTTACTGGGCTTTCTCTCTCCTACATAGCCCCACATCTCACTTCAATAATCAAACCCACCACAACATTTCACTTCTCACTTTGAGGGAAAGTAGTGCCGACTGCATTAAGGGTCTTCTTCTCCCCAGTTTTGCTTCTGATTGTGCAGTAGAATTTCCCTCCTTTGAGGAAGTAAGGGTTTGATCTGCAGAGAAATGCCTCCCTCTCTTACAGCTGGGACCTTATGCCAAAATCAAAAGGTGGAACAGAGTCAGGAACTGAACTTGGAGGAAAAAATGAATAAGTCAGAGAAGTGGTGTAGAATGCATAGTCTGAAATGAGGATTAGGAAGTAGTTAATCCAGGATGATTTGAGCCAGAGAATTCAGGTGGAGAGGAAAGATCTTTGGGTCAGGAAAGTGAGGAGTGAGCCCAACAATGACCTGGCACATAGTGTGATGCATGGGAGGACAGTGCACACCACAGGAGCAGGAAGACAAGCCAGTAACCAAGGTCATCAAGCATCTACCCTGTGTCTGGTACTGTGGTTGGTATTTCAAGTCAAGACTTTTTAGTTCACCCACGCTTGAGTTGGGAGATGCCTCCAACAGTGAACTAAGTTTTGGTGAACTTAGAATTTCCTTTTTTTGACTTCTATTCATTTTTTCATCTTCATTCAGGTAAATGAATAACCACTGGGTGCTTCTGGCAAACTAGGGATGATGCAGATTCAAGACAGCTTCTACCCAGCCTCTGCCTCCAAGTGTCTCGTGACCACCACTTTCTAAAGTGGGTGAGACTATTCAGGCAGTGCCAATCCAACGTGGGAGAGGGGAGAACAGAGTGGGGGTGGGTATCCTGGGAGGCTTGAGGAGCCCTCAGAGATTTCCAGAGGAGGAGTTGCTGCCTGCCTGAGCCAAGTGTGGGCAAAAGAATGAGAGGCAACCAGAGGAAGAGCAATGAGGTTTCAGGCAGAGAGAGAATCCTCAATTCTGCACCCATGGCCCAGAAGAATGAAACAATAGGACGCGAGTGGGTGAAACTGCACACAAGATACTAAATGGGGGAGGAGGACGTGGAGGGATGGGCTGCCCTTGGGGGTCCCTTATCACCTCTTGTGGTCAGATGTATGCGCAGTTCTTTTTGTCTGTAACTATCTGTGCACTCTTTCCAGTTGTTAAGAATCAGGAATAATCATAGTGTTAATAATAATACTCAAAATAGTAAATCATCCTTTATTAGGAAGGTATTGGGTTGGCCAAAAACTTCAACATGTTTTAAGTAAAAATAAAAGACACATTTTTCATTTTCACCAAGAACTTTATTGAACAATGTATTTGCTAACCAAATGAACTTTTTGGCCAACCCAAATAAATGGGCAAATGAGACTTAGAAATTGTCATGACTGGGAAGATCCAGTGGCTGCGTGATCTTTGGTCAGAGGTTTTGGGTGAGCGTTTGTTTGATTTTAAGGTCAGTTGGATTGATTTTATTCACTGTCTACTTCTGGAAATTGTCTCATGGAGACTAGATAGTCAAAACAAGCATGGGTTCTCCACTGTGTGGCATCTTCTGCAGTGGGGCACAGCCTGTACCCTGTCTTTGTTCCAGAAATACCAGAGTGATGGATGTGCTCAATAAAAGTGTACCTCAGAAAGACACTAAGAACACATTTTTCTTGGATTTTATTTTATTTTATTTTTTATACAGCAGGTTCTTATTAGTTATCTATTTTATACATATTAGTGTATAAATGTCAATCCCAATCTCCCAATTCATCCCACCACCCCCACCCCCACATTCCCCCCTTGGTGTCCATGCGTTTGTATTAAGAACACATTTTGTAAGTGATTTGTTGGCCTGAACAAGAGCTGTACTACTTAATTATATTTATTTTTATGTTATTGTTTAATATCATTCCTAACAACCTTTGGGACAAAATCAATCCTCCCTCTAATTACAGTGCTCTTTCCAGGCCTAAAAGCAAAAGAGTAACTTCCAAGTGGCTGAAGGTATAGGATCTGAATTATCAACGAGCTGATTTTCATTAGAGCACTGCACTTGGGTGTTTCCCTGAGGAGAATCTAACCTGAGTCACTCATCAACTGCCACAGCCTCCTTTTTAAAGATAAACATTTCTTCTTGCATCAACAAAGATGTTTTCAGTGCAATCTTTACACATGGATTTTTTTCTCCTCCTTTTCCTTTCTTTCCTGCAACGTGTTTTTCTCCCTAATTATCTACTATCAAATCTCTCTTGGACATTGTTATATAACCTGTCATTCGAGTGAGTTGTTGGATTAACCTGTTTTATTAACATTATTAAAACTTGCATGTTTCATGTTATTCTTTTGTTATAATTGGTAGAACCAACTAGAATTCTCATCTCCCAGATGAAGAGGGATTATGCCTTCCTGGTTCGTTCTCTTCATTAGGAAAATGGACTAATTTAACATTTCAGGAACCACTCTTGAATCATTTCTCCATTTGGTTGTTGTATGCAACCACTGTACTGATGAACCATTTGAGCTACATTCTGCCTTATTTTGTGAGAAGGACCCTGCTGACTGGCCCTTTCTTCTCTGCATCTGAGATTGTCTGATGTACTTGCAGCTCCTTGGATTTTTTTTCCTGTTCACAGAGATAAAAACAAGTGCCACTCTGTCATCTAGAAGCAAATATATACCGAACAAAGGAAATAAAACATTCACATAAATGATCACTTGGGAAAGTCAATAGCAAATGGATAATTGGATAGGATACAGGCAACTTTTTGTATGTTTCATATTTACTGTCACCTAAAACCGGAGGTTAGGGTGCATATGAGAGTTTGTTGGTTTTTATAAGGTGATGTCAATTCTACCTGTGTTGAACTCATTAACTTTAACAATAGATCAAGTGATTCTCATATATTTTCTAGCTAGATGATCATATTGTATACCAAGAATGACAAAAATACTATTTCCTTTCCTATAGCATTGGCTAGAACCAAGGTTCAGTATTGAATCATATGATTGATAGTGATTTCTTTTACTTTTACATCAAGTATAAAGTTGACTGTAGGTTTTTGAGAGACTAAAATTTCAAGTTAAGGAAGTTTTCATTTAAACCTAGATAGCTGTCTTTTTTTTTAAAAAAAAAGATGGTAATAATGAAGGTTGAACTTTATCAAATGCTTTTCCAGAATCTATTGAATTGATTTTTATCCCTTACTCCATCTCAAATCTAATGTAATTTCATGTATTGATAGTATGGTGTATCAGCCTGAGAAATACTTTAATGTAGAAGCATGATCACATTCCTGAGATTAAAACCTATGGCCATGAGGTGGTTTTTGTAGTTATTTTTTTCCTCTGCTTTATTCAATTTGCTAATAGTTTTCTATTGTTCATTGGTTTTTTTTCCCAATTTAGTATTAAATTATATATGATGGATAAAATGAGTTGGACTTTTCTATGCTCTGGCAGAAATCACAGAATCGTCTCAAAGTTTCATTAGAACTCCTCAAAAAATCAATCTGTGCTTATTTTTAGCTTATCAGTTACAACTTTAATTATCAGACTATTACATATTCCATATTTTATTGAGTCAGTTTTGATAATTTAAATTTTTCTGGAGAAATTTCTATTCCTTCTAGGTTTCCAGATATTACTGAAAGGCTATACACACTATCCTCCTATCACTTTAATATTTTCCTCTTCATGTATATGTAAAAACAACTTCCTAATAACATTCATTCCAATATCTATTTTTACCTGATTAGTCCTTTAATTTTTATGTATTTCAACAATTTTCCAAATTATCTTTTTTACTTTATTAATCAACTGTAGTTGAAGACTATTTTTCATTAATTTCTGTTTTAATCTTTATCAATCCTTTCCTATTCTGTTAATGAGTATATATTTCTAGCTTTTAGAAAAGAAAACTGGTTATTTATTTTTCATTTTTCTTGTTTTCCAGTAGAGATCTTTGATATATTTTCTTTCATTATTGCTTTGGTTAAATCCCTCAGTTCGTATGTAAACAGTCACTAAAGTTTCTGTTGAAATTATAATTTTAACTTTGATAATTTCTTTAACCCATTAATTAATTAAGAGTATGTTTTAATATCCAGGCATATGGATTTTCTTTTGGATAGCCTTTATTGCTATTGTCTACTTTGATTACATTCACGTTCAGAAAAGGTGGCCTCTTTGATTTTTACATTTTAGAATTTGGAGAGATTTCTTTTGTGGTCTAACACATGATTCGTGTTGTCAACATTCCATGTATGTTTGAAGAGAAAGTGTTGATTTCATAGCAACAAATTTCTATGTACAGATAGGTACTAGATCAAGCTTTTAAAATTATGTTATTCAAGCATCATCTACCCTCCCCTTTTTTTTTTACTAACTTATCTCTGAGAAAGGTGTATTTAAATCTACTTCCATGATTTTAGATGTCAAATACTCTTATATTTCCAACAGATTTTGCCTTACATATTTCTAATCTGTGTGGTCAGGTACATAAATAAATGTGATTATTTTCTTTGTGAACTGGATTCTGTCTTATCAACATGAAATATCTTCCTATCTCTCTTAATATTTTCTAAACTGAATTCTGTTAACTTTTATTGTATTATACCACTACATTTATTCCTCTTATTAACATTTGCACTGCATATATTTTCCATCATTTATTCAATTTCCTTGAGATTTTTTAGTTATATGTATGTCTCTTTAAGGCAACATATTCTTGGCTTTTATTAGTTATTCAATTTGAGTTTACTTATAATTTTTTTAAAAATTATTCTCTTTATTGTGGTAAAATACATACAACATAAAATTAGCAATTTTAACCATTTTAACTGTACAGTTCTATAAAATTAAGTACATTTATAATGTTGTACTACTATCAATTTCCAAAACTTATTCATCATCCTGAATAGACGCTGTAACCATTAAACAATAATTCTTTATTTTTCCCTCCTCCTGCCCCTGATAACCTCTAACCTACTTTCTGCCTCTATGAATTTGCTTATTCTAGATATTTCATGTGAGTGGAATCATACAATGTGTCCTTTTTAAAAAATTTTTATTTTATTTATTTATTTTTTCAGTACGCAGGCCTCTCACTGTTGTGGCCTCTCCCGTTGTGGAGCACAGGATCCGGACGCGCAGGCTCAGCGGCCATGGCTCACGGGCCCAGCCGCTCCACGGCATGTGGGATCTTCCCGGACCGGGGCACAAACCCGTGTCCCCTGCATCGGCAGGCAGACTCTCAACCACTGCGCCACCAGGGAAGCCCCACAATGTGTCCTTTTGTGTCCAACTTATTTAACTTATCACAGTGTTTTCAAGGTTCATCTATATTGTAGCAGGTGTCAGAATGTCACTCTTTTTTTTGTTGCTAAATAATAGTCCATTGTGTGGATATACCACATTATTTATCCATTCATCAGTCGATGGACAGACATTTGGATTGTTTTCCACCTTTTGGCTACTGTGAATAATGCTGCAATGAACACTAGCATACAAATATCTGTTTGAATTCCTGTTTTCAATTCTTTTGAAATTCTCTTTTCAATTCTACCTAAGAGTAGCATTGCTGGGTCATATGGTAATTCTATGTTTAGCTTTTTGAGGAACCTCCATACTGTTTTCCACTGTAGCTGTACCAGTTTTCATTCCCACCAGTAAGAGTTTCCTTTTCTCCACATGCTTACCAGCGTTTGTTATCTCTTGTCTTTTTAATAATAGCCATTCTAACAAGTGTGAGGTTGCATTTTACCCTGATGATAAGTGAGAGTGAGCATCTTTCCATGTGCTTAATGACCACTAGTTTATCTTCTTTGGAGAAATGTTTATCCAAGACTTTTGCCCATTTTAAAATTGGGTCATTTGTCTTTTTTTCTATTGAGTTGTAGGAGTTCTTTCTGTGTTTTGTATATCAAATCATTATCAGAGATATGATTTGCAAATATTTTATCACATTCTGTAGGTTGTCTTTTCACTTTCTTGATAATGTCTTTTGATGTACAAAAGTTTTTAATTTTGATAAAGTTCAATTTAATCTATACTTTCTCTTTTTGTTCATGGTTTTAGTCTGATAACTAAGACCCCAAACCTACAGTCATGAAAATTGAGCACTATATTTTCTTCTAAGAGTTTTATAGTTTTAGCTCTTGTGCTGTTTATCAATTTTAAGTTAATTTTTATATATGCTGTGATGTAACGGTCCAATTTTTTTCCTTTGAATGTGGTAATCTAGTTGTCTCAGCATTCAACAATTTGTTGAAGAAATTATTATTTTTTTACTTAAAATTTTTTTGATTGGAGTATAGTTGCTTTACAATGTGGTGTTAGTTTCTGCCGTACAGCAAAGTGAATCAGTTATACATATACATATATCCCATCTTTTTTAGATTTCCTTCCCATTTAGGTTACCACAGAGCACTGAGTAGAGTTCCCTGTGCTATATGGTAGGTTCTCATTAGTTATCTATTTATATATAGTAGCAAAAATGTATATATGTCAATCCCAATCTCCCAATTCATCCCAGCCCCCTTACCCCGCCTTGGTATCCATAAGTTTGTTCTCTACATCTGTGCCTCTATTTATGCTTTGCTAATAAGTTATCTGTACCATTATTCTAGATTCCACATATAAGAGATATTATTTGGTATTTGTTTCTCTCTTTCTGACTTACTTCACTCTGTATGACAGTATAGGTTTATCCACGTCTCTGCAAATAACACTATTTCATTCCTTTTTATGGCTGAGTAATATTTCATTGTATATATGTACCACATCTTCTTTCTCCATTTCTCTGTTGATGAACATTTAGGGTGTTTCCATCTCCTGTCTATTGTAAATAGTACTGCAATGAACATTGTGGCACATATCTCTTTTTGAATTCTGGTTTTCTCAGGGTATATGTCCAGTAGTGGGATTGCTGGGCTGTATGGTAGTTCTATTTTTAATTTTTTAAGGAACCTCCATACTGTTCTTCATAATGGTTGTATCAATTTACATTCCCACCAACAGTGTATGAGGGTCCACTTTTCTCCACATCCTCTCCAGTGTTTTTTATTTATAGATAGTTTTTATGATGGCCATTCTGACTGGTGTGAGGTGATACCTCAGTGTAGTTTTGATTTGCATTTCTCTAATAATTAGTGATGTTGAGCATCTTTTCACGGGAAAACTGGATAGCTACATGTAAAAGAATGAAAGTAGAATACTCCTTAATACCATACACAAAAATAAACTCAAAATAGATTAAAGACCTAAATGTAAAGCCAGACGCTATAACACTCTTTGAGGAAAACAGACAGAACACACTTTGACATAAATCACAGCAAGATCTTTTTTAACCCACCTCCTAGAGTAATAAAAACAAAAACAAAAACAAAAATTAAAAAATGGGACCTAATTAAACTTAAAAGCTTTTGCACAGCAAAGGAAACCATAAATAAGATGAAAAGACAACCCTCAGAATAGGAGAAAATATTTGTAAAAGAAGCAATGGACAAAAGATTAATCTACAAAATATACAAACAGCTCATGTTGCTCAATATCAGAAAAACAAAAAAAAAAAACAATGAAAAAATCTGTGGAAGACCGAAATAGACATTTCTCCAAAGGAGACATACAGAAGAGATGATTCTATCTGCATTCCATGGACTTGGTACACTTGTCAAAAATTAACTGGCCATACATTTATAGATTTATTTCTGGGCTCTCAATTCTGTTCCATTGGCTTATATGTCTATCTGTTTTGATTACTGTAGCTTTGTTGTAAGCTCAAATTTGGGAAGTGTGAATCCTCCAACTTTGTTCTTTTTCAAGATTGTTTTGTCTGCTTGAGACCCTTTGCAATTTGATATGAATTTGAAAATTGCTTTTTCCATTTCTGAAAAAAGGATGTTGAAAGTTTTATAGGGATTGCATTGAATCTGTAGATTGCTTTATGTAGAACCAACTTCTTAACAATATTTTCTTCCTACCCATGAGTATGGGAAGAATTTATGTTAATTTACATTTTCTTTAATTTCTTTCAGCAGTGTTTTACAGGTTTCAGAGTCAAGTCTTTCACCTCTTTGGCCAAATTTATTTCTAATTATTTATTCTTTTAGATGTTATTGTAAATGGAATTGCTTTCTTAATTTACATTTCAGATTGTTCATTGCAGGTGTGTAGAAACACAATTGATTTTTATAAATTTATTTATTGATTTGTTTTTGGCTGTGTTGGGTCTTCATTGCTGTGCGAGGGCTTTCTCTTTAGTTGCAGCGAGTGGGGCTACTCTTCGTTGTGGTGCATGGGTTTCTCATTGTGGTGGCTTCTCTTTGTTGTGGAGCATGGGCTCTAGGAGCATGGGCTTCAGTAGTTGTGGTATGGGGGCTCTAGAGCTCAGGCTCAGTAGGTGTGGCACATGGGCTTAGTTGCTCCACAGCATGTGGGATCTTCCTGGACTAGGGTTCAAACCCATGTACCCTGCATTGGCAGGCAGGTTCTTAACCACTGAGCCACCAGAGAAGTCCCATGCAATTGATTTTTTTTTTTTTTTTTTTTGCTGTACATGGGCCTCTCACTGCTGTGGCCTCTCCCGTTGCGGAGCACAGGCTCCAGACACACAGGCTCCGCGGCCATGGCTCGCGGGCCCAGCCACTCCGCGGCATGTGGGATCTTCCGGGATCGGGGCATGAACCTGTGTCCCCTGCATTGGCAGGCGGACTCTCAACCACTGCGCCACCAGGGAAGCCCCATGCAATTGATTTTTAAATCTGAGTTTCATTTTATTACAATTCATATTCATGGTGAATTTAAACTATTTTTGGATTTATTCTGTCTTCTGGCAATTTCTATTTAATATGTTGTTATTTTTTTTCCCTTTCTTGCCTTTTGTTAAATTACTTCTAATGGCTTTGAAGAATAGATCTGAAAATAGATTTGAAAAATGTGTGTTTTTTCAATAGCTTCTCTTAAATTAAGAGGTATGCTAAATATTAATACATATATATTTATTTTAAATTAATTTCTAGAATTAATCAGAAAACACATCATTGCTTGGAATAAGCAAGAATCATATCTTGTTTTTATCTCCTTTTCTTTTCTTCCACCCAACTGCCCCCCTTGATATAATGTAGAGTTTTAATTATACTATCACTATTATTTCTCTGTTTTTTCCCTTATTAGACTTAGTGATAAGTTTTAATCCTTACTTTTTCTCATAATTCCTTCTATGATTCACTCTTGGATGCACTTTTATTTTTGTTTTGTTGAAGTACATCCTTTAGTACCTCTTCCAGGTTGATCTGTGAAGAGTTAACTTATTTTCTTCCCCAATTCTAAACATGCTTTTATTTTATGTTGCTCTGATTTTGAATAGATAACTTGTGTAGGGAATCCTTGATCAAAAATATTTTCTCTCAATATCCTGAAGAAATTGTTTTATTGTCTTTCTGCATTTAATAGTGTCAACAGAGAGTCTTCTATCAGTTTAATTATTTCTTCTATGTAAGTAATCTATCCTCCTCACTAGAAGTTCTTTGAGTTTTCTCTTTTTCTCTGGTATTCATGATATGTATGTTTGCACCTTCATTTGGCATCATTAGGGCCCTATCTGAAGTTTCATGTCTTTTTTAAATTCTAAGAAGTTTCTCCTATTATTGATTTATGTGTATTTCTCCTCTCTGGTTTCTGCTTTGGGAATTACTATTAGACAGTTATTAGAATTTGTGTAGGTGAGGGAGATTAATATGTACAACTTTCCAGTTGCAAAATAAATGAGTTACAGGTATGAAATATACACTGTGTGGAATAGAGTCAATAATTATGTAATATCTTTGTATGGTGACAGATGGTAACTAGACTTATGATGGTGATCATTTTGAAATGTATAGAAATATAAAATCACTATGCTGTGTAACAGGAACTAACATAATGTTGTGGATCAATTATACTTAAAAATATATATATGTATCTTTCCTCTCTCTCTTTTACCTTTCTACTTTCTTATCTTTTTGTGCTGTTTTTCTTGAATAGTCAGTTTAAACTTCCAGCTCACCTTTTTACTCCCTTTAAAAAATTATATTTATAATGAAAAATTTTCAACATATTAAAAGGTGAGGAGAATAATGAGTAGTTATGTACATTAAATCTTGCTTAAGGAATAAAATAGCACCAAAATATTTGAAGTCTGTGGTGTGTCCCTCCTCAATCAGAACGTTTCTCTCTAACTGAAGGGAATCATATTTTTGCATCTAGTGTTTTATCATTCTCACTCATGTCTCTACATTTACGATATACATGGCATTGCTTCCCTTTTTAAAATATTGTACAAACTGTTATAATGTATACATCTTTTGTAGCCCTGCTTTTTAAAAAAACTCAGTATTATGTTTATAATATTCACTCATGTTTATCGGTATAGTTCTAGACCATTCCTTCAAAATGTTGTTTAAAATATCTGAACAGACCTCAGTTTATTTATCCATTTTCCTCTTGGTGTGCATTCAGGTTTTCTCCAAATAGACACTTGCAATTAGAAGCAGGCTTACTATGACCATCCTTGTCCATGTCTTTTTCTTACTGAACTATAGATTACCTTACTTATCTTAGCGAGTAATATTTTGAGGGTCCAAGTATGGTCATCTCATTTTCTAATAGATTGTTTTTGCACTCCTCAAATGGTTTCTTTGGATAAAGAGATGTTTTAAAATTAGTGTGTGATTGAATTTATTAATTACTTTCTTTAAGACATGAGTTTCTTATGTCTTATTAAGAAATAATTCCCTGTGTGAAGTCATAAAATATTCTTTACTGTTTTATACAGTTTTCAGGTTTTCATTTTATTCATATTTAAGTCTTTGATCTGCCTGCAATTGTTTATTACTTACAGACTAGTTAATTTCCATAGGTACTCAAATATTCCAAAATATTTGAGACATTATATAAATAAGAGCAAGGCAAGATGAAAATAGCTAATGGCTAATTATTCATTATGACTGTGAGTAATTTAGACTTGACTGATGTCTTCCAGACTTTGGGAAAGTTGGGCCTTTTAGAATTAACTCTTATCATAGAGGGACGATCTGAGCTTGTGAGATGCTCTTGTGGTCTTAGCCCAGAGCACGAGGCTAGAAGACTCAGGACATCACTGCTGGGAAGCAGCAAAGGAAATTAGTCCTTCATTCAAATGTGCCAGAGGACAGTGGGCAGTGTCTTTTGACTGTTTGCCGTTTGATAAGCTTTCATTATCTAACTCAGTAACTTGTGCCTGGGAGCAGCTTATGTACTATGTTATTTAAGTTAAGGCCACAGACTTGATATTCTGCAGGCTTTTTGATCATGTGGGCTTTCATTAGAATGCTCTGAGCCTGCTGCATTGTAACAGCTCTCTGAGAGAGATTAGATGAAGCCCGCCTCTCAGGGCCTGAAATAGAAAAAATAAAGGTGTTATTGGCTGTCATCACTACCAGTCAGCTCAGGCAGAGGAGGAGCGGCAGTGCCTAGGTTAAGCCCCTGGAGCTTAAGTGTGGATTAATTTCGTTTTGTCTGCTTTATCAGCTGGAGCTTAATTTATTATGCGTAAAGCATGATTTTTATCTTTTATACCCCATATAGAGAAATGAAGGGATTTTGTCAATAAACCCATCTACCTGATGGGTCTATCTCTTGAAGCTCTGAACCCTTAAAAAAATAATAATTTATTCATTATCTTTGGACCTGGTAAGAGAAGGAATCTGCCCTGACTATTCACCAAAAATTCTCTTGAGTGACATATTACCTATATCATGGTGCTGTGACTTTTCTCCAGCTGTCTTCTCTACCTGGCGATGTGTCCACCTTCTTTTAGAAAATAGACTCCTCTTCACCCTTTAAAACCAGCTAAGCTAAGAGTGCCCCTCAGCCAGTATCTACATCACGGTGCTCAGCACATGTGTGAGGGTGGCCTGTTCATGTGTCCTCCTTTCTGCTGGACTGTGAGCTCTTGAAGAGCATGGACTTGTCCTCTTCATATATGTATCTGCTCTTCTTTATTCTTTGTACACACATGCACACACACACACACACATACACGCACACAATGAATCTCTTTCTTTTTGGTGTCCATGTGCGTTTTATTTTTTATTTAAAAGGAGGCTGGGTGTTTCCTAGGGTGGTCTAGTTCAGCTTCTTATTTTTAATCTTTTATTTTACTTTTTTAAATTGAAGTAGATTTAGTTTACAATGTTGTTAGTTTCAGGTGTACAGCAAAATGATTCAGTTATACATATATACATATATATTTATTCTTTCTCTCTTTCTATTTCTGTTGAACTGAATTGAAATGAAAGTATCATTAACTGATATCCAGAGAGGCAGAAATAGAAGATTAAAAGCATTGGAATCAGAGAAAACTGGGCTCAAACGTTACTTTAGCCATTTATTGCTCAGATGACTGGAAAAATGAGTATCTGAACCTTAGCTTGTTGTTTGATAAAATGAGAATCATAAGTGTTCTGTTAGATGAGACAGCACTTACACAGTCACTGTCACACAGTAGGGCTACTTTTAGGTCTACTCTCCTTCCCTCTTTTCAAAAAAGGGCCGCTTTGAGGTTATTTTCATTTTAAAAGAAGCCTATTGATGACAGTCCCTTGCATAAGCAAAGGATAAAATTATGTGTGTTCCTCACTCCTTGCTTACTTGCTATTTCCCTGTGTAGGAAAGAATAAATCAGTGAAGATTTGACATCAGACTCCAGGGACCAGAAGCATCACAGTTACTTGGGAGCTGGTGAGAAATGCAGAATCCCAAAAGTTATTGAATGACAAATGTGTATTTTAGGAAAAGCCTCTGAAAATTCAAGTGCCACTGAAGTTTGAGGAGAGCTGAGTTAGAGCAGGTGATGAGTGCTGATGGAGTAATTGTAGGAAGTTAATTCTAGTTTTGCGCTATTCATAGGGAGACTTCTGGGGGTAAATATGGGTCAGCTGGATAAATCTTCCTGTGATGAAATGAGGGATGGGCTTCCTGTTGCATTTATTTCATGGGTGTGCTGGCCTGGAGCTGCCTGAGCCTGTGTAACCATTACTGTCCCCAGAGAAACCAGCTCACATGCTCACTGATGTGGAAAGAGTGGATTGATTTCATTTCTCTGTCTGTGATTCTTTCCCGTGGCCATGTCAGCAGACTGTAAAGCCTTGTTCCTCCCCAGGGATTCAGAGGACTGAAAGAAAACTTTTATTTTCTCTTTTGTTGTTTTATTAAAAAAAAACCCTCTAAAAACAAGGCGTTAATATAATGTATATTGATTTGAAGTGTTCCATGTCTCACAGAAAACATATTATTACCCTTTGAAAGGACAATCTTCACTGAGATTTCAAGTCAAGGATATTGGCCTGGTTGACTATCTTTCTTTTAAGCATCCATACGTTTATTTGAGATTTGAAGGTGTTCTCACATCAATTTGATGTCTATACTCTGAAGATGATCATTCATGAATAACTCCACAGTTTCATCAGTGGCAGGTAAATGTAGATTTTCATGTTTGTCTAGGTGGGTACTTTTTGTCCTATCTTGTGTGATAACCAAACAAATGTCACTTCTGAGAGCTGGATGGAAGCTTAAGAAGTGTTTTTCAGGAGGAAAGATGGCTTTGCTATTTTCCAGTTTCTCTTTTATGTGTTGGTTCAGCAAATCTCTCAAATACACCTGCAGAAGAACATGTCCTTGGAGTAAAGAGACATGAGAGGCAGAAAGAGTCTCTGCCTTCAAGAGATCAAGAATTTAGTAAGCCTACAAGCAGTGTTCAATTAATTGCATATAAAGTATGATGTAATTGCTGGACTCTAAATTAAATAAGACCAAAGTAGTTATAGAATACTACTTTTGTCCAGGGAGAACAAAGGGGATGTTTGGGTGGGTGTCTGAAGTCCCAGAACAGGTAACTAAACTTTGGCTGTGTGTGATTAAGAAGAAAGCCCCATATGGACCACAGTGACAAAAAGACATTCTATTGGAGGGAAATGCATCTGCTCAGGCTGGGAGATATGAAGCAGTATTGTATATTTGGAGAACTAAAAGTATCTGTTGGTGGGAATGTAAATTGATACAACCACTATGGAGAACAGTATGGAGGTTCCTTAAAAAACTAAAACGAGAACTACCGTATGATCCAGCAATCCCACTACTGGGCATATACCCTGAGAAAAACATAATTCAAAAAAAGACATGTACTACAATGTTCATGCAGCACTTTTTACAATAGCCAGGCCATGGAAGCAACCTAAGTGTCCATCAATAGATGAATGGATAAAGAAGACGTGGCACATATATAGAATGGAATATTACTCAGCCATAAAAGAAATGAAATTGGGTTATTTGTAGTGAGGTGGATGGACCTAGAGTCTGTCATACAGAGTGAAGCAAGTCAGAAAGAGAAAAATAAATACCATATGCTAATGTATATATATGGAATCTAAAAAAAAAAAAAGGTACTTATGAACCTAGTTGCAGGGCAAGAATAAAGAAAGATCCCAAAGAAATAGAAAATGGACTTGAGGGCATGTGGGAGGGCAAAGCTGGGGCGAAGTGAGAGTAGCACCGACATATACACATTACTGAGTGTAAAATAGTTGGCTGGTGGGCAGCAGCAGCATAGCACAGGGAGATCAGCTCGGTGCTTTGTGATGACCTAGAGGAGTGGGATAAGGAGGGTGGGAGTGAGGCTCAAGAGGGAGGTGATACGGGGACATGTGTATGCATATGGCTGATTCACTTTGCTGTACAACAGAAGATAACACAGGATTGTGAAGCAATTATACTCCAATAAAGATCTATTAAAAAATACCGATGTGGTATATATATACAATGGAGTACTACTCAGCCATATGAAAGAATGAAATAATGTCATTTGAAGCAACATGGGTGGACCTATCATACTAAGCGAAGTCAGACAGAGAAAAACAAATATCATATAATTTCACTTATATGTGGAATCTAAAAAAAAATGATACAAATGAACTTATTTACAAAACAGAAATAGACCAAAAGGGAAAGGGAGGAGGGATAAATTGGGAGTTTGGGATTAACATATACACACCACTATATATAAAATAGATAACCAACAAAGACCTACTGTATAGCACAGGGAACTCTACTCAATGTTCTGTAATAACCTATAATGGAAAACAATCTGAGAAAGCATATATATATATATTTAACTGAATCACTCTGTTGTATACCTGAAACTAACACAACATTGTAAATCAACTATACAACTATACTTCAGTTAAAGAAAAATGATGGGTACTAGATATTGGCTTGAGCAACTGTATGGATGGTAGAATCACTTTTTGAGATTGAGGTGGGCTTGTGTATTATTGTGCAGGTGAAGGGTTGTGATCAAGAATTTTTGTGGTGAGTAGCCGGGCTGTAGAGAGCAGGACGGTTCCTCTGTGCGTGTATGGCTGGGGAGCCGGGATAGGAGGTATGACGGCATAAAGTTTGCAGTGAAAACTTAGCAGTCTCAGCTCAACTGGAATGGGAATTGTCATCTGAGCTTGGCCTCATGAGATTTACAGTGCTGTGTTGAGGCTCTGCTGGTTACAACCGGTAGTCACGAAGGGGATGGAGACGGAGCTTTCTACCTCATCGCTAGCCAGTTCTGCCCCATAGAGGTTAACTTACTCCACAGCCACAGAATCTTCCTGAATCCAGACAACAAAGCTTTCAGGAGACCCTGGGAAGATGGCGGAAGAGTAAGACGCGGAGATCACCTTCCTCCCCACAGATACATCAGAAATTCATCTACACGTGGAAAAACTCCTACAGAACACCTACTGAACGCTGACAGAAGACCTCAGACCCCCCAAAAGGCAAGAAACTCCCCACATACCTGGATAGGGCAAAAGAAAAAAGAATAAACAGAGACAAAAGGATAGGGACGGGACCTGCACCAGTGGGAGGGAGCCGTGAAGGAGGAAAGGTTTCCACACACTACAAGCCCCTTCGCGGGTGGAGACTGCAGGTGGCGAGGGGGAAAGCTTCGGAGTAGCGGAGGAGAGCACAGCAACAGGGGTGTGGAGGGCAAAGCGGAGAGATTCCGGCACAGAGGATCGGTGCCCTCAGGCACACACCAGCCCAAGAGGCTTGTCTGCTTGGCCGCCGGGGCGGGTGAGGGCTGGGAGCTGAGGCTCGGGTATCGGCTTTCAGTCGGAGCGCAGGGAGAGGACTGGGGCTGGCGGCAGGAAGAGAGCCTGAGGGGGTTAATGCACCACGGCTAACCCGGAGGGAGTCCGGGGAAAGGGTCTGGAGCTGCCGAAGAGGCAAGAGGCTTTTTCTTCCCTTTTGTTTCCTGGTGCGTGAGGAGAGGGCATTAAGAGGGCTGCTTTGGGAAGCGCTGGAGATGGGCGCGAGCCACGGCTAAAGGCGCGGACCCTGGAGACGGGCGTGGGACACTGGGGCTGCTGCCCCCACCACCGCGGGTCCTGTGTGCGAGCGCGGGTCACTGTCCGCCCTGCCTTCCGGGGGGCCTGTGCACTCCGCCACTGCCGGTGTCCCGGAATCCGGGGACAGCTTTCCCGGGAAAGCGCACGGAGCGCCTCAGTCTGGTGCAACGTCACGCCGGCCTCTGCCGCCGCAGGCCCGCCCCACACTGCGCGCCCCTCCCTCCCCTCTGCCTGAGTGAGCCAGAGCCCCCGAATCAGCGGCTCCTTTAAACCCGTCCTGTCTGAGCGAAGAACGGACGCCCTCCGGCGACCTACGCGCAGAGGCGGGGCCGGTCCAAGGCTGAGACCCGGGAGTTGTGAGAGCAGAGAAGAGACAGGGAAATCTCTCTGTGCAGCCTCGGAGGCAGCGGATTAAAGCTCCACGGTCCACTTGATGTGCCCTGCGTCTGTGGAGTGCATGAATAGACAGCCAATCCTCCCAAATTGAGGAAGTGGACTTTGAGGACAAGATTTAAGACTTTCCCCCTCTTTTCCTCTTTTTACAACGAATTATCCCAAATTAAGGAGGTGAACTTAGCAAGATTTCAGACTTCTCGCCCTTTTCCTCTTTTTACAACGAAGTAACCCAAATTGAGGAGGTGGACTGGGAGAGCAAGATTTTTGATTTCCCCCCCTGCTCTCTTTTTGTGAATGTGTATGTGTATTCTTCTGTGTAAGATTCTCTCTGTATAGCTTTGCTTCCACCATATGTCCCAGGGTTCTATCGGTCCGTTTTTTTTTTTCAATAATTACTTTTAAATTTTAATAACGCTACTATATTTCATACTTTATTCTATTTTACTTTACCTGCTCTTTCATTTTTTCCTACCTTCCCTTCCTCCCTCCCTCCCTCTGCCCCTCCTTTCCTTCTTTCTCTCTTTCTTTCCTTCCTCTCTCCCTCCATCCTGTCTTTCTTTCCTTCCTCCCTCCCTCCCACCCCTCTTCCTTTCACTTTCTTTTTCTTTCCTTCCTCCATCCCTCCCTCCCTGCTTACTTTCACTCTTTCTTTTTCTTTCCTTCCTCCCTCCCTCCCTCATGTCTTTCTTTCCTTCCTCCCTCCCTCCCACCCCTCTTCCTTTCACTTTCTTTTTCTTTCCTTCCTCCCTCCCTCCCTCCCTCCTGTCTTTCTTTCTTTCTTTCCTTCCTCCCTCCCTCCCTCCCTTCTTCCATTCACTCTTCCTTTTTCTTTCATTCCTCCCTCTCTCCCTCCTTTCTTTCTTTCTTTCTTTCCATCCTTCCTCCCTCCCTCCTTCCTTTCTTCTTTTCTTCCTTCCTCCATTCCTTTCTTTCCTTCTTCCTTTCTTTCTCTCTCTCTTTCTTTCTTCTACTAATTCTTTCTTTCTAATTTTTCTCCCTTTTATTCTGAGCCGGGTAGATGAAAGGCTCATGGCGCTGTAGCCAGGAGTCAATGCTGTGCCTCTGAAGTGGGACAGCCAACTTCAGGACACGGGTCCACAAGAGACCTCCCAGCTCCACATAATATCAAGCAGCGAAAATCTCCCAGAGATCTCCATCTCAACACCAGCACCCAGCTTCAGTCAACAACCAGCAAACTACAGTGCTGGTCACCCTATGCCAAGCAACTAGCAAGGCAGGAACACAACCCCACCCATTAACAGAGAGGCTGCCTAAAAACATAATAAGGCTACAGGCACCCGAAAACACACCACCAGACGTGGACCTGTCCACCAGAAAGACAGGATCGAGCCTCAACCACCAGAACACAGGCTCTAGTCCCCCCCACCAGGAAGCCTACACAACCTACTGAAACAACCTTGGCCACTGGGGACAGACAACAAAAACAACAGGAACTACGAATCTGCAGCCTGCAAAAAGGAGACCCCAAACACAGTAACATAAGCAAAATGAGAAGACAGAAAAACACACAGCAGGTGAAGGAGCAAGATAAACACCTACCAGACCTAACAAATGAAGAGGTAATAGGCAGTCTACCTGAAAAAGAATTCAGAATAATGATAGTAAAGATGATCCAAGATTCTATTTCCAAGATCCAAAATCTTGGAAATAGAATAGACAAAATGCAAGAAACAGTTAACAAGGACCTAGAAGAACTAAAGATGAATCAACCATCAATTAAAAACACAATAAATGAAATGAAAAATACTCTAGATGGGATCAATAGCAGAATAACTGAGGCAGCAGAACGGATAAGTGAGGTGGAAGATAAAATAGTGGAAATAACTGATGCAGAGCAAAATAAAGAAAAAAGAATGAAAAGAACACAGGACAGTCTCAGAGACCTCTGGGACAACATTAAACGCACCAACATTCGAATTATAGGGGTTCCAGAAGAAGAAGAGAAAAAGAAAGGGACTGAGAAAATATTTGAAGAGATTATAGTTGAAAACTTCCCTAATATGGAAAAGGAAACAGTTAATCAAGTCCAGGAGGCACAGAGAGTCCCATACAGAATAAATCCAAGGAGAAATACGCCAAGACACATATTAATCAAACTGTCAAAAATTAAACACAAAGAAATCATATTAAAAGCAGCAAGGCAAAAACAACAAATAACACACAAGGGAATCCCCATAAGGTTAACAGCTGATCTCTCAGCAGAAACTCTACAAGCCAGAAGGGAGTGGCAGGACATAATTAAAGTGATGAAGGAGAGAAAACTGCAACCAAGATTACTCTACACAGCAAGGATCTCATTCAGATTTGATGGAGAAATTAAAACGTTTACAGACAAGCAAAAGCTGAGAGAGTTCAGCACCACCAAACCAGCTTTACAACAAATGCTAAAGGAACTTCTCTAGGCAAGAAACACAACAGAAGGAATATACCTACAATAACGAATGCAAAGCAAATAAGGAAATGGGAATAGGAACATACACATCAATAATTACCTTAAATGTAAATTGACTAAATGCTCGCACCAAAAGACACAGAGTGGCTGAATGGATACAAAAACAAGACCCATATATATGCTGTCTACAAGAGACCCACTTCAGACCTAGAGACACATACAGATTGAAACAGTAAGGGGATGGAAAAAGATATTCCATTCAAATGGAAATCAAAAGAAAGCTGGAGTAGCAATTCTTATATCAGGCAAAATAGACTTTAAAATAAAGACTATTGGAAGAGACAAAGAAGGACACTACATAACGATAAAGGGATCGATCCAAGAAGAAGATATAACAATTGTAAATATTTATGCACCCAACATAGGAGCACCTCAATACATAAGGCAAATACTAACAGCCATAAAAGGGGAAATCGACAGTAACACAATCATAGTAGGAGACTTTAAAACCCCACTCTCACCAATGGACAGATCATCCAAAATGAAAATAAATAAGGAAACAAAGCTTTAAATGATACATTAAACAAGATGGACTTAGTTGATATTTATAGGACATTCCATCCAAAAACAACAGAATACACATTTTTCTCAAGTGCTCATGGAACATTCTCCAGGATAGATCATATCTTGGGTCACAAATCAAGCCTTGGTAAATTTAAGAAAATTGAAATTGTATCAAGTATCTTTTCCGACCACAATGCTATGAGACTAGACATCAATTACAGGAAAAGATCTGTAAAAAATACAAACACATGGAGGCTAAACAATACACTACTCAATAACGAAGTGATCACTGAAGAAATCAAAGAGGAAATTAAAAAGTACCTAGAAACAAATGACAAAGGAGACACGATGACCCAAAACCTATGGGACGCAGCAAAAGCAGTTCTAAGGGGGAAGTTTATAGCAATACAATCCCACCTGAAGAAACAGGAAACATCTCGAGCAAACAACCTGACCCTGCACCTAAAGCAATTAGAGAAAGAAGAACAAAAATACCCTAAAGCTAGCAGAAGGAAAGAAATCATAAAGATCAGATCAGAAATAAATGAAAAAGAAATAAAGGAAACAATAGCAAAGAGCAATAAAACTAAAAGCTGGTTCTTTGAGAAGATAAACAAAATAGACAAACCATTAGCCAGACTCATCAAGAAAAAAAGGGAGAAGACTCAAATCAATAGAATTAGAAATGAAAAAGGAGAAGTAACAACTGACACTGCAGAAATACAAAAGATCATGAGAGATTACTACAAGCAACTCTATGCCAATAAAATGGACAACCTGGAAGAAATGGATAAATTCTTAGAAAAGCACAACCTTCTGAGACTGAACCAGGAAGAAATAGAAAATATAAACTGACCAATCACAAGCAGTGAAATTGAAACTGTGATTAAAAATCTTCTAACAAACAAAAGCTCAGGACCAGATGGCTTCACAGGTGAATTCTATCAAACATTTAGAGAAGAGATAATACCTATCCTTCTCAAACTCTTCCAAAATATAGCAGAGGGAGTAATACTCCCGAACTCATTCCACGAGGCCACCATCACCCTGATACCAAAACCAGACAAAGATGTCACAAAGAAAGAAAACTACAGGCCAATATCACTGATAAACATAGATGCAAAAATTCTCAAGAAAATACTAGCAAACAGAATCCAACAGCACATTAAAAGGATCATACACCATGATCAAGTGGGGTTTATTCCAGGAATGCAAGGATTCTTCAATATACGCAAATCAATCAATGTGATACACCATATAAACAAATTGAAGGAGAAAAACCATATGATCATCTCAATAGATGCAGAGAAAGCTTTTGACAAAATTCAACACCCATTTATGATAAAAACCCTGCAGAAAGTAGGCATAGAGGGAACTTTCCTCAACATAATAAAGGCCATATATGACAAACCCTCAGCCAACATTGTCCTCAATGGTGAAAAACTGAAACAATTTCCACTAAGATCAGGAACAAGACAAGGCTGCCCACTCTCACCACTCTTATTCAACATAGTTTTGGAAGTTTTAGCCACAGCAATCAGAGAAGAAAAGGAAATAAAAGGAATCCAAATTGGAAAAGAAGAAGTAAAGCTGTCACTATTTGCAGATGACATGATACTATACATAGAGAATCCTAAAGATGCTACCAAAAAACTACTAGAGCTAATCAATGAATTTGGTAAAGTAGCAGGATACAAAATTAATGTACAGAAATCTCTGGCATTCCTGTACACTAATGATGAAAAATCTGAAAATGAAATCAAGAAAACACTCCCATGTACCATTTCAACAAAAAGAATAAAATATCTAGGAATAAACCTACCTAAGGAGACAAAAGACCTGTATGCAGAAAATTATAAGACACTGATGAAAGAAATTAAAGATGATAGAAATAGATGGAGAGATATACCATGCTCCTGGATTGGAAGAATCAATATTGTGAAAATGACTCTAGTACCCAAAGCAATCTACAGATTCAATGCAATCCCTATCAAACTACCACTGGCATTTTTCACAGAACTAGAACAAAAAATTTCAAAATTTGTTTGGAAAAACAAAAGACCCCGAATAGCCAAAACAATCTTGAGAATGAAAAACGGAGCTGGAGGAATCAGGCTCCCTGACTTCAGACTATACTACAAAGCTACAGTAATTAAGACAGTGTGGTACTGGCATAAAAACAGAAAGATAGATCAGTGGATCAGGATAGAAAGCCCAGAGATAAACCCACGCACATATGCCCAACTTATCTTTGATAAAGGAGGCAGGAATGTACAGTGGAGAAAGGACAGCCTCTTCAATAAGTGGTGCTGGGAAAACTGGACAGGGACATGTAAAAGTTTGAGATTAGGTCATTCCCTAACACCATACACAAAAATAAGCTCAAAATGGATTAAAGACCTAAATGTAAGGCCAGAAACTATCAAACTCTTAGAGGAAAACATAGGCAGAACACTCTATGACATAAATCACAGCAAGATCCTTTTGGACCCACCTCCTAGAGAAATGGAAATAAAAACAAAGATAAACAAATGGGACCTAATGAAACTTAAAAGCTTTTGCACAGCAAAGGAAACCATAAACAAGACCAAAAGACAACCCTCAGAATGGGAGAAAATATTTGCAAATGAAGCAACTGACAAAGGATTAATCTCCAAAATTTATAAACAGCTCATGCAGCTCAATAGCAAAAAAACAAACAACCCAATCCAAAAATGGGCAGAAGACTTAAATAGGCATTTCTCCAAAGAAGATATACAGACTGCCAACAAACACATGAAAGAATGCTCAACATCATTAATCATTAGAGAAATGCAAATCAAAACTACAATGAGATATCATCTCACACCAGTCAGAATGGCCATCATCAAGAAATCTAGAAACAATAAATGCTGGAGAGGGTGTGGAGAAAAGGGAACACTCTTGCACTGCTGGTGGGAATGTGAATTGGTACAGCCACTATGGAGAACAGTATGGAGGTTCCTTAAAAAACTAAAAATAGAACTACCACATGACCCAGCAATCCCACTACTAGGCATATACCCTGAGAAAACCATAATTCAAAAAGAGACATGTACCAAAATGTTCATTGCCGCTCTATTCACAATAGCTCGAAGCTGGAAACAACCTAAGTGTCCATCATCCGATGAATGGATAAAGAAGATGTGGCACATATATACAATGGAATATTACTCAGCCATAAAAAGAAATGAAACTGAGCTATTTGTAATGAGGTGGATAGACCTAGAGTCTGTCATACAGAGTGAAGTAAGTCAGAAAGAGAAAGACAAATACCGTATGCTAACACATATATATGGAATTAAAAAAAAATGTCATGAAGAACCTAGGGGTAAAACGGGAATAAAGACACAGACCTAATTGAGAATGGACCTGAGGATATGGGGAGGGGGAAGCGTAAGCTGTGAGCGAAAGAGAGGCATGGACATATATACACTACCAAACGTAAGGTAGATAGATAGTGGGAAGCAGCCGCAGAGCACAGGGAGATCAGCTCGGTGTTTTGTGACTGCCTGGAGTTGTGGGATGGGGAGGGTGGAAGGGAGGGAGATGCATGAGGGAAGGGATGTGGGAACAGATGTATATGTAAGACTGATTCACTTTGTTATAAAGCAGAAACTAATTTAAAAAAATTAGAAAAATTAAAAAAAAAGAATTTTTGTGACCACCTAGAGGGGTGGGATAGGGATGATGGGAGGGAGATGCAAGAGGGAGGAGATATGGGGATATATGTATATGTATAGCTGATTCACTTTGTTGTAAAGCAGAAATAAACATACCATTGTAAAACAATTATTCTCCAATCAAGATTAAAAAAAAGGATTTTGTTTTGATTGAGGTGAATTTGAGATAACTATTGATTTCCAAGAGGAGATGTCAAGTAGATTGATGAATAAATTAATGCGGAATTCAGTGAGAATGTCTGGACCTAGATTCATGAATGTGAGTGCCTTTGGCATGCGGATGGTATTTAAAGCTGTGGGATAGTCTGGCATCAGACAAGAAGAGAAGGCAGATAGAGAAAAACAGGGAGTCTAGTTCTTAGTGAAATGGGCTCCATAATTAAAAGATGTAGCTGAGGAAAGGAAGACAAAAACTAATACTGGAAGCTAGTGGTGAACGTGGTAGAGGGAAGCCTGGGTCGTTGTTCTTAAAATACCAGCAGGAATTAGTGTCTTCTAAAGGAGGAGGCCCTCAATTGTGTCAGATGCTGATGAGAAGACAAATGGCAAGAAGGAGTGATTGCATCTGACAAGAGAATTGGAGTGGTGCTGGAAAGAGTAATTTTTTTGTAGAGTGGTGGCTTTGGAAGCAGGAATGGAAGGGCTGGAAGGATGATAATGAGGATGTGGGGATTGGGACAGGTGCTGTACCAGAGCCCAGGGGGCAGTGAGAACACCTGTTTGTCTATCCCAAGTGCAATGGAATGTTATTGAAAGGGTTTCAAATAGAGAGTTTTGAAATACTGTGTCTATAGTATATGGAGAGCAGACATGACATGGGTGTGTGTGGCTAGAGAGAGAGAAATTAGGAGGCTTTTCCAGTGGTCCAGGTGAGAAATGAGGGCAGCTTATTCTAAGCCTTTGGGTCCATGAAGGAATTATGTCACAGAAACCCTTCAGAGAACAAAGAAGCAATTTCAACAAGAGCAGCAAAAGTGTTTTATCTTTGGAAATGAGTGTGATCATGCATTAGACAATATCTCATGTTAATTTATTCTGTTGACTAATTGTTCTTTGGAGAAATTGAACTCATTCTCCATTAGGTTTGACATGTTAAATTAATCAGTTTTCTTAAAAGGCTTCCAAATTCTGAAAGCATCAGACATTTCAAAATTGAATCCACATTTATCCACGCTGTTTTTGACATGACATGCAAAGTAAAATAGCCTCATTCATTCCTGTCTCTACACCAGCATAGGGGGGCATTTCCTAGGTTACAAATTATTTCCCCTTCTTCAAGATGAACTGACTGCCTTAAACTCAACTCTATGATTAATCCATTATTGATAAGTAGAAGCCTTAAAAATACAGTGTTTTAAAAATTGCAACATACCATGGGTCACGTTCCAACACCTTTCACTCCTCATCACTTCATTTCTGATTTTTTTTTAGTTTCTTCTGATTTTGATATTGCTTTTAACAAAGATTTTCTCTTCTCTGTAATGAGATATGGTGTCTATAGCACATTTCCTATTACACTGCTATTTTCCTTGAATGGAACTCAAAGTATCAATTTTTCACTTGGAGCAAAATGAAATTCTTTTGCTGAGCTGTTGTGTTAACGATCCCTGTTGTGTTAGTTTTAGCTCTTCAAAACCATTAGTGATGTATACTTAATGGGTCTTCTTCTCACATCTCACCCATTTTTCTACATTTCTCACTGATCCTAAATATTCTCTCAAAAAATCTAACCTTTATGCTTTTCTACTAAGCTCTTCTCTTATCTTTTAATGCCTGATTTAGATGTAGTTTATCATTGTCTGTACTTAAAGATGTGGTTTTTGTTTGAGGAGATGTGATTACCTAAAAGTAGCTTTTGCAAAACTTTTAAATAGACTAAACTTTTAAGCGGAACTTTTCAGTCCTGAACAAAGATCTAACTACATTTTTGTGCAATTTGTAAAGTTCCAACTTGAACGAATACTCTGCTGGTCTTGAGGGTATTGAAAAGGTGTTGGACTTTGAGCAGGATGCATTTGTGCTCTGGTTCTCTCTGTGTCTTTGTCTCCCTCTGTCTCTCTCTTTGTATTTCTCTAAAGACTCTATCTGCCTCTCTCTGCCCCATCTCACCTACATCTTGCACTGTTCCTCTGACTCCTGATAAAAGGAAGTTGTACCTCTTTTCTCCACCTTCCATTTTAATCCAGAGACTAGATTCCTGTTTCTCACCAACTCTCTTTCTTTTCACCACAGTTCTAACGGTCTGTACTTTATTGCTTTATACACTTGCGCACTGACCATGCCTTAAAGGTATTAGCTAATCAGGCATCACTCATTAATTCATTTTTTGGTTCAGTTAGCCAACAAACACTCATAGTGTCCACACTAACTGCATTATTTACTAGTAGACATGAATGAGACAGAATCTATGCTCTCAAGGAACATCCATGAGAGAAGGACACACCTAGGCCTGGATTCAAAAGGAAAACTCTCAGAAGACTTGCTGATATATCACATTTTCTTTATACCTTCATCTGTTGATGGGCACTTAGGTAGTTTCCATATCTTGGCTGTTGTAAATAATGCAGTGATAAACATAGGGATGCACATATCTTATCAAATTCGTGTTTTCTTATTCTTGGATAAATACCCAGAGGTGGGACAGCTAGATAATATGGTAGTTCTATTCTTTCTTTTTTGAGGACTCTCCATACTGTCTTCCATAGTGGCTGCCCCAATTTACATTCCCACCTACAGTGTCTGAGTGTTCCCTTTTCTCCACATCTTTACCAACACTTGTTATTTCTAGCCTTTTTGATAATAGCCAGTTAACAGGCATGAGGTTATATCTCATTGTGATTTTGATCTGCATTTCCCTAATAATCAGTGATGTTGAACATCTTTTCATGTACCTGTTGACCATCTGTATGTCTTCTTAGGAAAAATGTCTATTCAGCTCCTCTGCCTGATTTTTAATTGGGTTGTTTTTGTTGTTGTTGAGTTGTATACGTTCTTTATATATTTTGGTTATTAACCCCTGATGGGATGTATCATTTGCAAATATCTTCTCCCATTCAGTATGTTGTCTTTTGTTTTGAAGCTTTTTAGTTTGATGTAGTAACATTTGTTTATTTTTGCTTTTGTTTCCCTTGCCTGAGAAGACATATCTAGAAACGTATTGCTAAGATTTGTATCAAAGACTGTATTGCCTATGTTTTCTTCTAGGAGTTTTATGGTTTTAGGTCTTACATTCAAGGCTTTAATCCATTTTGAGTTAATTTTTGTGTATGGCATGAGATAGGGATCTAGTTTCTTTCTTTTTCTTTTCTTTTTTTTTTTGCATGTGACTATCTAGTTTTCCCAACCCCATTTGCTGAAAAGACTATCCTTTCTCCCTTGCATATTGTTCACTCCCTAATGTCATAAATTAATTGCCCATACTTGTATGGGTTTATTTCTGGGCTCTGTCTTCTGTATCATTGATCTATGTATCTGTTTTTCTGCCAATACCATGCTGTTTTGATTACTATGGCTTTGTAATATAGCTTGAAATCCGGGAGTGTGATACCTTCAGCTTTGTTCTTTCTTCTTAAGATTGCTTTGGTTATTTGAGGTCTTTTATGGTTCTATATAAATGTTAGAATTTTTTGTTCTATTTCTGTGAAAATACCCTTGGGATTTTGATAGGGATGACATTAAAACTTTAGGTTGCTTTAGGTAATATGGGCGTTTTAACAATGTTAATGATTCCAATCCATGAGCATGGAATATATTTCCATTTATTTATGTCCTTTTCAATTTCTTTCAACAATGTCTTACTGTTTTCAGTGTACAGGTCTTTTACCTCCCTGGTTAAATTTATCCCTAGGTATTTTATTCTTTTTTTGCAATTGTAAATGGAATTGTTTTCTTAATTTTCCTCATTTTCACTCTATAAGCCATCCTGTAACATCATGCCTCTGAACTCCACATCAGTTTAGATTTTAAAGCTCCAGAACAGTTTGTGAACTGCTCTTATATGCACAATAAATTCTTACTAAATTTTACTGATCTGGTGGTTTTAATTTTGCTCTTTCTGGACATTTGACATCTTTATTTTGAACACTTTCAAATATGCACCAATAGCACCTAGCATCAATACTCAATATCAATATCATTAATTTATCAATATCTTGCCATTCTTCTTTCATCCATCACCATCATCCCCCATATCTTTTTTTTGGGGGGGGGTCAGAGGAATATTTTAAGCAAATCAAAGATGTCATATTATTTCACCTGTATACATTTTACTTTGGGTCTGTAATAGATATGAACTTGTAAATAAACAAACAATATTATTAGCATAACAAATACAATTAACAATATTCCTTAATAATTGCTTAATATCATCCAACACTCAACTCATGTTTGCTTTCTTCTGATTGTCTCAAAATGTCTTTCTGGAGTTGCTTTTTTTTTAATAATTAAGATCTCAAATAGGTCCATATGTTGCATTTGGTTAATATGCCTATTAAGGCTCTTTTTACCTTTACAATTCCTTTTCCTCCCCGTTTTTTTCATGCCAGTTACTTGTTGAAGACACTTGGTTGTTTCTTCTGTGGAATTTCTCACATTCTCTATTGGGCTGATTATTTCACTTGATTTTGTTTAACGCATGCCTTTATCCCACATATTTTAACTAAACAGGAAGGACAATCTAGTGGCATCATTAGATTCAGATTAATGTATTTTCTTTGGGCAAAAATTTTTCTTCGTAAGTGGTACAGTGTCCGTCTTATTACATCACTTCAGGGAACACATGATGTCTGGTGTCTCCTTTCTGTCAATATTACAGTTGATAACTAGGTTCAGATGTTGTCGATCTGAGCCACACTTTGCAAAAACCCTCATGAACCTCTCACTCATGGTTTTGAAGCCAAAACCATGTTCATTGTCCATGTCGATTATTTCATTAGGTGTTGTAAAATGGTGATTACTATAATTCTATCATTCCTGGTACATTAATTAGATAGCAGTTTTCTAGAATAAGATTTTTTCCTTCATCAATTATTTAGAAAATATGGTTCATAGCCAAAAGGCAGGATATATGCTTGATTCACTTGATTCTAACCCTGTTTATTACCAAGTTTCAGAATGATGAGTTGGTAGAATACAATAAAATACAGCACAGTATTGGAACCCAGGATTATGTGACCCTAAGCCTTTTTAATTTCCACCTAGCTAGAGAGTTTAAAAGGTTGCATAAGAATATAAATGAAGTCTAAAAGTCCTAGTGCTTTTTGGCAGGCAATAGGTTAAAGAGCCGGGATCCCTCCTTCATTCTGATGTTTCAGGAGAAATGTCAGAGGTTACCAAGTGTCACCCAGTTGCATTTCATAGCAGTTACGGACCTCTGCAGGTTGACTATCGATCGTAATCACCATGGACTCTCAACACTCTGATGGTCAACAGCTATGTTTAATTTATACCCCATACCCTCTACCTTGTTCCTGGCTCCGGGCTGGAAGAACAGCAGAGAGGGTGCTTGGGGCATTTCCTTCTATTTCACTTCCTGCAGCGGTCTGACACCTTTGGAGAAGAGGAGAGTTATGTGAGTAAATACAGTATTTCCTCTCCAGCCCCAAGGGGGTTGCCTTTGTCAGCATCAGCAGAAAATTGTAGATTGGAAGTGACTCGCTGTTGCTCCCGAGTTAGACCAGCACAGCAGCTGAAACCAAACACATCTCTGTGTGCCCATGTGAAAACCTGAAAATAATGTGTTTATCCCCATGCTTTTAAAATAAGAATGATTTTTCAAGAACCCTTGGAGTGTTCTTTGGAGGCACCAAGGAAATCGTGGGAGGTTCAGTTAACTGCTCTTTTTCCACCTGTTGCTCTCCTGGGCAGGTGGCCTGGGAGGGGTTATCTCCAGGCATCACTGCCTTAGAAAAATGTTGGGACATTCTCCAGCCATCCCTCCCCCAAATTTGAAATGTTCTTACTAATCCTACATGGGAAGATGGAGCCGAACCTTAGTCATATCAAAGGGATGGCCTTGGATAACAGAGATATTTAGAATTGTAATATGTATACAAATTCCACCCCCCTCTCTACTGGGAACCCAAAAGTGTAGAGAAGATTCCTGCACACAACTGTCTTGGGGAGTGGGAATGGGTAGGGTCAGAGTAGGGGATATCCAAGAATACAGAGAAGAGGGCAGAAAGTTGGGGATACAGGAAGGGCAAGGGAGCCCAAGGAGAGCAGAGGGGGCAGTGAGGCCAGAAGTCAGGTGGATTCTAAGGGGAGAGTCCTGGCTCCCTTCCTTACTGCTCCTGAGTTCTCTGCCCCTCCTCTTCTTTCTCCCCCAGTGTCCTGATTGGGATGGCTCTTAGCAGGTGGTGCAGTACTGAGTCTTTGGGAGAGACTGAGGCTGCAGATGGCTGTGGTGGGTGAGAACAGGGCATACTCTCAGTTCGTCTCCATGCTCATATTCCCATAAAGGTCATTACAGAGTATTGAGTAGAGTCCCCTGTGCTCTACAGTAGGTCCTTGTTGATTATCTACCTTATGCATAGTAGTGTGTATGTGTCAATAAAAATCTCCCAACGTATCCCTTCCTCCTTTCCCCCCTGGTAACCATAAGTTTGTTCTCTAGGTCTGTGAGTCTATTTCTGTTTTGTATATAAGTTCCTTCACACGAATTTTTTTTTGGGGGGGTATGTGGGCCTCTCACTGTTGTGGCCTCTCCCGTTGTGGAGCACAGGCTCTGGACACGCTGTCCCAGCGGCCATGGCTCATGGGCCTAGCTGCTTCATGGCATGTGGGATCTTCCCAGACCAGGGAACGAACCCGTGTCCCCTGCATCGGCAGGTGGACTCTCAACCACTGCGCCACCAGGGAAGCCCCATACCATTTTTTTTAAGATTCCACATATAAGCAATATCATTTGATATTTGTCTTTGTCTGACTTACTTCACTCAGTATGATACTCTCTAGGTCCATCCATGTTGCTGCAAATGGCATTATTTCATTCTTTTCTGGGGCTGAGCAATATTCCACTGGATAGATGTACCACAGCTCCTTTCTTTTTAACACTGAATGATAGTCGATTGTCTGGATGTCCCAAAGATTATTTATCCATTCCCTTAGTAAAAGACATCTTGTTGCTTTCAAGTTTTGGCAAATTATGAATAAAGTTGCTATAAACGTTCACGTGCAGGTTTTTCTGTGGATCTAAGTTTTCAACTCACTTGAGTAAATTCCTAGGAGCACAATTACTGTATCATATGATAGGACTATGCTTAGTTTTGTAAGGAACCATCAAACTGTCTTCTAAGGTGACTGTGCCATTTGCACTCCCACCAACAGTGAATGAGAGTTCATATTGCTCTGCATCCTCCTTAGCACTTTGCATGGTTAGTATTTGGGGTTTTGGCCTTTCTGATAGACGTGTAGTGACATCTCATTGTTGTTTTAATTTGCATCTCCCTGCTGATATTTGATATTAAGCATGTCTTCATATGCTTATTTGTCATCTGTGTATGTTTCTATGATGAAGTGCCTGCTCAGATATTTTGCCCACTTTTAAATTGGGTTGTTTTCTTATTGTCAAGTTTTAAGAATTCTTGGCATGTTTTCAATACAAGTTCTTTATGAGATGTGTTCTTTGCAAATATTTTCTCTGAGTCTTTGGCCTGAACTTTCATTCTCTTAAAGGCCTTTAAGAGATTTTCCAAGTGTCTCAAAAGTACTGGGTTACACTACAGTGGGCTACAGGGCTTCAGAACAGAAGCCAATTCATCTAAGATAACTTCACAGAGTTGGTCCTTGTAGCCACTTAGAATAGTCCTGACATTTCATAAAACCTGTAAAAGTGTTTGTAAGATAAAAGAAAAGAATTAAATCAAGGATGTTGTAAGTAGATGGTAGTTTATATGAACCTTAAAGATAGAGAAGTTATTAGATAGGCAGGATGGGATGGAATTCAACTGATTGAGATAACATTTGCAAGAGTCATAGCATGAACATAATTAGTGATGTTTTCTGGTGAGGAAGGAAACTGTAGGGCAGAGTAGAGGAAACCATTCCTCAAAAGAGAAAAAGAAGGTGGACTATATATTCTATTATTAATAATAGAATAACAACTGTAATGAGGGCCCATGATTATATAATGTATATCTTTAGATGGCTGTAAAACATGAAATTGCACTTTGCTGTATATTTTGGCAATTATCCTAGCATTTTAATTGAGGTCATTCCCCCCTTCCCATTAAGCCATGAGAGTCATGGACTCCTGGAATCACCAGGGTGACACAGAGAAGACAAGGAGAAAGGAGAGTTTCTGGAACCATCACTGGCATCATGAAGCCAAGAAATGTGTTGTTTCAAGTCCAGCCAAAGGAGCTAACATTCAAAGAGTTTTAAAGCCATAATTTCCCACTCGGTATCATTTGTCACACACGTTCAGCCACCTCTATTCTTATAATAGGCTGCATTCCACTACAAAAAGGGCCATTGTCAAAACAACCTAAGAAATATTTCTAATGATTCCTTTAGGGTTCTCATCTGGTGCCCACTCATTCTTTCTTTCCTTTTTTTTTTTTTTTCCCTTTTGCTCTGGCTAGGAGGTCCCTAAAGCAGAAACAGTGCAGGTTTGCTGGCCACTGGTCCAGTGCTATTAATTGTAATGTACACCTTATGCATTAGTGGTCATGAAATAGGGATTCTGGGGCTGGAATCTCAGTTTACCCATTCACCTCTCTGAGGCTCAGATATTATACATGCAGAATGAAAAGAAGAACTCTTTTATAGGCTTGTGGTAAAGATTCCATCAGTTTATAAAAGTAAAGTATGTAGAACAGTGCCTGACGCATAGTAAGTATTTAATAATGTTCAGTTACTATTTTTTAATAGATTTTTAAATTTTGAATTTTATTTTATTTATTTTTTTATACATAATTGATGCAGTAGCCAGTGGGGAGGGGAGGGGGAGAAAAGGACCTGCAGATCCAAACCTCTGTTTGCAGGACAGTTAGGAAGGGGCTTGTACTGGTGCTGTTTGTGGATCTACCTGTTGGAGAATGAACCCCTGCTCCAATGTTTGGTGGTGAACATTTCCTTTGAAATATTACAGCCTTGTCGGTGAGCTGCATGCCTCCTCTGAGATCAATTTTAATGTTTCTATGCAATTCTCCCCTCAATTTGGTGGGTTCTTGCCTTATTTCAAGTACTGTCTTCAGGCCAACGGAATGATTCCTGCAGTCTACATCATCCCAGGGTAGCCCTTCCTGGTCACCTACAGCTGCAAGGTCATGGAGACCTGGCTTCCTCACCTGGGTGGGACGTCCCTAAACATAAATTACATTCCCGATTTCCCCTGCAAGATCAGCTGAAGCGGCTTCTGTAGGGTGTTGTCTGAACTCACACATTTACTTGTCTTCTTCTCCTTTTCTGTCTGTCTTTCTTTTACTAGATTCTCCTTAATCAACAATTTGCTCCTGATCCTTGTTTCAGGATTTGCTTCTGGGGAAACTCACCTAAGACATGCAGTATTCATGTTTGTGTGTTACAGTTTTATATATTCAGTCATGTTCGAAACTCACGGAGAGTGATATTTATGGAAAAATGGCATCGTGTTTGAAGCCAGATGAATCTTGCAAACCGAACCATTGCTGCTGAGGCTGTCGGGCAAGGTAGCCCACTCTCCCAGCTCTCACCTCGCTTGTTTCATAATGTGTGAAATGTCAGTAATGGTACTGAAATGGAAGGAGTCTGAATTTAATAGGATAAAGTATTTAAATCACCTAGTACTCAATGGCCTAGTTATTATAACCCCAAACAAAATAAAGTTTGAGACATTGACTCCCAGAAGTCATGAAGAAACTGCATTTAAAATATAAATAATTTTGCTTTGATTATGTTTTTGCATAGATCTTTCTCATATAAAGGAAGAAACGAATCAGTACAGCCCTGGCCTTCACAGAGACAGTCAACGCCTGCTTGGAGTTCTATAGTGCTGCTGGCAATTTGTTCTCACCCTCAGGAGGCCCTGTGGTCTGTGGACAGAGAAATAAATATATTTGTTTGTTTCTTCATTTAGTATATGTCAGCCTTTCATTGATCTTGGCTATTTCCCTCAAAGGGCTGCATGTAGAAGCAGTTTTCACAGCACAGATAAATATTAAAGGCATATTTAGTTCCCCACAGTAAACTAAACAGAGGAGACAAACAGTCCTATCACCAAAGGATGTATTTGAAAGCAGATTAAGGGCTGACCATCAAAATTACCTGCCTGAATCCCTAAAAAAGATGCCTTTCCTAAAACTCAAGGACCTGCCGTCTTCTTTTGGGTTCTGCATTGAGCCCTGCATCACTTCTGTCCCTCAAGACCCAAAACACTTCTTTCCTGACTCAAGGTTAAATATTCTATTCACAGAAGCATGTGGGCTTGATGTTTTCCTGGACTTTATGGAGAATTCAAACTTCTTTCTTGGAAGCAGCATGGGCTGTGGGTTGGTACCCGTCCACCCCAAGAGGAGGCTGAGAAAGCGTTGAGCATTTATTCCACAGGACCTCATCTCTGGTTTGGGATAAAGAACCACTAATACCTCTGGCCGTTACAGACACACCAGGCTGCATTTTCTTTCTCTGTCTTCGTCCACACTGCTTGTTCTGCCTGGAGTTTCCATCTCTTCCATTACCCCTACACCTGTCTCCCTCTACCTGGGGCTCAGCTACTCATGTGCCAAGATTCCACTCTAGCAGCATCTGCTCTAATCAGCCTCTCCTGCCTCCTCTAATTAGCTTTGTACTCATCTTCTGTTGCTCTCCTGCTCTGTTTGGATGGGAACTACAGCAGCTATAACTGGCTAGAGCCAGGGAATGTGATTTCCCATGAGTAAGAATCAAGACCATCATTTTGGGTCTTACAGCATTGGTCACATAATATACACTAAATGCATGTTGGCTAGAAAAGGAGCATTCACAAAGTCAGATACCAGACAAGATGTCGAAATAAAAATATAACCCTACCTTCCAAAATTAGAAGTCTCCACAACTTTCCAGTTCCATGAAGAGGGGGATTTTATTTTATTTTATTTTTTCAAAATTAAGGTAGAGTTGATTTACATTGTGTTAGTTTCAGGTATATAGTAAAGTGATTCAATTATATAGGTAGATAGATAGAGTTATATAGATATGTTTTTCTCAGATTCTTTTCCCTTATAGGTTATTAAAAATATTGAGTATAGTTCCCTCTGCTATGCAGTAGGTCCTTATTTGTTATCTATTTTATATAAAGTAGCATGTATCTGTTAAACCTAAACTCCTAATTTATCCCTCCCCCTCTTTCCCCTTTGGTAACCATACATTTGCTTTCCTATGTCTGTGGGTCTATTTCTGTTTTGTAAATAAGTTCATTTGTATCATTTTTTAAAGATTACCCATATAAGTGATATTATATGGTATTTGTCTTTCTCTTTCTGACTTACTTCACTTAGTATGATCATCTCTAGGTTCATGAATGTTGCTGCAAATGGCATTATTTCATTCTTTTTTTAATGGCTGAGTAATATTCCATTGTATATACATACCACATCTTCTTTATCCACTTATCTGTCGATGGATATTTCGGTTATTTCAATGTCTTAGCTATTGTGAATAGTGATTCTGTGAACATTGGGGTGCATGTATCCTTTCAAATTAGAGTTTTCATCTTTTCTGGATATGTGCTCAGGTTGGAATTGCAGAATCATATGGCAGCTCTATTTTTAGTTTTTTAAGGAACATCCATACTGGTTGTACCAAATTACATTCCTGCCAAGAGTGTAGGAGGGTTCTTTTTTTGAGGAGGGGGATTTTTTTTCTTTTTCTTTTTTTAAAGGAAGGCTGGATCTGGGTTCTTATAGCCACATTTGACTGCTCCCTTATGAATCCTCTATTTCTTTTTGTGGCTAGTAGAAGAGAGCTGAGCTTTTTAAAAATAAATTTATTTATTTATTTATTTTTGGCTATGTTGAGTCTTCATTTCTGTGCGATGGCTTTCTCTAGTTGTAGCAAGCAGGTGCCACTCTTCATCACGGTGTGCAGGCCTCTCACTGTTGTGGCCTCTCTTTTTGCGGAGCACAGGCTCCAGACGCGCAGTCTCAGTAGTTGTGGCTCACGGGCCCAGTTGCTCTGCGTCATGTGGGATCTTCCCAGACCAGGGCTCGAACCCGTATCCCCTGCATCGGCAGGCAGATTCTCAACCACTGTGCCACCAGTGAAGCCTGAGGAGGGGGATTTTAGTCTGCATTGTTCACTATATTTTCAATCCCCCAGAACAGTGCCTGACATGTAGTAGGCCCTTAATAAATATGTTATGAATGAAAGGATGCATTCCCCTTGGTAATAGTTATAGCTCCCTCAATGACAGATCCTGTTTAACATTATAACATGAGAAATGTATTGCTTCAGCTTGCCAAATCAGGGATCCTTGTTAAAAGGCAAATATCTCTAGGGAAAAAGTGATGGAGATATTTTAAATCTTGACCCTAACCAAACAGAAGCCAGTTAAACCCTTGTTTAAATTTGCTTTTCAGAGGTTCTGGTTTGTTAGAATCTTAAGTGGTACCTGGAGACTAATAGAAGCTGGTTGCTTCTGAGCTCAAACACTTGCTGTAGGAAGTGAGATTGTGGATGGGGTTTCATCCATCCAGGCATCAGCAGCCACGGAAAATACATGTTCATCTGTAGATTGTTTAATCCAATTTAAGGAGTTAAGTATAAATTGTCTTCTTGATTGGAAGTCATTTCTGCTCTTCCTGGGTTGTTAGGTACTTCATCACAAGGGTAGATTTTGTCTCCTCTTTCTCTGTATATTCTGGAAGGTTTAATAGAGGGCAGTAAAACCTTTAGTAAATGGCTTCAACAACAGGCTGTGTCGCTGGAATAATTCTTGAAAGACATATGACAGGTATCACCGTAGGGATTTTTTTTTTTTTTTCAGTATTCGGGCCTTTCACTGCTGTGGTCTCTCCTGTTGTGGAGCACAGACTCCGGATGCGCAGGCTCAGCAACCATGACTCACGGGCCCAGCCACTCTGTGGCATGTGGGATCTTCCCAGACCGGGGCACAAACCTGTGTTCCCTGCATCAGCAGGCAGACTCCCTACCACTGTGCCACCAGGGAAGCCCAACTGTAGGGATTTTTGATGGCAAAGTAGAATCCTCTCTTGATGTCCTAGGACAGTTTTGACTCTAAGAAGAGATGGTTAAGGAATTACAAAAGATAATTCTATTCCAAGACTAGAGAATCTAACAAGATTATAGTCAGCTGTGATTGAGATCAGTAAAAGAAAGGAGAAAGCATAACAAAATCTAGAAACATTGACCCTACAGGTTTTATCTTTGAATGTGCTATTTATTAGTATTACTCTATTTAGTGTTTAGAGGTATCTGTTTACACTTACATTTTGGGAAATATCAACATAGTATTCTGATTCTTAGATAAGAATATGCTTCTCAGTTCAAAGTAGATAATTAAGATACCTGTGCTCCACAGTAGCAATTTTCTGGAAGAAAAGAAAAGGGACAGGACTCAGGAGAAGCCCTCACTTGGCATTTGGGGCTGGAGAGGGGTGGGGAAGGCACCAATGGGGAAAAGGTGCAGAGAGTAGACCTTGAGAGCTCTTGAAGAAGAGAAGAGGGCAGGCATTAGCTAAGCACCTTCTTGCAAGTGGCTGCCATATAAATTGCAGAATCTTGGCCACTTGTCTTCTTGGCTTTTCTCTCTGTCAGAATGCCAGAAGGAGTAAGTGTTTGTGGAGGGTAGGGAGGGCATGATGAGAATTTAAGTGATGGTTTAGGGAGTCTGGTGGAGTGACTCATGTTACCTAAATGGCTGGTGAAAGTAGGAAGTCCTATACATGCATTCCCAAGTGTCTCTCCTTCCTGACTATCCCCCCCAGCGGCCTCTGCCTACTAGGAGGTGTGGAGTTGCATCTGCTATAATTTCTACCCAGGAGGGCTATGCATCACTGTGTGATCCTGGAGTTGATGGCTGGCAGTTAAGCTGTCCCTGGGGGCTTTACAGATTTAGCAATTCACTCTCCTGGAAAGCATGACTGGATTAATATTGATGCCCCAGGGAGAAGGGTTATTGCAAAAATGGAATCCTGGAGCAGTCACTTTTACTGCCTCAACCTATTTGCATCATTGCTTTAGAGGGATGCAGAGGTATTTCTATTTTTTAGCTTGCTTCTTTGTGAGCAAAGGGAAGGGAGTTATGTTCCCTGAAATGAGATCTTGATTTTTCAAAGTAGAATCAATAGGCTGCCTCATTTCTGGGAAGAGAGAAGGTGCTGCAATGGGTCTGGAACCTGCTAATCAAGAGCACAGTGGGGTCACCTGTATTTCCCGTTCTGTCCTGGTGAAGAAAGGCTGTTGTGAGAAGGAAGCCTGACATCCACTCTCACTGCCTAAACCCTCATCCATCCACATCCTTGTCCAAACTGCAAAGGGCTTGACCTCCCAGCCGCTCAGCCGGGGTTTTCATCTATTGTCTAAGGTGACCTTTATGAAATGGTGCTGTTATCCCTGTCTCACCTGATGACACGGGAACTCTTGACCTTCAGAGCTGGTGAATAGAGAAGCTAGAACTTGAACCTGGGCTTTTCTTCCTCAAGATCCTGTACATTTAGGAAGGAGGCTTTCTTGCTTGTTTGTTAATTATTAATTAATAACTGAAAAATTCAGACAATATTTCTGCTTCTCTATTATACAAAGAACCAGTTAGGACACTAGATTAGTCAGGGTTCTCCAGAGAAATGGAACCAAGAGGAGATATATTTGGAGATTTATTATAGGAATAATAGACAACATATTTTATATATGTTAATAGAATATTAATATTAATTAATAATAAAATTGATTATTATATAATATATTAGGTATAAAATAACATAAGAAATATAGAAATAAGTATATAAAATAAATAGAAAATATATACTATTGGGTATTATATAATTAATTATATTATTAATTAATATTACTATTATTTTAACATATAAAATACATTGTATATTATTTCTATAATAAATTTCCATATCTGTCTATATCTATCTATCTATTACCTACCTATCTAGCTATCATCTATCTATCTATCTCTACTGTCTATCTGCCTATCTATCTATCCATCTACCTATCTACCTATCAATCTATCATCTATCTATCTCTACTGTCTGTCGATCTGCCTATCATCTATCTATCTATCATCTATCTATCTATCTACCTATCATCTATCTATCTATCTCATGCGATTTGGAGGCTGAGAAGTCCCACCATCTGTCATGTGCAAGCTGGAGAAATAGGAATGCTGATGGTATAAGTCAGTGCAAGTCTGATGGCCTGAGAATCAGAGGGCTGGTGGTGTAAGTCCTGATCTGTGTCCAAAGGCCCAAGAAACCTGAGCTTCGATGTCAGAAGGCAGGAGAAGATACATGTCCCAGCTCAAGCAAAGAGAGCAAATTTGATCTTCTGCCTTTTTGTTCTATTCAGGCCCTCAATGGATTGTATGATGCCTGTTTGCATTGGTGAGGGTGATTCTTTTACTCAATCTCCCAATTCAGATGCTGATCTCTTCTACAGACAACTTCACAGTCACAGCCAGAAATAATGTTTACCAGCTCTCTGAGTATCCCTTAGCCCAGACAAGTGGGCATATAAAATTAACTATCCATTCTTGTAGACAAATGATCTATGGTGGAATGTGTTCTTTGAGATGGGTGACCAAAGAGGGATAATGTGAACATGGGAAAGGTGGTTTGCAGGTGTTTCCTGGGGAAGACACTGCCTATCCTTCCCTGGGACATCCGACTGCTTCCTTAAATTCCATGGACTCTGTGTGGGTGTGGTGAGCACATGCTAGATTTGGCTGACAAAATGGAAGATTCTATTCTTTCTCATTGGAAATACAGTTGTTTCGTCATCGTGTGTACCATCTCTCCTTCTGTTTTAGAGACAGCTTTATGCAGTGGAAGGACAATGACCTTGGGGTGGAATTCCCAATCTCCTTTTGCAGTGACACCAACCTGGGCAAGCCAAGGAAACCAGCTGCCCTGAAAAGGGACACACACTGCTTGGGTATGAATACTGGCTGTTTCTTACAGTTGGCTCTCTGGATCCATGAGTTCAGTTGGCCCTCTGGATCCATGAGTTGCATCCACAGACGCAACCAACCTTAGATCAAAAATAATCAAAAAAAAAAAATCCAGAAAGTTTCAAAAGCAAAACTTAGATTTTCTGCATACTGGGAACTGTTTAGACAGCTTATATGTTGTATTTACAACTATTTATATAGCACTTACACTGGATGAAGTACTATAAGTAATCTATTGATGACTTAGTAAACAGGAGGATGTGTGTAGGTTATATGCAAATACCGTGCCATTTTATATAAGGGACTGAGCATCCAGGGATTTTGGTATCTGCGAGGTGTCCTGGAACCAATTCCCCACAGATGCTGAGGGAGTACTGTACTAGAAATATGACCTCAGACAGGTTCCTTACCTGTTCTGTGCCTCAGTTTCCTCATCTGTGAAATGGGGATGAAAATATTTATTATGTTTTATATAAACCCATGGGGATTATATGACGGATAGGTGGATTTATAAATAAACTACTTTCAAGGATGCCTGGCCCATAATAAATTCTAAGCAAGTGTTCACTGTCTCAGTTATTTCTTCCCTGGTGAAAGAAGCATTTTAATGCCTTCCTTGTGAGCAGAGTTGAGATTAATTTGTATACCTTATGGCTGTGGCTTTGAAACAGGGCCAGTTTTTCTCCACAGGATATTTGGCAATGTCTGTAAACATTTTTGATTGTTTAAAACTGGGGTGGGGTGGTTCTACTGGCATAGCACCAGAGGTCAGGGAAGGTGCTAAACATCCTACAATGCCCATTGCAGACGCCAAAGCAAAGTATTATCTAGTCCAAATGTCAATAGTGCTGAGGTTGGTACCCTGACTTACAGGATGCTTGTAGCTCAGCCCTAGGTACCTTACATGTATGCAGTGTGTATTGGTACCTTTCTTTTTCCCATCCTCCTTCATCTATACCATTGATATACCATTGACTATCACCTTTCTTTCTTCACAGGTGTACATTTACAGTCAACAACTCTACTTGATGCTCCATCTTTATATTCTTCATTTAGGAATACACCAGACATTGGGCTTTTGTGGAGAGATTGGAATAATGAGCTCCCACTTTAGAGCTGTTTTTAGAGCTACCAGAAGAAGATGGGTGATAGAGGGCCAATTCTGGCTTGGAGCTTAGAGTGCTAGAATCTACAGTCATTGAAGTGTCATTGTTTCCATTTCTAAAACTCTGAGTGGATCAGGGCATGTTTTCTGCCAGTAATAGATCCTTGGTTGGGGGGAAGTTGAGTGGGATCTCTGAAAAGAACAGAACACTTGGTCAGTGATAGAAGGGGGTGTTCATTTATCTCACCTCTTTCCTTGATGAAGATCCTAGTGATTGGGAGTAATTGGTGTCATGGATGAGAAGAAGGAAACAATGGATATGCAGATGACCACTTTAGAAACTTTCCTTGAGGCTTACCTGGGAGAGCTTCTGTAACTACAGGTAAATTTATTGTTTGGAGACACATAATTTATCTGAATTTTTATGACAGCTGTTATGGCTCCCTACAAACATTTCCTAAAGAAGGAGGGTTCTGGGCTCCACCTCTTTTATGTTGATAAATGAAAAGAGAAATGATCTTGAGCATTACGTATTATCCAAAATTTTCTTAGTAGATGTTCTAGTAATTAGATGTATGTTCAGAGGAAGCTCCATTGGAATCAAATACACCATTATTAATTGCTGAACACAAATGATGCCTTGCATTTGTGTGATGTGTAGTACAGTATGAATCCTTATCTTCATGTTTGACTGGCCATTTTCCATTTTCTCAAAGTTCTTAAACTGTCTCTCCTATTTAGAAACTGACACATTCCTCTCATAGATGACTTATGGTTTTAGAATGAGAAATATAAGCAGGAAGAAATTTCCCTAAAATTAATCCAGTATTTTAATTTCAAGACTATAGAGTGTTATCGAATACGAATGCAATGTGCCTGTAACCTCTTGGCCCCTACATTATAATAAAAAATGTGCATTTGATAAAGTTTCAGATATGAACCATAAGTCAGGGCAGTTTTTCAAAGCCATTGTGCAGAGTTCTTATGACAGCAATAAATACCTAAATATCAGTTTAATAATTGGATTCTGACAAGTATGCAATCGTGGCCACACATCACCAAAACTGTTTATTCAGCACCTCAGAAAAAAATCAGAGGATGCATTTGTGCAAGGTGTTTTCAAGTTAAAAAAGAAAGCAGGAAACAAATGGAGAGGAAGTGCTAAAAAGACCAGTGCTGAGTCTTTTGCCTAAGTTTTTTTGCGTTAATCTCATTTGAGGAGCCAGAGTTGAAGATGTATCATACAGGCAGTTTGACCTATGTTGAAATTTTGGTTCTTCCTCTTAAGCCCTCTATGACCTTAGACACTTTATTTAACCTCTGCTTTTAAAACTTTTTCACATATATGGATATTGCAAAGATGAAATTAGATAGTCTATACAGATATCCTTGCACAGATTACTGTAACATAGCAGGTAGTGCTTAAGAAATTGAACCAATAGATCCTCAAGTAAAAGTAATGTGTAATTGATGTGATATTTACCAACACGACATTTTGAAATTTCTATCTTCTCATTATTTCCTTTTAAGGAATTTTGGAGATGGGAGAGGTCAAAAGAAGTTTGACGTATGGCAAATTTCTAGTCACATCCAACTCAGGTGAACATAGATACTGTGTTGAAGGGGTCAAAACTGTTCCCAGTCAGATTTTTAGGCACATTATGAGCAGATAGAATTTTGTTGGATTTCCCAAAAAACTGAAAAATGACTCTAGTGAGGAGAAAGTCGACTTACATGAATGACCTTTATTACTCTGCTGTCTTTTAAATGCAAGTTCAAAAATGAAGACAGAAAATTATATAGAGCATTTCAGCATCTTTGTTTACATTGCTCTTCAAATCGAATTGAAAGTCCTCTGTTTTCAAGCCCTCTGTCACTTTCTAGCTGTGTGATTTGGGGCAAGTTACTTAATCTTTCTAAGCCTTAATTCTTCCATCTATAAAATGTTACTAATCAGTGCACCTGTTTCAAATTTTGTCATGAAGATGAAAGGAGATAATGCATAAGAGGTTGTTAATAACCATTAGCTCTTACTATCATTGTTAGCTCCCCAGAAATATTTTCCATCCACCCTGGCTCTTCTGGTCAAGCTTCCCCAGGGAGATGTGGAGGGTTTGGATGGCTGGTGAGTTTGTGAGCCTCTAATAGTTGCTGCCATAAGGTCTTAGGTTCAGGAATGCTGCTAGTTGTAGAGATGACCTTGGAGATGGGTAAAAAAATGAAAGTTTGCTATTGAAGGGAGCTGAGACATCTGTAATTAAGCACCTTGTATTTGACCTCTTGATTGCATCTGTCTATATATGTATCTATGCTTATATATTTATTTAGAAAGTGTGACTAGGTTAAATGTTTTGGGTGATATTTTTAACTCTTCTATGATGCTTCCTATGGCCATCTTCACTGCAATTGTTTCCGGATCCAAACTTGGTTGTGACACTTTCTAAGGAATTTTAAAAATACAGGTACATGTATTTTAACTATTGCTTGACATTAAAAACGTCTCACAATGGAAATATTCACTATGATTTACAACAAAATGAAAACTTCAGGAATTGTAGTTGCTTTCATCCTGGGATAACATTAGCTGTTTGCTGGGAATGAACATCAGCCATAAAAAATAGATGGGAACTGCTTATTTAGTGTTTTCATTTGTTGTAGCAAATCTGTCAGGTGACTTTGACAAAAAGATGAGCACCCTCAGTTTAATTCATACAGGAGGAATGGGAGGAACTCTGCAGAGATTGGACTTAAGCCTGGTATACGAAGGAAATGCAGGTGAATAAGGAAATTCAGATAAACCACACAGCCAGCAAACTTACAAGAGAAAGACTTCAACCATCTGATAGTGACATACATTTTAGAAGGTGTCCTGCTTTAAATTGAGACCACCAAGGGACCTCTCTTCTAACTTGGAGGTTTAGGTTACAAATCACTTTTACATCACTTTGAATGCTTAGTTTCTCCATATGGGCAAAGACTAGTATGGAGCATATTATTAATTTGTTCAACATGACATCTTAAATACCTACCATATTCCAAGTAAACGCTGGTGGCTGGGAGGTGTATGAGATACTGTGTTTGCTCTGGGGGCAGGTGGAGGGGATGGAGGCTGGGTAAACTCACTCACAAACAAGTAAATGCTACAAAATTCAGGAGCATTCCAGAAGTCATAGCTGGTGGGCAAAGACGAGATAGTTGTCATTTCCATTTGTGGGTAAGGATTGTCCATATCAGAAAAGAGTTCAAAGAAGAGATGAGGCTCAGGTGATGGAACGTTAGCAGGTGCTTGCCAGAAAAGATAGGAAAGACATTTCAGGAAAAGGTATCATTTGAGCAAAGACACAGCAATGTGAAGCCCATGAGCCAAGTATTGGCTTTCACATTTTTTTGTGTGTGAAATTCATCCAAGTATTTTAAAGGATGACTCAATTACAAAAGAATAAACACAGATGAGAGGGTCATTAAAGAGTATTCAGTTGGAATAAAATAATACTTTAACAATATCTGCTCTGCTGGGGTGCCCGTGGTTGATTAGCAGCACTGGTGATGCTGTGGATTGGCTCATTAAACACCATTCCAACCTTCTTCTTTGTGTACGTGTCTGACTGGAGATTCTGAAAAGCTTAAAATGACACTTCCCATGGCACCCTCATTTGACTTCACCTGGGCAATCTGATCAAGCCTGGTCTCAGCTCCTTCCATATCACTCAAATGCATGAGATTTGGGGTCAGGAAGTATAGAAATAGGACTGCTATAGACTGAATATTTGTCCCCTTAAAACTCATATGTTGAAGCCCCAGTCCCCAGTGTGACAGTGTTTGGAGATGGAGCCTCTGGGAGTGTTATGAATTTGTCAAATTAATACTTGGTTAAATGGAGCCCAAGGTGCTGGATGGTGAGCTGTATTTCAACAACAGTTCACAAGAGAGATTGAAATAGGGAAGTTTATTACTTGTGGGTCCCGGAAGAAGTATCTGGAATGCCTCAAGAGGCCACCAGTGAGGTCAAGGAAGAGTACAGAGAGAGACAGGCCCTAGTACACGTACCTTGTGAGGGTCTGTGGGTGGGGTGCTTTGGGGTTCTTAAGCCAAGGCTGGTTTGGTCAATTGAAAGCAAAGTGCCAGCTTCTAGTATGCTTCATGGGGGCTTTATCTGAAGGGTGTGTAAGGGGCAGGCCCTGGGAGACAGGGGAGACTGGGGATCACAAGGGCCCCTGGGAGGTCATATCAGGAACTTACATTTGCTTGTGACTCGGAGGACTGCTATCTAGGGCACATGTTTGTATGAGGGGCCAGTTTCAGTTTAAGGTCCCTGCGGGCCACATGGCTGAAAAAATTGGATGCCAAGCAAGATGGAGGCTGAAGCAGCGATACCATGGAGTAGCTTAGCTATACTCTCAACAGAGAGGTAATTAGGTCATGAAGGTGGTGCCCTCATTAGAGCCATTTATAAGAAGAGACATGGGACAGATGATCTTTCTCCATCATGTAAAGCCATAGCAAGAAGGAAAGCATCTATCTGCAAACCAGGGAGAAGGCTCTCACCAGGAATCAAATCACCTGGCAACTCAATCTGAGATTTTCCAGCCACCAGAACTATGAGAAATAAAAATGTTTAAGCCACCCAGTCTATGATATTTGTTACAGCATCCAAGGCAGACTAAGACTGACAGGTTTGACATCTCACAGAGAACAGATTAGTGGTTGCTAGGGGGTGAGATGTAGGTGAAATTGTGGAAGGGAGTCAAAGGTGTAAAATTGCGGTTATAAAATAGGTAAGTCATGAGGATGTAATGTACAGTATGGTGGCTAAGGTTAATAATACTCTATTGCATATTTGAAAGTTGCTAAGAGAATAGAATAGTTCATATCACAAGAAAAAAATCTGTAACTGTGTGTGGTGATGGATGTTAATTAGACTTATTGTGGTGATCATTTTGCAGTAGAGAGAAATATCCAATCATTATGTTGTACACCTGAAACTAATATAGTGTTATATGTCATTATACCTCAATAAATAAATAAAAACAAAGAAATTAAAAACACAAAGAAAACCAGGGTTGAGACTATCTCAGGAAGAACTTTGGGTGTAGTTAGAGCTACATGGGTCAACTGGAATTAAATCAGAATATAAATGCATTTTTGAACAGGCTTTATTGCCAACAAAACTGCAATCCTGGAAAATACAAAAAACTAGACAAAAAGAATCTCCATCCCTCAATTAAAAATCCCTGTGCCTGTTTGATGTTTAGGACGCTAAGTTTCCTATGGCAAGAAGAGGGTGGGTATGTTGTGACATTCCCAAGGAAGACATACCTTCCCAAACCCTCTTCAGATAAGGCAAAGAGGAGAATGGAAAGTGGACAGAGACATTCCTCCCAGAAAACAGAATCAAAGCCGAATCAAGGAGCATCCCTCATCCCCTGAATCAGCTGGATCTCATAACTGGGCTAGTGCTTTTGTGTGTCTTCCATTCTTTCATGTTCAATGGGGAATTTGTATTGTCAATTTCCTGACCCTGGCCCACTGTTGCTTATCAAGTGTGTATGTGTCTGTGGTGGGCAGGTGACTCTCACTGGACCACTAGCAGTCACGTGGCTCTTCATGTTGTCTTCTGGGGGCTGTGGTGAATGGGATCCATGGCAACCAGAAGGGTGGACCACGAGGGGTATAGTGCTTGATGCTCACCAAGCCAGTGTCCTTTTCCTCCTGCTCATCCAGGAAGACAGGTCCCAGACCCTTTCAACAAATACATACTTTTTAAAGTTAGATGGAACTTTGGGATTGAATTTTGGCTGCAGGAATGTGAATGGAAGTGGCTGGTCATTTGGGGCTAGTCCTACCACCTCCTCTCACAGGAGCCTCTACAATTTCTCCCATCCCCATCTTCCAACTGGATTTGGTTCCCAGGGCCACCTTGGGGACTACATATGGAGAATAGTGAAGCTTCTGTGATGAAACAAGGAGCATTCCTTCCTGGCCCAGGACTGCACCATGAGTGCAGTGCTTGCTACAGTGCTTGCTGTAGGATTCTGAGATGTGGTTTTTGTTATAGCAGTTAGCCAACTCTGACAACTCCTATCTAACTTCTACCTGTAGCCTCAGCATTTAACAAGGTTCCCAGAACATAGTAAATGCTCAGGATATATACTTGTTGAACTAATGGATAAAGTTATATACTAAATTTAAGAATTTTTTATGGTTATTATAAAATATTGGCTACATTCCCTATGCTGTACAATGTATCCTTATAGCTTATTTATTTTACTGTTAAAATTTATCTTATTGAAGTATCATTGATTTACGAGGTTGTGTTAGTTTCTGCTGTACAGCAAAGTGATTCAGCTATATGTATACATATACATTCTTTTTCATATTCTTTTCATTATGTTTTATCACAGGATATTGAATGTAGTTTTCTGTTCTATAGAGTAAGACCTTGTTGTTTATAAGAAGAATTTAATGAGTATCTGCTATATGATAAGAATTGAGTGAAGTACTGCAGGGAAATGATGACTAAGATATTGTTTTATCCCTTAAATGGTTAAAAGGCCTTTTAAAAAGTTACATTTTACTTTATTCAATCACTTTGTTCCTTAATGGTTCTGAGGTATTACATTAAAAACAAAAGTCATAGAATGAAATGCAATATCAATAAGAATCAAGAGTCAGGTTCAGGGAAACAGAAGTTTTAATGGGCAGTCAAGATCAAGGTGAAGGCAGGAGACTAGTAACAAGCTGTAGTCCCCCACCTGGTTCCTGGACTCGAGCAGCTTAGACTCTTGGAAGCTAAAATGAAAAATAGGCATGGCTAGAATCCTAATTTTTATCGTAGGAAAGGAAAACCCAGGAGACACAAGGCTACGCACACTGTAAAGTATAGGTAACCTTATTTTTTCCCAGTGCCCAAAATTCCCTTTGAACTTGAAATTGAGACCATTCCACTTTCCTTTAACAACTAGAGTCACTTATTAGAATTGGGAAGGCCATTAGCATTCAACATTTTTTTTTCAAGGTGAAGTTTATTTAAAATGTAACAGAAATAGTTCTTTAATATGCTAGTGAAATACTATACATTTAGGTGCACTTGAATTATTGCAAAATGTTAAGCTACTTACTCATGCTACATACCTTAAGGGAAGGAAAGTGACTTTTGGTAAATACTTCCTAAGTGCCTAGTACATAGTAAGCACTCAGTAAATACGTGTTGAATGAACACTTGTAGCCACCATCAGGTTAAATTTCAATTGAATTAGAGTTGGTTACCTTCTATAGATTGAACTTTATTGAATTTCCTTTCAATAGGACTTACACAATAGACCACATTGATTTTAATAAAATGTGCATTGATTACGGCAAAATGTCAGTTTTCTGCCCTGAACACAATCTCCCACAGTCATTAAACATTACAGTTTTATTAAATCAATTCTGTTCATTCATTTTAATTAAGGACAGCTTTTAATTTGACCTTCTTTTTACTTTGGAGGACATTTGATCAAGATTTAACAAAGAGTTAATCACTTCACTCAAATGCAGTTTTTTGGATCCTTAAAAAAAAGAAACTGCAATTATGTTGTCTTGGTCTTATCCAAAGACACAGATAAAATACATCAATCACATCACTTTAAATTTCAATTTGGGGGTCAGAAGGCCATGTGTTTGAAAAGTTACTTTTTTGGAGCCAAATTTCTTTTAGCTCCTGATCTAGAATCAGGTTCTGAATGCGAAGTACAAAGCAGAAGAGGTTGGTCCTTGGAACTCGTCCACTTTCCCCAGTTTTCTTCCCTTTATACACTTCCTTTCTCTCTGTGACACGACTCAATTTATTTTCCACATTAGAAAATATATGTTAAAAAGTGCCTCCCAAGATGCTAAGTAAGACAAGCCATAGAAACAAACAAAAAATCCCCCAACCCTCGCAATAATAGGTGAAAGTGGAATCTTATTTTAGCTTTGAATTCTTTGTTTATTAGTGACGTTGATCATTGTTCTTTCTGAATGATTGTTGGGCACTTGTATATCCAGTTGTGTGAATGTGCCTTTAAATTTTGGTTATGGGTTTTGCTTTTTTAAGTAACCAAACAAATTGCTCTTTTCCTATGCCATTCTTTCCCCCACCCCCCATCTTTTCCTGTTAAAAGTGGAGACCCTTCCCAATCTGGAGATTTAATAAATATTCATTTTCCTTTGCAAAAAAAAAAAGTGTCTCCCAAGATGCTAATGGAGATTAAGTTTCATCTGCCTCATCATCCAGGGGTTTTTGTATTAATTTAACAGGAAAAAATGCCTTGGTTCTTCAATCACAACCTCATTTCTACCTCTAGACTGGATATGACTGGCTCACCCATAGCCACAGCACACCTGTGACTGGTTTAACAAGAAAAGCCTAATAAGCTGTACCTACAGTGAGTACATCAGTGGGGACTGACCCCAGCATCCTTCCCCCACTGTGGACTTGATAACACAAAGTCTTATGCCCACAGGCTTGGCTAAAAGTAATTACTATCAAAGTGTATTGTAACTAATTATCTAATTTTGATGAGCTGTTTATAGTTAATTTTGTGAATATTCCATTATGAAAGTGATGACCTTATAAAGTGTTCCAGACAAAAGAAAAATAGATATGTATAAAATTTCCAGGTACAATTAACTTATGCTTGAGTTCCATCCAATTCTCTAACTCTCTGTGTGGATCAACCATTAATTTAAAAGAAAAAGATAAGCAAATGTGTCTTGTACATTCATAGGTTTTAGAGCTTATGGCCACTGCAAGGTGGTGGAAAACAAAACAAAATTCGATAGCTGAATGTTAACCCTAAACAATAAGAATCGAATGAATGTCAGTCATTTCCTCCCTCCTCCCTGCCTTACCCTTACTTTGGTTTCCCTGTGCTTCTGTTTAGTTTTCTGATTCCTCTCCCTCCAGGTAGTCTATGAATATTTCGAGAATGAGGTATGTCTTTTATCTTTATCCCAGTTATGTTTATCACAGCATCTAATTCATGGGAAGTACTACATCCCATGAATTAATTGAATGAATTATTAATTATTAACTAATTATTGAATGAATGAATAAATGAATGAATGAAATCACTCTTCTTTATGAACATTTAAATAACATTTTACCCTGCGCTTCTGAAAAAAAAATCCCTAGAGAAAGTCAGTGTAATGTAATCAAAATTGATTCAGCATTAGTCTTTTAGAAAAAAACATCTTACATGACTTGTGTGGTTTTCTGAAGGATAAAAATGAAACCTCTTCTTTCAATAGTTGTTTTCCAACTATTCACAGAAGACTTGTTAAATAGACAGCATTGGGCTAAGCAATGTGGAAAACTAATGAAAATACTGCAGCATTCCTGTCCACAAGTTGTTTGTAATCTGGCTGGGAAAAAGCAAGAGGTAACAATAGGTGAAAGTATCAAGGATTCTTAAGACTGAAAGAGCATCACAAAAAGGGCTCTGCTACAAGCCGGATGCAAAATGAAGGTGGGCTGGAAGAAGCTTCAGGGGGAAGCTTCCTGAAGGGTGAAGCATCAAATTGTATTTAAGCACGGGTGGTTCACAGACCCAGTAGAGAGGAGGAAGACGGGCACTGCAGTGTATATGAAATCGATGGTGGAAGAGGACATCTCATCATGATTAAAGGCAATGGACAGCTGGTCTCCCTGGAACTGGGGCAGGTGGAATGAGGTTGGAAGGCTATATGGAAAGGTGTGTGGTTAAGATCGTGGGCTTTGGAACATGGTAGTCCTGAGTAGGGCCATGGCTACTTTGTGCAGGGCTCCGGGCAAATGTTTTCTGTGCACTTTGATATATAAACAATTTGATGTATAAACATATTGCACCCCAGTCTAATCATTAGAAAACATCAGGCAAACCACAATGGAGGAACATTCTACAAAATACCTGACTGGTCCTCTTTAAAAGTGTCAGGATCATAATAAACAAGGAAAGACTGAGAAACTGTCAAAGATAGAAGGCAACTGAGGAGACATGGTAACAAAATGTAATGTGGGACTCTGGGTAGGACCCTGGAACATCTTGGGAAATCCAAATAAAACCTGTAGCTTAGTTAATAATATTGTACTGGTGGTAATTTCCAAGTTTTGACAAGTGTACCATGGCGATGTAAGATGTTAACATTGGGGGCGTGGGGTGAAGAGTATCTTTTGTAACTTTTCTATAAAGGTAGAAGTTTATTTTTTAAAAAACACATTCTCAGGACAGTGAAACTACACTGTATGATACTATAATGATGGATATATGTCATTATATATATTTGCAAATCTTATAGAATATATCACATGAAGAGTGCACCCTGCTGACCTTGGTTGATAATGATGTATCAGTGTTGGTTCATTGATTGCAATAAACATATCACACTGGTGTAGGATATTGATGGTGGGAGAGACAGTGTGTGGGGAGGGGGTATGTGGGGACTCTATTTTCTGTTCACTTTTGCTCTGAACCCAAAACTGCTTTAAAAAAAAGGATGTTCTTTGGATAATGGGTACATGTATATGTATAACTGAACCGCTTAGCATTGAACTAACTGAACTAACACAGCATTGTAAATCAACTATATTCCAATATAAAATAAAAATTAAATTAAAAAATAAAGTATATTTCTTTAAAAAAACACACTGTAGTACCCCATGTACAAGAATCCCAGATTTGTATGAAAGCTGTTATATATAGTATGCTCCTTACCCTGGACATTTTCACCCCTCCCCACTTTTGCATGAACTCTTGAGTTTTCAAAATCAAAAAGTTCAATAAAAATGTGACTATCAAAAATGCATTACAGGGACTTCCCTGGTGGCGCAGTGGTTAAGAATCCACCTGACAATGCAGGGTACACGGGTTTGAGCCCCGGTCCGGGAAGATCCCATATGCCGTGGAGCAACTAAGCCCGTGTGCCACAGCTACTGAGCCTGTGCTCTACAGCCCGTGAGCCACAACTACTGAGCCCACATGCTGCAACTACTGAAGCCTGCGTGCCTAGAGCCTGTGTTCTGCAACAAGAGAAGCTACCGCAATACGAAGCCCGCACGCCACAACGAAGAGTAGCCCCGCTCGCCGCAACTAGAGAAAAGCTCACGTGCAGTAACAAAGACCCAACGCAGCCAAATAAATAAATAAAAATTAAATTTAAAAAAAATGCATTACAAAATTCATGGGTTCATGGGAGCTATAGTGATTTATTGATTAAGATTTTGAATTATAGATGGAAAAGAAGTACTTACTTGTTTGTTTATTGCCAAGTCGGTGCACATGAAGATTCTGCAGAGTGTCCAGGCACCACCTCACTGTCTTTGGGCCCAAACACACTATTTCTGCATAATTCCATATCTTCCACCATTACTCACAATGCTATGGTTTGGGGGAAAGAGTTTTATAATGAGTTAATGTAGGTCTCACCTTTGTGGTATCTCAGGTCAGTTATTGAATGCTGGTGACATCATCACTCCTGACGCTGGTCACCCACTGGACCACCTGGGAATACCAGCTCTCAGCAACTCTCTCTGAGGTTGCTAACTTTGCTTTGTTGATAACGACCTCACATACAAATCCTATCAGAATATGCAGGAAAATGTGGATGGCAATTTGTTTCTGGTCATGTGAAATTTACTGCTCAGAATTTCCTATCATAAATATACAGCAGCACATCTTCCAGCGACATCTTCTTTGAAGACTTCAGGCTGTAATGACTGCATTGCTAGAATGCAATGTCTTTCTTGGTGCCTTCCACAAACCTGCCTGTTGCAGGGAACGTACGTGAGGGGTCTGTGGGAAGAGTGAGAAGAGCAGTCCCATTTATGCAAGGAACCTCTGTTCCCCATCCTGCACGACTTATGACCCATGTAGGAGAGCATGGCTTTATCACATTGGGTGCTTGTGACTCACTTAAACAAGGCACGTGTTTTGGAGATCTCTGTGACATCTGGTTGACCCCATGAGGGGGGCAGAATGTCAGGTACATCCTCCCAAAAGAGAGATGGGATCAGGCTTCATGCAGGTCCAAATGCAGGCTAGGGGTACACCCAGATGGCACTGCCCACCTCAGCCAGCCCCAGGAACCAGAGGTGACTTAGAAACTCTTGAGGAAAGCAACAATACAAAGTGTGGGGCCCCTGTGGAGCCAGGTCTGGGACAGGAGTCCCGATTTCTTACTTGGGACTAAGGGTGTTGCTGGACCTGAGCTTGGTCCCAAGTCTGCCTCTTACTAGACCTGAAACCCAGGCAAGTCTCGACCTCTGGGCCTTGTTTTCTTCTTCTCTAAGATGAAGATCATAACCTCACAGGGTTGTTTTGAAGAGTGTATGAGATATTTATTGAGTTCTTCTGAAATGCACTAGAGGAAAAGCAGTGAACAAGACATGTAGAAACTGCCCTCCTAAAATTTATAATCCCGTATTCTATGAAGTCAGAATTGTGCTGAGCAAACAATACACTCTCAATAAATGTCACGTAGCATTGTTGTTTGTACAAACTGTAGATCTTCTCCCCAGGATGTTCTAGGCCTGCCTGGATGCTTCAGTGAGGCCAGAACTTCTTTTGGGCTTTACAGGGTGAGAGAGAAAGGACTGGGCCAGGGGTTTTGCTTGTTGGGTTTAATCCAAGTGTTATTTAAGATCAGAGAAGAGGAACAAAAAGACCTCAAGGTTCTCAGGTGACACTTCCTAAATGTGTCTTTCTTCCAACAGAGATTTTTCAAGGGATCAGGTAACAGTGGGTTCAAGATTTTACTTTGCTGTGAGTTCCCCCCACTCTTAGTTTCATAAGTGAAGATATCTTTGCCTGAACCGCGTCAGGATGTATTTGCTACAACAATATGTGTAGTGACTTTACGTTCCATGAAGATTCCTCCTGATGTCTTTGAAATAAATTCTATTAATAGAAAAATCTACTTGATCATCTTTCTAGAATACAACAATTGTTAAAAGCAGTGAAAAATGACATTGTTTTTAAATTTCATTTTCTGACTTTCCATTGTTTTTGGACCTGAAAAATATATTTAAAAAATTCCTGCCCAGATATGCTTCTAAAAGGCTGTAAGACCCCAGAGATACTGTTCCTCCTTTGGACAAGTGGCCATCATACATCTACATGTGATGTACCAATAATTAAAGGATACCCTAGTCATAATTGGGAGTTAGCTTTACTTTCTGCTCAGTAGGAATTCTGTCTGAAATTCACTTTCTTTCATGTTTAAATGAATACCTCACATGCATTTTAGTTGAATAACAGGGAGAAAAGCCAATTATATTTGCTATAGCTATCTTTTCCCATTGTCCCATAATAAAGCATTATCTCCATGTAGAGAGAGTAACATTGACATACACATAGTAAGTTTAAATAGAGATGTTAACTTATTTGTGATCAACATTCCAGTAAGAGTATAATGCTATTATCTGGACAAGTTTTCTTTACCTGAACTCTTTGGAAGAGAGAGGATAGGTTGGTAATTGTTATGGGCTGAATTGTGTCCCCTCCTCCCCTAACCTTTCGATGTTGAAGATCTCACCCCCAGGACCTCAGTTTATGACTGTATTTGGAGATGGGGTCTTTCAAGAAGTAATTAAGTTAAAATGAAGTCATGAGGGTGGGCCTTAATCAAGTATGGCTGGTATCCTTATAAGAAGAGAAGATTTGGACATAGACACACACAGAGGGATGACCATGTGAAGACACAGGGAGAAGACAGCCATCTACAAGACAAGAAGTCAGGCCTCTGGAGAAACCAAATCTGCTGACATTTTGGTCTTGCACTTCCAGCCTTCAGAACTGTGAGAAGTAAGTTTCTGTTGTTTAAGCCATCCAGTCTGTGGTATTTTGCTATGGCAGCCCCAGAAAACTGAGATAGTGAAGCAACACTTTATAGTCACACAGCGCAGTGCTGAAAAAAATCACTGGGAGACATCAGTGCACCTAGAGCTTTACTTCCCTGATATTTTAGCTGAATCATAAGAAGTGTTCCTTTCTGAGTATATTTCTGAAACATTAATCATCACCACCATCACCTCCACCACCATTATCCTCAGCAGCAGCAGCAGCATCACCATTTTATAAAGCAACTCCAGAGTCTCTCAGCTAGTACAAATTTACCAGGCAATATGCTCTGGACTTTTCATCCACACTATAGGAATATGATTCATATCATAGGAACATCACAAAGCCTTTAAAAATATCTCTGATTCAACATTATACATGTTTGCATCTTGCTCATGCATTGTCTGGAATGGGTACTCCTGGCTGGGAGGCTCTCCTTGGAGGTTCCCTTTCCACAAGTGAATGAGGGACACAACAAGCTCCTTCTTCCTTCTGTCCTCTCAGAATTGACTTCACTGAGTCAGTGGGGAGAGAGAGAGAGAGAGAGGGAGAGAGAGAGGGAGAGAGAGGGAGGAGGGTCATTGTGTTGTTCATAGGAGGATTCTGTGGGCAAGACTTGGAAGTGGAGTTTGTCACTGGTCACCACCTTCCACTAACCTGAACTAGTGATGTGGCTTCACACAAGTGCAAAAGATCCTGGGAAGTATAGACCCAGGATGGGAAATGAGCAAATTGGGGAACAGCAAACCTTCCTCTGCCACGGTCTCTGAAAATTTCCTTTCTCTCCAAGTCTTATGCTATAATAAGGTAGATCTTATTCCCCTTTTACAAATGGCATGAAAATGAGGGTTAGAGAGGTTAAGTGATGTGTCTGAGGTCAAATAGATGGGACTGGGAGTAAGCTCAAGGCCCCAGTACTCCAACACCTGTGATGTTTTCCCCAGTACATTAGTGTGGAATTAAAGTGAATTCCCAAGTGATGCTTTAAAAAAGGGAAAGTTCTACGGTCAAATACATTGAAAACACCACACACCATAGACCCCCCCCCTTGGATATTCAAAATGGACTTTGATATATTAAAGGATGTGAGGACTCTGAAAACCTGCCCATAGCCACCCCAGCTCCTCCTTTGGACTCCTTAGTTATTCCCATGTGATGCTACGTAAAGATTACCGACAGCACAGCTGTGGGCCATCAGGATCCTGCTCCAGCACTAAGGCTAGTGTCTGTTCTGATTGTTCATTGATGATGTCATTTAGCTTTCAGAGGCACCCACTTCCTGGCCAACACTGTTGGTTGGTCAGGGATCATTACGTGCTGCTCCAAACCCTGCCCACGTTCCTATCGGATTAATGGAGCCACAGGTGGGCACCACCAGGGCATAATCCTGGCATCTGCTGGGCTGCTGTTTGCCAGGCAATCAAATGGGACCTCCAACTAGAGTGGTCTCTTCCCTGGTGAGAGAAGAGGCCCTCTTCGTGGCATCACTGGCACCCCAGTGCTAAGTGCATGCTGTCCATCTGGCCACCTGTATCCATGGATACTCCCCACTGCCTAGTGTTTCTCAACTTTCCCTCCACATGGCCTTTTTTGGTACAAAGACTTTAGTACCAAGACAAAGATTTTGGCTCTGAGAGAACCAAGGTTGGACAAAGAAACAAATGAGTGGGCAGTCATAGAGGTCAGTGCAGACACCAGCTGTAAATCATGTAATCTACCAGCATGGGGATTGGGATGCTCTTGGGACATGAGCTGTGCCCATGGGTGGTTTGGGATGAGGGGAGGCCAAGGCTTTGGGTTCCTCTTTTTAGCAATCCTGTTGAAGCTCATCTCCATTTAAGAGGAGGAATTCACTACAACTCATAAATGCCGACTTATCATAAATATTAAAAACATTGTTTGTTAATAAAATGATAGTTAATACTTATGTACCACTTGCTCTTCGCCAGGCATATACTTTCTAAATGAATAATCAATTCAGTAGAGTATTATAATTAGCATCATTATCCCCTTTACAAGTGAAGAAACTGAGGGAGAGAAAAGTTATTTAATCATAGAGCCAGAGTTTGAGATTACAGATGGTGATCTGAATTATCAGACAACTCCACCACTTTCCGGTCAGGAAGACAAGATTTGAACTAATTATCTATGACTTTCCAGTAAGTGATTTTTATGACTTAGTCAATAGTAAAGGTATTGAAAATATTAAGAAACTAAGACACATTTTTATTTTAAATTCTATCCTTTTGCTAAATTGGTCTATTGCTGTTGCCCAATTACTACTGGTTCAGCAGAAACAGAGAGGATTCAGCAGCAGAGGAATGAATATGGCTGATTTTAGAAGGAAACCTTGACTTCTTATAAGTGACTTAGTAACTACTGATTCAATGGAAATGTCATTGGAATAGTTTGATGTGGTTTCCTATGTCAAAATATGACTCACACAACCAGCATCCGTTATGTCAGAAGGATTGCAACAATGACCATTTTGGACATTTAAAAATTGATTTGATAAATGATTTATGCTACAACTTGTAAAAACTGATAATCAGTGGTGGAATTTAACTGAATTAGGTGTTAGTTTGCAACTGTGGGAACTTTCTGTGTGCAATCTGAAACCAGTCCCTGTACACAGAGGGCAGGGGGAGACCAAGGAAACAGACATATCACTGCACATTGGCAGGTTTGATAAGCAAGGGAACTTACATATGAGGCTTGTCTTTGGCAGCTGTGAGACTAGAAGAGATCACACCCACCCGCCAGAATCTTCAAGTTTATATAGAGGCCTTGACTGGGTTCAGCCACGTATATACGGTCTAGATGGTCTCAGTAACACCTTACTCTCTTGAGGCTGTATCCTTGAAACAGCTCCTAGGGTGGGAATAGTGGGCATATTCCAAGGACAGTGCAGGGTGGGGTGGGGTGAGGAGCATCGGATTGGCCAGGTCCAGCTCACAGGTCAACCAGTGGTCACGTCCTTCGAATTACCTCCTCCAACATTAGGAAATAACAATAGATAAAATATTTATATATAAATATATATATATATATATTTCCATATTAATGTTATCACTGTACCACTTTGATGGTATAGTCAATATTCTGACTATATACCTGTGGGTGCCAAATCTTATGAAAGTGCTTCTGGGTGGTCCACATGTTGTTATAGTTCCATATCATCTGATGTACTGGGTTAAATGGTGTCCTCCCAAGATTTATGTCACTTGGAACCTCAGAATGTGAGGAAGTAGGGTCTTTGCAGATGTAATTAGTTAAGACAATATCATATTGGATTAAGGGGGCCTTAAATCCAATGACTGGTGTCCTTATAAGAGAGATTCAGACTCAGAGACACACAGAGGGGAGAAGGTCCTATGGAGATGGAGGAAGAAACGGTAGATGTGCCATCACAAACCAAGGAATGCCAAGGGTTGACAGTAGCTATCAGAAGGTAGAAGAGGCAAAGAAGGAGTCTTCACTAGAGATTTTGGAGGGAGCTTGGCCCTGCTGATGATCTGATTTTGGACTTAGCCTCCAGAACTGTGAGAGAATACATTTCTGTTTGAAGTCACCCAGTTATGGTAATTTCCTATGGCAGCTCTAGGAAATGAATACCTTTGCTTCTGTACATCCTACTCATCCTTCAAGTCAAATTTAATCTTTGTCTCTTTTGGGAAGTCTTCCTTCTCAATGCATGGAGATATTGCTTTTCTCTAAACCCTAAGACATCTTATTGTCTCAACCATTCCTACTCACACTTCAAGATTCAGCACAGGTATTTATTAACTTTCCAAGAAAGCCTTCCCTGAATACCACCAATACTTTAGTAAGCAAGAGGCTTCTGGTCTATAATCTCACCACTCCCAGATTTTTATCTTTGTCATGGTACCCATCATACTGTCTTTATTGTTGGTTTATCTGTGAGCCATTTGAATGTAGGTGTTGTGTCCTTCATTTGTACCTAATGTCATAGACCCTCAAGTGTGTGCTAATTGAACCACATGCATGAAGGAAGGCTGGAAGTCAAGGAACTTTGCTTAATTGCATTGGGCAATATTCTTATGATTTTTATGTTAAATTCATTTAGCCCTTGCCTTTGTTTCCTTGGGATCTGTGAGCTTATAAAATGCATGTATAATGTAATAATAGGTCATGACCTTGGGTCTTTTAATACCTGCATCATCTCCAAAGTTGAAAACATATCAGAGATGGTTACAACATCCTTGTGAATTTTCCAGTATATTAATATCTACCATTTTTATCAGCTTCCTTTGTTAATTTTCTCCATTAGTGTTTAGTTCTTCTTTTGTCATTTTAAATTGTAAAATCTTTACTAAAATTACATTAAGTTAAAAAAAATAACATTCATTGTTCTCTATTCTATATTGCTAAACCTCATACTTTTATTTTTATAAATTCTGGTAGCTGCACATCCATACTTAATCTTTCTCAACTTTACTCATGATGTGACTATAATCCTGTTTTGTGTTTATAGTGGATGTCTGTGGGTGTTGCTGGCCCTTTATCTGGTAGGGCATCCTGGCTCTGAGACTAGATGGTGAGACAGAGGTAGATAAGAAAAGACAGAGGGAAGAGCAACTACAACACACTTAAGATGAGAAAGAAATTGGCATATTTGGGGAAAAGAAGTATGGTAAGTGGAGAGTAGTAGGAGATTAACTTGAAGATGACGCTTAAATCATGAGAGGGCCTTTAAGCCCTGATAAAATGGTTAAATTTTATTCTAAGTGCAAAGCAATGAGACTCTGTTGGGTAATTATAAGCAAGGGAGTAACATTGTCTGATTTTTGATAGGAATGATTTCTATGTGGGAATTGGATTGGGAGGGGGCCAGCATGGGAGCAGTGAGACCAAAAGCTCAGAAACCAAAGGAAAAAAATTAAATTGGACTTCATCAAAATTTAAAATTTTGTGCATCAAAGGACAACATAGTCAAAATACAACCAACAGAATGGGAGAAAATATTTGCAGATTGTACATTTGATACATTCTAGTATCCAGAGTAACAGAAAAACTCCTACAACTTGTTGTAAGCAGAATAATGGTCACCTAAAGATGCCCATGTTCTAACCCCTGGAACCTTTGAGTATTTTACCTTTGGCAAATGGTACTTTGCAATGTGACTAAGATAAGAACCTTGAAGTGGGAAGATTACCCTGGATTATCTAGGTGGGGCCAGTGTAATCCCTAGGGTCCTTATGAGAGGGAGACAGGAAGGTCAGAGCCAGAGATGCTGTGACAATGGAAGCAGAGATCAGAGTGATGCAGTCATGGGCTAAGGAATATGGGCAGCCTCAAGAAGCAGAAAAAAGGTTAAGAATAGATTCTTTCTTCAAGTCTCCAAATGGAATGCTGCTCTGTCAACACCTTGAATTTAGCCTGGTAAGACCCATTTCAAACTTCTGATCTCCAGAACCGTAAGATAATAAATTAGTGTTGTTTTTGGCCACTGGGTTTTTTGGTAATTTGTTACAGCAGAATAGGAAACTAATATGGACTTTGGTACCTGGAAATGGAGTAGCTCCTGTTATAAATAAATAAAAATGTGGAAGTGGTTTGGAAGTGGGCAGTGGGCAGAAGTTGGAAAAATTTGATAAACATGAGAGAAAAAGCCTAGATTGCCTTGAACAGATTGTTAGTAGGAATTAAGACATTAAAGGCTCTGTCAGTGAGGGCTCAAAAGGAAATGAGGAGCATGGTAGAGAAAACCTGTATAATCCTACAGAATACCTAAGGCATCATAGACAGACTGTTGGTAGAAATATGAATACTGAGTGCTATTGGTGAGGTGTCAGAAGGAAATGAGGAACACATTATTGAAAAATGAAGAAGGGGGATCCTTGTTATATAGTGGCAGAAAACTTAGTAGAATTTTATCTTACAGTTATGTGAAAGGCAGAACTTATAAGTGATGAACTGAATATTTAGCTAAGGAGATTTCCAAGCAAAGTGCTGAAGGTGTGGACTGTTTCTTCTTTTTGCTTATAGTAAAATAAAAATCAGAGAAATAAATCAAGAAAAGAACTATTAAGCAAAAAAGGAGCAAGGATTTGGTGATTGGGGAAATTCTCAGCTTATCTAGATTGCATAAGGCACTAAAATTTGGAGATTTAGCCAACGGTATGACAAGACAAACTTTTCCCAATACCTGGGGAGAATCAAGAGGTCAGAATATTCAAATCATTCAGAGGAGCCTTTAAAGAGATTAGGTGTGTGACTCAGCCATCTCTCCAGAAGCCAGGGATAGAGATGAGGTGGGATTTTTGTGGAGGAGCCTCTGGTTTATGAGTGAATCCTCAGGCATATGCAGGAGACCTACAGGGTTCTTGAGAATGTGACTGGCAAAAACACTGTCAATTTAGGCACAAAGAAAGGATGAAATGAAAGAAGGCTGTCAGACTCCCAAAACAGGCTAATAAACAACTAAGCTGCAAACATTTGCATAAAAAAGGAAATATGTCTCAGAAGGTGGAGCCATGAGCACAGAGAGAATATAGTTCTCAAGCATTGGTGGTAAAGAGCATAAGATTTTCTTTTAAGAGTTACAATATAGTATGTATAAAAACAAGGATGGTAACAGCAGCAGCACCAAGAGGTGTCATTCATTGAGTGTTCTTCCTGTTCCAGCCACCATTCTGTATGTGTTTCATTTGATTATTCTAACAATACCAGGAAGTAGGTAGTCTTGTGCCCATTTAAAAACATGTAAATTATGGTTTGGAGAGACCAAGAAAGTTGCTCATGGTCACAGAGTGGGGGTGGAACGGGCTGCTTTCAGAGCCTGGAGTGGGTACCACAATGTTACATTTCCTTCTCATTCTGTAATGGATTAAGGTGACATAGTAAAAGCCACCTTAAAAGTACTAACTCTCAGACCAAAGGGATAATTTTCAGGAACCTAAAATAGTTTATGGCATTAACATACTAGAAGGAAAAAAAAATATCGACTAGAAGGCAGATGTCAGCAGTTCCTCCTGTAAGTATTCTAGTATGGAAGAAATTTTGTGTAAGAATTCTGAATATTTAAACTCTCTGGCCCTGCTAAACTTATACTAAGTACTTCAAGTTAGTTTAGTTCATGGTCACTCTGTAATTCAGAGTATCCAAATATTAGATACAAAATATCAAATAGCATGCTCACCACAGAATCTATGATTTTAAGGTGTTCCCTGATGGTCTAGTGGTTAGGAGTCAGAGCTTTCACTGCTGTGGCCTGGGTTCAGTCCCTGGTCTGGGAACTGAGGTTTTGCAAGCTGCACAGTGTGGCCATACACACACACACACACACACACACACACACACACACATACACACAATTCTATGATTTTAACATTTTCATGTAGATTAGCTCCAAATAGAAAATGTGGACAGCACACATGCCTAGGGGAATTGTTCTACAGGATAAATATATTGCTTTCTTTCTTTCTTTATTTTTTTGGCTGTGCCACAAGGCATGAAGTCCCTATATTTCTCATTGGAGTCATTAAAGTGACAATCTGGGAAATGCACAGTTAGGTAATGGAATGTAGTGATTAAAACATAGATTTCAGAGGAGCATAGACTAAGCTGGAATTATCGTTCCATCACTAACTAGCTACAGGCAAACTGCCTCATAGGATAATAAGACAAAATGTAGCATTTCATGTCACTTACATAGCACAGTAATAACTTATACATATTAAGCACTCGGTATAGTTTAGCTGTCGTTATTATGATTTTACCCAAATCCCTGGGACTTGGTTAATATGACCCTCTGAGATGACAGATCAAGTCCCTGAGCCTAGATGATGGAAGAGAAGACCTGGGACTACACTGAAACCATCCCAAGGATAATCTATTCTGTCTGAATCCCCTGGGATTTCATGAAACAGAACAATTCCTGGAACTTGAGGATATGGGGAGGGGGAAGGGTAAGCTGTGACAAAGCGAAAGAGAGGCATAGACATATATACACTACCAAACGTAAGGTAGAGAGATAGTGGGAAGCAGCCGCAGAACACAGGGAGATCAGCTCGGTGCTTTGTGACCGCCTGGAGGGGTGGGATGGGGAGGGTGGGAGGGAGGGAGATGCATGAGGGAAGGGATGTGGGAACAGATGTATATGTATGACTGATTCACTTTGTTATAAAGCAGAAACTAAAAAAAAAAAAAAGAACAATTCCTGATAGAGGAGACAAAAAAGTAAGATCGTTGAAATTCAATCATGCCAAACAAAGCAAGCTACAAACAGAACAAACAGACCCAACTGTTACCATCATTTCATAAATGAAAGGACATTTCAACATCAAAATGTAATAAGGAAATAATCTTGGAATAAACAATGGCTCTTTGAATACATTTAGCTTTTTGAAAAATTCCCTTAATCTGACTTAGTTTTTCTGTTTGATGCAGATCAGTGAGAATGTCATCATTTTCGTCATTAATATGTGGATCAGGATTTAGCAAAGACTGATAGAGATCACTTGACAGTTCTTTTGTCAACCAACTAGTTGATGTTGCTTGTAGACACTCCGAACTTGCTCCTTTATTTATATGCAAGGTTGCACTAAAATTTTTATAGCTCTGTTTGTCTTCACATCTTTGTGAATAACTATCATGCACACGATCTACGACAGACTGCAGAAAGCTACCACTGAACTGGGGTAGAAGAGAAGATCACATCAATAATTTTAGTTTCTTCTTGAACATACCTAAGACATTTCCAGCTTATATTATTGTGTTCTAGATGCTGTTTTCGGGTTTTATTTATATTATTTTACCAAAGTTCCACAGTATTCTCTTTAGAGAATAGCAAATAAAAGTATTATTCTTATTTACAGACTAGGTGTCCATGCACACAGAGATTTAATGTCACAAGTTAATAAGCAGTGGAGCTAGGATCCTATCCCAGTTTTTCTCACTCCATAACCAGCTCAACTATCATCTCTTTATCTGCAGATCTTGTCATTTGTGAGGATTATGGACACATAAATGGAGTGTTTCAACAAAATAACATATTATTAAGTCTTAGACAAGCATAAGTTACTTAGGAATACAGAAAATTAAGCATTGGCCTATTCTAAGGTTCAGAAAGAGCTTCTTTAAAGAGATGATGCTTGAGTATAGCTTTAAAGCATGAAGAAGATAGGAAGAGCATGCCTGAGAGAGAAAACAGCACTAGTGAAGGCATGGATAGATGAAAGCCATGTAGAAACTATGCAGCTTATGGGGAAGTCCATGTAATTCAAGAGTAACAAGTATAAAGGACTTGAAAGAGGTTTTTAAAAAATAACACTAATATGCATGGAAGTTTACTATTATAGTGGAATTTGAGTGGTCTAAAACTTTGTTCCCTCCACTGTTTCCTGCAGGGGAATATCTGTAAGCAGGAGGATGGCTTTAGGTGACCAGACATCTACATCATACCTTTTCTTTGTTTCGTTTCTCCAGAATTAATTAAATCAAGCTTTTAACAAACTTAACCTTAGACCTAAACATGCCTAGATATGGGAAAGGTGAAGAATATATACTTCCTTCTATTTGGGGTATTTATATTTAGGATTTTTATGGCTGGGCATGGAATTTCTTGGGATACAATTGTTTCTTATTTGGCATATTAAAAGAGGAGATGATGTCACTGGGAAAGATGGGTTCAGGAGTATCAACACAAAGACCTGGAGTCTCTCCTGATGCAGCACCACCCCCTCCTATGGTGCACCACTGGGGGTGTTTACCCTGATGGATTGGGAAGCATTTTGAAATTATTAAGATGGTTCTTGTGAAGATGTGTTAATAGTGAAGCTATAATCAAGCTTGGTTGGGATTATTACTTTAGTCTTATAGCATATGGGAGGCCATGTGGTCAATAACATCTGTTAAAATCCTGCTAAGGAGTGGCATCTATTTTAATTTAATGATCTTAGTACCTATAAGAGAGTAAGGGTCTGGTTTGTTATAGTTGCTAAGCAATGATGCAGTCGAGCAGAAGAGAGCTCATCTATGCATGGTCTTGCATACCATGTTAAGGAGCACACAAATATTAGGAATCATTGGTGGATTTTAAGGAATAGAGTCTAAAATGGTCAGATGTGAAACAGTATTTTCACGTGACAGTGTGAAGGGTGGATTCTCTTGGAAAGTCACTTCAATCTTTTCTAAGCCTCAGATTCCTCCACTGTATGGAGGAATGTAGGAAGAAGAAAGGTTTGTTGTAGGATTTAAGAGATCATTTGTGTAGAGTACCCCATTTAGCACTGCCAGAGTAAATAAATAGCATTATCACATCTCATAACTGTTAGGTGTCCATCACATTTTTCCATTCTTATGCTAATGCCAGAAATTTCTTCAAAGCTACCGACCTCTTTGTGCAATTTATCATAAAACTTTGAGTGAAAATCTCTCATGAAGAGAGCTCATTGATTAAAATTAACCCTGATCAAGATGTAGATGGTTGACATGATGTCTCACTCTGAAACCAAGGAGAGTAACTCTCTGATGAGAGAAAAATGGGCAATGAACAAACTGCAGAAACAAGAGGCTGGTTGGTTGTGGACGTGTTGAGAGAACAAAAGACAAACACTTTACCAAAAACTCTGGTCTTGCTAATTAGATGCATCTGTAGCTTGGCTCAAGCTAAACATGCTAGTCCTTTCTCCTTATCAACTCACCTGTTTTCAGATTTTATTCCCCTATCAAACAGTACTTTGTACCAAAATGAAATTCCCTGAATGCAATTTTCGAACAGGGTTGTGTTATTACTGAATGATCCTCTGGCTCCATTTTTTCCTACTAATAGTTTCAAAGTAGGGTCTTTCACTCTTGCAGGGGGTTTGAAGAGGCTGTGTGGAGCCACTCATACCCTTGCAGTTGATTGTATTTATTCAGTGGTGAAACAATGGAGTCATTGTCATCCTCCAGAATGGCAGCTCAGATGTCTATCCTTTGGCAGAAACACTGCTACTGCTGCATTCAACAGTGGATTTAATAGGATACCTTTTGGTTAAAACTCTGGAAGAATGACTTTGAGAGACAGAGTGAAATAGTTGCCTAAGTGGGACTGAATTTATGAGGTGTGAATTTTTGACCTCTTTTGTGACCAAAACCAAAATTAGTTTTCCTTTATAGTTTTGGGCTGGGAAGTTTTCCTAAGCCACTAATTTATTTATTTATTCATTTTTCCAAAGTAAGTTGAGCACAGAAAGATTTGCAGTGGTGGCCACCCTCTGATAATAGATATAATTGAGATAAATATACTTAATATATATTTTTTTTACAAATTACAATTGGTTTCATCTCAAATCACATTTTGAATGAAATGTTTCTGTTATGATTTATAATGATTTGAAAACAAAAAGAAGATTAGTTTGAACAAAGAGTCCAATGAAAAAGTGATCCAGTTATTCAAATATGATCTATTTCTCTATGTCAGCACAATAGTTCCAAGATATAATAGAGTGGATTAAAAAATATTTTATTACAAAAAACTTTAATAAATGGGCATCAATAGGGTAAGCTTGATTATTTCCCTTAAGGAATATTCTCTGTGCATCGATAAAATTGATAGTTGCTTAATTCACAGTAACATTTGAACGGCTCTGGAAGGTCCTTTTGTCCTCAGAGTCACCCTCCCCCAGCTTCCAGGTTATAGGATCTGTCTGTTTACAGGTTCACTGGACCCTCTTTTGGGAGAAAGCTTTATGATGTGGATCAATGCCACTCCTGTTACATTTATTTAAAGAATATCACCTTGTCGACAGACAGACAGACAGACTTTGCAGCATATGTCTCTACTTCTGATCCTCATTGGTCACAGCTGGACCAAAAATGGGCAAAAGCAGGATACTAGAAATAAATGACCTACGAGACCTGGCTCAAATAGGCATACTGGTTGCATCAGAGTTTCTTGTGGCTTTGAGTCAAGAAATACTGAGACTGTGACCATTAGCAGGTTACCAGGAAGCTCTGCTGGGGACCTGGCCACAAACTCCTCGTATAGGTTGAGGAAATAGACAAGGTATTGGATATAGGATGAGGACATCGGTAAAGATGGGGGAAAAGGAACAGATATGCAGACAGAGAGGCCAAGAAGCGAGAGAGCATGAGCAGAGAGGGGCAGGGCCTCACCCCCTCCACTGGAGTTCCAGCTCTTGTTCAGCCCATATATCTTCATGATAACCACATACTCTCTCTGGTAACTTAAATTAGGTCTCTCTTTTTCTCAACCTAATAAGAAAAACACAGAAAACATCAAAAGTTTTTCTAATAGCAAATAAGTTCAGAAACACTAACATAATATTTTCCAAGTGCCCATTGCTTAATGAGGTTAAATAACAAAACTAATGAGCTGGTCATGGAATGGGCCTGCAGGAATGGGGCAGGTATTGAAAAGGTCCTTTGGGCAGGGAAGTCTTAAGGGGACACCCTGTGCTAGTTATTCTCCTGGGTGAGCTTTGGGCTGGGAGTCTAAGGAGGTGGGAAACAAACATTGCAAAGAACACGATTTTCTCCTCAATGGAATGACTTTCACTTAGTTGTGCTTTGGTATTATACCCTACACTTTCATTGAGGCATCAAGAAAAAGTGCTTTCTGAGGCTCACACTTACATTTCATAGAGATATGGTTATTGTCACCACCCCCAACATTGCTTGAATTCCTTTTAAGAAGTTTCATACAGGGAATTCCCTGGCAGTCCAATGGTTAGGGTTTGGTGCTTTCACTGCCTTGGCCCGGGTTTGATCCCTGGTCGAGGAACTAAGAACCTACAAGCCACCTGGTGTGGCAAAAAAAAAAAAAATCCCTACAAGAAATTTCTTTCGGAGTGAAGTGGTAGGTAAAATTTTACTTCCTCTTATGAACTGTCATGATTTATCTTCATGGGCATTGAGAAACCACTCAAATGATTCTGTTACCATTTTTATTTTGGTTGTCAGGATGCTCAGAAGTAAAGTCCTGGTGGACCTTCTGGACCACATATTTGTCTTCTCTCTCTCTCTCCCTTTCTCTCTCTCCCTCTTTTTTCTCCAGGCTTTAGTTTCCAAGGTTTAACTCTATGTTTACTAGGTTTAATTTTAATGTTGTAATTAATATTTTACTATTTTACTGCATAATTAAGTAAGTAGTGCTAGAAAGATTCTAATTTTATTTTATTTTATTTATTTATTTTTAAAAATATTTATTTAGGCTGCGCCAGGTCTTAGTTGAAGCACATGGGACCTTCATTGGGGCGTGTGGGATCTTTTCTTAGTTGTGGCATGTGAACTCTTAGTTGTGGCATGCATGTGGGATCTAGTTCCTTGACCACGGATTTAACCAGGGATCCCTGCATTGGGAGTGTGGAGCCTTACCCACTGGACCCCCAGGGAAGCCCCAAGATTCTACTTTTAAAAGCATGATAAATGAAGGATCATAGAGAAAGTGATATTTGATAAAGACAAGAAGGAAGTAAGAGAGGGAGCAACGTGGGGTGAAATAGCAAGGAGGAATGGTCCAGAAGAAAAGACAGCATGTACAAGTGCTCTCAGGAAGGAGTGGGACACACAGTCTTAAAGAACTGTGAGCCAGCCAGTGTGGACCAGTGGAGGGTTTGACGTAGAGAGGCACATGAGATAAGCGGGGCAGGGTTAAGATTGTGTCAGACCCTGTAGGCCATTGCAGTGATTTTGGCTTTCACTTGAAATAATGTAGAAAGCTACAGAAGGGGTGTAAGAAGGAGAGTGAGGTGATATAACTTACATTTTAACAGGAATAGTCCAATTGCAGTGTCAAGAATAGACTAAAACATTAGGTAGTAGGCACGATAGAGTCAACAAAGACCGAAGCAAGAAGACAAATTAGGGGACTTCCCTGGTGGTGTGGTGGTTAAGAATCTGACTGCCAATGCAGGGGACATGGGTTTGATCCTTGGTCCGGGAAGATCCCACATGCCGTGGAGCAACTAAGTCCGTGGGCCACAACTACTGAGCCTGCACTCTAGATCCCGTGAGCCATAACTACTGAGCCCACATGCCACAGCTACTGAAGCCCGCGTGCCTGTAACCCATGCTCCATAACAAGAGAAGCCACCACAGTGAGAAGCCCGTGCACCGCAACAAAGAGTAACCCCCGCTCGCCGCAACTAGAGAAAGCTTGTGTGCAGCAATGAAGCCCCAATGCAGCCAAAAAAAAAAAAAAAAAAAAAAAAGACAAATTAGGAGACATTTCAGTAATCCATGTCAGGGATGATGCTGGCTTGTTACACGTTGGTAGCTGTGGAGATGATGAGATGTCTTTGACTGTGGATGCATTTCCATGGCAGCACAGGTATCTGATAGAATTGATGTGTCATGTGAGAGTAAGAGAGAAGTCATGGACAGCTGGGCTGGAGCGGCAGGAATACTGAAGTTACCTACACCGAGATGGAGCTCTGTCTGGGACACACTCAGCTTAATGAGCTTATTAGAGTGTGGATGTTTAAGCAGAGAGCTGGAGACAGAAGTTCAGTTGACAGGTCCATGGAGGAGGGTCATCATTTGGGGAGACAGCAGCGTATAAATGGACTTCAATGTCATAAGACTGATGGGATCATGAAGGAAGTGAGTCTATTTAGAAGAGAGAAGATGTCCAAGATTGAGTCAAGGAAATGAGGTGGATCCATCAAAGAAGATGCAGAAGCAATGGGCCAGTGTGATAGGAGGAAAATTTGGAAAGGATGATATCCTGGAGTCAAACAAGCAAAGACTATTGAAGAGGAGGCAGAAATTCACCTAGTTAATGTGAATGGAAGCTGGAGAATCAGCAGTTGCATTTATTATAGCAATACAGGGCTCAGTGGTGACCTTGATTGGAATATTTCTTCATGAAGCAACAGGAGAAGTTAAAAGCCAAAGAAGGTGGGGCAGAGCTACTTAAGAATAAGAGGATGCCTAAGTATCAGGAGAGAAGGGGTCAACATCATATCTGGAGAGTCTAAGTCAAGACTGAAGCCTCTGCCTACAGATTTTGGAGTAGGTGGAAACAGAACCTTAGTTCAAACAGGCTTACAAACAAGTAAAAATTTCTGGGAAATTACTTCGAGCATAAACTGGTGTTTTAGGCTGAACTTTACAGGACACGAATGCATGGTATTTGAATGTTTGAGGCTGGCTTATGGGGTTAAGCAACAAATGAACACAGACTCTTTCCATTTGGGGTATACAAGTAAATGTAAAGAAAAACATATAAAATATAATTGTGGGTATCTAATCCAAATTTTCACAAGACAACAGTTTTAAAAAGAAAAATGCTCAGATTAACTATATTGTGGTATTTAAAAAATGTCTTGGGTTGCTGTCATTTTATCTTTTAAAAACTATCCTTCTAGATTTGACCAATTCCTTATGTTTACAGAAAATCAATTTTACTTTTGGACTGCACATTAATTTCATTTCCCAGCATAATGAAGTTCCACTGACCAATTTCATTAACCTTGAAAAGTGATTTGGTCATTTTGGGTCAGGAAACTAGCATTAGGCTGAAAGATAACAAATCTCCCGTTACCTTGTCTTAAAAAAAAGTTTTCTGGTTTTACTGCATCTAGCGATCCTTTGGGTGAAAAAAACATTCTGTCCCAAATTCTGTGCCAAATTTCATCACATTTCCTTCACTGCACAGCTTGTTAAATGTGAACAAGTGCTTGGATTTCAAGGCAGTGCTAAGATTCTCACTGAAATTGCCTTGGAACTTGGTGGCCCCTAATTAATCCGGTCATGGCTAGACATTTTGTGTGATATTGTTTACACAGTTGATAGAAAAAACACATCTGTGCAGCAAGGTCTGGGATGCATAGTGAAACAGGAAATACAGACTTTTAAATGTGCCCATTAAAATGTCCCAACGGGAAGCCTAGAGTATAGGTGTTACTCTTGTTATTTAGGTTATTTTTTAAGCGCTTACAAAGGAGGACTGTTTAAGGAGAGTTAAATACCAGGCTGACTTTGGACTTCATTCTCCGAGGGAGTTGTTGAAAGAATTTGAGCATGAAAACAGCATGATCACTTCACTCTTGTGGTTCTTTGGAGCACATACAGGAGGAAGATGACAAGGAACTAAGAGGTCACTGAAATCGTCCAGATAAAAACAATGCCCAAGACCTAGGAGGAAAGAAACAACGGCAATGGTGATTGAGGGGATCTCACTGCGTTACTTTGCATTTTGCTGTGTCTTTGAGTCTAGAAAATATAAGTACAGCCCATTTCTCCTAGGGTTTCCTATTCTAACATCTGTTTCCTTACTTTGTTTTGGTTAGGTGCTCCAATATTAAATGTGCTTTCTATTTCTGTGAGCTGACGAAATTGGTGCTGCTTCTTCCCATTTCTAAAGAGGAGGGGCTTATGAACCCTAGCAACTAGCCATTCCTTTACCCAATTCGGTAATCTGAAAGTTATCTTGGACAATCTTTGCTCACCGTATAAATCCATTTTTCTTTTACCAAATCCCAGAAATAAGAGGAGATATCAAATTCCTTCCTAAGTGGTAATCATATGTATCTCGCTCCATGTGGCTTATCTTATGGTAAAATTGAGATGTTACCACTTTTATTAAGGAAACTTCTCTGGCATAGTTAACTAGGGTGGAATGTGGTAGACAAAGATTCCTGATATACTATTGGTTTGTGTTTTGAAAGTAGATATTGAAAATAGTTCTGCTCAGAAAGTCTAAGCCAGAGGGTAGTATATGGTGATGTATCTTACCCATAATTGTTTTAAGTAGAAATGAAAATTTTTTGATTGAATTTTTGTAGCTGTTATGTTAATCTTTTTTTTCACATTTATTTATTTATTTATTTATTCATTCATTCATTCATTTATTTATTTATTTATTTATTTATGGCTGTGTTGGGTCTTCGTTGCGGTGCACAGACTTTTTATTGAGGGTGCTTCTCCTGTTGTGGAACACGGGCTCTAGGCATGTGGGCTTCAGTAGTTGTGGCATGTGGGCTCAGTAGTTGTGGCTGGCAAGCTTTAGAGCGCAGGCTCAACAGTTGTGGCGCATGGGCTTAGTTGCTCTGCGGCACGTGGGATCTTCCTGGACCAGGGCTCAAACCTGTGTCCCCATACATTGGCAGGGGACCAGAAAGCACAGAACTAGTTTCCAGTTTATTGAATAAAGCCTTGTTTCCTGTGCTATGCTTTGTTTGATGCGCAGGTAGGCAACAGAAGCCCATTATTCCTCTGTAAGTGCTCACATGTTTTCATCTTCTGGCCCTGCTCCATGCCCAATCCTTAGGAGGCAACCAATAAATTAATGCTGAAACTGTATAAACTCAATAGCAGTCTAATTTGGCATATTAATGTGTCATTAAAAAAAAGCTCTTACTCTTAATGAGTACACTAAATGAACCATTCATTTAGGAACAAAAAGTCCCACGTGTACACATTTATCATTTTCTGACTTTCCACTGTGTGTGGAAAGCGATAATTACCACTGGGGTCTTCTGAAATAAGGACAGCACTGCTTTCATCCTCCAAGACTCACAGTCTGATGGAGGTGAAAACTGGATAAATTATTACAAATCAGTTTGAAGTGTTGCAATAGATATGTGCAAAGACTCATTATGGTATGCCTAGAAGGACCCTGTCAAGACCATTTCAACCTAGAAACACAAAGTCATGGCATTGTTTTGCTAGAGTTGGAGGCTGTTTCAGAGGTCATGATGCAAATTTTAGTCTCTCTTGCCAGACAAGTTAAATAAAAACATCTTTACAATGAATCACAAGAAGTAGTTTGGACAAAGACACTGTCATTTACCAGCTTAAATAAACAATCATTATTCAGTAAATAATTATTGAGCACCTATTATGGCCCAGATACCTCTATTTACAGTAGATATCTCTAGATACAGTATCTGAGTTAAAGAACTCAAATACTATTACCTGAATTCAATGTATTGACTATCTGTTTATATATTCTAGTGTCTTATGTTCTAACTCTCTTACATTGATCAATTCTAGTTTTCAACTCTTATTTGCCTCTTCCCTTCCAAAATATTTCTTGCATGGTAAGTTTCAATTTTGGATTGGAGTAGAACTGACAAGATTTTTTTTCTTTTCATTTATTTAATTGAAGTATAGTTAAGTTAAAATATTGTGTTAGTTTCAAGTGTATAGTCAAGTGATTCATTATACATATATATATTCTTTTTCAGATTCTTTTCTATTATAGGTTATTACAAAATATTGAATATAGTTCCCTGTGCTATACAGTAGGTTCTTGTTGTTTACCTAGTTTATATATAATAGTGTGTATATGTTCATCCCAAACTCCTAATTTATCCCTTCCCTGCCTTTCCCCTTTGGTAACTGTAAGTTTGTTTTCTATGTCTGTGAACCTGTTTCTGTTTTTTAAATAAGTTCATTTGTATCATTTTTTAAAATTCCACATGTAAGTGATATCATATGATATTTGTCTTTCTCTGACTTACCTCACTTAGTATGATAATCTCTGGCTCCATCAATGTTGCTGCAAATGGCACTATTTCATTTTTTTGTGGCTGAGTAATAGTCCATTGTGTGTGTGTGTGTGTGTGTGTGTGTGTGTGTGTGTGTGTGTGTGTATGTATATATATGTATATATATACATATATCACATCTTTATCCATCATCTGTCAATGGACATTTAGGTTGTTCCTCTGTCTTGGCTACGGTAAATAGTGCTGCTATGAACATTGGGGTACAAGTATCTTTTCAAATTAGAGTTTTCTCTGGATATATGCCCAGGAGTTGTGTTGCAGGATTATAAGGTAACTTTATTTTTAGTTTTTTTTTTCTGTGGTACACGGGCCCCTCACTGTTGTGGCCTCTCCCGTTGCAGAGCACAGGCTCCAGATGCGCAGGTTCAGCGGCCATGGCTCACAGGCCTAGCTGCTCCACGGCATGTGGTATCTTCCCAGACCAGGGCATGAACCCGTGTCCCCTGCATCGGCAGGCAGACTATCAACCACTACACCACCAGGGAAGCCCTATTTTTAGTTTTTTAAGGAACCTCCATACTGTTCTCTATAGTGGCTGTACCAGTTTACATTCCCATCAACAGTATAGGAGGGTTCCCTTTTTTCCACACCCTCTCCAGCATTTATTGTAGAGTTTTTAATGATGGACATTCTGACTGGTGTGAAATAGTACCTTATTGTAGTTTTGATTTTCATTTCTCTAACAATTAGTGATGCTGAGAATCTTTTCATGTGCCTGTTGGCCATCTGTATGTCATATTTGGAGAAATGAGAACTGATCAGAATTTAAAAAAATATGACTTTAGGAGCAGGTACACTGGTGAGTTGCTCACATTCTCAAGGATTTTCCAATCCAGAAATAATATTTTTCTAAAAATAGAAATGATGACTGAACATTAATAAAGACCATGGAAACTCTAGATATTTATGAATAGCCTTTAGGTTCAATAGAAGGAACAGGCCCTGGACTATAGGCTCTTCTCAGTAAGGGAAGAAATGCCCATTTGGGGAAATAAAACAAAAGAGAGTGTTGAAATAATGGCTGTGAAGAGGGCATCATGGATAGAAAAATGAGAAACATTATTTTTCACGTGAAAAATAAGCTCTGGTTACTTTCTTCCATTTTGGGAGAGTTAGAGTGGATTAGACTTAGTAAGTTGTAGTCATTATTATTAGGGCCACATTCTAGTAATTTGTTTGAAGACTCCTGTAAGAAAGAAAGCCTCATACACTCTTGAGTGAAGAATAGTTCTTCCAGATGGGGGAAAGTGACTCCTTGGTGGAACTCAGGCAAAGAGAGGATGGAAGAAGAAAAAACTCAGAAGTCACATAAGAAATCTGATTTCTGGTAGTGATAGAAGAGCTTAATTAGACTCACCCTATAACTTTAGATGATAACTATAAAATGTAGACAAATAATGTAAAAAATACAACTATTTAAAAGCCCTAGAGAACAAACAAGCAGAAACAGGAGTGAGATGTACAAGTTGGCAGCATCAGGCTGGAAGGTACCCTCTGCTGCCCCATACTTAGTTTTCATGCGGCTCCAGCTGCAGAAAGCTGCTCCTTATTGGCACAAGGTGTCAAAGGACAAAGTTCAGGCTGGCAGAATGATGATAAAATTATGGGGGAGTTCTTGGAAGAGGGGGAGCCCCACAGAGAGTGTGAATTCCCTGATTGGCACATAAAATCCACCCAAATTTGGGGGGCCTAGGAGCTATCTTACAAGGATGTAAGCAAACCTGCATTTTGCTCCAGAGGGAAACACTGTCTCTCTTCATCAAGGCTGTTCATTACATAAACATCCTTCAAAAGATGGTCTAGAACAGAAGGCAGCCAGTTTCTCTGCTCAAAATGTGCAGGAATTTGAGAGATCCATGAAGAATTTTATCCCTACAGTAATGTCTTTATAAGCTTAAATTCTTAAGAAATGGAGTTGGAATAAAAAAAAAACTACTACTTAAAGTAGTAATTATAACACTGTTGTACGGGGTTTATAACGTTTATAGGTATAATATGTATAATAATTATAGCACAAAAGATGGTGGTGGTGAATTGAACTATGATATTAGAAGATTTCTACATTGTTTTTACATGAACTAGTAAAAATTAAGCCCACATAGATGGATAAGATACCCACTGTAATTTCTAGTGAAACCAGTAAAAAATAATGCAAAGAGATTATAGGTAAAACATCAACAGAGGAATCAAAATGGAATATTAAAAATATTTGACTAACCAAATGGATTATAACATTACATATGTAATTGACATAAAAATAACACCTGTAAATCGATAAGAAGTACATTAAAACCCCAGTAAATGAAAGAAGCAAGAAGTATAAAGAAATCATCTACCAAAAAAGAAAATAAAGCTATCAGTAGAAATGGGATAGAGGAAATTTATGAAGGAAAATTTCAGAAGAAAGTTTTGAAATTATTAAAAGCAAAGCTGTGCTGTTATTTGAAAAGGTAGCCAGTAAAAAGTCTCTTTGGAAGATATTTTTCAAAATTTCTAGGACGAGTGATGTCTGACATTGAATTTAAATTTTTTCCTGGCTTCTGCTAAAATGACCCTCTCCTACCTTCAAACCTTCAACAAAGGCCATCGTACTCAAGAATCTTGTGTTAGTTGTGTCTGGAGAAGTTTAACTACCTCTAACAATGTAATATTTCCCAATACTTCTCTTCAATATTGACTACTGTTTAAGCCAATGTGAACCAGTGGTCTACTCCATGCCTATTACTGTGCTATGCCCTCAGGTGGTTTATTTTTATTATTATTATTATTTTTTGTGGTATGCAGACATCTCACTGTTGTGGCCTCTCCCATTGCAGAGCACAGGCTCCGGACGCACAGGCTCAGTGGCCATGGCTCATGGGCCCAGCCGCTCCGCGGCATGTGGGATCTTTCTGGACCGGGGCACGAACCTGTGTCCCTTGCATTGGCAGGCGGACTCTCAACCACTGCACCACCAGGCAAGCCCCAGGTGGTTTATTTTTAAATCTGGATTTACTCCCACTTTATGGAGGCCTAGGGAGCTTAAGTGACTTACCCCAAGTCACAGAGCCAGTAATTGGATGGGTGAGTTGACCCTTGGGTCTCTGACGTTAGTGTCAACACATGTAATCATGGGGTTAGGCTGAAGGAAGACAGGTGACACCACCACGGCACAAAGTAGGCTAAAACAGGAGAGTAGCTGCCTAAGGGCCAAAGAGTCATGAATGGGAGCAAGTGTTAGGTGTGAATGGAAAACAAGATCACTGCATGCTGGAGAATGTTGAAATATCCAGGTAGCTGCTGTCTGGTTTACAAGAAGATTATGATTAACATGAGAGAATGATACAATTATAGAACAGAGTGAGATACAAAATTGAGGCAGTATCCAAATGTGACTAACATACATTTATTTGATCTTGCTTGTACAAAAATAATGTAGGAATTCAAGTTGAGAAAGAAATAAAACCTGAAGAGTTAGTTACCCTCCGTGTTTATACAATAGAATCATATTGATTTCTATTGTTCTTTATTCTGTTTCATTTTAAATTTTTCTACCATGAACATTTACTATCTTTGTAAGCAGAAAATATATTTCTAAAAGGAAAAAAATAAAAATAAAAAATAAAGCCCCATCATTTTGACCATTCCAGGAAGAAATGTAAAAGAATAAACATAATTACATCAGTCTTTAAAGAATATCTCTCATAGCAACTGCTTCTGAGAATCTGATATATTCTCTGAGGGAAACTGCTCATTAAACAATTCTCGATAATGTGGTGAAGAAATACAGCAAAGTTATTAAAGATATGATGGCTCTCCCAGGGTACACCTTCCACAGGGGCTAGAACCACTATTTTAAATATATTTTCATTTGACTACTGCTCTGACAGACTGAAGCCATATTACCATACCTAATTTTTAAAACTCTTTTTAATAGGGGTCATTCTTCTTGCCTTGAGAACTGGCTCATTTTATTACTTTGGAACCTCTGTGGAGCCTGATGATTTTACATTCTTTTGATATTTTCATATGGTTTGGTTTTCACTAAATCAAAGGATATAGTAAGATTGTGATGACTTCAGGGGCCTTCTGACACCTTACCTGCTCAGTGGTTGCTGAAATTATCTAAAAGTGTATACTTGTTAATTATACAAATTACAGAAAAAACTTTAAGATACAAAGAACCTGGAAGAGGTCAGGCATGGCAGTAAATCATATTAAAGTAGAAATGTCTAATTATCTATCTATCTATCTATCTATCTGTATGTCTGTCTATCTATCTAACCTATCAGTCTATAATTTTAAACAATCAGAACTAGTGGGGATTTCAGGAAGCCCAAGGTTCCTGAAACAAAGATATACTATGGTGAGGGAAGTAAACAATAGAGATTTAGTATTCTTGCTTCATTGAGTACTAGTAATTATGTTGTCTATTAAACAGTTCTGCCTCAGTTTAACCCTAACCAAAGGAGTTTGTATGACTTGAAAGGCTGTGAAGAAATGGAGCAGATATACCTGGGTTAAAATATGCTCTCTGTCTCCTCTAGCTATGTGATTGAAGGCAAGGGATTCAATCTCCCTCAAGCTCGAGTTTCTTTACCTGTAAAATGCAGGTGATGTGAGCCATTGGTCTACTCTATGCTTAACACTGTGCTATGTATGTGTGACATGTGTTTCATTTTTAACCTGGATTCACTCCCATTTCATGGATGAAAAGGTAGGGAAGCTTATTGATTTGTTATGAGGGTTAAATGAGAGAAGTTTTCTGAAGTACAAGGCATAGGGTTTCATATCTCATAGGCATTCCATAATTATTTGTCCAGCCCTCCAAAGCTGTTTCACGAGGGCAATGCACCCCAGGAGACTGTAACTTCTTAAGCCCTAATTATTTGCTGCCTGTAAAGATGTGCTGCTGCTTCTCTCCCTGGTGAATTTATATCCCATACTTCAGGTGTGTATTTTATCTACCACATCAGTCTTACATATTCTCTCTATGAACATTGATTTTTCCTCCCATCAGATTTCTGTATCTAAGAATGTATGTCCCTTGGTCTGGCTCTATATACATCATTCAACCAGAATTTCGGTCTATTTTGTAAACTTTGGAGCCCTTGGCTTAGAGCCTAATTTTATAATTTACTATGTGAAGAGCCATATGGCAAAATACTGAAGCTCTCTGTGTCCTCACTTCCGTATCTGCAAAAGAGGGAGGGCCTTTGTTAAATGCACCTTGAGGACTATTGTAAGGATAAAATTTAAAAATGTGTGAAAACCCTCCATGCGTGGATGTACACAAGGGATCATCCACATGTGCTAGATCTTGTCCCTAATTGTCCTGAAGAACTCTAATATTTTTGAAGTACAGATAATTTCTTATTTTTTCTTTGTATGTCTCACATGCCCATTGTCATGAATTGTTCTGGTCATATTGAACTACTTGCAGTTTCTGACATGTGCCATTCTTTCCAACAGATGCATTTTGAAATTATTGACCTGACTCCTTTATGCTTCACCACTCAGCTCAGGCATCACTTCCTCTTGGAAGACTCCTGGGATATTTTAAGCTGGGGTTTCCCTCCACTCCTCAGGCACTATGCATGTCTGTCATTGTGCTTATTACACTTTATTACCTATGTACATATTTCCTTCCTCTGGTGGAACAGAAGCCTCTTGAAAAGTGATTTATTTGTCCCTTTATCCTTGGAGCATAGTTCAGGCCATGAAACATAGGTGCTCAATGAGTATTTGTTGAATGGATGAGTTGAATGAATGGGTACAAAGCAAGACTCTCAGGAATGGAGTGCTATCACTGGGTAGAGCCTCCAGCTGGACCCTGGGATGTCTGATTGCCAATGGGTACACTCAGCATTGAATTACCTAGCATGCTGTTGGCATTTTTGGTGATCCTTTTCTTCTTCAAACTTCCAGATATGGCAAAGACACATGACCAGTTGGCTCACTGGTCAGCCATCAAGATGACCTTTGGAAATTTAGCCACAAGGGATAACTTGCCGTTTTTGGCTGGTGGTTTATGTAACTTACAGATACTGTAATGGTTCAGATCTCACTTATTTGTATGCATGCCATGGCTGATCTAGAAAACATATGGCATTTTGAAATATTGATCTTTTCAATGCCAGTGAGTAAGAGATATTAGTGTATCCTGGGATTCCATTTGTAACCATGGGATTACAGTCAGAGAAGTGGAAAATTGGAATAGAGCAAAATTCATGTGAAGTGGAAAGTACAGCTGGCAGTGGTGCTAAAGAAGGAGAATGACAAATAAGGGAAGCATTATTTTTAAAGCTGACTCAACCATCAAGTGAGAAAGCACCAGTCAAATGAATAGGCTTTCGTTGTCTCAGCTTGCTGTGCCTCCAGGTTGGTTTTGCAGACTTAAATTCAGCACAACAGCTGGAAAAGGCAAAGCAGAACGATTTGGAAGGAGGGAAAAGTGACACCTCTATGGATTCCTGCCACTTTTGCCAAGAAAGTAAATGGGAAAATGAATTGGAGAAAGAAGTAACTGTGGTGAGGAAAGATTGAAAAAAATAATAGAACATTTTCCTAATGCTTATTATTATACCTAAACTGGACCTTTTACATCTTCCAATGTCACTTTCACCATGAAACCCTTCTAGATCCTTTCTGGCCTGTTCACTTGCAGAGCTAATCCTCTTTTTTCATCACTAAGCTTGAAGATTCTGCAATAATGCCCTGGACAATTGACTCCATGTGTGTCTCTGTTGCCTCAGCTTTGTGCAGAACCTAGGTTTGATTTGATTTTGTGCATCTGGAGACAGAGAACCTAGCACATTATCTGGCACATAGAAGGCACCCCAAAATACTTTCTGATTGAATGGCTGGGTGAACACATTTAGAAGAAATATATGTAGTTGATATTCTATGCACCGGACCTTTAAAGTATCTGTGTCCAAGGATTTAGTCCTGTTCTCAGGTGGGACTGGCTCCTCCTTGATTGTAAGGAGAAAGTTAAACCCCAATGTCTTTGTCTTTAAAAAGGAGGAAATGTACTAGATAAACAGGAAAGGAGACTGATGGGAAAGAAGTACCTTAAGTAATAGATGCAAGATGGAGGCATGGCTCCTTGTTAGCAGTTCTTGTTTCTTTGGTTCTTCTTTCTCTAGGAACCTTTATAGGTCAGGGTCTATCTACCATGTTCCCGAAATCAAGTCATACAGTATCGCCTGAAGACTTGAAATATTTTTACATTAAGTGGCAGAGAATAACATTCAAAAAATATTTAATTTTCTCTTCTACATTTCTCAGTCATGTTTGTTAGAGAGGGCCATGTGGGTACTTAGGTCGATGAGCGATTGGCAGGTGATGTGGCTCCGTTGCAGGCTGAGGCAGTAAGAAGTCCATGTGCAATTGGCTGGCCTTTTCCTCTTCCTTTTCCAGCAACTGAGGGGGATGCATATTATAAATGATGTTCTTTCTAAAAGAGGAGGGACCTCCCTCAGCCTGGATCCTCGAGTGATTTTTGTAATAGACCCCCCACCAATCCCCTGGGGATAACATAAGGGAGAATTAGGCTTGTGTATTAAGTAACCACACTTTTGGAGTTGTTTGCTGTGGCATCATAACCAAGGCTCTCCTGACTCCTACCTACCACTTATACATTTTCAGCAATATCTTTTTGCACGTGCTTTCCGCTATATTTTTCTCTGTCAATCTGATCTTGTCTTTTCTATATCTTTTATTATGTAATGTGTGGACTGATTATTTTTGAAATATGAATTGTCATTTTTAGGAATTTCGTGTGGGCAAGGGGGCAGACATATTTCCTCAGCCAGCAGTTTTAATGCAATCTCAGAATATACGTGGGTACATTTATGGATTTGGGTTCCTAAGAGAAATGAAGCTGCTTGAAACACATTCCTATCATTTGAAGGAGACTTCACGATACAAAGTGACTGCTATTCATATCATGTTATTTTGATTGAGCAAAATTATCACATACCTATTTAACACCTAACTCTGGGCTTGTTAGGGGTTATGGTGGGGAAGGGAGGGTGGCAAGAGGATTTTAAATCATAGTTGCCATTATTCCTCCTCCTACCTAACCTTTATAGTTTTGAGAGGATGAAAAATGTTGTGCAGGTGAAACATTAATGTAATAAAGCAGGACAATTTTGAGTGATGTTGAGTCATCTTCTGCTGAGGCTCAAACACATAGATAAAAGTGAATCTGCTTTGAAGTAATTGAACTTGACTATCTTATCTCCTTTAACCACCATGATCATCCCTTGGACAATTGTTCTCAGAGACCCCCTCTATTTCTCTGCTGGCTCTAAAGTAATATGAGTCATAGTAGGTAAGGTGAATTCTGGGAGGGACTGTAATTTGAACTTGGCCTTCCTTGGTACAAGGAAGGGGGTGGGAAGCCTTCAAGGCTTTGCAAAAAAAAAAGATTAGAATGGAAAAGGTATGGAAATGGCTAACTGGGTGGACCCCTGGGGATATATGTTGGAAAACAGTAGAAATGTTCTAGGTTTTGGTGGGTCTTCTTATTCTCTTATCAGAAACATGACTCTTCATTATTTAACGTTTTTAGTTGCTTAATCTTGTGCATTCTGTACTGCCAATTTTGTAGTTTCTATGCAGTGAATAAAATGTAGGAAAATTTCAATTTTTACCAAGGTATCTGGCTTTCAGTCATTTCTATATCCATACAAAGCTACAAGTTTATTTCCTAATCTCTCTTTATCATCATCTATCCTTTATTCTTTTCTCTGTGACTTTTAGTCTGACTCTTGACACCAGGTAGACACACAGGCTGATGTGTAGCAACAAAATCTCTATGAGGATCACCCATCATCTGGATAGAACCATGCCAGGGTGTTTATCCTCTCATGTCAATTTCCCCATTTATTCCACAAGTGTTAACTGTCAGAGATTGTGCTGAATATTAGGGATATAAAGAAGAACAGTGTATTCTTTGCCCTCATAGTCTTAGAATGGAAATAGCCGTATAACATCTTGTAGCACAGTGGGATAATTATTTTAGAGTTAGGATTATGAAACAGCAGATGACAGCTCTTGAGAGCTCAAGTTTAAAACTGGCCTGAATTTCATGTGTTAACTGATCTGTTTATGACTTCCTCAACTTGACTGTACTGAAATATTGTCTTTTGGGTTAGTCTGATCCTGCTGCCTAAGAATGGACTCAACCTCTATCACTGGGGATGTTTGAACAAGCCACATACCACATGAAGTAAGAATCGGGATACAAAGGCTCCTCAAAAGAGTTTTGGTAGGATTGTTACCAAAGGAAGAGGAAAAGGATATCAAGAGGCCAAAATTAGCAAATGCCTACAACTTTCAGTGAGCCTTTCTGAAAAGAATTCTAGGGAGCCATGGAGCAGACAAGTTCAGAAGGGAGAAACCTGAGGGTAAACTAGGCACATCCTGAGGGAATAAGCAGGTATGTGGAGTCATGACAGATATTTCCTTTATTTTCTCCAGATCCATTCTGCACCCTTCTCTCCACCCTGTTTTATGTTGGATGAAAATGACTATCACAGGCTACACTAGCCAACCTCCCTTGTCCCACAACTTCCACAATCAGAAGATGGAAAGATGGGAATAGAGAGAGATTAAGGTATTGATTCCCTTTGCTCCTTCCCTCCTGTGCTCAGGTGGCAGTGACTGTGTTCTCCAGAAAGTCAGAGCTTCTGTCTCATTATCTTGTCCTACAGCTACAGCTACTGTTAAAATATGACCCTCACCAGGGTTTAGAATTTCTTCCCCCTCTCCTTGCCCTTTCAGCCTAAGAGGTAGAATGGCTCCCTGATCTTGCCTGCCCTGAGGTGCTTTACCACTCCTTGTTGGTTTCCTTTGACTTTGTTCTCAATATTTATGTAGGTGAAATATTATTATGGTTGAACACAGCCTGTCTCTTGTTGAGTCCTTGAATGCACAATGGGACATTGCTGCTGGTGCTGGATTAAGAAACAACTAAGGATAGGGAGCCCAATATTTGGAGACCATGGAACCAGATGATGGGTAAAACTAGGTTGAGTGGAGTGCCAGCAGGCTTGAGAAACATATTGAGAGGAACAGACAACACACACCCAAGCAAGAGAGGGAAGGGCTGATGGAAAATAGTAGCAGGGCTACTGCACTGGAAAATTCCAGTGTTGACTTTTCACACAGTATTCTAAGTAAAACAATTTTTTTCATTGGAGACCACCTGAGGGAGGGGATAGGGAGGGTGGGAGGGAGACACAAGAAGGAGGAGATATGGAGATATATGTAGATGTATAACTGATTCACTTTGTTATAAAGCAGAAACTAACACAACATTGTAAAGCAATTATACTCTAATAAAGATGTTTAAAAAAAAGAAACCTAGTCTTAGGGTGGAGCCTGAAAACATAAAGTGAATTACTATTCCTAGAACTACTGAGGTGCTGAAGAGCTTGTCCATGTAAGATTGTTGATTAGACAGGGTATTTGAAGTTACAAACACCACAATTGATGGGAATAACATTGCTTTTAAAAATTATGTTCAAAACATACCAACAGCTCCCTTCCTGGGAGTCCATGCAGCACACAACTGTCAGGGTCCCGTGATCCAGGGACAACTTCCGTGGGAGAATGCATGGCGCGCCTCAGGCTGGTGCAACGTCACGCCGGTCTCTGCCGCCACAGGCTCACTCTGCACTTCGTGCCCCTCCCTCCCCCCGGTCTGAGTGAGCCAGAGTCCCCAAAGCAGCTACGTCTTTAACTCTCACTTGTCTGAGCAAAGAACAGACACCTTCAGGCGACCTAAACACAGAGACGGGTCCAAATCCAAAGCTGAACCTCGGGAGTGGTGTGAACAAAGAAGAGAAAGGGAAATCTCTCCCAGCAGCCTCAGGAGCAGTGGATTAAATCTCCAAAAGCAACTTGATGCACCCCGCATCTGTGGAATACATGAATAGACAACAAATCATCCCAAAATGAGGAGGTGGACTTTAAGAGCAAGATATATTATTTTTTCCCCTTTTCCTCTTTTTGTGAGTGTGTATATGTATGCTTCTGTGTGAGATTTTGTCTGTATAGCTTTGCTTTCAGCATTTGTCCTAAGGTTCTGTACGTCCTTTTTTTTTAACAGTTTTTTTCTTAATAATTATTTTTTATTTTAATAACTTTATTTTATTTTATCTTACTTTATTTTATTTTATTATATCCTCTTTCTTTCTTTCTTTCTCTCTTTCCTTTCTTCCTTCCTTCCTTCCTTTCTTTCTTTCTTTCTACTTTTTCTCCCTTTTATTCTGAGCCATGTGGATGAAAAGCTCTTGGTGCACCAGACAGGAGTCAGTGCTGTGCCTCTGAGGTGGGAGAACCAACTTCAGGACACTGGTCCAAAAGAGACCTGCCAGCTCCATGTAATATCAAATGGAAAAAACTCCCAGAGATCTCCATCTCAACGCTAACACACAGCTTCACTCCACGACCAGCAAGCTACAGTGCTGGACACCCTATGGCAAACAACTAACAGGACAGGAACACAACACCATCCATTAGCAGAGAGGCTACCTAAAATCATAATAAGGCCACAGACACCCAAAAACACATCACCAGATGTAGACCTGCCCACCAGAAAGACAAGATCCAGTATCAACCACCAGAACACATGCACTAGTCCCCTCCACCAGGAAGCCTACACAACCCACTAAAACAATTTTAGTCACTGGGGACAGACACAAAAAAACAACGGGAACTATGAACCTGCAGCCTGCAAAAAGGAAACCCCAAACACAGTAAGATAAATAAACGAGAAGACAGAAAAATACACAGCAGATGAAGGAGCAAGATAAAAACCTACCAGACCTAAAAAATGAAGAGGAAATAAGCAGTCTACCTTAAAAAGAATTCAGAAAAATGATTGTAAAGATGATCCAAAATCTTGGAAATAGAATAGAGAAAATGCAAGAAACATTTAACAAGGACATAGAATAATTAAAGAGGAAACAAGCAAAAATGAACAACACAATAAATGAAATTAAAAATACTTTAGAAGAGATCAATAGCAGAATAACTGAGACAGAAGAACAGAAAAGTGACCTGGAAGATAAAATAGTGGAAATAACTACTGCAGAGCAGAAGAAAGAAAAAAGAATGAAAAGAACTGAGGACAGTCTCAGAGACTTCTGGGACAACAGTAAATGCACCAACATTCGAATTATAGGGGTCCCAGAAGAAGAAAAGAAAAGAAAAGGACTGAAAAATTATTTGAATAGATTAGAGTTGAAAACTTCCCTAATATGGGAAAGGAAATAGTTAATCAAGTCCAGGAAGCACAGAGAGTCCCATACAGGATAAATGCAAGGAGAAACATGCTGACACATGTTAATCAAACTATCAAAAATTAAATACAAAGAAAACATATTAAAAGCAGCAAGGGAAAAACAACAAATAACACAAAAGTGAATCTCCATAAGATTGACAGCTGATGTTTCAGGAGAAACTCTGCAAGCCAGAAGGGAGTGGCAGGACATATTTAAAGTGGTGAAGGAGAAAAACCTGCAACCAAGATTACTCTAACCAGCAAGGATCTCATTCAGATTTGATGGAGAAATTAAAACCTTTACAGACAAGCAAAAGCTGAGAGAGTTCAGTACCACTAAACCAGCTTTACAAAAAATGCTAAAGGAACTTCTCTAGGCAAGAAACGCAAGAGAAGGAAAAGACCTACAATAACAAACCCAAAACAATTAAGAAAATGGTTATAGGAACATGCATATCGATAATTACCTTAAATGTAAATGGATTAAATGCTCTCACCAAAAGACACAGACTGGCTGAATGGATACAAAAACAAGACCAATATATATGTTGCATACAAGAGACCCACTTCAGACCTAGGGACACATAAAGACTGAAGGTGAGGGTATGGAAAATGATATTGCATGCAAATGGAAATCAAAATAAAGCTGAAGTAACAATTCTCATATCAGACAAAATAGACTTTAAAATAAAGACTATTAGAAGAGACAAAGAAGGACAATACATAATGATCAAGGGATCGATCCAAGAAAGATATAACAATTGTAAATATTTATGCATGCAATATAGGAGCACCTCAGTACATAAGGCGAATACTAACAGCCATAAAAGGGGAAATCGACAGTAACACATTCATAGTAGGGGACTTTAACACCCCAATTTCACCAATGGACAGATCCTCCAAAATGAAAATAAATAAGGAAACACAAGCTTTAAATGATACATTAAACAAGATGTACTTAATTGATATTTATAGGACATTCCATCCAAAAACAACAGGATACATATTTTTCTCAAGTGCTCATGCAACATTCTCCAGGATTGATGATAGCTTGGGTCACAAAACAAACCTTGGTAAATTTAAGAAAGTTGAAATTGTATCAAGTATCTTTTCCATCAACAATGCTATGAGAGTAGATATCAACTACAGGAAAAGATCTGTTAAAAAATACAAACACATGGAGGCTAAACAATACACTACTTAATAATGAAGTGATCACTGAAGAAATCAAAGAGGAAATAAAAAAATACCTAGAAACAAATGACAATGGAGACATGATGACCCAAAACCTATGGAATGCAGCAAAAGCAGTTCTAAGAGGGAAGTTTATAGCAATGCAATCCCACCTTAAGAAACAGGAAACATCTCCAATAAAGAACCTAACCTTGCACCTAAAGCAGTTAGAGAAAGAAGAACAAAAACACCCCAAAGTTACCAGAAGGAAAGAAATCATAAAGATCAGATCAGAAATAAATGAAAAAGAAATGAAGGAAATGATAGCAAAGATCAATAAAACTAAAAGCTGGTTCTTTGAGAAGATAAACAAAATTGATAAACTATTAGCCAGACTCATGAAGAAAAAAAGAGAGAAGACTCAAATCAACAGAATTAGGAATGAAAAAGGAGAAGTAACAACTGACAGTGCAGAAATACAAAGGATCATGAGAGATTACTACAAGCAACTCTATGCCAATAAAATGTACAACCTGGAAGAAATGGACAAATTCTTAGAAATGCACAACCTTCCAAGACTGAATCAGGAAGAAATAAAAAATATGAACAGACCAATCAGAAGCACTGAAATTGAAACTGTGATAAAAAATCTTCCAACAAACAAAAGCCCAGGACCAGATGGCTTCACAGGCGAATTCTATCAAACCGTTAGAGAATAGCTAACACCTATCCTTCTCAAACTCTTCCAAAATAAAGCAGAGGGAGGAAAACTCCCAAACTCATTTTACGAGGCCACCATCACCGTGTTACCAAAACCAGACAAGGATGTCACAAAGAAAGAAAACTACAGGCCAATATCACTGATGAACATAGATGCAAAAATCCTCAACAAAATACTAGCAAACAGAATCCAACAGCACATTAAAAGGATCATACACCATGATCAAGTGGGGTTTATTCCAGGAATGCAAGGATTCTTCAATATATGCAAATCAATCAACGTGATACACCATATTAATAAATTGAAGGAGAAAACCATATGATCATCTCAATAGATGCAGAGAAAGCTTTCGACAAAATTCAACACCCATTTATGATAAAAACCGTGCAGAAAGTAAGCATAGAGGGAACTTTCCTCAACATAATAAAGGCCATATATGACAAACCCACAGCCAACATCATTCTCAATGGTGAAAAACTGGAACCATTTCCACTAAGATCAGGAAGAAGGCAAGGTTGCCCACTCTCACCACTCTTATTTAACATAGATTTGGAAGTTTTAGCCACAGCAATCAGAGAAGAAAAGGAAGTAAAAGGAATCCAAATCAGAAAAGAAGAATAAATCTGTCACTGTTTGCAGATGACATGATACTCTACATAGAGAATCCTAAAGATGCTACCGAAAAACTACTAGAGCTAATCAATGAATTTGGTAAAGTAGCAGGATACAAAATTAATGCACAGAAATCTCTGGCATTCCTATGTACTAATGATGAAAAATCTGAAAGTGAAATCAAGAAAACACTCCCATTTACCATTGCAACAAAAAGACTAAAATATCTAGGAATAAACCTACCTAAGGAGACAAAAGAGCTGTATGCAGAAAATTGTAAGACACTGATGAAAGAAATTAAAGGTGATACATAAATATGGAGAGATATCCCATGTTCTTTGATTGGAAGAATCAACATTGTGAAAATGACTCTACTACCCAAAGCAATCTACAGATTCAATGCAATCCCTATCAAACTACCACTGGCATTTTTCACAGAACTAGAATAAAACATTTCACAATTTATGTGGAAACACAAGACCCCGAATAGTCAAAGCAATCTTGAGAATGTAAAATGGAAGAATCAGGCTCCCTGACTTCAGACTATGCTACAAAGATACAGTAATCAAGACAGTATGGTACTGGCACAAAAACAGAAAGATAGATCAGTGGATCAGGATAGAAAGCCCAGAGATAAACCCACACACATATGGTCACCTTATCTTTGATAAAGGAGGCAGGAATATACAGTGGAGAAAGCACAGCCTCTTCAATAAGTGGTGCTGGGAAAACTGGACAGGGACATGTAAAAGTATGAGATTAGATCGTTCTCTAACACCATACACAAAAATAAGCTGAAAATGGATTAAAGACCTAAATGTAAGGATAGAAACTCTCAAACTCTTAGAGGAAAACATAGGCAGAACACTCTATGACATAAATCACAACAAGATCCTTTTTGACCCACATCCTAGCGAAATGGAAATAAAGACAAAAATAAACACATGGGACCTAATGAAACTTCAAAGCTTTTGCACAGCAAAGGAAACCATAAACAAGACCAAAAGACAACCCTCAGAATGGGAGAAAATATTTGCAAATGAAACAACTGACAAAGGATTAATCTCCAAAATTTATAGGGAACTCATGCAGCTCAATAACAAAAAAACAACCCAATCCAAAAACGGGCAGAAAACCTAAATAGACATTTCTCCACAGAAGATGTACAGACTGCCAACAAAGACATGAAAGGATGCTCAACATCTTTAATCTTTAGAGAAATGCAAGTCAAAACTACAATGAGATATCATCTCACACCAGTCAGAATGGCTATCATCAAAAAAATCTAGAAACAATAAATACTGGAGAGGGTGTGGAAAAAGGGGAACACTCTTGCACTGCTGGTGGGAATGTGAATTGGTACAGCCACTATGGAGAACAGTATGGAGGTTCCTTATAGAACTACAAGTAGAACTACCATATGACCCAGCAATCCCACTACCGGGCGTATATCCTGAGAAAACCATAATTCAAAAAGAGTCATGTACCGAAATATTCATTGCAGCCCTATTTACAATAGCTTGGAGATGGAAACAACCTAAGTGTCCATCATCGGATGAATGGATGGAGAAGATGTGGCACATATATACAATGGAATATTACTCAGCCATAAAAAGAAATGAAACTGTGGTATTTGTAATGAGGTGGATAGGCCTAGAGTCTGTCATACAGAGTGAAGTAAGTCAGAAAGAGAAAGACAAATACCGTATGCTATCACATATATATGGAATTTAAGAAGAAAAAAAATGTCATGTAGAACCTAGGGTTAAGACAGGAATAAAGACACAGACCTACTAGAGAATGGACGTGAGGATATGGGGAGGGGGAAGGGTAACCTGTGACAAAGCGAAAGAGAGGCATGGACATATATACAGTACCAAACGTAAGGTAGATAGCTAGTGGGAAGCAGCTGCATAGCACAGGGAGATCAGCTCGGTGTTTTGTGACCTCCTGGATGGGTGGGATAGAGAGGGTGGGAAGGAGACGCAAGAGGGAGGGTATATGGGAACATATGTATATGTATAACGGATTCACTTTGTTATAAAGCAGAAACACACACACACACACACAAACTCTATGGGACTGGCATAAAAGTAGACACATAGACCAATTGAACAGAATTGAGGGCCCAGAAATAACCCCTTGCGTTTATAGTCAGGTAATATTTGACAAGGGAGCTACGAATACTCATTGGGGAAAGAAAAGTCTCTTTGATAAATGATATTGGATAAACTGGGTAACCACATGAAAAAGAATAAAATTAAACTCTTATACCACCCACAAATATTAACTCACAATTGATTAAAGACTTAGACTTAAAGACTGAAAGTGTAAAACCCCTAAAGAAAACCTAAGGAAAAATTTCCTTAATATTGGTCTTGGCAATGATTTTTTTGGATATGATACCAAAAGCACAAGCAACAAAAACAAAAATCAATAAGTGGGACTACATAAAACTAAAAATCTTCCAAACAGCAAAAGAAACAATCAACAAAATGAGAAGTGCAGCCTACTGAATGGGAGATAGTATTTGCAAATCGCATGTTTGATGAGGGGGTAATATCCAAAAAATGCAAAGAACTCATACAACTCAGTAGCAAGAAACAAAATAAAACCCAAACAACCTAACTTGAAAATGGGCAAAGGATCTGAAGAGACAGTTTTCCAAAGAAGACATAGAGAAAAGTTCTGTGCTCAGCATCACTAATCATGAGGAAAATGCAGATCAGAACCACAATGATATATCACCTCAAAGCTGTTAGAATGACTATCATCAAAAAGACAGGATATTAAAAAGGCAACTGTTGTTAGTGTTGGGGAAAATGTAGAGAAGAGGGAACCCTCGTGTTCTGTTTAGGGGAATGTAAATTGGTGTAGCCACTATGGAAAACAGTATGGAGTTTCTTCAAAAATATAAAAGTAGAACTACCATATGATCCAACAATCCCCTTTCTGGGTGTATATCTTAAGGAAATGAAAACAGTATTTCAAAGAGATATCTGCACCCCATATTCATTGCAGCCTTATTTATAATAGTCAAGATATGGAAACAACCTACATGTCCATCAACTGTGACTGAATAAAGAAGATGTGTGTATATGTATAATGGAATAATATTCAGCCATGAAAAAGAAAAAAATATCCTGCCACTTGCAACAATATGGATGGACTTGAGGGCATTATGCTTAGTGAAATAAGTCAGACAGAGAAAGACAAATACTGCATGTTGTCACCTATATGTAGAATATAATTAAGAGCCAAACTCAGAAATAGAGAGTGGAGTGGTGGTTACCAGAGGTTGGGGGTCGGGTAAATGGGGAGATGTTGAGAGATGTTTAGTGAAGTGGCCAAGACCGTTAGGTACACACTTTTAGGTATAATATTCTATTATATACAGATCTTCCTCTATTTTTGATGAGTTTATATTGCAAGTCAAAAATGCATTTAATACACCTAACCTAGCGAACATCATGGCTTAGCCTTGACTACTTTAAACATGCTCAGAACACTTCTATTAGCCTACAGTTGGGCAAAATCATCTAATACAAAGCCTATTTTATAATAAAGTGTTGAACATCTCATGTATTTTATTGAATACTATACTGAAAATGAAAAGCAGAATGATTGTTTGGGTACGGAATGGCTGTAAGTGTATTGGTTGTTTACCCTTGTGATTGTGTGTCTGACTGGGACATGCAGTTTGCTGACACTGCCTGGCATCAGGAGTGAGTATGTACCGCCTAATTCTAGCCCTGGAAGAAACCTGAAAATTCGAAGTACAGTTTCTACTGCATGCGTATCCCTTTTGCACCATCGTAAGTAAAAATGGTAAGCAGGACCATCAGAGTCAGGGACTGCCTGTACTTGAAAGTTGCTGAGAGAGTACATCTTTAATGTTCTCACCACAAAAAAGAAACAGTAAATATGGGATGGGATAGAGGTGTTAGCTAGTGTTGTGGTTATAATCATTTTGCAATATATAAGTGATCAAATCAACACAATCCACACCTTTAAACATACACTATATGTCAGCTATATCTCAATAAAGGTGGAGGGAAAATGGTATACAAACTCAGAGCCCAACTAATCATCAGGCTACCTTGTTTCTGAGTGAGCTGAATTAAGGAATCCAGGTACATTAAATTCTTCCTGAAGAAAGGGCCGAACCCTTCTCAGAATCTGAGCCTGAGTTTACTGGCCAAGACTGAAGGTAAAATATTGCAATGGGGAATAGGGCTTGTTCAGTCATGTTATTATCATGTAGATTATATTATAGGGCCAAAACAAACAAACAAACAAACAAACTGATAAACAACCTCCTCTCTAGAATTATTCAGCAGTGCTGAAGAGCATCAACAGTTTAATAAGGCAAACCGGTTTCTCAGCATTGCTCTAATCTCAATCAAGCCATCAGAATCATTAAGCTCCATAAGCCTCCATCAAAGTTCCTGTATTGTTTACAATATTCCGAGTTAGCTTGTTGTTGCATATGAATTTTGGATGACAATCCATGTAATCAACTTAAAAATTCATTCAGAATTTGGACTTGTGACTTTTTGTATTTCTTTCAAGATTCTCCCCCCGCGACCCCCAGAAAAATCAATGTTAATGAGATTACATTAAGAGTTACTTTTTGTGAAGTGTTTTATTGGAAAGATCATCTCAGTAAGGACATTATCTAAGGGGCTGAAAGGCCATTGAGAAAGTAAATTTGTGTACCAGCAATATCAGTTACAGCCTTATGTAAAATAAATAATAATAATATCATAATGAGAATGAAATATTCCACTGCACACATGCTTTTAGAAGCAGCTCAGCATTAAAATATAACTGATGACAATCCAATTAAGCCAAATATTTCCTCCCTGGTTTAGGGTTACTTGTTTGAAGCACTCTATGGTTCCATCCGGACTTTTGTGTTGGCTCTGACCAGAATTGGTGTCATGGCTTATGGCTTACCATCATTTGCAATTTTATGGAAAATTACAATGCAGTATAACATGCTTTCAATACATAATGACTATGTATTTGGAGAGTAGAGTCAATTATTAAATCACAGGCTTTGAATATATGCCTAAAATTGATATGTCAGTGAGTCAGTTTGTCAAACTTTGATAAGAAGCTGTGATGGAACATCTTGAAGTAAGGTGAAAGGGGCAATAGACCAGCTGTATTCCCGTAATGTATGCTGAATATTTAATCAAGAAGGCAAATAGGGCCTGAAAATGCAAACCAGGACACTTAATCACTGCTTGGTCCCTGAGGAAGGTATGAGGCTAACATTAACCATGACAAAGATACTAGCATAGGGAATGGAGACAGGACATGGTGAAAGCACATTTAGAAGGTGAAATCCAAGACAGCTAATTTAATTGATATAATAATTTCTTCCTCCTTTATAAATATGCCGGGTCATCCATCCCAGTAGTCAGGAGCTCGAAATTAATGGATTTTGAGGCCGTGGTTTTTCATTCTATTAGTGTTTTTAAATTTACTGTGGAATAATGCACAAGCTCTGTTGAAAGCAGGAGTACCCTTGGCTTTTAAAGCCAAAAAGAAAACCAAAATGAAGCCTTTTAAACTGTTACATGTCAGGTCAAGGGTCTCATGTGCACCCTTTGAGTTCCCACAGTGTTCTGTGTTTATTGCTTTTTGTGTTTATCATGGTGAATTGGAATGATCTGGTTGCTGCTCTGTTTCATTCTTCAGATTGATGTTTTAAGGGCAGAGTTGAGTTCAGTCCAACTGTAGAGTTTGCCATACACTCCTGTTCAAGCTGTTACTTGAAGTTTTAGCAATAAGTATATGTACAAGATGTAGCTCTGGCCAGAGTGTTTGGTGGGGAAACTTACCATATTATCAATGCAGTAAGAACTCTGACGATAGTATGTCTGGGGCCAAGGGAAACATAGATGAGATACACTGTATCATTTTCAGCCTGGGGGAGAGAAAGGATTTGGGCAGGTTTTCCACAGTGGGGTAATAATGGAGGTGTTTTACAATGTTTCATCATTATTCAACTTAGGTGAGGCCAACAGACAAGAAGACAATTACCATTGAAGATACTTTGTTACTTACAGTTCCCAAAAGGAGGGGGCACATGTGCCACACAGGGGCCACAAAAGGAAGCACCAGGGTCCGTCAGGAGGCAGAGGGAGCAAGAGGAAAACATGGCAAAGTGTCTTTATTGTGGTTTCCACAGGAAGGAGCTAGTGAAGCAGGATAAGTAGGTTTAGGGTTGTCTAGTTTGAATAATTTCAACAGGCTCTGGGGCATAAGGGTTGTCCCTAGTTGTTTGTTGTCAGTCCAGAGATGTTTAGGGCTGTGAAATAGTGCTTGGAGTATGAGAGCTTGATAAAGTGGTGGCCTGAGTGTGTGCATTAGTTGGTTTGCCTACAAAAGATGCTCTCCCAGGTGAGTTGTTTACCACCTCTGGGAATCGGCCAGCCCTCAGAAGAACAGTCTCTCCAGGGTCGGCAAGGCCCTGAATGTAAAAGCTTTAGAAATATGGAAAATTAAAAGGCATGATGAATACAGTGAGTCTTAGGGTAATGGGAAAGAATTATCCAAGCAAAGAGATGGCCGAGGGCACACCAAGGAGACAAAAAGCTTGAGCAGATAGGGTGTGGACAGCACATCACCATGTGTCCCCTGAATGCCTGTATTTAAAGTTCACTAGAATTGCAGTATATGGATGACAAGAGATGAGACAAAAGAGAAAAGCCAGAGGAAAACTCAGGAGGAGCCTGGGCTTTCTCCTGGAGGACATGGATTCTGGAGAGAGGATGATCAATTAGGCATGGGGAAAAATTGCATGAAGAGTAAAACAGACAGAAGGCTGTTGTCATCTATCCAAATGAGAAGATGAAGGTTGGAATTGAAGGTCGAAAGCAAGAATTTAAATCTAATTTATTTGACTCCTGAACTCGTGTTCTTTCCACTATGTTATTGGGTTTATTATTATTATAATCCTATTATTGTTTACTAATTGTAGACAATATGAACAATAATATGGCAGCGGGATGTAAACAAGGATGGACCGTGGATGTAAAATAGACAGGATTTGTTAGGGATTGACTATCAGGATGGCATTCTTTTTGTATTGTATCTCCAGATCTTGGCATGGAGCAGGGACTCAGAAGTCATTTGTTAAATACACTAATTTCTGGTCAAAAAGTATTTTTTTTTTGCAGAGTTTTATACAAACTACTTTATTCACCAGAAATCATATCCCTGAGGTTCATAATAGAGCCTGCATATTTTCTGAAATGGCTAAATCTCTTATAATCATTGTTACTAGCATCTCTCAAGAGAATAAAAACAATTTGGTCTAATTATCCCAGGTTTCCTGAGAGGAACCATTATCACACATGCATAGCATCAAAGAAAGCTCCCCTTCCTCTCCTTAAAGAATCAGGGAGATGATTTCCTAAGCTAGATCACACCACTTCTGACGGCAAGAGAATTTTGGACTTTTCAGTTCATTAACTTTATGGCAGCTATCTACTATAAACATATCCTTTGCTAGTCTTTAGGCATTTTAATTTTACCAGGTGTTCAAGAGACCAGACAGGCCACTGAAAGTCTAACTGATTACCCTGTATCCAGGTAAAAATCCTGGACTCAAAGCACACCTGTCTGCCACTGGTTTTATGGTCACAAGCTTTGTTTTACATGGAGCTGATGTACTCGTGTAGGGGACATTTCTGGTTTGGTATCTGACTTTCTAGGTAGACAAAGACATGGCTTTTTTTTGTTTTGTTTTGTTTTGTTTTTGCGGTACGCAGGCCTCTCACTGTTGTGGCCCCTCCCGTTGCGGAGCACAGGCTCTGGACGCGCAGGCTCAGTGGCCATGGCTCACGGGCCCAGCTGCTCTTCAGCATGTGGTATCTTCCCGGACCGGGGCACGAACCTGTGTCCTCTGCATCGGCAGGTGGACTCTCAACCACTGCGCCACCAGGGAAGCCCGACATGGTGTTTTTGACTCAGAAAGGTGTCTCAGCTTAGTTTTCAGTGATCAGCTTAATTTTCAGTGAACCTCCTTCTCCCATTTCGATAAAAAGTTTACTATATAAGAAAGTAATGTGTATCATGTGAGGTAATTTACCGAGGTTATTTTATTTAATTCTTACAACAGCTCTGGGAGGAAGGTATCCTGTAAGGAATTTGATGAAAAAGGTAACAACAGGGCCTTATAAAGGTGATGAGACTTGTCCACCGTCATATGGCACTAATTTAAATCATATTTATTTGATTCCTGAGCTCATGTTCTTTACACTATGTTATTGGGTCTATTATTATCATCACAATTATACTATTATTATCATCACAAAAGTGTCACTTACTAAGTGTAGGCAATTTGAAAAAATAGGAAGAATAAAACCTCATCCATAACCCATCCTAAACATTTCAGTTTATTTTTTCTAGTTATTTCCCCCCCTAACCAGTTTCTTCTATCTTTGCATGGCTATGAATATACTGCATAGATTATTTTGTATCACTTGGAAAAATTTTAAATCTTTTTTTGGGGTAGAGAGAAAAACAAATTTAAATGATATAAAAGAGGTTGAAAATAGAAGAAAATATGAGGTGGGAAGAGGCATTAAGAATTAAGAAGTGTCAATCATTATAATTTATCTTGAAACATTTTTGCAGCCTTAAAAAAATAGCCTCATGTCACTGCCAATACTCATACAAGACACCTGTACCACTATACAGCCAAACCTCAAGCATCCCAGGAAGTTCCCTTTTTCCAATACCAGCCAAATATAACAATAACTAGGTTATTATAACTTTTGGTTCCCTTTCTTTAGATAAAAAAGTGGTCATTTAAGAGTGAAGTTGTGTAGACTGTATTTGTGAGAATTTAATTAATAACGAGATCTTGTTAAACTCATCCAATAATGGAACTATGATAAAACTAGGGAAAACATTTGATTTTATTCCATGAGATTTAGGAATTCCTTCTAAGCTTTCGAGATGGCAATCAGGAGCCAACAACCCCCTCGTAAATCTGAACTAGAGTTAAATAATTATTTTCAAAGAGTTAATTATTATAATCAAATCATCAACTTCATTTCCTCAATAAATGGATCACCTTATTTCAGCCATGCACCCTGGAATCCAACCCAGGGAGGCATTCGGGCTTGAGGAACCATGAGAAGTTCTGACAGCCTTTCTGCCATCTGACTGCCTTTACAGAGATGATATTTTCCTTGTGTACATTTCTTGTTTTAGCTGGATATAGAATCTTGTGATGGTTCAGGAACAGACTAAGTCAACACAAAGAATAGATCTATATTGTACCTGCCAAGAATGATCAGAAGTGTGATTTGAACTACATAGGACTGATAACCAGAGTAAGTGGTCATGTGGATTGGTTTGTCCAAAGCCAGAAATGCAGCCTTGTGTGTCAGAAGTGGTGTCAGTAATGCATGCCCAACAGAGAAAGCAGAAATCACAGTTGATGGGTGAAGCCAAGTAGGGGACACAATTGTTGGCCAGATGTTGGAAGAGACATCCAAATTTGTACATTGAGGGTAAAGTGGGCTCAAGAACCAAATATGGGCCACTGAACACAAACCAGAGCTGTCAGGAGATGGATACAACTTTGACAAATGTCTTCTTGTTATCTTAGATATCGTTTTTTGTTCCAAGAAGGTGACTTTCACCCCTCTGGGACCATTGTAAAGGAGTTACACTGTTGGTATATGGAACCATCTCCAACCAATGACATAAATTTAGGTAATTGGACAAGGCCCAGATACACAGGTTGATAAGCTACCTAAAGACAGGTGAGGAACAAATATTTTAAATAATACATGTGATAGGAACATACCAAAAATCAAGCCACAATCACTTGTGGATCCAGGAATTGATCTCAAATAACTTGAAGCAGTCTTTGGTCAGGTTAATAATTTCCCACCCACTTGGACTAACACCATTCCTGCCAGCCTTCCTCCACCCAACCAGAAGCAATGTGTTTTTAAACTGTGATTTCATTTTATCTGTAGATATCACAGCAAAAAGTCTTTGAAATGCTCTTGTTTCCTCCACAGTTGTTCATCTTTTTAGAGAATATATTTTGTGACATATTTTCTGTCATTATATACACCTCTCTTATTTTAGACTCTCCTGTTTATATCTTATTTCCCTGATTATAGTCTTCCTTCGAACAGAAATCAAGACTTGGAGTTTTGCATTTATCCACCCATGTTGATATAGTGCCCTGCAGACAGTCATTGCTATAGGGATGGTTGTCAATTGGGTGAGAATCAACAACTACCTTTAAATGACTTTTTTGGTAGGTTGTCATCATTACACACCCATTTTCAATATAACATACTCAGACAATTTTGTTTTTGTTGTTCTTTTATGAAGGAAAAGGAAGAGATCCATGTGCATAGATAGAAATTATGGGACCTGGGGTTAATCCTGTGACCTACAAAACTGTCTACTTCTTTAGCTTATGAGATAAAATAATTTATGTGTAGAGACTTTGTAAACCATTAAAGCCCTTTAGAAGCAATCATTTTTATTTGATTAAAATTCTGGGAACTGATGGTTGCTTTGTAGAATTCTTTTCAATACCATTATTATTTGCATGATATTGTTTTTAAATTCAGGTGAATATATTTTGTTCTTTATACATAAGGACATTCTAGGTTCCTGTCAAAACAATGTTAGAATTGGAAGCAACTATAATAGTTTGCTAGAGCTGCCATAATAAAATACCACAGACTGGAGGCTTAAACAACAGAAATTATTTTCTCACAGTTTGGAGGCTGGAAGTCCAAAATCAAGGTGCTGGCAGAGCTGGATCCCTCTGAGACCTCACTCATTGACTGGCAGATGAACACCCTCTTGCTGTTTACTTATTTGGGCTTTTCCCTGCGTGTGCTAATCCCTGGTGTCTTTTCCTTTTGTTACAAAAGCACCGGTTCTACTGTATCAGAGCCCCACCCTTATGACCTCATTTACCCTTGGTTACCTCTTTAAAGACCCTACATCCAAATATAGTCACATTGGGAGTTAAGGCTTCAAAATATGAATTTTGAGGGGACACAATTCAGTCCATAACAGTGAATTTATGGTTTAAGCCAGCCCCCACATTTTATAACTGGAGAAACTGATGTCTGGAAATGGAAAGTGCCCAGCAAATCAAGGTCAGAGCTGGGGCAGAGCTGGTGGCCCCGGCTCCAATCACACCATCTTCTGCCTTTCTTTCTCATGTTTTTGTTTCTCCAGCTTCCATCCAATTAGTACAAGCAAAACAGGACACTTCAATGCATGTATTTTCATCCTCAGATCCTCAAGGATATGTTTGTAGAGAAATAACTTAAGTATCATCAAAATTATACTAGCAAATATAAAATTCTGTGGGTAATACGTGTGTTAATGATATTCTTCTTTTTTTTCCTTTTTCTTGACTTCCAAAGTGTAGTGTGTGTGTGTGTTTATTTGATAAAAGTATCAGATTTGGACATGACTACATGTGTGTTAACCTTTTTCTACATGTTTTGTTAGCCTTTTCTCAAAATATGAAAAAGGAGGATAGAAGGACAAAAGGAAGACAGAAATAAGAGTGGAGTATGCTCACACAATTAAACACAATAATCTAAAGAGTAGACATATACCTTCACACACATATTTCTAGTTAACAAGGCTCTTTAACCTTTGGCTCAACGTAGGCATGGACATTTGGTTTGGGATGAGGTGAACACACGTGCAAATTGCTGGTCACCCCCTGCCCGTCCTTGTCCTCCTTCACTGACGGACGGTGCTCCTTTCACAACCAAGCTGTCCTGCCTACCACCCTCACCCCTGTGACCCAGGGATCCACCCTCCCTTGCAGCTAAGTGTGGAAATGCGACTATATTCTGGCAAAGAGATAAAAAACAGTTATTTTCCCTATCTTCCTTTCCAGTGGCTGGAATGCAGAACTAATGGTTGGAACTCAAGCAATTATCTTGGACTATGAGATAAAAGGCACATTCTGAGGATGACAGAGTCACCAAGTAGAAGGAGTGCATGCCCTTCATACTTCTATGAACCTGCTCCATCTACCTGTTCTACTTCTGGGGAGAGAGGGGAAAAAAATCAACTTCTCGCTTACTGTTACTTTAGGTTTTCTGACACACACAGACCAACCCAACCTAACAAATTTGGCAGGACTTCAACATGTAGAGTAGTTGCAAGCAACAGACACTTTTTGTGTTTTTCCATATGAATGCAGAACATTTTCATTGCTTTAGTGGGTTAATGTGGGAGCAAAACCACCACTTAGTATGTTATTTATTTACTCAAATTTCAAGTGACCATTTTTTCTCCCCCATGGAAGTTTTATTTTCTTGTGTAAAATTGTTTTGATACTTAGAGACCTGGAAATCATTTAAAATATTTTCTAAAGGACATGAGACAAGTAGATGTCATGTATTTGTCTATTTGAGTGGACAAAATATATACTTGTATAAAAAGGGCACAACATAAGAGAGATTGTGGTCAGTGGTTTTGTTTGGGGAAGGAGAATTCTGATCACATGTTTGGTCCTGCCAGCAAATTGGGGTCATCCCAATTTTGGCAAGGGCTCCTTTTGAAAGATCTCATGCGCATTTGTCTTTGGTTTGTTTACTACAGTACTGAGCATTTGCTTGATGTTAAATTATTTAATAGTTTTATTATACCTGATGTTTTTTGTTATTTAATACTTTGAGGTTTATTTGAAATAATCTTTGTTGTGCTAAAAGCTTTCTTAAAGTGTTTTGAGTGCTGGAGCTCTAGTCATTCCGTCTGCATTCCTGTCAGCAAAGAATGAGGCAAAGAATGACAACCCTCCCTTTAAAAAAATGACTGGAAATTATACACAATACTTTTACAGTGATGGTTGAAAAGCACACCATAATTTTTGACATTCATGTTGTTCTTCATCCATGTTGAATGCCATTATATAGTATATGCACTGTTTCTTTAGTGAATAACAGACATTTTCTTCAAAACATTTTTTTTGGGCATCTTCTTACTTAAAAGCAGCGTTTTTAAAAACTATGTCACTATACTGTACAAAAATATTGTTTTCTTTCTTTTTGTAATTGAATAAAGTGTCAACACAGTTGGAATTTTGAGTAGACCTAGTTAATGTGGAGTTAGACATTTAGATTTGCATTTACGGTGAAGCCAGAGATTAGCAAACCAGTAATGATGAACATCCAGAATTAATAAAGGCAAGACAAAGTATAGAAGACATGCTTAAAATAACTAGCTTCTTTCTTTTTTTTCTACATGCAGGTGTTGACCTTTGTTCTCCAAGTTTCTTTCTCCACAGGAGGGGAAGCCTGCAATAAATAATGGCAGCAAGATGGCATCTCCCACCGAGAGACACTTGTACCACTTAGAGGTGGGAAAGATGTTTTAATAAAGGTGGGCATTTCTGATGGGAGCCAGTTTGTGCAGGTCTAAATATATCCCACATCTGCACAGGCACATGAGATGCTCTGGCAGCATGTCTTAGCTGCAGTCTTTGTAGGAATTTGTGTTGAGCATATTATGAGAGACCCTTGACGTGAAGTTCAAAATCCATATTGACTATACTTTACAAAAATAAACACATATAAAAATGAGGTTTGTTCATCTCATAAAACTAATACATTTTTTCATGGTACAAAAATGATAAGTCAGGAAGTGTAGTTTGGGGGATCTTGAGATTCAAGTTAGGAGACATTAAATCTGGTTAAATGGGTTCTGGGACATGATCGTAGGTTTTCAGCAGAAAATAATTTAACAAAAGATGTAGATGAGAAAGACTGGACTGGCAGTAGAGTTTAAGATGGGTTGCAGGTGAGACTGATCAAGGAGGATAAGCCCAGATAGAGCCTGTGAGAAGTCCCAGTGAGCCTAGACTTGCACGTCTCCTTTTTATGACACATTTTGGGAAGAAGTTTCAGTGGAGTTGTGGATGGGGAGAATAGGATATGAAAAGGTGGGGTTTGAAGGTGTAAAGTGCTATAAGATACTCTTGAAGGTGGCTTGGAAAAGTTTGGGATTTAGAACAGAGAGGAGAGAACCTGACCGAGGGATACCTAATGAAGTGGAAAGCAATGGGAATTCGACACTGTTCTCAAGACATTAGATCCTCAGAGAGAGGAATCAGTAATGAGAAAGAGCTAGGGAAAGTGGAATTAGAGGAAATCAAGGCTAAAGAAGCTTATTTGTGACAGATGGTAAGGAATCCACTGGGACACAAAAAAGTGGAACAATGATGGGGAAGTTGGAAGAGACAATGGGGACAGTTGGAAGCAGAAGGATTAACCACGAGGCAGAACAGAGGTGCCTCTTTGGCTAAAACATGGGTGGGGACAGGGAAGGCTAGAAAATACAGACACCACAAAAGGTCAAGAGGAGGGATTCCAACAGTACAGAGGGCTGGGTGAGCAGCTCAGAGATGGGGATTAGGGGTGTAATGACAGAAACTTTATCAATGCAGTATTGCACTTTCCAAGAGAACAAGGGTCAAGATTCCAAACAGATTCAGGTAGAGAGGAGAAAGCCTACATGGGTGTCCTCAGCAACAATAAAGTAGAAGATTCAGTCATTTCCTGAGATTGAATAGGACAGTGAAGTGTGGATGCCCAGGGACTGTGAGGAGGGTTTCAGAAGTCTCAGTGAGATAGGTGACAGCAATCAAAACAAAACCCCAAATACCAGGTAGTACAACAAAAACAAAACTCAGGTAGATACAATTCATGATCTTTTTTGTCACATGGGAAACAAGCATGTCAAATGGGTAGCGAGGATTACTCAGTTGGTGTAGAATTTGCACCAACTCATTCATTCATTCATTCAACAAATATTATTGAATATTTACTTTGTGAAAGGTATTTTTCCAAGTTCTGGGTGTTCAACAGAACCCAGAAAACAGTCTTGAGTCTCAGGCCTTCATAGACTAGAGATTAAAAGACAAGAAATGACAAGTAGGTGTGATAAGGAGTTGTGGGAACACAAGGCACCTGATCCCATCTGGAAGGGTAGGGATGATGAGAGGAAGACTGCATGGTGTAAGGTGAAGCCTGAGAATGATGAACAGATCATGCACAACAGAGCCAGGGTCCCATAAAGTCCAGTTAAAGTGTCTAGAAGGGAACTGGAGAATATTGACTGGGCTTGGTGACAGAAGTGGGATAGAGAATGGGAAAATGGGCTACAGAGGGTGCTTTGTCCCTACAAGAGGGAAGCACTGGGATAAACTGGAAAGGCAATAAGAAAAGGAGATTGTTGTGTGGGCAGATATTGTATAAAGGAGAGAGGTAAAGAAAAGCAATTGGCCTTCTGGTTGCTTTTGGCAAATGGGAACTGGGGCAAAGGAAGAGCCAGTCCTCTGTCTCCTCCCTGGCTCTCCAAGAGGCTGGCTTGTATGAAACAGAAAGAACCTAGATCTTGGAATCATACCCAGGCTTGAACCATGGCTCTGAATCAACTTTTCTGAACCTCAAAGTCCTCATCTTTATGATTACTGTCGTATTTAACTTTCCAAGTTGTTGTAAGGACCAAATAGGATAATTTAACAAAAAAGTACTTGGTAAACTAACTTGCAAAACAATTCTTATTTTGTCTAAAGATGCCTCCTAGAGCATTCATGAGCAGGATGCCTGCATCCAGCTGTCAACAAAACTCTTCATCTCAGCATTTCTTTTCCTTAAGAGAGTAGAGAAGCATTAGCCCACCCCCGAATGCCAGACCATCAAAGAATCTAACCACTTTGTTGATTTCTGAAGCAACATTCAGGTGATGAGTTTTTAACACTTGTTATCTATGCCTTGGAAGCTTTGTGATTTCACATCTCAAACATAAACCAAGACATCGTTGACAAGCATCTGTGAGACCAGTGGGAGGGCACTGGGCATTTCTCATCTGAGAAGAAACAGGTTGGTATGTCCCATACTATGGCAAGCCTGATCCAATACCAGTTAGAATTTAATGAATTTATAAGAGCATTCAGGAGTTTCATATAATCTTGACCTGTTCATTCTGTAGAGTTGTTTTTCTCTGGAATTTGCTTTGCTGTCTCTACTTCCTTAAACCCCTTCTCCTCTCCCACCACCCACATATCTTACACCCCAAACTCATCCTCAATAACACATCCAAAATTCGTAAAAATAGATAAAGTATGTACTTCATTGTCTTAAGCAACTTAAGTAAATTCAGAGTTGAGACTTAAACCCAGGTATTTCAAAATCATCGGGCATTAACTACAGCATATAGGAAACGTGTTTTATTTATATACAAACCAGGAAGTTGACCATAAATAGTTCTGGCTTACTTTAGTGGGTTTTTTAGCTCTATGGTATGTTATTTGATTTTTTTCTCCCTAAAATCCTTTGTTTATCAACTGATAGATTGGTTGATACATTCATTCACTCACTCAACAAATATTTATTCATGAAACAAACACTTGTGCTAGGGGATGTGGAGAGACATTCTAAGACTTACCTGGAACTCAAACAGCTTGCAGCCCAATGAAATGTAAGATTGAAAGAGGAAGGACAGAGCCCAGAGGAAGGACATCAGTGGTGACTGTCAGTTCTGGCACAAGGAGGAGGATGCTTGGATGAGATGAGGACAAGAGAGGTGAGAGTTACTAGTTCAGAAGGGGCCAGGTGGGTCATGTGACAGGCAGAGTCCACAACTTCTGAAAAGTACTACAGGTGAGAGTTTGGTTGGTGTGTAGAAGCTAGATATCAGAATGGATTTAGGGGAGCACAGGGAACTATACTCAATGTAGTGGGGTAAACCATAATGGAAAAGAGTATAAAAGAATATATATGTATATATATATATATGTATATATATATATATATATATATATATATATATATATATACATACATATATATATATACATATATATTCTGAATCACTTTTCTGTACAGCAGAAATTAACACATTGTAAATCAACTATGCTTCAGAAAAATATGTTTCCTGGAGAATACAACCTGGGTCAGGTTGATATTTCAGTACTTCCAGTAAATCAATATTAAAACTAAATTATTGGAGAGACCTTCAAGATGGCAGAAGAGTAAGACATGAAGATCACCTTCCTCCCCACAAATACATCAGAAATACATCTACATGTGGAACAACTACAGAACACCTACTGAACGCTGGCAGAAGACCTCAGACATCCCCAAAGGCAAGAAACTCCCCACATACCTGCATAGAGCAAAACAAAAAAGAAAAAAACAGAGGCAAAAGTGTGGGAATGGGACCTGCACCACTGGGAGGGAGCCGTGAAGGAGGAAAAGTTTCCACACACTAAGAACCCCTTCACTGGTGGAAATGAGGGGGTAGGGAGGGGGGAAGCTTAGGAGCCACGGAGGGGAGCACAGCAACAGGGGTGCAGAGAGCAGAGCAGAGATTCCTGCACAGAGGATCAGTGCCGACCTGTACTCACCAACCCAAGAGGCTTGTCTTCTCACCCGCTGGCTGGACAGGTGGGAGCTGGAAGTTGAAGCTTGGGATTTGGAGGTCAGATCCCAGGGGGATGACTGTGGTTGGCTGTGTCAACACAGCCTGAAGGGGGTTAGTGCTCCACAGCTAGTCGGGAGGAAGTCCGGGAAAAAGTCTGGAACTGCCTAAGAGGCAAGAGACCATTGTTTCAGGGTGTGCAAGGAGAGGGGATTCAGAGTACCACCTAAACAAGCTCCAGAGACTGGCACAAGCCATGGCTATCAGCGCAGGCACCAGAGATGAACATGAACAGCCACCAAGAAGACTGTATGCAAGCACAGGTCACTATGCACACAGCCCCTCCCGAGAGCCCATGCAGCCCGCCACTGCCAGGGTCCCGTGATCCAGGGACAACTTCCCCGAGAGAACACATGGCATACCTCAGGCTATTGCAACCTCATGCTGGCCTCTGCTGCCACAGGCTCGCCCCACATTGCGTACCCCTCCCTCCCCACGGCCTGAGTGAGCCAGAGCCCTCTAATCAGCTGCTACTTTAACCTCGTCCTGTCTGAGTGAAGAATAGTCACCCTCAGGTGAAGTACATGCAGAGGCGGGGCCAAATCCAAAGCTGAACCCCAGGAGCTGTGCGAACAAAGAAGAGAAAGGGAAATCTCCCCCAAGAGCCTCAGGAGTAGCAGATTAAATCTCCACAATCAACTTGATGTACCCTGCATCTGTGGAATACCTGAATAGACAAAAAATTATCCCAAATTTGAGGTAGTAGACTTTGGGAGCAATGATATATATATATATATATATATATATATATATATATATATATATATATATATATATATATATATATATATATATATATATATATATATATATATATATATATATATTTCCTTTTTCTCTTTTTGTGAGTGTGTATGTGTATGCTTCTTTGTGTGATTTTGTCTGTTGAGCTTTGTTTTTACCATTTGTCTTAGGGTTCTTTCTGTTATTTATTTATTTTTAGTATAGATTTTAGCACTTTATATCATTGGTATATTGTTTTGGTGTGGCTGATCTCTTCTTTCTTTTTTTAAAAATTACTTTAAATTTTTACTAATTATTTTTTATTTTAATAACTTTATTTATTTTATTCTTTCATTTTTTCTTCCTTTTCTTCTGAACCATGTGGCTGACAAGGTCTTGGTGCTCCAGCCGGGTGTCAGGTCTGTGCCTCTGAGGTAGGAGAGCCAAGTTCAGGACATTGGCCCACCAGAGACCTCCCAGCTTCACGTAACATAAAACAGTGAAAGCTCTCCCAGAGATCTAAGACTAAGACTAATGCTAAGACCCAGCTCCACTCAATGACCAGCAAGCTCCAGTGCTGGAAACTCTATGCCAAGCAACTAGGAAGACAGGAACACAACCACACCCATTAGCAGAGAGGCTGCCACAAATCATAATAAGGTAACAGACAGCCCAAAACACACCACCGGATGTGGTTCTGCCGACCAGAAAGGCGAGATCCAGACTCATCCACCAGAACACAAGCACCAGTCCCTTCCACCAAGAAGCCTACACAACCCACTGAACCTAACTTAGCCACTGGGGACAGACAGCAAAAACAACAGGAACTACGAACTTGCAGCCTGCAAAAAGGAGACCCTAAATATGGTAAGTTAAGCAAAATGACGACACAAAGAAACACACAGCAGATGAAGGAGCAAGGTAAAAACTCACCAGACCAAAAAATGAAAGGAAATAGGCAAAAGAATTCAGAGTAATGATAGTAAAGCTGATCCAAAATCTTGGAAATAGAATGAAGAAAATACAAGAAACGTTTAACAAGGACCTAGAAGAACCAAAGACCAAACAAACATTGTTGAACAACACAATAAATGAAATCAAAAGTTCTCTAGAAGGAATCAATAGCAGAAAAACTGAGGGAGAAGAAAGGATAAGTGACCTGGAAGATAAAACAGTGAAAATAATTAGTGCAGAACAAAATGAAGAAAAAAGAATGAAAAGAATTGAGGACAGTCTCAGAGAAGTCTGGGACAACATTAAGCACACCAACATTAGAATCATAGGGGTCCCAAAATAAAAAAGAAAAAGAAAGGGACTGAGAAAATATTGGAAGAGATTATAGTCGAAAACTTCCCTAATATTGGACAGGAAATAGTTAATGAAGTCCAGGAAGCACAGAGAGTCCCATACAGGATAAATCCAAGGAGAAACACTCCAAGACACATATTAATCAAACTATCAAAAATTAAATACAAAGAAAAAATATTAAAAGCAACAAGGCAAAAACAATAAATAATATACAAGGGAATCCCCATAAGGTCAACAGATGATCTTTCAGCAGAAATTCTGCAAGCCAGAAGGGAGTGACAGAACATATTTAAAGTGATGAAAGGGAAAATCCTACAACCAAGATTACTCTTACCAGCAAGGAACTTATTCGGATTTGACAGAGAAATTAACACCTTTACAGACAAGCAAAAGTTACGAGAATTCAGCACCACCATACCAGCTATAAAACAAATGCTAAAAGAACTTCTCTAGGCAGGAAACACAAGAGAAGGAAAAGACCTACAATAACAAACCCCAAACAAATAAGAAAATAGTAATAAGAACATACATATCGATAATTACCTTAAATGTAAATGGATTAAGTGCTCCAACCCAAAAGTCATACACTGGTTAAATGGATACAAAATCAAGACCCATATATATGCTGTCTACAAGAGACCCACTTCAGACCTAGGGACACATACAGACTGAAAGTGAGGGGACGGAAAAAGATATTCCATGCAAATGGAAATCAAAAGAAAGCTGGAGTAGCAATTCTCATATCAGAAAAAATAGACTTTAAAATAAATACTATTACAAGAGACAAAGAAGGACACTACATAATGATCAAAGGATCAATCCAAGAAAAAGATATAACAATTGTAAACATTTATGCATCCAACACAGGAGCACATCAAAACATAAGGCAAATGCTAGCAGCCATAAAAGGGGAAATCAACAGTAACACAATCATAGTAGGGGACTTTAACACCCCACTTTCACCAATGGACAGATCATCCAAAATAAAAATAAATAAGGAAACACAAGCTTTAAGTGATATATTAAACAAGATGGACTTAATTGATAGTTATAGGACATTCCATCCAAAAACAACAGAATACACTTTCTTCTCAAGTGCTCATGGAACATTCTCCAGGATAGATCATATCTTGGGTCACAAATCAATCCTTGATAAATTTAAGAAACTTGAAATCATATCAAGTATCTTTTCCAAACACAATGCTATGAAACTAGATATCAATTATAGGAAAATATCTGTTAAAAAATACAAACACATGGAGGTTAAACAATACACTACTTAATAACAAAGAGATCACTGAAGAAATCAAAGAGGAAATCAAAAAACAACTAGAAACAGATGACAATGAAAACACAATGACCCAAATCCTATGGAATGCAGCCAAAGCAGTTCCAGAGGGAAGAATATAGCAATATCTTCCTACCTCAAGAAATAAGAAACGTCTCAAATAAACAGCCTAACCTTACACCTAAAGCAATTAGAGGAAGAACAAAATACCCCCCAAAGTTAGCAGAAGGAAAGAAATCATAAAGATCAGATCAGAAATAAATGAAAAAGAAATGAAGGAAAAAATAGCAAAGACCAATAAAACTAAAAGCTGGTTCTTTAAGAGCATAAACAAAACTGATAAACCATTAGCCACACTCATCAAGAAAAAAAGGGAGAAGACTCAAATCAGTGGAATTAGAAAGGAAAAAAGAGAAGTAACAACTGACCCTATAGAAATACAAAGGATCATGAGAGATTACTAGAAGCAAATATATGCCAATAAAATGGGCAACTTGGAAGAAATGGACAAATTCTTAGAAAAGCACAACCTTGTGAGACTGAACCAGGAAGAAATAGAAAATATGAACAGACCAATCACAAGCACTGAAATTGAGACTGTAATTAAAAATCTTCCAACCAAAAAAGCCCAATAACAGATGGCTTCACAGGCAAACTCTATCAAACATTTAGAGAAGAGCTAACACCTATCCTTCTCAAACTCTTCCAAAATATAGCAGATGGAGGAAAACTCCCAAACTCATTCCATGAGGTCACCATCACCCTGCTACCAAAACCAGACAGAGATATCACAAATAAAGAAAACTACAGGCCAATATCATTGATGAACATAGATGCAAAAATCCTCAAAAAAATACTAGCAAACAGGATACTAACAGCACATTAAAAGGATCATACACCATGTTCAAGTGGGATTATCCCAGGAATGCAAGGATTCTTCCATATATGCAAACCAATCAATGTGATAAACCATACTAACAAATTGAAGGAGAAAAACCATATGATCATCTCAATAATACAGAAGAAGCTTTTGACAAAATTTAACACCCTTTTATGACAAAAACCCTCCAGAAAGTAGGCATAGAGGGAACTTACCTCAATATAATAAAGGCCATATATGACAAACCCACAGCCAACATCATTCTCAATGGTGAAAAATTGAAATCATTTCCACTAAGATCAGGAATAAGACAAGGTTGCCCACTCTCACCACTGTTATTCAACATAATTTTGGAAGTTTTAGCTAAAGCAGTCAGAGAAGAAAAATAAATAAAAGGAATACAAATTAGAAAAGAAGTAAAACTGTCACTGTTTGCAGATGACATGATACTATACATAGAGAATCCTCAAGACTCTTACCAGAAAACTACTAGAGCTAATCAATGAATTTGGTAAAGTATCAGGATACAAAATTAATGCCCAGAAATCTCTTGCATTCCTATACACTAATGATGAAAAATCAGAAAGGGAAATTAAGGAAACACTCCCATTTACCATTGCAACAAAAAGCATAAAATACCTAGGAATAAACCTACCTAAGGAGACAAAAGACCTGTATGCAGAAAACCATAAGTCACTGATGAAGGAAATTAAAAAGATACAAATGGAGAGATATACAATGTTCTTGGTTTGGAAGTATCAACATTTTGAAAATGACTACTACCCAAAGCTATCTACAGATTCAGTGCAATCCCTATCAAACTACCAATGGCAGTTTTCACAGAACTAGAACAAAAAAATTCACAATTTGTATGGAAACACAAAAAACCCCAAATAGCCAAAGCAATCTTGAGAAAGAAAAATGGAGCTGGAGGAAACAGTCTCCCAGACTTCATAGTCTACTGCAAATCTACAGTAATCAAGACAGTATGGTACTGGCACAAAAACATAAATATAGATTAATGGAACAGGGTAGAAAGCCCATAGATAAACCCACACACATAGGGTCACCTTATTTTTTATAAAGGAAGCAAGAATATACAGCTTCTTCTATAAGTGGTGCAGGGAAAACTGGACAGCTACATGTAAAAGAATGAAATGAGAACACTCCTAACATCATACACAAAAATAAACTCAAAATGGATTAAAGACCTAAATTTGAGGTCAGACACTATAAAACTCTTAGAGGAAAACATAGATCACTCTATGACATTAATCACAGCAAGATCCTTTTTGACCCACCTCCTAGAGGAATGGAAATTAAAACAAAAATAAACAAATGGGACCTATTGAAACTTAAAAACATTTGCACAGCAATGGAAACCATAAACACAACAAATAGACAACCCTCAGAATGGGAGAAATTATTTGCAATTGAAGCAATTGACAAAGGATTAATCTCCAAAATTTATAAGCAGCTCATGAAGCTCAATATCAAAAAACAAACAATCCAAAAATGGGCAGAAGACCTAAATAGACATTTCTCCAAAGAAGATATATAGATTGCCAACAAACACATGAAAGGATACTCAACATCACTAATCCTTAGAGAAATGCAAATCAAAAGTACAATGAGGTATCACCTCACACCGGTCAGAATGGCCATCATCAAGAACTCTACAAAGAGGGACTTCCCTGGTGGCGCAGTGGTTGAGAGTTCGCCTGCCGATGCAGGGGACACAGGTTCGTGCCCCGGTCCAGGAAGATCCCACATGCCATGGAGAGGCTGGGCCCATGAGCCATGGCTGCTAAGCCTGTGCGTCGGAGCCTGTGCTCCTCAACAGGAGAGGCCACAACAGTGAGAGGCCCGCATATTGCAAAACAAACAAACAAACAAACTCTACTAACAATAAATGCTGGAGAGGGTGTGGAGAAAAGGGAACCCTCTTGCACTGTTGGTGGGAAGGTAAATTGATACAGTCACTATGGAGAACAGTATGGAGGTTCCTTAAAAAACTACAAATAGGACTACCATACGACCCAGCAATCCCACTACTGGGCATATACCCTGAGAAAACCATAATTCAAAATCATTTACCACAATATTCATTGCAGCTCTATTTACAATAGCCAACATATGGAAGCAACTCAAGTGTCCATCAACAGATGAATGGATAAAGAAGATGTGGCACATATATACAATGGACTATTACTCAGCCATAAAAAGAAACGAAATTGAGTTATTTGTATTGAGGTGGATGGACCTTGAGTCTGTCATACAGAGTGAAGTAAGTCAGAAAGAGAAAAAAATACCATATGCTAATACATGTATATTGATTCTAAAAAAAATTGGTTATGAAAAACCTAGGGGCAAGACACGAATAAAGATGCAGACATAGAGAATGGAGTTGAAGACATGGGGAGGGTGTAGGGTAAGCTGGCACGAAGTGAGAGAGTGGTATGAACTTATATATACTACCAAATGTAAAATAGATAGCTAGTGGGAAGCAGCTGCATGCACAGGGAGATCAGCTCGGTGCTTTGTGACCACGTAGAGGGGTGGGATAGGGAGGGTGGTCGGGAGATGCAAGAGGGAGGAGATATGGGTAATATGTATGTGTATAGCTGATTTACTTTGTTGTAAGGCAGAAAGTTACACACCATTATGAAACAACTATACTCTAACAAAGATGTTAAAAAATACTTTATATAAAAATAAATTATTTTTCTGTCTGCAAAAAAAAATGGATTTAGGGGACACTGAAGTGGGAGCACCATTGGGAAGAGCCTTCTTCTCTATGCTAAAAGGCTTGAACTTTTATTGAACATGGGAGTGTGTGTGTGTGGGAATCCATTACAGTGTTCAAGGAAATCATTTCATGGTTCATGAAATTAGTGTGGTAGGTTCTAGTACCAGGGTTGCTGGAGTGCTGAGAGTCCCCTTCCTAATATATATATATATATATATAATATTATATATATATATATATATATATATATATATATATATATATATAAAATATTATATATATATATTAGGGCCACCTGAATTTCCTACTGAAATTAAAATAAAGGTAAAATTTTGTAGATTTTTTTTTTAAGAAATCAACACCTGAGATGACTTTCAAAACTTTCCATCATTCAGATCTTAGTGTAAATGGGTCCCATCCTTCTGCTATTCTCCCAAGCTTAGAAGAAACGGTGGCTTGGTGGGATGTTGAGTTTCAGCAGTGTGATGATGTGAGCAGTATCTTTTGGAGTCCGAGTCATTGAAAGAACATGTTGAAGTCTGAAAAGCAGAGGGCAGGATGAAGGTGTGCATGAAATGTGTTAGGAAGGGGATAAGGTCCATCCAGATCTAGCCCACCCAGAATTTCTCTGCAGACTCAACCATGCTTGGTTGAAATGACTTGTTAGGGTGAATTTTATCACCACTAGGAATTTCATTAACATTCTCAGAAGGCACCCCACTGAATGCTGAGGATAGGGAATTACAGGCTAGGGAGGTGAGGAGACAGCATTCACTTCTCAGGGTCCTGAACACCCACAGCAGCTAGGAAGCAAGAACTTACTTGCCCTGTCCCTGAATTAAAGCCATCTCTCAAGTGAAGCTGAGCAAATGGATGTTCACCTCTTTCACAATAGAGGTTTCCCTATTGGACACAGTAAGAATTATATAGACCAGGTTTACCTGTAAGTTCAAAGACATTTAACAGTGTAGAAAAATGTGCACTGGATAATGTCCAGGGGTTGGCCTTGCACCCGTGACATGAGCAGGCTCACATAGCACGTGACCTTTTCCCAACACACAACCAGCGCTTTTTACACTCATCAGTTCAAAGAATTAATATGGAATTATCTGAAATGAAGTTGACATACATTGTGACTTAATCAACTCACCAAATGAGTTGTAATGGGTATTCTTAGCAATCAAGCAATTCATTCAATTGATTAATTCATTTACACACTCATTCTGTGGATATTTGTTGAGCATTTTCTTTGTGCTGGGAACTAAGATATATTGATACTCCTGTCTGATTCTAAAAATTATTTTACAATAATTAACTTCTTCATTCTTTTGTTCGGAAATAACTTATCACCACCTACCATGTGAAGAATGAAAACATTGTTGGATCTTTCGATCAAGAACCATGAGTCGGAAGGGTCATGAACAGGGTGACTCTAAGGCAAGGGAGAAAAAGGAGGCTCAGATGAAGTGCTGCAGGGGTGCCAGTGATGAAAGCATTGTTACAGAGTGAGGGAATCAGGTTAGGATTGCAAAAGGGTAATGTTTGTATTGGACTTTGAGGAATGTGATGATTTTGACATTTAGCAAAAAGGAAGAAGGTTACTGGTGGGAAATCAGTATGGACAAAAAGCAGGGAAATTGAAAAGCAGGGACTGGATAAGGGGAACAGTGAGTTTTTTTGATATGTCCTGGGCATAGCATGTAGGAAGAAAAGTAATAGGAAATAAGTTTGGAAAAGTCCATTGGAGAAAAAACGTGGAGACCTTGACTATCAGGCTGAAGTATTTAGATTTCACACAAGTTTTTCAGAATGAAAACTATTTGGCTAAAGTTATGCTTCATGAAACTTGGCATGGAAGAAGGCATTGGAGACTGGAAAGGGTGGCCACCAGAGAGTGGAGGTAAGTAAAGACCCTTGCAGAATGCCTGCATTTTTCAGAGTCAGAGTTAAAGCAGGGTTTCCCAACCTTGGCACTACTGACATCTTTGGGGGATGCTTCTCTGTTTTCGCTCTGTGTGTTGCACAATGTTTAACAGCATTGCTGGCCTCTACCCACTGAATGTGAGTAGTACCCTTCCCAGCTGTGACAACCAAAGTGGTCTCCAGACATTGCCAAATGCCCCCTTAGGCCAAAATTGTCCCCAGTTGAGAACCACCAGAGTAATGGATCCAGAAGCAGTCCAAGAGGTCAGGAGTGAATAGTGAACCTAAGATTCAAACCTGGACCCTTCTAAATGTAAGAGGCTAGGGCGTTTCCAAAGGTCAACACTGTCTCTCCCACCTCAACACTCACTGCCAGCACTCCTGCACATGTATACACATAAATGCACACAAACACACATGTTCTCAACACATACCTATGAACACAAACACACATGCATAATGCACGCATGTGCATATGCACACACCAGTGCAAACTTGCATGCAAGAACACACATGTGCACACACACATAGATATAACCTAGATTAAAATGGAACCTATAGGACACTAGGAAGCTGGGTGGGAGTGAGTGTGGGGATCAGGCATTTGGTAAGTGAGCTGTGTGTTGAGGGCAGGGCAGGGGAGGTGGAGGTGCAAGGCCGGCTGGGGTTCTGTTTTGGAGATTTCACTCTTTTCTTAACCAGTCCCAAACCCTGGAGAAGACAGCAGCTCTGTGTCCGTGGTTATGGGGAAACAGTAGCTCAGCTCAGAACTCTGGGGCAATGTCAGGGGTGACCGGGGGTAACCAAATCTGCTTCCTTGACACCTGCCCTTTGGCAGATGGTCCCTTTGCAGAGAGAATGGTAGAAATAATCAAGAGTTTAGGGAGAGTTTCAAGATGGATTAAAGACCAAAATGTAAGACAGAATACTATAAAACTATTAGAAGAAAACATAGGAGGGACACTCTTTGACATAAATCATAGCAATATTTTTTGTATCTGTCTCCTAAAACAAGGGAAACAAAGCAAAAATAAACAAATGGGACCTAAATAAACTTAAAAGCTTTTGCACAGCAAAGGAAAAGACAACCTACTGAATGGGAGAAAATATTTGCAAATGACATGACCTAGGAAGGGTTAACATGAAAAATTCATTATCAGCTCATATAACTTAACACATAAAAAAACCAATGACTCAGTTAAAAAATGGGCAGAGGAACTGAATAGACATTTTTCCAAAGAAGACGTACAGAAGGCCAACAGGCACATGAAAAGATGCTGCTCAACATGGCTAATCATCAGAGAAATGCAGATTAAAACCACCTTACACCTGTCAGAATGGCCATCATTAAAAAATAACACAAATAACAAATGTTGGTGAGGATGTGAAGAAAAGGGAATCCTTGTACACTGTTGGTGGGAATGTAGATTGACACGGCCACTATGGATAACAGTATGGAGGTTTCTCAAAAAAATAAAAATAAAACTATCATATGATCCACTCCTTGGTATATATCTGAACAAAACAAAAACACTAATTTGAAAAGATACTTGCACCCCAAAGTTCATAGCAGTACTATTTACAATTGCCAAGATATAGAAGTTACCTGTATCCATCAACAGATGAATGGATAAAAAAGATGTGATATCTATCTATCTATCTATCTATATATAATATATCACATATATATTATATATATATATAATGAAATATTACTCAGCCATAAAAAAGAAATGTTGCCATTCAGGAAACATGGATGGACTTGGAGGGCATTATGCTATTTGAAATAAGTCAGACAGAGAAAAACATATATTGTATGATATCACTTATATGTGGAATCTAAAAAATACGACAAACTAGTGAATATAACAAAAAAGAAGCAGACTCACAGATATAGAGAACAAACTAGTGGTTACCCAGTAGGGAGAGGGAAGGGAGGAGGGGCAAAATAGAAGTAGGGGATTAAGAGGTACAAACTACTATGTTTAAAATAAATAAGCTACAAAGATATGTTGTACAACACAGGAAATATAGTCAACATTTTATAACTATAAATGGAATATAACCTTTAAAAATTGTGAATCACTATATTGTAAATCTGAAACTTATATAATATTGTACATCTATACCCCATTTTAAAAAAAAAGAGTTTGGGGAGAGTTTAATCTCATCTCACCACTTTCTAGATCTTTGACTTCAGCAACGTAAGTTCAAATTCTCTGAGCCTGTTTCCTTATCTGTTAAATGGGGATAATGCAGTTGTTTTTATTACAAGAGTTAGGGTATTATAAAGAGGCTAATAGCATGTGTCAGTGTAAGACCTTGATAAATGGTAGCTGTTATTATTATTGTTATAAGTTTAAATGCTATAGACACATTATATCTAAGTTTTTTTTTAATTTATTTAACAAGCAGCCTGGAATCATCAAGACAGTTGACCGAGAACATTTATAAATTTATGCATTTATACATCTACTCTTTTCTTTTGTGTGTCTTTTTTTTTTTTACAAATTTAATCAGTTATACATATACATATGTTCCCATATCCCCTCCCTTTTGCGTCTCCCTCCCACCCTCCCCATCCCACCCCTCCAGGCAGTCACAAAGAACCGAGCTGATCTCCCTGTGCTATGTGGCTGCTCCCCACTAGCCATCTACCTTACGTTTGGTAGTGTATATATGTCCATGCCACTCTCTCACTTTGTCACAGCTTACCCTTCCCCCTCCCCATATCCTCAAGTCCATGCTCTAGTAGGTCTGTGTCTTTATTCCTGTCTTACCCCTATGTTCTTGATGACATTTTTTTCTTAAATTCCATATATATGTGTCAGCATACAGTATTTGTCTTTCTCTTTCTGACTTACTTCACTCTGTGTGACAGACTCTAGGTCCATCCACCTCATTACAAATAGCTCAATTTCATTTCTTTTTATGGCTGAGTAATATTCCATTGTATATATGTGCCACATCTTCTTTATCCATTCATCCGATGATGGACACTTAGGTTGTTTCCATCTCCGGGCTATTGTAAATAGGGCTGCTATGAACATTTTGGTACATGTCTCTTTTTGAATTATGGTTTTCTCAGGGTATGTGCCCAGTAGTGGGATTGCTGGGTCATATGGTAGTTCTATTTGTACTTTTTTAAGGAACCTCCATACCGTTCTCCATAGTGGCTGTACCAATTCACATTCCCACCAGCAGTGCAAGAGTGTTCCCTTTTTTCCACACCCTCTCCAGCATTTATTGTTTCTAGATTTTTTGATGATGGCCATTCTGACTGGTGTGAGATGATATCTCATTGTAGTTTTGATTTGCATTTCTCTAATGAGTAAAGATGTTGAGCATCCTTTCATGTGTTTGTTGGCTGTCTGTATATCTTCTGTGGAGAAATGTCTATTTAGGTCTTCTGCCCATTTTTGGATTGGGTTGTTTGTTTTTTTGCTATTGAGCTGCATGAGCTGCTTATAAATTTTGGAGATTAATCCTTTGTCAGTTGCTTCATTTGCAAATATTTTCTCCCATTCTGAGGGTTGTCTTTTCGTCTTGTTTATGGTTTCCTTTGCTGTGCAAAAGCTTTGAAGTTTCATTAGGTCCCATGTGTTTATTTTTGTCTTTATTTCCATTTCTCTAGGAGGTGGGTCAAAAAGGATCTTGCTGTGATTTATGTCATAGAGTGTTCTGCCTATGTTTTCCTCTAGGAGTTTGATAGTGTCTGGCCTTACATTTAGGTCTTTAATCCATTTTGAGCTAATTTTTGTGTATGGTGTTAGGGAGTGATCTAATCTCATACTTTTACATGTCGCTGTCCAGTTTTCCCAGCACCACTTATTGAAGAGACTGTCCTTTCTCCACTGTACATTCCTGCCTCCTTTATCAAAGATAAGGTGACCATATGTCCATGAGTTTATCTCTGGGCTTTCTATCCTGTTCCATTGATCTATCTTTCTGTTTTTGTGCCAGTACCATACTGTCTTGATTACTGTAGCTTTGTAGTATAGTCTAAAGTCAGGGAGCCTGATTCCTCCAGCTCCATTTTTCGTTCTCAAGATTGCTTTGGCTATTCGGGGTCTTTTGTGTTTCCATACAAATTGTGAAATTTTTTGTTCTAGTTCTGTGAAAAATGCCATTGGTAGTTTGATAGGTATTGCATTGAATCTGTAGATTGCTTTGGGTAGTAGAGTCATTTTCACAATGTTGATTCTTCCAATCCAAGAACATGGTACATCTCTCCATCTATTTGTATCATCTTTAATTTCTTTCATCAGTGTCTTATAATTTTCTGCATACAGGTCTTTTGTCTCCTTAGGTAGGTTTATTCCTAGATATTTTATTCTTTTTGTTGCAGTGGTAAATGGGAGTGTTTCCTTGATTTCACTTTCAGATTTTTCATCATTAGTATATAGGAATGCCAGAGATTTCTGTGCATTAATTTTGTATCCTGCAACTTTACCAAATTCATTGATTAGCTCTAGTAGTTTGATGGTAGCATCTTTAGGATTCTCTATGTATAGTATCATGTCATCTGCAAACAGTGACAGCTTTACTTCTTCTTTTCCCATTTGGATTCCTTTTATTTCCTTTTCTTCTCTGATTGCTGTGGCTAAAACTTCCAAAACTATGTTGAATAAGAGTGGTGAGAGTGGGCAACCTTGTCTTGTTCCTGATCTTAGTGGAAATGGTTTCAGTTTTTCACCATTGAGGACGATGCTGGCTGTGGGTTTGTCATATATGGCCTTTATTATGTTGAGGAAAGTTCCCTCTATGCCTACTTTCTGCAGGGTTTTTATCATAAATGGGTGTTGAATTTTGTCAAAAGCTTTCTCTGCATCTATTGAGATGATCATATGGTTTTTCTCCTTCAGTTTGTTAATATGGTGTATCACATTGATTGATTTGCGTATATTGAAGAATCCTTGCATTCCTGGAATAAACCCCACTTGATCAATGTGTATGATCCTTTTAATGTGCTGTTGGATTCTGTTTGCTAGTATTTTGTTGAGGATTTTTGCATCTATGTTCATCAGTGATATTGGCCTGTAGTTTTCTTTCTTTGTGACATCCTTGTCTGGTTTTGGTATCAAGGTGATGGTGGCCTCGTAGAATGAGTTTGGGAGTGTTCCTCCCTCTGCTATATTTTGGAAGAGTTTGAGAAGGATAGGTGTTAGCTCTTCTCTAAATGCTTGATAGAATTCGCCTGTGAAGCCATCTGGTCCTGGGCTTTTGTTTGTTGGAAGATTTTTAATCACAGTTTCAATTTCAGTGCTTGTGATTGGTCTGTTCATATTTTCTATTTCTTCCTGATTCAGTGTTGGCAGGTTGTGCATTTCTAAGAATTTGTCCATTTCTTCCAGGTTGCCCATTTTATTGGCATAGAGTTGCTTATAGTAATCTCTCATGATCTTTTGTATTTCTGCAGTGTCAGTTGTTACTTCTCCTTTTTCATTTCTAATTCTATTGATTTGAGTCTTCTGCCTTTTTTTCTTGATGAGTCTGGCTAATGGTTTATCAATATTGTTTATCTTCTCAAAGAACCAGCTTTTAGTTTTATTGCTCTTTGCTATTGTTTCCTTTATTTCTTTTTCATTTATTTCTGATCTGATTTTTATGATTTCTTTCCTTCTGCTAACTTTGGGATGTTTTTGTTCTTCTTTCTCTAATTGCTTTAGGTGCAAGGTTAGGTTGTTTATTCGAGATGTTTCCTGTTTCTTAAGGTGGGATTGTATTGCCATAAACTTCCCTCTTAGAACTGCTTTTGCTGCATCCCATAGGTTTTGGGTCGTCGTGTCTCCATTGTCATTTGTTTCTAGGTATTTTTTAATTTCCTCTTTGATTTCTTCAGTGATCACTTCGTTATTAAGTAGTGTATTGTTTAGCCTCCATGTGTTTGTATGTTTTACAGCTCTTTTCATGTAATTGATATCTAGTCTCATAGCATTGTGGTCGGAAAAGATACTTGATACAATTTCAATTTTCTTAAATTTACCAAGGCTTGATTTGTGACCCAAGATATGATCTATCCTGGAGAATGTTCCATGAGCACTTGAGAAAAATGTGTATTCTGTTGTTTTTGGATGGAATGTCCTATAAATATCAATTAAGTCCATCTTGTTTAATGTATCAAGCTTGTGTTTCCTTATTTATTTTCATTTTGGATGACCTGTCCATTGGTGAAAGTGGGGTGTTAAAGTCCCCTACTATGATTGTGTTACTGTCGATTTCTCCTTTTATGGCTGTTAATATTTCCCTTATGTATTGAGGTGCTCCTATGTTTGGTGCATAAATATTTACAATTGTTATATCTTCTTCTTGGATTGATCCCTTGATCATTATGTAGTGTCCTTCTTTGTCTCTTCTAGTAGTCTTTATTTTAAAGTCTATTTTGTCTGATATGAGAATTGCTACTCCAGCTTTCTTTTGGTTTCCATTTGCATGGAATATCTTTTTCCATCCCCTTACTTTCAGTCTGTATGTGTCTCTAGGTCTGAAGTGGGTCTCTTGTAGACAGCATATATATGGGTCTTGTTTTTGTATCCATTCAGCCAGTCTGTGTCTTTTGGTGGGACCATTTAGTCCATTTACATTTAAGGTAATTATTGATATGTATGTTCCTATTTCCATTTTCTTAATTGTTTTGGGTTCGTTATTGTAGTTCTTTTCCTTCTGTTGTGTTTCTTGCCTAGAGAAGTTCCTTTAGCATTTGTTGTAAAGCTGTTTTGGTGGTGCTGAACTCTCTCAGCTTTTGCTTGTCTGTAAAGGTTTTAATTTCTCCATCAAATCTGAATGAGATCCTTGCTGGGTAGAGTAATCTTGGTTGCAGGTTTTTCTCCTTCATCACTTTAAGTATGTCCTGCCACTCCCTTCTGGCTTGTAGAGTTTCTGCTGAGAGATCAGCTGTTATCCTGATGGGGATTCCCTTGTGTGTTATTTGTTGTTTTTGCCTTGCTGCTGTTAATATGATTTCTTTGTGTTTAATTTTTGACAGTTTGATTAATATGTGTCTTGGTGTATTTCTCCTTGGATTTATTCTGTATGGGACTCTCTGTGCCTCCTGGACTTGATTAACTATTTCCTTTCCCATATTAGGGAAGTTTTCAACTATAATCTCTTCAAATATTTTCTCAGTCCCTTTCTTTTTCTCTTCTTCTTCTGGAACCCCTATAATTCGAATGTTGGTGCGTTTAATGTTGTCCCAGAGGTCTCTGAGACTGTCCTCTGTTCTTTTCATTCTTTTTTCTTTATTTTGCTGTGCAGCAGTTATTTCCACTATTTTATCTTCCACCTCACTTATCCGTTCTTCTGCCTCAGTTATTCTGCTATTGATCCCATCTAGAGTATTTTTTATTTCATTTATTGTGTTTTTAATCGATGCTTGATTCGTCTTTAGTTCTTCTAGGTCCTTGTTAACTGTTTCTTGCATTTTGTCTATTCTATTTCCAAGATTTTGGATCATCTTTACCATCATTATTCTGAATTCTTTTTCAGATAGACTGCCTATTACCTCTTCATTTGTTAGGTCTGGTGGGTTTTTATCTTGCTCCTTCTCCTGCTGTGTGTTTTTCTGTCTTCTCATTTTGCTTATGTTACTGTGTTTGGGGTCTCCTTTTTGCAGGCTGCAGGTTCGTAGTTCCCGTTGTTTTTGGTGTCTGTCCCCAGTGGCTAAGGTTGGTTTAGTGGGTTGTGTAGGCTTCTTGGTGGAGGGGACTACTGCCTGTGTTCTGGTGGATGAGGCTGGATCTTGTCTTTCTGGTGGGCAGGTCCACGTCTGGTGGTGTGTTTTGGGGTGTTTGCGGACTTTTTATGATTTGATGCAGCCTCTCTGCTAATGGGTGGCATTGTTTTCCTGTCTTGCTAGTTGTTTGGCATAGGGTGCCCAGCACTGTAGCTTGCTGGTCGTTGAGTGAAGCTGGGTGCTGGTGTTGAGATGGAGATCTCTGGAAGATTTTCGCCGTTTGATATTATGTGGAGCTGGGAGGTCTCTTGTGGACCAGTGTCCTGAAGTTCGCTCTCCCACCTCAGGGGCACAGCACTGACTCCTGGCTCCTCAATTTGGGATGATTTGTTGTCTATTCATGTATTCCACAGATGCAGGGTACATGAAGTTGATTGTGGAGCTTTAATCCGCTGCTTCTGAGGCTGCTGGGAGAGGTTTCTCTTTCTCTTCTTTGTTCTCACAGCTCCTGGGTCTCAGCTTTGGATTTGGCCCCGCCTCTGTGTGTAGGTCGCCTGAGGGCGTCTGTTTTTCGCTCAGACAGGACAGGGTTAAAGGAGCAGCCTCTTCGGGGACTCTGGCTCACTCAGGCCGGGCGGGAGGGAGGGGCACGGAGTGCGGGGCGAGCCTGCAGCGGCAGAGGTCGGCGTGACGTTGCACCAGCCCGAGGCGCGCCGTGCGTTCTCCCAGGGAAGCCGCCCCTGGATCCCGGGACCCCGGCAGTGGCAGGCTGCACAGGCTCCCGGAAGGGTGGTGTGGACAGTGACATGCGCTCGCACACAGGCTTCTTGGCGGCGGCAGCAGCAGCCCCAGCGTCCCACGCCCGTCTCTGGGCTCCGCGCTTTCAGCCGCGACTCGCCCCCGTCTCTGGAGCTCCTTTACGCGGCGCTCTTAATCCCCTCTCCTCGCGCACCAGGAAACCAAGAGGGAAGAAAAAGTCTCCTGCCTCTTCGGCAGCTCCAGAGTTTTCCCGGACTCCCTCCCGGCTAGCTGTGGCACATTAGCCCCCTTCAGGCTGAGTTCTCGCCGGCAGCCCCAGTCCTCTCCCTGCGCTCTGACCGAAGCCCGAGCCTCAGCTCCAGCGCCGCCCACCCCGGCGGGGGAGCAGACAAGCCTCTCGGGCTGGTGAGTGCCGCTCGGCACCGCTCCTCTGTGCGGGAATCTCTCTGCTTTGCCCTACCCAGGTATGTGGGGAGTTTCTTGCCTTTTGGGAGGTCTGGGGTCTTCTGCCAGCGTTCAGTAGGTGTTCTGTAGGAGTTGTTCCACGTGTAGCTGTATTTCTGGTGTATCTGTGGGGAGGAAGGTGATCTCCACGTCTTACTCTTCCGCCATCTTCTGTTATTCTCTTTTGTGTGTCTTTAATGGTTATTGCTTGTCAGCATTTTTCAATATACTTGAATTATTTCAGTGTAAAGTTTCTAACTCCTAAGAAAACCCCTATTTCATATTGAAAATTAAAAATATAGTGTTTATCCCAAGTTTCTAGGTTATTAGTAAAAACCTCACATCATACTGACCAAATTAAGTATCTCTATGGTTTTCCCCTGAGTGACAGTGTCCCAAGATAGTGGTCTTTTAAACATATTTAAATTAACTTGTGTGTCTATCAAACTGATTTTAATAAAGTCTTTTGTGAGTTTTCATAGTTCTAAATCACATTTCAAATATGTATGCATATAAGATTATATGGAGTTGTGTATAATATATATGTACACACATACCCACAATCACAAACAAATGTGCACATCCTTTGCCTTTTCCCCCATCTACAAATCCTACCATCTTATCTAGAAAGCAACTAGATTTGTTTGGCATCAAATGACTAACACAATCCACTATTTCTGTTTTCCTCTGTATAGTTCAAGTAGAAAAAAATCTGTTATTTTCTTGCATTTTCCCCCAAGAACCACATCTAGGCTTTTTGTGTGTTTATTGCTATATTTGATTTCCTCGGGTTGATTTCTAAGGTGATGAGCTTTTAAAGACATTTCCCACAGGACATTTGTTTCCTTTGACATAGTTTTGCTGTTAGACTCTGAGTGTTTTTGTTACCCAAGACCATGATCATTGCTGATTTTATTAATTGTTTGATGCATAAGGATTTATTTTGAATAAATACTGCCAAGCTTGTTAGAACATGTGTCTTTCTTCCAGGTCATTTTGTAGGTTATCATCTTATCTGGTTTCTACTAAGCAATTAAGATAAGAAAGTCTATTAAAAATTAAACTTTGAACAAAGATTTCAGTCATCAACATGCAATAGGATAATTGCTTTTCAAAAGTATCAATGGATTGCTTTCAGATCTTTCTGACAAAGCATGTTTGTTATGACCTTGGAATTATCCTTAAAAACATTTACCATTCCTATACATTTCTAAGTAGTTTCGTGGAAGACAGGTAGCAGTTACCATTGTTATTTTTATGAAAAGAGCTTTGAAGTCAACATACTTGTATTTAATTGTGGTTTCATCACCTAAGACCTGGATGGACTTTTTAAGCTACTCAGCATCTGTGTGACTTGTATTCCTCGCCTGTAAAATGGAGATGGTAATACCTCTTCATCTAGTGCCTAGAGGGCCAAATGCACCTGCAGAAAAACAAGAGTGCTGGCTAATCAGACTTCCATTCATGATCACAACCGTCCAGTTGCTTCTATCTCAGATTGGCAGCTTCCTGTTAGAAGAATCTGACCTTCTTTCCAAGATGAGTCCTCAACCCTCCCCTTTGCTGTCCCACCTCTGTTTTCAACCTGGGACCTTGCCTCACACTTCAATGGGAAAAGAAATATTCCGATTGCAAAGCCCCTGCCTCTCCCCTGCTCAATCTCCCAACAGGCTTACATCCATATTCACACATCCCCCTCCATGGTCTCTCCTGCTGTGACCTGGACCAAGAGGGCTGACACCCCCACCACCTCCTGACTCAGTTCTTCCTCCACACTTAAGGTCTCTGCTCCTTCAGATTCCCTCTCTTTCCTGCATCTTCCACTTCTTCTCCATGTGTCATTCTCATTGGTGTAAAAATAAGTAACTAACTGTGATAATAATAATAATCTAACTGTGAATAAACCCTTCAGTGATCCAATGTCCCCCTGTATCGATTGTTTCATTTTTCTGTTGTCCTTTACAACTAATCTTTTCAAAGGAGTTGATACACTCATTGCCCTCTCTCTTCTCTTATATCCTCTCTTCTCTATTCTGTATGGTTTATAGCCTTACTACTCTAACTCCTGGGTCGAAAGTATCCTTAACTTCCCTCTGGCCAATTCCAATGGACATTTTTTGCTGTTATCTTCCATGACCTGTTAGCAGCATTTAATATAATTAACCATCCCCTTTGGAAACACTCTATTCTCTCTCTCTCTCTCTCTTTTTTAAATTACAGCATCTTTTTATTTATTTATTTATTACCATTTTTAAGTTGAAGTATAATTAATTTACAATGTTGTGTTAGTTTCAGGTGTAGAGCAAAGTGGTTCAGTAATACACACACACACACATATGTATATATATTCTTTTTCAGATTATTTTCCACGTAGGTTATTACAAGTTCCCTGTGCTATACTGTAGGCCCTTGTTGCTTATCTAGTTTGTATATAGTAGTGTGTATATGTTAAACCCCAAATCTTAATTTATCTCTCCCTCCTGGCTCCCTGTTATCCCTTGGTAACCATAAGTTTGTTTTCTATGTCTGTGAGTCTATTTCTGTTTTGTAAATCAGTTCATTTGTATCATTTTTAAAGATTCCACGTATAAGTGACATCATACGATATTTGTCTTTCTCTGACTTATTTCACTTAATATGATAATCTCTAGGTCCATCCATGTTGCTGCAAATGGCACTATTTCATTCTTCTTTTACTTTATATATCCATCTTCTTTATCCATCTGTCAGTGAACATTTAGGTGGCTTCCATGTCTTGGCTATTATAAATAGTGCTGCTGTGAACATTAGGGTGTATGTATCTTTTTGAGTTACAGTTTTCTCCTGAGATATGCCCAGAAGTGGGATTGTTGGATCATATGGTAACTCTGTTTTTAGTTTTTTAAGGAACCTCCACACCACTCTCCATGGTGGATGCAAAAATTCATGTTCCCACCACCAGTGTAAGAGGGTTCCTTTTTCTCCACACCCTCTCCAGCATTTGTTATTTGTAGGCTTTTTTTTTTTTTAAAGAAGATGTTGGGTGTAGGAGTTTATTCATTAATGTATTTATTTTGGCTGTGTCGGGTCTTTGTTTCTGTGCGAGGGCTTCCCCTAGTTGTGGCAAGCGGGGACCATTCTTCATCGCGGTGCGTGGGCCTCTCACTATCGCAGCCTCCTTTGTTATGGAGCACAGGCTCCAGACGCGCAGGCTCAGCAGTCGTGGCTCACGGACCTAGTTGCTCCGCGGCATGTGGGATCTTCCCGGACCAGGGCTCGAACCCGTGTCCCCTGCACTGGCAGGCAGACTCTCAACCACTGCGCCACCAGGGAAGCCCCTGTAGGCTTTTTGATGATGATTATTCTGATTGGCGTGAGGTAATACCTCATTATAGTTTTGATTTGCATTTCTTCAATAATTAGCAATGTTGAATATCTTTTCATTTGCCTGTGGGCCATCTGTATGTCTTCCTTGAAGAAATGTCTATTTAGCTCTTCTGCCCATTTTTTTTGTTGGGGTTGTTTGTTTGTTTGTTTTTTTGATGTGAAACTGTATGAGCTGATTATATATTTTGGAAATTAATCCCTTGTCTGTAGCATCACTTGCAAATATTTTGCCTCATGCTGTGGGTTGTCTTTTCATTCTGCTTATGGTGGAAGCACTCTATTCTCTTGTCTTTTGTGTCCTTAAGCTCTTCTAGTTTTCTTTATGCCATTTTGGACTTTCTCCATTCATTGTTTCTTGAAGGTAGCACTACCTTCTTTGTCTCTGCTGCTGGATTCTCTTTCTCTGCCGGCTGTCAAAGGAGTTGAGAATAACATGGTAAAACGTAGGTGTCTTCCTTGATTCTGCTCCTTTTCTTACCACCATGTTGAATCTATCACTAAATACTGTAAGTGCTCTGTGGTATATCAGACATCTATCTACTACCCAGGTCCACCTCCACCCTAATCCAAACCATCATCATCTCCTGGTGCACTACTGCAACCAATTCCTGATGGGGATCACTGTCTCAATTTTGCTCTTCTGAAACTGGGTCTTCACCCACCAGCCAAAATGATCTTTTAAAATCATAAGTTATAGAATTTTACTCCTTTACACAAATGCTGCCTGTGACTTTCTATTGTCTTTTGAATAGAACCCATTCTCCCTAACATGGCTGAGACAACTTCAGTTCTCCCTTTTCCTTATATCACTCAGTCCTCACCCATCAAGTTACAGCCATACTGATCTTCTGATTCGCAAACTCACCAAGCTGATTAAGTTTTGCCCTTTGCATCAACTTATTTACCTATAGATATTTGGGATCTCAAAAATGGCCACTATATTATTATTAATTTACATATATATATATATATATCCACTTTCCAATTTCATTTGGAAACATTGTTTTGAATCATATTTTTAGTTGATGTTGGGTAATTGAAGTCAAGGTCCATTTTGTTCTCAGCTCTTTGGTATTATAAGCTTAAGCCTGGAAGGTTTGGGCTGTGCAGTTGATGTAGTGAAAAGGGAGCTAAGGTAACACCACTATGTAATAGTATATTTGGAGAATAATTTGGAGGTAATTCAACAAGATCTTTTGCTAGAGAAGAGAATTTACAGGTAAAATTCTCAATAGATATGAAACTGTTCTGCTATGCATATCATAGGAAACTATTATTAAATGTTTTCTAACTTCTTTAAGGCATAGAAGGAAAAGAATATAAAGATTCATACAAATCTGTTTCAAAGTTAATTCTAAATTAACTGTTCTAAGTACTTTTTGTGATGTTGCAAATAAACATTTAAAATTATTTTCCTAATATTTTTCAACAAAACTGATTTTATTATACTCATTGCTCTGCAATTTACATTTTTCACTTAAAATATAGCATAAACAGCTTTCCAGATTAGTATTTAAATATATAATTCATTATGTTAATGGCTTCAAATGATTTAAGTGAGGTTTCATACTTTAGTCATAATTTTTCTATTTATGGGGTGTTTAGATTATTTTCAGTCTTTTGCCATTATAAATAGTGCTGCAATGAACGTATTTGGATACATACCTCCTTTGGGTACTGATATTTTTATTTCTATAGAATTAGTTCCTAAACTGAAATTGCTGAGTCATAGATTCTGAAGTTATCAGTCTCTAACACTTTTTGCCAATCTGATTTGTGAAATTTGTACTTATTTTAATTTGAACGTCTTCACTTGCACATGAGGTTTAGGACTTTTTCATTCAAGTAATATGTACTGAGCACCTACTATATGCTCAGTGGTGTGCTGGAGCAGGCTCCTAGTGGCTTCTGACAGCTGATTGGACATAACTCTTTCCAACTCCATGAAGTGACCTTGTTAATTTGGTTGCTTGAAATCTGCCAAGCTGGGAGAGTTTGAACCTTATCATCATCAAATGCTTTCCACTCCCCCCACCCCCCATTTCTTAAACGTTTACTAATATAACATTGTATGTTCCAAATGCTGTTCCAGGTGATTTGAAGACATCAGTGGTCAAACAAACAAATATCCCTGCTGTTACAGAGCTTACATTCTTGGAAAGGAGACAGATGATTCAGAAAATAAACAAATTGTAGAGTAGGTTAAAAGATAATAATATTACAGAAAAATGAAACAGTAGAATGAGGGAAGGGGGAACAGGAGTGTGTGTGTTAGGAAGGCATGCAACTTTACATAGAGTGGTCAGAGGCTCAAGAAGACATTGGAGCCTGTGTGGAGGAAATGAGGGGATATAGCAAGTGTGAAGGGAAGCAGTCAAGGTAGAGGATACCTCCATACAAAAGCCCTATTTAAGAGTGTGTCTGGGTTTCTAAGGATCAGTAAAGCAGGTGTTGTGCTTGAAGTGGAATGAGCAAGACAGAGGTTAACAAGGGAGAAGTCCAAGAGACAAGGGGGCCTGGTGGGTAGTGTAAGCTCTGTTCCGCTCTAAGTGAAGTGGGAACCTTCACCAGGGGAGCTGAGGTGTGACTTGACCTTACTTTTTTTAAATTAATTTTTATTGGAGTATAGTTGATTTACAATGTTGTGTTAGTTTCTGCTGTACAGCAAAGTGAATCAATTATACATATACATATATTCACTCTTTTTTAGATTCTTTTCCCATAGAGGTTCTCTGTGCTATACAGTAGGTCCTTGTTAGTTATCTATTTTTTTTTTTTTTTTTTTTTTGCGGTATGCGGGCCTCTCACTGCTGTGGCCTCCCCCGTTGCGGAGCACAGGCTCCGGACGCGCAGGCTCCGGACGCGCAGGCTCAGCGGCCATGGCTCACGGGCCCAGCCGCTCCGCGGCATATGGGATCCTCCCAGACCGGGGCACGAACCCGTATCCCCTGCATCGGCAGGCGGACTCTCAACCACTTGCGCCACCAGGGAGGCCCCTAGTTATCTATTTTATATATAGTAGAGTGTATATGTCAATCCCAATCTCCCAATTTATCCCCCACTCTTACCCCCTGGTAACCATTTTGTTTGTTTTCTACATTTGTGACTCTACTTCGGTTTTGTAAATAAGTTCATTTGTACCATTTTTTAAGATTCCACATATAAGCAATAATCATATGTGGAATCTAAGTGACCTCACTTTTGAAGAGCACACTTTCTTAAGTTTATTGGTATTTAGAGTTTCTTCTTTGGAAAACTGTCTTCTTATGTCCTTCACAGATATATCAATTGGGTCATGTTTTCTACTTATCATTTTGCAAGAACTCTTTATATATTAGATATATTTATCCCTTTTGTGCCATATACACTTGCAAATATTTTCTCTGTGGCTTGTCTTTTGACTTTATTTACAGTTTCTTATACTCTACTTTTATATAACTATGCAGTAAATATGTAAGTCATTTCCTTTCTATTATCTGGGTTTCCCATCTTGTTCAAGAAGACCTCTTCACTCTGAGATGAGGAAACTTTTCTTCTTTTAATATCATTGAGATTCATATTCTTTGTTTTCATTTTTGACATTAGATCTTTAAGTCATCTTTAATTTATTTTTGTGAGATTGGAAATTCACTTAAATTTTTCTGGTCAGGGGTTGGCAAACTATGGACCATAAACCAAATCTGGTCCACTGCATTTTTCTAAAGTTTTACTGGAGCACAGCCAAGTCCATTTATTTACATATTGTCTATGGCTCTTTTCTTCTTACAATGGCAGAGTTCTTGTGAAAAGTACTAGATGGGCTGCAAAGCTGAAAGTACTTACTATCTGGCTATTTACCAAAAATAGCTTTTTTAAACTGATGGACAGGTGATTATTTCAATGTCATTATTTTAAAAAAAATCATAATTGTCTTATTAATTAAAATGTCATGTTTACTATATATTAATTTCTAATTACATATTTTGTTTTTACCAGCACTATTTTTTGCATTCACTGGTCTATCTATTCCTGGGTCAATACCACTACTATACTACCTCTGTATAGATGTAAAACCATGAAAGGCAAATTATCTGTGACTGTTAACTTTCAAATTTTTCTACAAAGAAATTTTTTATACCTTATTTTCCACATAAACCTTAAAAAAATTTCCAGTTAAAAAAACTGGAATCCTTATTGCCATTCTAGTAGGGTGACTTATTGGTTTGGTACAATTGTCCTTTTTATGATATTAAACATCTTCCAACCCAGGAAAGTACTATGCCTTTCTTTTTACTTATGTTTCACTTTATATCTTTTTATAAAATTTTATAGCTCTTTTCATATAGGCCCAGTAATTTTAAGTTAAATTTAATCTACATTTTGTGGTTTTTACAACTTTTGATAACAGGATTTTCCTCTTTACATACCCCTTTCTAGCATGGAATTGTTAGCATTAAAATCTATCTATTGAACTTGTATTCAGCCCACTTACAAAATTATTTTATTATTTCAAATATGTTTTTAATAGCCTTTTGTATTTTCTGGCAAACCATCAAATAAAGATATTTTTGTTTAGTGACTGCTGGAATAGCTGCTGTAAATCATGACAACTTATTTCACTATTATTGCTATGCTTCTTGTTGGATATTGTTAATTAGACTTTGTGGTGTTTGGAGAATTTCATTTTATTCCTATTTTGCTAATAGTTTTCATGACACATGGCTTCTAAGTCATGTTAAATGTTATTTTATCACATGGTAACAAAATCATGTATTCTGCTTTTTTCTTTTTAATTAGTTGATATAAAGTTATATTGATAAATTTGCTGAATATTGAATCAGTAGTCAGGGGATAAACTTTTCTTAGTTAAAACGTGACATTTAAAAATATGGTGCTGTGTTTAGTGTGACTATAATTTATCAGGATTTTTTTTTTTTTTTACTATTTATAAGAGAAATTTGCTGCAGCTTTCTGTCCTATGTCAAGTTTTGATATCTTAATCTATATCCTGGGATAGTTAAGATAATTAAAATAAAATGTTGGTGATGGCAATGATGATGATAATGATGTTTAGAAAGTTGGATGGAATTCAGCTATAAAACCTTGTGTATTTTGTACCTTTTTAAGTAGCAGATCTTTATAATCTGTTAATGTTTTCTTAAAATAGATTAATCTTAGAAATTTATATTTGCATAAAAATAACAATTTTCTCTATAAAGTTGAATGTGTACTCTTCTATGACTATGACTTCAATACACTTGTGGGACTTTCTCATTCTTGGTGTTGAACATATTAAATTTCTTTTTTGTTTCTATTAGAATTGCCAGGAGGTTATAGGGTTTTCCCCCCCTCTTTTAAAAAGGGCTAGGTTTGGGAGGAGTCAAGATGGCAGAATAGGAGGAGGCAGAATTTGTTGCTCCTCACAAGTTCATCAAAAACGCATTTACAAATGGAATAATTCCTACAGAGCTCCTGCCGAACAGTAGTCGTAGACTTTGGACTCTGAAAAGAATGAAAGAAAGAAGAAAAAAGAAAAGAGAAATCAAAAAAGAGATCAAAAACCCTGGTGGGAAGCTGAAGGCGAGGAGAGCTCTCCATATTAAGAAATACTCCCTTATGGAGGGGAAATCAGCTGGAACAGCAAAGGAACTTTAGGACATCAAAGGAGAATGTAGCAGATGGATGGTCTGTGGAAGCCAAGACAAAGTAAGAACTTCACGCATGATCTATAACACAGCTCTGTGCATTCCAGCCTGAATTGTGAGCTGCCTGTTGCAAAGGGGAGCTGGGTGCTGGAAAGAGGGGTTTGTAATGCAGACCCAGGGAGAGGACATCTCTTGGCTGAGAAACGACAGCCTGAATGGACAGGAGCAAGGGGTGCCACAACTGGGAAAGTCTGTGGAAAAAGCCTGAGACACCATAGCAAAGCGTCATAGTCAAGTGGCATGCCGGGGAAGAGCCGCACTTATAAACCCCTTCCCCACCCACTGGTTTCTTCTGCCTTTGTGGGCACTGGGAGGGGCTCCCACCTGAACGAACCCACCCGACCCTCAGGCTGGACTCGACTCTGCCTGTGTAGGCTCCAGGGGCTTGAGCACCAGCCATCCCAAAACCTCCTTGGGAATCAGCCCTGGGTGCCCCTGCCTGGAGCGAGAGTCCACCAAAGCTAGCAGGGTCAGAGGGCTAAAGCGTGGGATTGGAAGAACAGATGCAGGGAGAGAAACGCATTTGGCTGCATGGATACTATAGAAGGGATGAGAGTGAGGGGATGCGTGGCCAGGAGTGTCCCTGGAGGAAGCGATGTCTGCCTGGAAAGTGAGGAACCATTGTTGAGAGACACGCAGGTGGCGGGGAGGACAACACTCCCATATGTCAGCTCCTGCTGCTGCAGGTACTGGGAGTACCTGAGTGTGCTCCAAGCAGCCACTACTTTTGATCCCACTCATCTGGGCAAGGATCAGACGCCTGAGTGTGGCACACATGCAGAGGTGGACTTAAAACCAAAACTGAGCCCAAAGGGCAGTGCAACTAAGGAATAGAGACACAAATCTTTCTATGTAACTGCACAAGCTGTGAATTAAATCCCAAAGATCAGCTGGGTAAACTGCATTTGTGGAATACCTGAAGAGACAATGAGCCTTTCAACATCTGAGACCAGTCTAGCCTTCACAGCACTGGACTTTGTGGGCAAATACACACAGGAATTGGGCCAGGTCAGAGTATAAGCTGGCCCCACAGTGTCCACAGCAGGTCCAGAGACCTACCTAGAGGTGTATATTCTATGTTTTATTCGCTTTGTTGTTGTTGATGATGTTGTTTGCTTGCCCCCATATCTGTTTTATTTTTCATTGTTTTCATTAGTATAATCCTTATCAACTGTTCTCATATTAGAATTCCCTTGTTTGGTTGTCTGTTCCCTTGTTTTTTGGGGTTCTTTTTTGTTTGTTTGTTTTCTCTGTGTAGGTGTGTATGTGAGTATGTGTTGTGTTGCTATTGCTGCTGCAGTTCTAGCTATTTTTCCTGAGCTTTTTTTGTCTATTTGTTTTTGTTTTTGTTTTACAATTTGTTTTGTTTTTCCTTTTTCTTTTCTTTTATCTTCTCTGTTTTTTATCGGGCCACATGGTGAGGCTTGCAGGCTCTTGGCTTCCTGGCCAGGGGTCAGGCCTGGGCCTCCGGGGTGGGAACATAAAGTCCAGGAAGCTGGAACACCAGAGAATTCCCAGGCCCAGGGAATATTATTTGACATGTGCATTCCTGAAGGTATCCATATCAACCCCAAGACCTGGCCTCACACAACTGCCTGCAGGCTCCAGTGCTAATCACCTCCACCAAAAAACCAGCAAGACAGGAACTCAGCCCCACCCACCAGCAGACACATTGCCTAAAGTCATACTAACCTCACAGACACCCCAAAACACACCACCTGATACAGCCCTGCCCATCAGAGGGAAAAGACTCAACTCAACCCAACAGAGTGCAGACACTAGGCTCTCCCACCAGGAAAACTACACAAGCCCCTTGACCAACCTCACTCAGCAGGGGGTAGTCAACAGAAACAAAAGGAACTATGACTGTGCAGCCTGAAGAAAGAAGACTATAAACACAGTAGGTTACACAAAATGAGACGACAAAGAAATATGCTGCAGACAAAGGAGCAAGGTAAAATCCCACAAGACCAAATAAATGAAGAGGAAATATGCAAGCTATCTGAAAAAGAATTAAGACTAATGATAATAAAGATGATACGAGATGTAGGAAGTAGAATGGAGAAAATACAAGAAATGTTTAACAAGGACCTAGAAGAACTAAACAACAAAATATCAATGATGAACAAAACAATAACTGAAATGAAAAACACATAAGAAGGAATCAACAGTGGAATAACTGAGGCAGAAGAGCAAATAAGTGAGCTGGAAGATAGAATGGTGGAAATAACTGACGAGGAACAGAATAAAGAAAAAATAATGAAAAGAATTGAGGACAGTCTCGGAGACCTCTGGGACAACATCAAATGCACCAACATTCAAATTATAGGGGTCCCAGAAGAAGAAGAGAAAGTGAAAGGTCCTGAGAAAATACTTGAAGAGATTATAGTCAAAAACTTCCCTAACATGGGAAAAGAAATAGTCAACCAAGTCCAGGAAGCACAGAGAATTCCATACAGGATAAACCCAGGAGAAACACACCGAGACACACATTAATCAAACTAACCAAAAATTAAATACAAAGAAAAACTATTAAAAGCAGCAAGGGAAGAGCAACAAATAACATGCAAGGGAATCCCCATAAGGTTATTGGCTTATTTTTCAGCAGAAACTTTGCAGGAGAGAAGGGAATGGCAAGACATATTTAAAGTGATGAAAGGGAAAATCTACAACCAAGATTACTCTACCCAGCAAGGATCATATTCAGAATTGACAGAGAAATCAAAAGCTTTATAGACAAGCAAAAGCTAAAAGAATTCAGCACCACAAAACCAGCATTACAACACATGCTAAAGGAACTTCTCTAGCAAAAGAAAAAGACCTACAAGAAGAAACACAAAACAATTAGGAAATGGTAACAGGAATATGCATATCTATAATTATCTTAAATGTAAATGGACTAAATTCTCCAACCAAAAGACAAAGACTAGCGGAATGGATACAAAAATAAGATCTGTATATATGCTGTCTACAAGAGACCCACTTCAGACCTAGGAACACATACGGACTAAAAGTAAAGGGATGAAAAGAGATATTCCATGTAAATAGGAATCAAAAGAAAATTGGAATTGCAATACTCATATCAGACAAGATAGACATTAAAATAAAGACTATTACAAGAGACAAGGAAGGACACTACATAATGACCAAAGGAGCAATCCAAGAAGAAGATATAACAATTGTAAATATCTATGCACCCAACATAGAGCACCTAAATACATAAGGCAACTGCTAACAGACATAAAAAGAGAAATCAATAGTAACACAATAATAGTGGGTGACTTTAACACCCCACTTACACCAATGGACAGATCATCCAAACAGAAAATAAATAAAGAAACACAAGCTTTAAATGACACAATAGACCAAATAGATTTAATTGATATTTATAGGACATTCCACCTGAAAGGGGCAGAATACACTTCTCAAGTGCTCATGGAATATTCTCCGGGATAGACCACATCTTGGGTCAAAAATCAAGCCTCAGTAAATTGAAGAAAATTGAAATTGTATCAAGCATCTTTTCCAACCACAATGTTATGAGATTAGAAATCAATTACAGGAAAAAAAAAACTGTAAAAAATACAATCACATGGAGGCTAAACAATATGCTACTAAATAACCAAGAGATCACTGAAGAAATCAAAGAGGAAATAAAAAAATACCTAGAAACAAATGAAAATGAAAACACGATGACCCAAAACCTATGGGACTCAGCAAAAGCAGTTCTAAGAGGGGAGTTTATAGCAGTAAAATCCTACCTCAAGAAACAAGAAAAATCTCCAATAAACAACCTAACCTTACACTTAAAACAACAAGAGAAAAAGAACAAACAAAATGCAAAGTTAGTGGAAGGAAAGAAATCATAAAAATCAGAGCAGAAATAAATGAAGTAGAAACAAAGAAAGCAATAGCAAAGATCAATAAAACTAAAAGCTGGTTCTTTGAGAAGATAAACAAAATTGATAAACCATTAGCCAGTCTCATCAAGAAAAAAAAGGGAGAGGACTCAAATCAGTAAAATGAGAAATGAAAAAGAAAAAGTTACAAGTGACACCATAGAAATACAAAGGATCATATGAGAGTACTGCCAGCAACTATATGCTAATAAAGTGGACAACCTGGATGAAATGGACAAATTCTTAGAAAAGTACAACCTTCCAGTACTGAAGCAAGAAGAAATAGAAAATATGAACAGACAAATCACAAGTAATGAAATTGAAACTGTGATTAAAAATCTTCCAACAAACAAAAGCCTAGGACCAGATAGTGTCACAGGTGAATTCTACCAAACATTTAGAGAAGAGCTAACACCTATCCTTCTCAAAGTCTTCCAAAATATTGAAGAAGTTGGAACACTCCCAAACTCATTCTACATGGCTACGAGATGACCCTGATACCAAAACGAGACAAAGACATCATGAAAAAAGAAATAACAGGCTAACATAACTGATGAACATAGATGTAAAAATCCTAAACAAAATATTAGCAAACAGAATCCAACAACACATTTAAAGGATCATACACCATGATCAAGTGGGATTTATTCCAGGGATGCAAAGATTCTTCAGTATATGTAAATCAATCAATATGATAAACCATATTAATAAATTAAAGAATAAAAACCATATGAACATTTCAATAGATGCAGAAGAAGCTTTTGACAAAATTCAACATCAATTTATTATAAAAACGCTCCAGAGAGTGGGCATAGTTGGAACCTATCTCAACATAATAAAGGCCATATATGACAAACCCACAGCAGACATTATTCTCAATGGTGAAAAACTGAAAGCATTTCCTCTAAGATCGGAAAAAAGACAAGGGTCTCCACTCTAGCCACTATTATTCAACATAGTTCTGGAAGTCCTAGCAACGGCAATCAGAGAAGAAAAAGAAATAACAGGAATCCAAATTGGAAAGAAGAAGTAAAACTGTCACTGTTTGCAGGTGACATGATACTATACACAGAAAATCCTAAAGATGCCACGAGAAAACTACTAGAGCTCATCAATGAATTTGGTAAATTTTCAGAATAAAAAATTAATACACAGAGATCTCTTGCATTCCTATACACTAACAATGAAAGGGCAGAAAGAGAAATTAAAGAAACAATTCCATTTACCATTGCAATAAAAAGAATAAAGTACTTAGGAATAAACCTACCTAAGGAGGCAAAAGACCTGTACTCAGAGTAGTATAAAATACTGATGAAAGAAATGAAAGATGACATAAACAGATGGAGAGAGATACCACATTCTTGGATTGGAACAATCAATACTGTGAAAATGACTATAGTACCCAAAGCAATCTACAGCTTCAATGCAATCTCTATCAAATTACCAATGGCATTTTTCACAGAACTAGAACAAAAAATTTTACAATTTGTACAGAAGCACAAAAGACCCCAAATAGCCAAAGCAATCTTGAGAAAGTAAAACGGAGCTGGAGGAATCAGTCTCCCGGACTTCAGACTATACAGGGCTACAGTAATGAAGGCAGTATGGTACTGGCACAAAAACAGAAATATAGATCATGGAAGAGGATAGAAAGCCCAGAGATAAAGTCATACACCTATGGTCACCTAATTTATGACAAAGGAGGCAAAAATATACAATGGAGAAATGAGTCTCTTCAATAAGTGGCGTGGGGAAAACTGGACAGCTACATGTAAAAGAATGAAATTAGAATACTCCCTAACACCATACACAAAAATAAACTAAAAATGGATTAAAGACCTAAATGTAAGACCAGACACTATAAAACTCTTAGAGGAAAACATAGGAAGAACACTCTTTGACATAAACCACGACAAGACCTTTTTTGACCCATCTCCTAGAGTAATGGAAATAAAAACAAAAATAAACAAATAGTACCTAATGAAACCCAAAGCTTTTGCACAGCAAAGGAGACCATAAACAAGACAAAAAGACAGCCCTCAGAATGGGAGAAAATATTTGCAAACAAAGCAACTGACAGAGAATTAATCTCCAAAATATACAAGCAGCTCATACAGCTCAATATCAAAAAAACAACCAACCTAATCCAAAAGTGGGCCATCTAAATAGACATTTCTCCAAGGAAGATATACAGATGGCCAAAAAACACATGAAAAGATGCTCAACATCACTAATCATTAGAGAAATACAAATCAAGAGTACAATGAGGTATCACCTCGCACCAGTCAGAATGGCCCTCATCAAAAAGTCTACAAACAATAAATGGTGGAGAGGTTGTGGAGAAAAGGGAACCCTCTTACACTATTGGTGGGAGTCTAAATTGATACAGCCACTATAGAAAACAGTATGGAGGTTCCTTAAAAAACTAAAAATAGAATTACCATATGATCCAGCAATCCCACTACTGGGCATATACTCAGAGAAAACCATAATTCAATAAAACACATGTACCCCAATGCTCATAGCAGCACTATTTACAACAGCCAGGACATGGAAGCAACCTAAATGTCCATCAACAGAGGAATGGATAAAGAAGATGTGGTACATATATACAATGAAATATTACTGAGCCATAAAAAGGAACGAAATTGTCATTTGTAGAGACGTGGATGGACCTAGAGACTGTCATACAGTGAAGTAAGTCAGAAAGAGAAAAGCAAATATTGTATAATAATGCATATATGTGGAATCTAGAAAAATGGTATAGATGATATTATTTGCAAAGCAGAAATAGAGACACAGACATAGAGAAGAAATGTATGGATACCAAGGCAGAAATGGGTGGGATGCGAGGAATTGGGAGACTGGGATTGACACATATACACTATTGCTACTATGTGTAAAATGGACAACTGATGGGAACATGCTGTATAGCACAGGGAACTCCCCTAGTGCACTGTGGTAACCTAAATGGGAGGGAAGCAGAAAGGGAGGGGATATCTGTATGTGTATGGCTGATTCATTTCTTTGTGCAATCGTGGCTAACAACATTGTAAAGCAACCATACTCCAATAAAAATATTAAAATAAAATATTTGCTAGTTTGATGAAAAAAAGGCTAGGTTTTATGAAATCTTTCTTTTTAACATTTTGTTTCCTTTATTAATTTCAAGTTTATCACTATTAATTCCTTTTCCTAGATTATATTAGTTTGATTATTTTTTCCAGCTTTTCCTCCTCCTCTTTATTAATTGCATACCTATGAAAATAATAAATACTTTTAGTACTACAGATTGTCTGAGTACTATTTATCCCACATGTTGGGATATAAAACAATCTCTTCTTTATAAATTTTCCTTCTTGACTTGCCCAGGTTCTGGTATACTTTTGGGGGCCATGAATAAATTAATGAAAAAAATCTATAATTTCACCTTAAATTTCCTCTTTGAGACTGGGTTTTTTTAGAAGAATATTTCTTTGTTTCCAACTGGAAGATTTGCTTTGATCATTTTTTGTTGCTGTTGAGGATTTCTTGGTTTATTATGTGTAAAAAAGACAGGCTTTATAATTTCTTTCTTTTAAAATACCCTATAGACTTAATCCTTGTTTTGTTACTCTTTTCAGATAAGAAGCCAATCAGAACAGGGCCAGGGAGGGAGGGAGGACTGTTTTCTAGAGTGCACAGGGAGGGTCAGATTTGGAACCCGCATTATTTCTCATGTGGCTTATAGAGAGAGGCCAGTTCGGTCACGTGCTCTAAGCCCAATAATGTAATCCTCTCAGTACTGTTGGTGTCACATGCAGGTATCTCTACTCTGAGGGCTCCCCATGAGCCCATCTGACCTTCTGGGCAGCTGAGCCATCTTCACCTTAGAGGCAAATGTCTCCCCACTTAGATGACATGAGCCAGCAGGCTCTTGCTTAGACTCCAGCAGGCAGCCATAGGGTGGAGATGGCCCAATAGGGAGGTGGATGAAGGGATACCTGAGCATCTCCTGCTATCTTCATTCTAATGCAATTTAAATGGGGAATTTTGTCCTTTGGTGTACATCCTGGTTGAATAGCTTCTCCTCCTCTTCCTTCTGTTCTTCCCCCTCCTCCCCCTTCTCCTCCTCTTCCCCTTCCTCCCCCTCTCCCTCCTCCCTCCTCTTCTCCCTCCTCCCCTTCCTCCTCCCCCCTCTTCCCCCTCCTCTTCCCCCTCCTCCCCTCCTCTTCCTCCACCTCTCCTTCCTCCTTCTTCTTCTCCTCACCCTCTTCCTTTTCCTCCCTCTTTTTCTTCTTTTTCTGACATGCTATCCTGCTTGAATTGACTGGTCAATTTCACTATTTTTCTGGCTAATCAGCCTGCCTGGGTTACGCTTATATGTTGTGTCACATTGAGTCAGATGTTGAACCCTCCTAGGTTTCAGCATCCCCATCTCCACTTTTCCAGTTGTGAGAAGTAGTAGTGATATTTGCCACATGTCTAGCAAGGTTCATAAAGGGGAGTTGCTGGTGTCATTATTATTATCAATTACTTAGTCATTGCTTTGGAAGTCTGCCTTGGTTGAGCTGTCTCTATAATTGAGCTAACCCTAATAATAAAGGATCCATACCTCCTCTTGCCCTTGGAAATGATGTCCAACATTCCAGACTAAATGTGTTGATATGTGGAAAGGGAAGCATCTGACCTTATCCTGGCTGCTGACTCCAGTTCCTTGACAAAAATCAAACAAAGCATTGCCCCCCACCCCCCAAAAAAAGAAAACCTGTCAAGAAAATTCTCTATAGAGGTCATTTGGAAATACAATGCCGCAAACAATATCATAAAATGGATATTATTTAAATTCTGGCTTGGCCAGTGTTAGAGTTGCAGTGTTATTTTAGCAATTTCAGCAGACCCAGGAGTGCAAATAGTTGTAATTAAAGGCTTCCAGTAACAACCCTGTCAAGTCCTTGTGAGTATCACATTTGGCACATGTTTCAAAGCTGAGAGCAATATTGAATAGACCATCTGTTGGTTTTCATTAGGTTTTCTCTCATCAACAGCACTTTAAATATAACTGAACTCATTTAAAAAAAATCCTTGACATCTGTGCTTTCATTTGGAACGTTGATCAATATTAATAACAATTCTACTTCACCTGAATTTATTATTAATGAAAAGTTAAATACAGCATAAATATAAATGTTTGTCCTACAATACTTTTGATAGTACTTAGTCACAAAAAGCCAAAGAAAGCACCCTGTCTTATGAGTAGAAGTGATGAAAATACCTGGATATGAGTATTCCACTGAATCCCACTGGTGGCCAGCATACCTGTAGCATCTGGGCTTGGAAATTTCTCTCCAGAAAGCCTTTCCCTGCAAATTTTACCTGGCAAACTTTTACTATCCTTCAAGGACTGTCTTAGGCATGACCTCCTCTTGGAAGACTTCCTTGTTTTTATCAGTGTTGACTTACCCTTTCCTTTCTCTTCCTCCAGTCCTTGAACAAAAGACTTTGATCAAATTTCACTTTCTTTCATGTTTGTCTCCCCAGGAAGAGCAGAATCATGCCTAACATTAAACCTTGTGCATAGTAGGTGCTCAGTTGAAATTTACTGAATGAAGAAATAAATGAAGGAACAAATGAAATGCAACTCTAGTAGACATGGGAGAGAAAATGTAACTGAACTCAACAGTTGGTGAAGACTTTTCCCCAGCACACAAACAAGGAGCATGGCAAAGGTAGAAAGATTTATGGAATGAGCACGAATATTAACTCTCAACTGAAGAGTCTGCCTTCTTTCTTGTTTCTGTTCCTCTGTCTTTCCCTGCAGCCCTAGACTAATGTGTCTTGACTGTCACATTGTTCCTCTTTGAGGATATCAAAGACATTTTGATTCAGTGGAGAGTTTTGAGTCCAGATGATCGACCTGTATCAGCATGCTTACGCTAGTGTATAAACTCCTCCCCTGAATTATCAGCCACTTGAGGGCAGGGATTGGGTGTAATTCAGCTCTGGACTTGCACAGTGTCTGCTTCAAGAAAATGCTGCAAAACTGATTTGAACATGGCAGAGACAGCTACCTGAGTTCAGGTATGTTTGATAGGCCCAGTAAGTTCTCCTCATTTACTCATTCATGGTTTTCTTATATAGATTTTATGACTATGTAAGTTTTTTTTTTTTTTTTTTTTTTTTTTTTTTTTTTTTTTTTTTTGTGGTACGTGGGCCTCTCACTGTTGTGGCCTCTCCCGTTGCAGAACACAGGCTCTGGATGCACAGACTCAGCGACCATGGCTCACGGGCCTAGCCGCTCCGCGGCATGTGGGATCTTCCCGGACCAGGGCATGAACCCGTGTCCCCTGCATCGGCAGGTGGACTCTCAACCACTGCGCCACCAGGGAAACCAGACTATGTAAGCGAAAAATAATTATTCAGGTATTGCAAGGCCTACAGATGAAGAGATGATAGTCATTGAAAAGATAATTTCCTACTCACAGTTCCCAGGAGGAGAGAGTGTGCTGCACCAGCAGGGCCACACAGTGAAGCACCAGGGTCAGCCAGGAGGGAGAGGGAGGGAGGGGGAAACATGGGTAGAAGCATTTATCATGGTTCCTGCAGGAAAGTATGGGTGAGGCAGGGTAAATACGTTTAGTATTAGATGGTTTGAACAATTTCGACAGCCTCTGGGGTGCTGGTACCTTGGTATCTGGCTCCAGGGTGATAAGGTGGGCAGGTGGATGGCAACCCAGAGTAAGAGCTCAATAAATGAGGTATTTGGGGTGTGGCCTCTGGACCTGTTGGTTTGTGTATGGAAGTCACACCCACAGGTTAGTCATTTGCTGTCTCTAGTAGGGGCAGTCTCCTCATGGTAAGGTTCCAGATGCCAAAACATCAGAATCAAAAGACAGCCGAATACATTCATCCATTTGTTCAACAGGTATTTCCTGAATGACTGCTACCCCCAGGACATTGTGCTGGGGGCTCAATGTTGAGTAATTCATAAGCCCTCTCCTTGAGGAGTTCATAGTCAAGCAAGGAGAACAGCTGGGGAGATAGCCACCATACAGAATGATTGAGCTGTGACAAAGAACAGAATAGGGTCACCCAAAGTGGACTAGGGATTAAGAGCAGTGTAGCTTCCTAGAGTAACTGAGCTGAATGTTACAAGTAAGGTTTTGCCAACAGTGTGGGTTGGAAGGCAGTAGAGTCAGAAGTCATCCAAAAACAAGCATGCCTTAATATCTTAGGGTTTCCTTAAGGAGCAGGTGAATGTCTTCACTGGGGAAGGTGCTGGGAATAGAGACTGTAAGGGAAGGCCCTTCACATGAGAGGCAGCCTTTTTTCTTACCCAGGTCTGGTTGATAAGCAAGGTGTCATGAGAAGGTGCATGTCAGGGGATTTCAGCAACAGCGTGTATTCATCTAGTGCTTTCCTTATGCTTCATGCTTATTTTCTTGTGTGCTTCCTACAAGCAACTTGTGAATGGGGAGAAGCACATCTCATGTATGTATATTTCTGTGCTATATTTCATTATAATTCCATGTTTAAGAAGACGCATATACAACTAAGTGTGGGCTCCTTGATGGAGCTAATGAACTTTGTCATTTTCTTCATCTATTAAATCTCAGACTTGTCACATAGTCAATTTCAATTGGCTATAAATACTCCCATCTATGAAGATGGAGAGAGAGAAGGAAGATGGGCCATTGGGGTATGGAGGGTCAGGGAAAGGAAGTGGGGATATGAGCATTGGTTCTTCCTAACTTTGCTTTGGCTCCAGAACCCTTCCACAGCATAACATCTCATCAAGCTGAGGGTGTCTGCTATGCAAAAGCTCTCTGTTATTTATATGGAAGCTCCTCACCAAGACAATGGGGGGGGATAATATTTAAAGATCATTTTGTGGTTACAAAATAAAATGACATATGCAACATACTTAAGAAAGTGTCTGGCACTTAATAGCTGCATGATAAAATGGTAATTGCTATTATTTCATTATTATCAATATTGTCCTTACTATCTTTTCATATATGGACATCTACTACATACACAAAAGTCGATGTGCTCATTTTCTGGAGGAGATGAATAGGCACTGCAAAGATGCAGTACAAAAACAAAGAATATGTAATCAAGATGCAGGATTTAAGGCTTAGATTTTGAAAGTTTCTTTAATGAAGGGACATAGCATTTGATACAAGGTAAATCAGGGCATGTGTAATAAGTGACAGTGTTGATGGAGAAGACAGCTTATAGTTGAGCGGTTAGGGAAGACTGGTGCATTTAGTATATACCCTGACTTGCTTCAACTCCTTTGTAGAAAAAGATGCAAAGGAAGGAAAAGAAAACACATAGGTTCTAAATAAAATTCAGATTGTTTCATATGAGAGTTATTGTTTGTGTAGAGAAGGTGAAAAATAAAGATACTGGTGGAATGTAGGTCCAAACAGGGAAGGCTAAGAAGTGTGTTGTGAGGCCTCTGGACTTTGTCCTGAATGTCCAACCACAAGAGGTCACAGCAGGAACACTGAGTTACCCACCACCCACGGGTTAGCCTTTTGAACGAGTTAACAATGCTCAAAATAGAGCAAAGAGATATGTCTGATTTGGTAATGGGTATTAATTGGAAAGTTGGAAACAAAATAGTTTGTCTTTAAGATCACATGTATTAATTGTTAACACAGCCTCTCTTTAGTTTAGGGTGCAAGTGATGATTTGCTACTTACATGGTGTCTCAAGTAATGCCCTTCCACATTTGATGTGTTTTTCAGTAAGATTTAAAAATGGTTCTTTGGCATGTTAATAAGGCAACAGAGACACCCCCTAGTGTCAATGTGAAATTCTCTGATGGGACCCAGCACCAATAAAAGGTAATATCTAAATGTTTTTGTGAACTTTCTACAACTGGGCACACAATCACAAATACGGTAACCACTTTATAAAAGTTATGTGCTGCCTAATAAACCTTCTTCTTTTTTGATGGAGAAATTGAGTTAAAGAAAAAACTATTGACAGAGCACATAAAGTTATTTTAGTGGCATCCATCATGTCTTTTGGGGTTATGTTTGTTTGATTGTGTTCTTATAACACCAGGGTTGGATTAACTTTGATAACACATATTTTCAATTGAGGACAATACAATCATATCCTAGTTTGCCTTGTATTAGTTATTCCAATAATTGGGATAAAAAGGTTTTTGGACTCTACTTTCCCTGGGTGATAGTTAACCTCTCACTTTCATTTGAACATGGAAAAGGGGATTTCCTGAGATCCTAAACTCAGTACCATCACAAGTGTGGGGTTGTGTAGAATGATGGTGTTTGGGTCTGCTTGTGGGTCTGTTTACATAGGGTTTCAAGAGCTGCAAAGAAGAGCAACTAACTTGCTGCTTAGAGGCTGGATACAGAGTTGAGTCTTGGGACAAACATCCCCAAGCCCTAAGGAGTAAACTGGGCACTCTTAAATCAATAATTCTGAAGCAGATATACACATCAGCCTCAAATGGGGAGTATTTTAAAGTGCAGCTTTCAGGATTCCAGATCCTAAAACATTCTGATTCTGTAGGTCTGGAGGTCGGGGAAGTGATACTCTTCTAAGAGGATGCCACGGGCAAGTCTTCTATGGAGTTCTAGTTGCTAATGACTCTAACTGCACCTCTCAGGTAAGGACTAAATGCGGAAGGTAGTTTCTTGGAGGGAGGGGACAGTAAGGGTTCATGAACTTGTGAGATGTGTATGTACAAGTCCCCACTCATGACCCTCTGTGTTGCCTTCAGGCCCTGCTCCCTCTGAAACATGTCAGAGTCCTAGAAATGTCTCTCAAAGGCCAGTAGAGAATCATACTTTCTGTAGTTCCCCAGCTGTGGCAGGAGAGATTTGGGGAGTCCAGTATCTCACCCTAGAGGAGAGCCTTTGTTTGGTTCTTAGAGCCAATGGAACAGGTGTGGGAGGGTTGAATATCTAAGGGTGTGGCCTGTGGGGGTGAGCTGTGGCCACTATGTAGAGCTGCTTTCCATTTTCTTAGGCCAGTCCCTTTGCAAATATCTGCTACCAAGGTATTTCAGTTGGAAGCAAGGGTTAGTCAAGAGTCAAAGACATCAAACAAATGCAAATCAAAATGCAAACTTTCATGTTAACTTCTTTAACTAAAAACACTTAAAAATCATAACAATAAGAACTCACATACACTCACATCATTATGTACCAGATACTGAATGTTCGTATTCTTTAACCAGTAAATCCAACTCTAGAATCTACCATAGGAAAGAAGCTGAAATACAAATATTTATGTACTAAGATATTCTCCAAAATGTTATTCATAACACTGGAATAATGGAAACAGATGTCCTAAATTCTTTGGTAAATTGAGGAGTGCTCTATGAGAAAATACCAAAAACCACTAAAAATATTTATTAAAATATAGGATATGAGAAATTGATCGTGACATGCTGAGTAAAAGAAGAAAAAAGCAGAGGATGAGAAAGCACTCTAGACTGTAACACACACACACACAAACACACACGGACATGTAAACACACGGACACACATGGGCACACACATGGACACACACATAAACACATGGACACACATGCGCACATGGACACGGACACACACACACACATGCATACATGGACACACACGGACATGGACACACACAGATGCACACATGGACACACACACGGACACACATGTGCCCACACACACACGGACACACATACACACATAGACACACACACACATATACACACATGCACACATGGACACACATACACACACAGAGACACATACACATACATACATGGACACACAAACACACACACACACGACACACACATGGACACACATACACACATACACACATGGACACACACAGACATGTACACAGATACACACACGGACACACACACATGCACACAAATAAATGATTGGAAGAAATATGCCAAAAAATGCCAAGGGATGACTTTCTTCAAATTTGACATGGTGACATTTTCTCACCCATCGATCTCACCTTGATATAGCCTCAGAGAAGACAACACTTATCCCTCTGTCTGTAGTAAGTTCCCAGCATTACCCTGATTTTGTTACTGAATTAAGTTGTATGGATTCTGCCTTTTCTGTTCAGGTTTGTGTAGCCAAATAAAGAAACCAAATTTGAGATAGTTTGCAATCTTTGCTCAATGGCCAAAGAATGGAGAATTGGAGAAGTGGGAACTAAGTTCACAGATCAACTTCTGGACCACGTGGTGAGAGGGATTTGATTTTAAAGAGTAAAGACAAAGGCTATATCCAATCTCCTGAGATATACCATAATAGAAAAGAATATTAAAAAAAGAATGTATAAATGTGTAAAACTGAGTCACTTTCCTGTACAGCAGAGATTGACACAACATTGTAAATCAACTATGCTTCAATAGAAAAAAGAAAAGAAAAGAAAAGAAAAAAAAAGACAAAAGGAGGAGGAGTGAAGCTAATGATGGGGAGACATATGCATTAGTCTACTGGGGAAAGGGCAGGGCGTTTTGAGGGAGTGGGTGCCACCCTCTTTTTATCTTTTTTGGTTTTAATTTCTGGTCCTGGCTGCCCATAAGTGTGTCATTTAATTTGCTAATATAGTGAAATCATCATATAATGAGACTCAGGTTCTGTTGGAGGTCAGATTCATCACTATCTTGGTCCCAGCTGGTTCCACCTGTTTTTTTGTTTGTTTGTTTGTTTGTCTCTCCCTATAGCTTCTTTTCTTTTCTCTGGACCCTGTGACTTAAAGATTTATGTTCATTCCTGCTAAAGGTGTGGGTTGAGGGTTTTGAGCAAGGACCTGGTGCAGCAACTCTGGCAACAATTTTACTCTTCAGAGCACTGTTCTTTTCATTTATAAAAAGAAAAGTACCTGTTTATTTGCTTATATAATAGGTCTCACTTTTGGAAAACTGTGCTTCTTAAGATGAGGAGCACCTCTGCTTTACTTACTACCATTTATTTGGGGGCTGGTCCTGGTTGGTCCTGGAGCAGTAGACACTCAGTAAATTAGTATTTTCTATATTACATTAGCTGATAGAGTCTGTACTCTCTATGTATTTCATATGTATTTGTATGTATATAAATACACACATGTGTATATAATTTTCCACTCAATTCCACAGTGTCTGATATTTCATATTTGAAATTTGAGATTTACTTCATTGCTTTACTTTTCTTTACAGCTTTTTTAAAAAAAGTACATTCCTCTGATAAACAGTGGATGGGTAGGGTAATACATGACATAGTTACTTATACCTTAGTAGGAAATATTTTCTCAATAAGTTTCTTTCCTGGTAAATGGTATTCGGCTATTAAAGAAATGACCACTCTGATGATACAAGGAAGGGATCTTACTGGACTTCAAGTTTGCCCCGATGGCCTCAGACACAACTGGGCCCTGCCAAGGGAAGCCAAGCAGCCCCAAGAAGTGTGGCCAGAAAGGGAAGATGGAAGGGGTCAAAGCAGATATTTATTTTCTCAACTTTGGTTGGGGGCTAACCCTGTCTGCAGATGTCTGTGAAAGAGAAAAAGAAGGCACATGCTGGTGGTGAGTGGGGAAAGAGATAGAAAGGGACAGAGAGGTAAAGAGATAGAGATTGTAACAAAGCTCAATTTCATCCTAAAAATTGTTCTGAAATCAGTGTATTCCCAGTTGTTATTTCCACTTACCAAAAATATCCAGTCTCACTAACATGCTCATTTATTTTTCTCAAGCTTATTTAAAATTTCTTTCCCATAATTTGGAGTCTGACTCCAGAAAAGATGCCAATCCAACTTTATGCAACTCAATCCCATGGGAGCATTCTGATATCCTTATATATAGAAGCCAAGCACAAAGGGCTCATTTTGAGGTCACATCAGTCTGGTTCCTAGCTTACCTTTTCTTATGGAAACACAAGGGCAAACACATTGATGTATTTGGATGAATCCCTCCCCTTCTCTCTCTCTCCTTCCCTTCCTTTCTCCCTCCTTCCTTCTCTCTCTGCCTTATTCTCCTTTCTTTTCCTTTTCAACTCTCAGGTTGGAGCTAAGATTTAGGTGGAAGCAGGTGAGCAAAACAGATTGGAGACATTAATCTGGAGGCTGTCTTTGCCTCTGAAATTAGCATCAACTCTGGGTGTGAATGACTGTTGATCCCTATTTTAAAGGAAGCTGCAATTTCTTGAAAATTGGAGGGATATTATGAGTATCTGAAACCTGCAGGGAGCCCCACTAATTACATATACTGGACAAATATTTCTTACAGTAAAATCGACACATACAGAAATACTAATTTTAAGTCTTCCAATGTTGATGCTTAATGTCTATTTTCCTTCTCTAATGAAAGAGCTCATGTGTTAATTAGGCTGGATCGCAGAGATGATTCACCTCTTCCCTGCTAGAAGGTAAGGCATATTTCCTGCCAAAGAGGCAGGAGAAGTTTACTTTTACCTACTTCCCCCTCCCACCAAAGCCTTCTGGCATTTAGTTGTGAAACATCAATCTCTTCTAACGTTGTATCTCATCTAGTTTCCACAATAATCTTCTAACAGGCTTTCCTCTCTCCAATTCTCTTGTTTGCTAGAGACAGTGCTGATTTATGCCTGTTACCCCAGCATAATTATTAAAATTGTTCCCATTTTTGCTCAGACGTGTCTTGGTTTGGATGATAATTGTATAGTCACCCAGCGTGATATGAACCATACCCACCTCTCCAAGCTCATCTTTCACTTTACTTCTTTTCACTTGCTGCACTTTCTCTTGTTCCCTTGGATCATTTCATGTTTTCTGGGGCCTTTTGGTGTATGTTCCTTTAGCCTTGCACACTGTCTTCTTCACCTTCCTATCTCAGCTCTGAAATTCTTCCAAAGTTTTCCTGACCTTACCAACCTAAATCAAGGCTTGTTGTTCAAAGTGTTCTTAGCGTTTATCGGAACTATCATTCTACAATCATTTGACATGATTGTTTCATTAATGTAGATTCCCCCATTAGATTCTGTCAGCCCCAAAATTATATATTCTCCTTTATAGGAGGCAAACATGTTTTACAGAGATTAAAAATTTGATGCGTGATAACTGAGTGTGTATATGAACCTCAGTTCCACCTAACTCTGACATCCATGAAGGGAAGAGCTTATGGGATGCTTGTGGTGGGCCTCTCCACTCTTTTCTTTCTTATAGGATCATACTTGACTGGCAGATTTGGGTGATGGCTGGGGATAGAGCAGCAGGGAAAAGCAAATCTTTTTGAAAAGGGTATCTGGAGCAACTACAAATTGAAGGAGGATTATCTTGGATTACTTGATATATTTTAAGATTTATTTTTCCTCTTTTTAATGCCCTTATTTTCTTTCTATAAAAATATCCATTAGCAATAAAAACATGGATCATAGTTTGAAGGAACCTTAGGGTTTATGCAAGTGAATCAATTATTTTTAATAGATGAGGGAAAAGGATGTCAAGAGAAATTACAAAAATTATCCAGAGTCACACAGCTGCTACCCAGAGGTCCCGTGGAACTGAGTTCAGATCAGTTATCTTGGATTTTTTCACCTGAGGTCTTGCTCATAATAGAACTCTATATACATCCCCTTGACCACAAGGTGGGGGTGGGTTGTGAGTGCTGTACAGGAGAATCTAACTCTAACTTGGTTATCACAGAAATTGCTGCCCACTTGGGTCAGTATCCTGCACCTCCTCTGCTACTCACTCAACCCTGGATCCATACATATAGAAAGAAGTGAAAGAATTATCTCAGACAGCACACAGGAAGTAATCTGAGACATGATCAGTTATTTTCAAACCAGTTCATATGCCACATACATGCCACCAGCCTGTTACATATAACATGTGTTATGAATGAATGCTTGTGCACTGCTCAAATTCATAGGTTGAAGCCAACCCCCTGATGTGATGGTGTTAGAAGGTGGAGAATTCGGGAGGCAATAAGCTTTAAATGAGGTCTCGAGAGTGGACACCCCCATCCCCAGGATGGAATTAGTGTCATTATAAGAAGAGGAAGAGACACCAGAACTCTCTGTCTCAACCAGATAAGGATACAGAAAGAAGGCAGCTATCTGCAAGTCAGGAAGTGGGCCCTCTCTAGAAACCAACCATGCTGGTACCCTGACCTTGGACTTCCAGCCTCCAGAATTGTAGGAAATAAATGTCTGTTGTTTACACCACCCAGTCTATGGTATTTTGTTATAGCAGCTTGAGGTAACTTAGATAGTATATTTACAGAAGCATTTTAAAAATAATTAAAATGTTAAACATAGTTAAGAAATTGCTGTGATCTCCCAGGGAAGACAGTAGAGAGTTTAGAGGGATGAAAACATCCTTAAGATTTAAATATGCAGGTGGAGAAAACTCTTATTTTACAAAGAAGACACAGATGTGACCTGACAATTAAAAATATCTCTGTAGATAGGTACCCATTAATAAATGGGCTGAGATATGCAGCCCCATTTGTATTTCCTTTAGAAGACTTTAGCAGGAAGTGCTAAAGGTGAACTTGACAAGGACTCTGTCTTGCAATATCTTCAGTTTCTCTTTGGTATAAAAAATAATTTCCAATCAATATTTTCAAGTTCTGGAAAGCCTTAAGATTGGTTGGCTGGAAAATTCAGATTTGAGTGATGTCACTATGCATCCCCTATTACCTGGGGAATCGCTTTATTTTTTTTTATAGTTCTTCTCTTGGTGGCATACATACTCTAACCCCTTACTAATGGATGCTTGAAGAGGAAAAGTTTTTTTTTATCCTTTAGATTCATTTTGTTTATTCATTTATGTTATTTATTTATTTATTTATTTACATCTTTATTGGAGTATAACTGCTTTACAATGTTGTGTTAATTTCTGCTGAAGAGGAGAACTTCTGGTGCTGGAAATGCGAAGAAAGATTTGCCCTGATGGACAAAACCTAAAGAGGGAGGAGAAAGTGAGGGGATCATATGGGGCTTTAATCACATGGACTCTCTGAGAAGTCTCATGTCCAGCAAATTCTGTTTCCTGTTCCTCCTCAGAACCTGGTTAAGCTACATTTCCCAGTTTCCTTTACAGTGAGGGGAAGCCCTGTGACTGAATTCTGACCAATGGGATATGGGGAGATATGAGGTATGTTATTTCTATACTATAAAATCTTGCATACAATTTTCTGTATTCCATTTGCTGGTGTCATAATCAAATTGATTGCATACATTGACCAAATCCACAACTCAAAATCCCAGTTTCCTCTCAATTTGCCTGTATGGACAGTTGAAAGTGCTGCTCACCTCCTCTTACACCTGGTTTTAGTCATCCTTACTCCCAACCCCGGATTCTGCTGTTAGTAGAAGTATAAACTGATGCAATATTGTGGGACAGTTCTTTATGGGCTTCTTGCATTTCTGTAACTTTTGTGAGCAGAGGCATTGCTGGCTTCTGTTTCAGACAATTTCTTCAAGGATACTTATAGAGCAAACTTGGAAAATGGGAAGATGCCAGATTAGTTTACCGTCTGAGATAATAAAGATATTATCTCCTTTCAGCTCAAAGACTGAGCAGGGAGGCTTCCCTGGTGGCGCAGTGGTTGAGAATCTGCCTGCTAATGCAGGGTACACGGGTTCAATCCCTGGTCTGGGAGGATCCCACATGCCATGGAGCAACTAGGCCCGTGAGCCACAACTACTGAGGTGCGCATCTGGAGCCTGTGCCCCGCAGCAAGAGAGGCCGCCATAGTGAGAGGCCCGCACACCGCGATGAAAAGTGGCCCCTGCTTGCCACAACTAGAGAAAGAGCTTGCACAGAAACGAAGATGTAACACAACAAAAATAAATAAATAAATTAATAAACTCCTACCCCCAACATTTTCTTAAAAAAAAAAAAAAAAAAGACTGAGCAGGTTTGTTGTGAGCCTTTTAAAAGTTTGGAGGTTTCCTAAGCTCAAAGTTCCACTGCATGCATAGAACTTACCTGGGCCACTCTGCATTGCCCCTGTGGGCTTTTTTGGACAGGGGGGTCAGGGGAACCAACTTGAACATGAAACCCATACTGCCTGTTGTGATGTGATCAATAGGTCCTTTGTCTCTGACTCAAGAGTTTCATGTCTTCTTCCAGCATCTATGAAACTGTGGCAGGATGACCTGTTATTAGGGTAAAATCTCAGACTCTTCACAGTTCTTGACAGCATTTGTTGAGAGTAATTTGAATGTATCTATGAATTTAAAATCCTTTGATATTACAGTTTCATCCTTAGAAATCTATCCTGAAGAAAAACTTGTATTCAAATACAAGTACAAAACTGTCTATTTCAGAGGAGAGTCTGATAGTGAGCAATTTAAAAGAACCTGAACATTTATCAGTAGGAACATACTTACTTTCATGATAGGCATTCATATTCTTTTCTTTTCCTTTTTTTTTTAGTTTTTTTTTTGATATGGACCATTTATAAGTCTTTATTGAATTTGTTACAATATTGCTTCTCTTTTATGTTTTGGTTTTTTGGCGAGGAGTCATGTGGGATCTTAGCTCTCCAACCAGGGATCAAACCCACACCCCCTGCATTGGAAGGCAAGGTCTTAACCACTGGACCACCAGGGAAGTCCCTAGGGATCCATATTCTGACAACAATTCAGCAACTAGAAAACAGGGAGCTCTTTATGTGCCGACAGAGGACTTTTTCCATGATTCATTTTTTTTCATGTGAAAAAGCAAGTTATTCCAGGATAATGTGAATTATGAACTCATTTTCTATCCATCTATTCACTTACCAAACATTTATTGAACACCTACTATGTGCCAGGATACATGATAATATAATCATAGGTAACATTAGCACCGCCCCTACTTTCATATTGTGGGGAAACTAGAGAGTAAACAATAATAGAAACAAAAAATAAGGCAATTACATTGTTGTTAAAATGATATTCAAATAATAGAAAACCAGGAAGGCTGCTTTAGATGAGGTGGAAGTCGAAATCTGTAGTTTCAGAGAGGGGTCTGGGGAGGTAACATTTAAGATGATACCACAGGTTTGGGAATAAGCTAGCCAAGCAGGGATTGGGTGAACTTTTGAGTCAGAGACTCAGAGAAGGAAAAGGTTTCTTATCTTTGAGGATGAGAAAGGAACCCACGATGACCAGATGATACTGGTCATGAGGGAAGATGGTGATGTTGAGGGTCATGATAATGTATTTGGAAGGAGCCAAAAACCATGTTAGGGCAGTGATAGGCTCTGGTTTTCTGATTTAGATAGTCATCCTGACTGCTGTGTGGAAAACAGAGTTTAAGATATTCTCTCTTTCTGTCTATATATGTGTATGTATATATGCACATATACACCCATATATGTGTACACACATACACATATACATGCACATATGCATACATACTTATAAACATACATGTCTATATTTTATGTAGAAGTGACAGCTTATGGTTTTGGGGGGAGAATTGGGAGAACTTTGCTACTTATTTTTTATAAAAAAATATAAGGAAGCACATTCTGAATGTTACTAGGAAAAGATGGGAAATGCCAGAATTTCTGGAGCCCGGTTATATACAAGAACAAGATTGAATTTTCCTCCCGCAGACATTATTAAAATCTTTTAAAAATTTTGAGTCTACTTTCAGACAGAGAAAGTGAAATATCATATGGTATCTCTTACTTGCAGAGTCTAAATTTAAAAAGATACAAATGAACTTATTTACAAAGCAGAAACAGACGCACAGGCTTAGAGAATGAATTGAAGGTTATGGGGAGGGGGAAGGGGGAGGGATAGTTAGGGAGTTTGGGATTGACATGTATACCCTACTATGTTTAAAATGGATAACCAACAAGGATCTACTGTATAGCACAGGGAACTCTGCTCAATATTATGTAACAAACTAAATGGGAAAAGAATTTGAAAAAGAATAGATACATGTATATGTATAACTGAATCAGTTTGCTATACACCTGAAACTAACACAACGTTGTTAATCAACTATATTCTAATATAAAATAAAAAGTTAAAAAAACCTTAAAAAATTTTTTAAATGTTGACCTATTTATTTGTTTCTTTATCGCCAGAGATGATGATATTAGCATTGCTTAGAAAATAATTGTCTGTGTATATGCATGTACATGTTAACAAACATCCATTGGTTTCTAGCATATGAATATTAATTGCCATCTCTAAAAAGAGATCAAAGGAGGAAAAAGGAGCCACAAAGAATGTAGTCATGCAATCTTGTTTTGGATGAGTTAATAACTTGGAAGCTTGACCAAAATGACCTGGTCAAGGAAACATTTATGAGCTCTTCTGATAAACTCTGCCAAAGATGATATTAAGGAAAAGATCCTTTACAACTGAAGGATTTTAAAGGTTGCAAAATAGAAATTCAATGTTTTTCCTACTGTCAGTAAACAAATAAATCAATATATATCTTCTTTCATAAATACATAATTCTAGCAATTCATTGTTATGGCCATTTCTCACTAAGCCATCTTTCAATTTGATAGCAAAATTATAATGGAACAAAATTTCCTTATTGATGTTGAGACCTCATTTAAGCATCTACAGGCTCCCTATTTAGAATGAACCTTGTTCTTGATCCAAATTCTGCAAGACTATGAGAGCTATCCTAGGAGAAGTCTCACTAAACTATTTACTGAAATTTTATTACCACAAACTGTCATAGACACAGCCACTGCCACTCTCATTCTCACTCTGAGTTAGTGACTCACTTCAGGGAGAAAATGTCATATTCTTCTTTTTAAGCAATGGAATTAAAAAAAAACCCACTAATTAATATGGAAGTAAATTGGCTAATCACCAACGCTTGAATATATACAGGCAATGTTGGGAGCTTTTGGCTAGCCCAATGATAAGGACAGATAACTCTAGGAGATGTCACTGGTTTTGTACTTTCTTCTGATGCTGAAGGTGGGGCTAATTATATTCAGGATTGGCAGGAATAACTGTCGGAGCCTTGGAATTTATTGATGGATTCATTAGAAAAACTACTGAACATCTTCTACGTTCCATGCACTGTACAGAATGAGTGAAATATGTTCTTGACTCTTTTCTGTTGTCTAATCATCTTTCATTTGTTTTTTCCACCATGTTAGATACGCCACACTTACTTTTTCAAAACTTATAGGTCCTCAAAAAGTACCGTGAAATTATATCTCCCTCCAAAGGTTCTATTTGTCTTTTGCTTGGTTGTTTGGAATTCATAGAAATTGTTGTTGCATTTGAATAGCATATTTCCTATTGTTTTAGGCAGAGTGATTTATAACAGTGCATGGGAAGGTTTGATTTTTGACATGTTTAACACTGATTAATTAGGTGAAATATTTCTCAATCACAGGTTTCTGCAAGCTTCTTCTGAAGTGAAGCCCAAGTTCTCTCTGGGGAGACTAGAGAGGAAGGAGCAGGTGAATTAAATAGCACCGTCCTCAGACTAGCAAAGCTTCTACCCACATCTTGGCTGTAGAATCTATACCTTATTTTGCCTTAATACACATCTAGTCTACATTTTTGTCAGTTAATCCCTGACTCTTCCTGGATTGTTGGAGCAGGTTAACAACTTTCCTTGCTGTTTCAGGGAAGGAAGAAAACTATGGCTCTTTCCCTTAAAGATTTTACTGGTTCTCCTCCCTCCTTGTCTCAGTGTGGCTCAGAAAAGCCCACGGTAATTTTGTCAACCTTCTCGGAGGGGATATATATTTCCTGGATTCTCTTGACCAAAGTCAAGGATGTTCCCTGAATTCATGCATCAGAAATCACTTATTTTAAGAGCTGCAGGTAGACCCTCCTGCATGAGGTTTAAAAAGCCCTGTGATAGGGCTTCCCTGGTGGCGCAGTGGTTGAGAGTCCGCCTGCCGATGCAGGGGACACGGGTTCGTGCCCCGATCCCGGAAGGTCCCACATGCCGCGGAGCAGCTGGGCCCGCGAGCCATGGCCGCGGAGCCTGTGTGTCCGGAGCCTGTGCTCCGCAACGGGAGAGGCCACAGCAGTGAGAGGCCCGCATACAGCAAAAAAAAAAAAAAAAAAAAAAAAAAGCCCTGTGATATAAAAACTGCCCATTTTCTTGTTTTCCACTACTGATGCCAGAAGGTTAGCCTTTTTTGTTTTAAATTTTTTACTGGAGTATAGTTAATTTACAATGTTGTATTAGTTTTAGATGTACAGTTTCAGCTGATATATATATATATATATATATATATATATATATATATATATATAACAGATTCACTTCATACACACACACACACACATATATATCCATTCTTTTTCAGATTATTTTCCTTTATAAGGTATTACAGAATACTGAGTAGAGTTCCCTGTGCTATAGAGGAAGTCCTTGTTAGTTATCTATTTTATGTATAGTAGTGTGTATCTGTTAAACCCAATCTCCTAATTTATCACTTCCCCCCACATTTCCCTTTTGGTAACCATAAGTTTAATTTTGAGATCTGTGAGCCTGTTTCTATTTTGTAAAAAGGTTCATTTGTATCATTTTTATTAGATTCCACATATATGTGATATCATATGATATTTGTCTTTGTATGGTTGAGTAATTTTCCATTGTCTCTATGTTCCACATCTTCTTTATCCATTCGTCTCTTAATGGCCATTTAGGTTTCATTTAGATCTTGGCTATTGTAAATAGTGCAACAATGAACTTTGCAGTGCATGTATCTTGGTCGAATTATGGTTTTCCCCAGATATACGCCCAGGAGTGGGATTGCTGGATCATATGGTAGTTCTATCCTTCCTGACACATAACTATCTTCTTCATGACCTCCTCAACTCAGAGACAAGATGGGTGGTCTGGCCTTTGGCATGAACAGCTCCAGAAGCCTCATATTCACATAGGTTCCTGTGGCAACTTCAGGGCAATTTTTTATAAAGGCAACACATCTTAAACTTTTGAGTGTTTTGGGATCACCTGGGGTGCCTATTAAGAATTGCAGACTTGGGATCATTGTCATGAGAGATAATGACTCTGTAAATCTGAGGTATGTCTCCTAAAACTGATCTAGTAATAATGGTCATTACAGTGCAAGTAGTGTTGAGTTCACGTTTTGAGGAAGATTGCACTGTAATGACAAACACTGGCTTGTGAATTGACAAACCTGGTTGAATTTCTAGCCCTACAACTTAGTAAAAGCATGACTTTGGATATGTTAATTTACTAACCAAAATTTTAAATCTAGCTCTCATACTTCTCATTGGTTTGTAATGTTATTTAGTTTCACCAAACCCATAATGACACATAGTATAGATACAAGGATCAGGTCATTCTAGGGAAACTTATAAGTGAAGGTCAACAAGAAAAGGTACATAGTTACTCAGATTGCCTGGCTTTCTGCAGAGGTGTATGCTGGGGATGGTGCTTGCTGGATTTACTGTGGCTGTGTTCCAGAGAATGGACCTTGCCGTCTGTTGCTCTCCCTTTAATGGGATGAGCACCAGAAAGACATTGACAGTGGGTGACACGATGATTTGTGAGTTCACCTGGTATTGTATGTAATTATAATGTAATAACAGCTTAGATGCCACTGTTTAGGAGATTGATGGGAAATGTTACCTGCTTAGTACCTGGAGACCTAGGGTACAGCTGTAGAAAAACGCAGCTTCTCCCTCTTGGGCGAGAGTAGTTGTTTCTGGTTCCCTCTAATGCATTTCTGGGCAATTTTTATAAAGACTGTTCCCAGATAACTTTGCAGATAGATGACACAATATCTCATAGGGCTTCTGTGAACATTGGATGTGATAATATATGATGAAAAGAGTTAATTCAGTTCTGATCCACAGTAAAAACTGTTTATCCTTTTTTCCTTTCCTGCATCCTACAGGGCCCAGGACACTTAGAAACTGCATGTTTTATACTCTTTTCTTCCAAATGGGCTAATAGTTTATAACTGCTGTTGATGTTTTTCTTATTATTAATCTCATTAATCTGAGTTGAAACTTTTTTTTATTTTAAAAATATATTTACATTTTCTGCCTGTATTACTTCTTGTGGGGTAACTTGAGGTGGATAAATTTGTTTTTCACTGTTGGCTGAAGAATTCCTTTAATTTGCTCTAAACTACCTGTCTCGAACTTTAAGGGGGTGCTCATCATATTCTGGGATTTGGTGTTCACTTTTCCTATGTGAGTCATAGTGTGTTTTTTTTTTTTAACATCTTTATTGGAGTATAATTGCTTTACAATGGCGTGTTAGTTTCTGCTTTATAACAAATTGAATCAGTTATACATATACATATGTTCTCATATCTCTTCCCTCTTGCATCTCCCTCCCTCCCACCCTCCCTATCCCACCCCTTTAGGTGGTCACAAACCACCTAGCTGATCTCACTGTGCTATGCGTCTACTTCCCACTAGCTAGCTATTTTATGTTTGGTAGTGTATATATGTCCATGCCACTCTTTCACTTTGTCACAGCTTACCCTTCCCCCTCCCCATATGCTCAAGTCCATGATCTAGTAGGTCTGTGTCTTTATTCCTATCTTACCCCTAGGTTCTTCATGACATTTTTTTCTTAGATTCCATATATATGTGTTAGCATACGGTATATGTTTTTCTCTGACTTACTTCACACTGTATGACAGACTCTAGGTCCACCCACCTCACTACAAATAACTCAATTTTGTTTATTTTTATGGCTGAGTAATATTTCATTGTATATATGGGCCACATCTTCTTTATCCATTCATCTGCTGATGGACACTTAGGTTGCTTCCATGTCCTGGCTATTGTAAATACAGCTGAACATTAGCTGTATACAGCAATGAACACACAGCAATGAACAATACAGCAATGAACATTTTGGTACAAGACTCTTTTTGAATTATGGTTTTCTCAGGGTATGTGCCCAGTAGTATGATTTCTGGGTCATATGGTAGTTCTATTTGTAGTTTTTAAGGAAACTCCATACTGTTCTCCATAGTGGCTGTATCAATTTACATTCCCACCAACAGTGCAAGAGGGTTCCCTTTTCTCCACACCCTCTCCAGCATTTATTGTTTCTAGATTTTTTGATGATGGCCATTCTGACAGGTGTGAGATGATATCTCATTGTAGTTTTGATTTGCATTTCTCTAATGATTAATGATGTTGAGCATTCCTTCATGTGTTTGTTGGCAATCTGTATATCTTCTTTGGAGAAAAGTCTATTTAGGTCTTCTGCCCATATTTGGATTGGTTTCTTTTATTTTTTGTTATTGAGCTTCATGAGCTGCTTGTAAATTTTGGAGATTAATCCTTTGTCTGTTTCTTCATTTGCAAATATTTTCTCCCATTCTTAAGGTTGTCTTATGGTCTTGTTTAGGGATTCCTTTGCTGTGCAAAAGCTTTTAAGTTTCATTAGGTCCCATTTGTTTATTTTTGTTTTTATTTCCATTTCTCTAGGAGGTGGGTCAAAAAGGATCTTGCTATGATTTGTCTCATAGAGTGCTCTGCCTATGTTTTCCTCTAAGAGTTTGATAGTCCCTGGCCTTATATTTAGGTCTTAATCCATTTTGAGTTTATTTTTGTGTATGGTATTAGGGAGTATTCTAAATTCATACTTTTACATGTACATGTCCAGTTTCCCCAGCACCACTTACTGAAGAGGCTGTCTTTTCTCCCCTGTATATTCTTGCCTCCTTTATCAAAGATAAGGTGACCATATGCATGGGTTTATCCCAGGGCTTTCTATCTTGTTCCATTGATCTATATTTCTCTATTGTTTTTGTGCCAGTACCATACTGTCTTGATTACTGTAGCTTTGTAGTATAGTCTGAAGTCAGGGAGCCTGATTTCTCCAGCTCCATTTTTCGTTCTCAAGATTGCTTTGGCTATTTGGGGTCTTTTGTGTGTCCATACAAATTATGAAATTTTTTGTTCTAGTTCTGTGAAAAATGCCAGTGGTAGTTTGATAGGGATTGCATTGAATCTGTAGATTGCTTTGGGTAGCAGAGTCATTTTCACAATGTTGATTTTTCAAATCCAAGATCGTGGTATATCTCCCCATCTATTTGTATCATCTTAAATTTCTTTCACCAGTGTCTTACGATTTTCTGTATTCAGGTCTTTTGTCTCCTTAGGTGGGTTTATTCCTAGGTATTTTATTCTTTTTGTTGAAATGGTAAATGGGAGTGTTTTCTTAATTTCACTTTCAGATTTTTCATCATTAGTGTATAGGCATGCCAGAGATTTCTGTGCATTAATTTTGTATCCTGCTACTTTACCAAATTCATTGATTAGCTCTAGTAGTTTTCTGGTAGCATCTTTCGGATTCTCTATGTATAGTATCATCTCATCTGCAAACAGTGACAGCTTTACTTCTTCTTTTCCAATTTGGATTCCTTTTATTTCCTTTTCTTCTCTGATTGCTGTGGCTAAAACTTCCAAAACTAGGTTGAATAAGAGTGGTGAGAGTGGGCAACCTTGTCTTGTTCCTGATCTTAGTGGAAATGGTTTCAGTTTTTCACCATTGAGGACGATGTTGGCTGTGGGTTTGTCATATATGGCCTTTATTATGTTGAGGAAAGTTCCCTCTATGCCTACTTTCTGCAGGGTTTTTATCATAAATGGGTGTTGAATTTTGTCAAAAGCTTTCTCTGCATCTATTGAGATGATCATATGGTTTTTCTCCATCAGTTTGTTAATATGGTGTATCACATTGATTGATTTGCATATATTGAAGAATCCTTGAATTCCTTGAATAAACTCCACTTGATCATGGTATATGATCCTTGTAATGTGCTGTTGGATTCTGTTTGCTAGTATTTTGTTGAGGAGTTTTGCATCTATGTTCATCACTGATATTGGCCTGTAGTTTTCTCTCTTTGTGACATCTTTCTTTGGTTTTGGTATCAGGGTGATGGTGGCACTGTAGAACGAGTTTGGTAGTGCTCCTCCCTCTGCTCCATTTTGGAAGAGTTTGAGAAGGATAGGTGTTAGTTCTTCTCTAAATGTTTGATAGAATTCGCCTGTGACACCATCTGGTCCTGGACTTTTGTTTGTTGGAAGATTTTTAATCACAGTTTCAATTTCAGTGCTTGTGACTGGTCTGTTCATATTTTCTATTTCTTCCTGGTTCAATCTCGGCATGTGTATTTCTTAGAATTTTTCCATTTCTTCCAGGTTGTCCATTTTATTGGCATAGAGTTTCTTGTAGTAACCTCTCATGATCCTTTGTATTTCTGCAGTGTCAGTTATTACTTCTCCTTTTTCATTTCTAATTCTGTTGATTTGAGGCTACTCCCTTTTTTTCCTGATGACTCTGGCTAATGGTTGATCAATTTTGTTTATCCCCTCAAGGAAACAGCTTTTAGTTTTATTGATCTTTTCTATTGTTTCCTTCATTTCTTTTTCATTTATTTTTGATATGATGTTTATGTTTTCTTTCCTTGTGCTAACTTTGGGATTTTTTTGTTCTTCTTTCTCTAATTGCTTTAGGTACAAGGTTAGGTTGTTTATTTGAGATATTTCCTGTTTCTTAAGGTAGGATTGTATTGCTATCAACTTCCCTCTTAGAACTGCTTTTGCTGCATCGCTTAGGTTTTGGGTCGTCGTGTCTCCATCGTCTTTTGTTTCTACATATTTTTTGAATCCTCTGATTTCTTCAGTGATCACTTTGTTATTAAGTAGTGTATTGTTTAGCCTCCATGTGTTTCTATTTTTTATAGATCTTTTCATGTAATTGATATCTAGTTTCATAGCGTGTGCTTGGAAAAGATACTTGATACAATTTCAATTTTCTTAAATTTAAGAAAGGCTTCATTTGTGACCCTAGATATGATCTATCCTGGAGAATGTTCCATGAGCACTTGAGAAAAATGTGTATTCTGTTGTTTTTGGATGGAATGTCCTATAAATATCAGTTAAGTCCATCTTGTTTAATGTATAATTTAAAGCTTATGTTTCCTTGTTTATTTTCATTTTGGATGATCTGGCCATTGGTGAAAGTAGGGTGTTAAAGTCCCCTACTAGGAGTGTGTTACTGTCCATTTCCCCTTTTATGGCTGTTAGTATTTGCCTTATGTATTGAGGTGCTCCTATGTTGGGTGCATAAATATTTACAATTGTTATATCTCCTTCTTGGATCAATCCCTTGATCATTATGTAGTGTCCTTCTTTGTCTCTTCTAATAGTCTTTATTTTAAAGTCTATTTTGTCTGATATGAGAATTGTGACTCCAGCTTTCTTTTGATTTCCATTTGCATGGAATATCTTTTCCCATCCCCTCACTTTCAGTCTGTATGTGTCCCTAGGTCAGAAATGGGTCTCTTGTAGACAGCATGCATATGGGTCTTGTTTTTGTATCCATTCAGCCAGTCTGTGTCTTTTGGTGGGAGCATTTACTCCATTTACATTTAAGGTAATTATCGATATGTATGTTCCTATTCCCATTTTCTTATTTTTTTTGGGTTTGTTATTGTAGTTTTTTTCCTCCTCTTGTGTTTCTTGCCTAGAGAAGTTCCTTTAGCATTTGTTGTAACGTTGGTTTGATGGTGCTGAACTCTCTCAGCTTTTGCTTGTCTGTAAAGGTTTTAATTTCTCTGTCAAATCTGAATGAGATCCTTGCTGGGTAGAGTAATCTTGGTTGTAGGTTTTTCTCCTTCATCACTTTAAATATGTCCTGTCATTCCCTTCTGGCTTGCAGAGTTTCTGCTGAAAGATCAGCTGTTAACCTTATGGGGATTCTCTTGTGTGTTATTTGTTGCTTCTTCCTTGCCACTTTTAATATGTTTATTTGTATTTAATTTTTCATAGTTTGTTTAATATGTGTCTTGGCATGTTTCTCCTTGTATTTATCCTGTATGGGACTCTCTGGGCTTCCTGGACTTGATTAACTATTTCCTTTCCCATATCAGGTAAATTTTAAACCATAATCTCTTCAAATATTTTCTCTGCCCTTTTTTTTCTCTCTTCTTCTTCTGGGACCCCTATAATTCGAATGTTGCTGCATTTAATGTTGTCCCAGAAGTCTCTGAGACTGTCTTCAGTTCTTTTCATTCTTTTTTCTTTATTCTGCTCTGCATTAGTTAGGTCCACGATTTTATCTTCCAGATCACTTATCCGTTCTTCTTTCTCAGTTATTCTGCTATTGATCCCTTCTAGAGTATTTTTAAGTTCATTTATTGTGTTGTTTATCATTGCTTGTTTCTTCTTTAGTTCTTCTAGGTCCTTGTTAAATGTTTCTTGCATTTTCTCTATTCTATTTCCAAGATTTTGGATCATCTTTACTATCTTTATTCTGTATTCTTTTTCAAGTAGACTGCCTATTTCCTCTTCATTTGTTAGGTCTGGTGGGTTTTTACCTTGCTCCTTCATCTGCTGTGTGTTTTTCTGTCTTTTCATTTGTTTATCTTACTGTGTTTGGGGTCTCCTTTTTGCAGGCTGCACGTTCATAGTTCCTGTTGTTTCTGGTGTCTCTTCCCAGTAGCTAAGGTTGGTTTAGTGGGTTGTGTAAGTTTCCTGGTGGAGGGGATAGTCCCTGTGTTCTGGTGGATGAGGCTGGATCTTGTCTTTCCGGTGGGCAGGTCCATGTCTGGTGGTGTGTTTGGGGATGTCTGTGGCCTTATTATGATTTTAGGCATCCTCTCTGCTAATGGATGGGGCTATATTCCTGTCTTGCTGGTTGTTTGGCATAGGGTGTGCAGCACTGTAGCTTGCTGGTCATTGAGTGAAAGTGTGTGTTGGTGTTGAGATGGAGATCTCTGGGAGATTTGTGACTTTTGATATTACATGGAGCTGGGAGGTCTCTTTTGGACCAGTGTCCTGAACTTAGCTTTCCCACCTCAGAGGCACAGCCCTGATGCCTGGCTGGAGCACCAATAGACTGTCCTCCACATGGCTCAGAATAAAAGGGAGAAGAAATGAAAGAAAGAAAGAGGATAAAATAAAATAAAGTAAGATAAAATAAAATAAAGTTATTAAAATAAAAAATAAATATTATGGAAAAAAAATTTTACGTAAAAAAAAAAAAAAAGGACATACAGAACCCTAGGACAAACGGTGAAAGCAGAGCTATACAGATGAAATCTCACACAGAAGCATACACATACACACTCACAAAAAGAGAAAAAGGTGAAAAAATAATCTATCTTGTTCCCAAAGTCCACCTCCTCAATTTGGGATGATTTGTTGTCTATTCAGGTATTCCACCGATGCAGGTACATCAAGTTGACTGTGGAGATTTAATCCGCTGCTCCTGAGGCTGCTGGGAGAGATTTCCCTTTCTCTTCATTGTTCGCACAGCTCCTGGGGTTCAGCTTTGAATTTGGCTCCACCTCCACATGTAGGTCAGCCGAGGGTGTCTGTTCTTCACTCAGACAGGACGGGGTTACAGGAGCGGCTGCTTCGGGGACTCTGGCTCACTCAGGCTGTGGGGAGGGAGGGGCATGGATGCGGGGTGAGCCTGTGGTGGCAGAGGACGGTGTGATGTTGCACCAGCCTGAGGCACACCGTGCGCTCTCCCGGGGAAGTTGTCCCTGGATCCCTGGACCCGGCAGTGACGGGCTGCACAGGCTTCCGGAAGGGGGGCGTGGACAGTGACCTGTGCTCACACACAGGCCTCTTGGTGGCAGCGGCAGCAGCCTTAGCGTCTCTTGCCCGTCTCTGATGTCCGCACTTTTAGCCGCGGTTTGCGCCCTTCTCTGGGGTCCGCACTTTTAGCCGTGGCTCGCGCCAGTCTCTGGAACTCCTTTAAGCAGCATTCTTAATCCCCTCCCCTCATGCACCAGGAAACAAAGAGGGAAGAAAAAGTCTCTTGCCTCTTTGGCAGGTCCAGACTTTTCCCCGGACTCCCTCCCAGCCAGCTGTGGCGCATTAACCCCCTGCAGGCTGTGTTCACGCCGCCAACCCCAGTCCTCTCCCTGCGCTCTGACCGAAGCCCGAGCCTCAGCTCCCAGCCACGCCCACCCCGGTGGGGGAGCAGACAAGCCTCTCGGGCTGGTGAGTGCCGGTCGGCACTGATCCTTTGTGCGGGAATCTCTCCGCTTTGCCCTACCCAGGTACGTGGGGAGTTTCTTGCCTTTTGGGAGGTCTGAGGTCCTCTGCCAGCATTCAGTAGGTGTTCTGTAGGGGTTGTTCCACATGTAGGTGTATTTCTGATGTATTTGTGGGGAGGAAGGTGATCTCCGCATCCTACTCTTCCGCCATCTTCTCCTGAATCGCCTGAAACCTTTTTTGTAGTTTCTTTTTTTCTTCTCCTGAGGGAAGTTCCGTCTAAGCAAGAAAAAAATTTTTCTCCTCTGAAGCCTAGGTTTTAGCCCATTATAATTCTAACAATCTGCCATAGAGTTTTCCACATTCAAATTGTTAGAAGCATTGTACGAGTAGCTGAATTGCTAAACTGCATTTCTAGGGAACAAAAGGACTGAAATTCACAGATTTTGATTATTTAAAATATTGCTCTTTGAAGTACTTGCTGTGAAATTGTTTTAATATAATCACATACTTCCAGTAATATGTGCAAACTTTATACATGAGGCTTTGTGAGTTCACATGGAATTACACATAATAAATAATATTAATGCATACAATTCAAATTATTGTAAGTTCAAATTTCAACAATATTGTAAACTATTATATACACACATATGAATGTACTCTATTTCTGCTGAGATAGGGAATGTGTAACTTTGCCAGAGTACAACTTTGTACAGATTATTAAATAAAGCTGTATATGTCTTATTATTTTTAAAAACCCCAGCAAATGTTATGTACTCTCTCTCTCAACATCTATCTATTTTATACATAGCACAATGCCTGCCATAAACAGAAACCCAATCAACGCTTGTTAAATATCCAGATTATCACCATCATTTGTGATTTGGACATTTTCATTATTCAGAAAGAATCAATGAGTAGGGAATGTTGAATTTAGTCTCCACTGATAGTGCTATATGTTTGTAACATGAGTGCTATATTAGAAGATGTTTTGTTTATCTTCAGTTCCCGAATATCTCCCTATTGTTTACAAGGCCATAGTTGTAGTTTCTCAAATCATTCTGAAGGCTGGTCCATTTTGTCTCAGAGAGGTATTCATTCAACATGTGAGGGGAATTACCAAGGGCTGTATTCATTCGAGCCCATTGACCCTTCTCAGAAAACACCAAGACCTGCTAAAGAGAAAACAGGAAAAGGGACGAAGGGAGAATTTCTGTACTGGAGAAGAGCATGACGTAGATGAATCCCCTTCATCTTCCACCATCATAGGGAAGCAGGTTTCTGTTACACTATTTGCAGACAGAAGGAGAGAGCAGGAAAACCTCAAAGCACCCAACTCCTCCTCCCAATGGAATCATCTCTAACCATGTGCTTTTGCCAAAATGTAGTCCCAACCCTTCTACTATCTTACCTCCCTTATTTTTTCCTTAGTTGTTATTTTCCTAAAACACAAGTCTGACCATGTTGAATTTCTTATCAAAAACCTTCCCTGTATTCCATTTCTTCCAGAATATAAATGTAAACTTGGCAGCATAGAATTCATTCCCTCTGACCCCAGTTTCCTCCATGCCTCTTCACATTCTTTTCATTCTGGTGAAAGGGAACTACCTACTTGGCCAAACACATTACACAGTTTCACACTTAGTGTCTGTGTGTAGTATACTTTCAGCTCACAATAAACGTGACCCCGCTCTGTGCTTTCCTTTTAGGGCCGTCTAGTGCCTACCTTCCCTGAAGGTTTTCCAACTCTTCTATAGATATTCCAACCTCTCAGTCTCCTGTTCTATTTGCTGGCACCTTTACCACATTACTGACATGATGAAGCAGGCTGTTTCCATGTCATTTTCCCTCCTTTCACCCTCTCTGGCCTTTAAGCATCTGTAGGGCAAGGACTGTGCATTCTTTACTCTACAACTCCATGCCCTGCAAGCTTAGTATGTGGAATTGCATGGAGAGAAAAGAGAGAAGGCGGGATTACATTCAGTGCAGGAAATGCTTTAAGAATCCTCAGCTCTTTGGAGCCACTTGTGCAACTGTTGCTATACTAAGGGCTAAATAAAGAAGAAAAACATGAGAACAAAGGGAAAGAAGACACTTAATAAATCAGTCAAGTCTATAACATAGACTTCATTCCTTAAAGAACTCAAGAATGATGCATTGCTTGGACATTGAAGAGAAAATTAGGCAAAATTTGAGAGAATATATGTTATGGTCTTATTTGCTCACTTGTTTAGATAGGCTGCTTTATGGGTCTAGTTCATTTTGAAAATGTGATAACTGAGTATTATTTTATTGGTATTCAGCAGGTATCACTATGTAGTGCACAGAGCTTGAGTTCTGGAGTCAGACAGTATCTGGTTAAACTGTTAGTTTCTCCCCTAATTCGCTGTGTAGCCTCAGAAGCAATTTGACCCTCAATTTTCTCATTTCTAAAATAAACATAGTGATAACTGCTCCAAGATTTAAAAAATGCATGGCAAGTATCTGGCACATGAACCATGCCATTTATTATTATTATTAGTGATTACAGCAATATAAAGTCAATACACAATTTATTGAGTACTCATAAGTGTACTTAGCTTTTGTAGTGTGTTTTTCCAAAGGCTCTAAAGAGCCAGCCTTTCTCTCTGTCTCTCCCTCCTTACCCCTCTCCCCGTATATATACACACACACATATATATTCCTGCCATATGCAAAAACTCAATAAAAGTTTGTTAAATATTCAGAGCATCACCATCATTTGTGATTTGGACATTTTCATTATCTAGAAAGAATCAGTGAGCAGGGATGTTGAAAAATTTAGTCTTCATCTGCCACCCTCACCTTCCAGTAACCCCACCTCCACACTGCCCCTCAATAGAGCTTTGAGCATCTGTATATCTGAAGTACAATACAGTACAATACAGTACAATGAGCACAATCATGCCCAAGACATAATCTCTCTACCAAAATTTTTCACATCACTTAAGGTGTTGATAGACATTTATGAGATTATTAATATAAACTTGAATAAACTGATAATATGAGACTAAAAATGTCCATGAAGCCAGAAACATTTAAAACTTGGCATCAACTAAACTGTGCTAACTGAAAATTGGACGGGAAATTATCCTTTTCTCATTTGACATTTTGAAATCCATTGACCTTTCCCTCACTTGCAGCAGTATTCTGGTTTTATTTTATGTGCTTTCTCACTCCATTCACGGCTGGTTCTTCTTCCTCCTGATTCCAGAGTACAGAAGATGCCTGTTGCTCCTTGACATTAGTCTTCTCTGAGCAACACAAACGTTGACTTAGAGGCTGAGGGCAGGGCATGAGCTGGCACTGGTGCGCCGGCGTTGTAATGCTCGCTTATTTCCCCAAGAGGGAAAAGCCTGAGATGGAGTTTTTGAGTGAGGAAAAGGAGGGGAAGCCAGAGTCTATATAAGAGAAGAAAAGAAGGAAGGACTAGGAAGTGTTGTTGAAACAGAGAATTGTCACCAAGTGATCCTAGGTAGGGCACCATGATATTGGAAAGTGGCTGCCTTAACAAGCTTTTCTTTTTTCTTTTTTTTTTTGGGGGGGTGGGGACCACTGCCTCCCTTCCTTCCCCCAACCCGTGGGCACAGGGCTCACCAGCTGGCCCCCAAGCCAGCTTCCCTGATCGTCTGGCTGCCTCGATGTCACTGGGGATTAGAGTGCAGTTGTGGCTTTTAGCGGTCACTCCCCTCCCTGCTGCAGCCTCACCCTCTGGAGCCCAGGGATGGGCTTGGGCTTGGGCTTGGTCCTGGGAGCCCCCTGAATCAGGGAGCAGCGCTGACTGCCCCTTTCTCTTTAACAAGCTTTCTATACTGTGAACAGAGAGTTCACCTGCCTGCAAGGAGCAGACGTTCTAGTCATGACCACAAAACATACCTATAAAATCAGTTGCTATACACAGGGCTCGGGATCCTTGGTCTATGCAGTAGTAGTTTCTGGTTGCCATTTTTTTCCCCAGGCTTCAGAACACTTTGTACCCATGAAAATTTATTTTTAATGACAATAAAAAGGAGCTGCCCTGGATGAAAGCAGGCAGGGCTCTGATCACTGTCTACTTGCAGGTCCTGGACCCCTGGAGGGACTTACTTCCTAAGAAACCCTGGGTTTCTGGGGTTCAGCACAAAGCCTGCTGCCCCAGAGGATGCTCCTGGTTCCTGTCAGCCTCTTCTGCCTGTCATTCTGTTCTTCTCCTCCCTGTCACCCTCCTGGGTAAGAACCGTGTGAACCTTGGCTGTAACCTAGACACCCCTTGACTCATGAGCTTCTTCTCATCCTGCAATCATTCTAGAATAATCTTTCCTGCTTCATCTGCCCGGTCAATGAAGGTCGTCTTTTCTTACCAGATCTTCCAGGACTCCACTAGGCAGCCTCCTCCACCCTGTGAGAGCTGGTCTGTCTGCAGTGTTCCTCCTTGTCTGCTGTGCTTGGCAGTGACAGGCTCATGGGACCACCTTCTCTTACAAGTCCTCTGTTTCTCTAGATTAGAGGGTTTTCTCCAATCACTCTCCCCAACAGGGAGGACTAGGGATTTTCTTTTCTGGCTAAAGAAGGTGGTGAGAGACTGAAGATGGTCCATATACCACCAGAAATTGTCTAAAAAGCAGGAAACAAGCCCACTGTCCCCTCTTTTGCTGCCTGTATCTGGGTTTGGTGAGGAAATCCAGCCCAAAGTTCAGAAAAGCCCAGGGACTGGGGCCAGCCTCCATCTCTTAGAGCAGACTGGGATGCCCAGCTTCCTCCTCTTTGTTCCCCATTCTGCTGGCCCCTGGTGTGTGCTGAGTGACTGTGACCCCTTGCATGAATCAGTGCATTCACTACTTGGATTTGTGAATAGAACTTTTTCAAAAAATAGTGCCCAAAGCTGGACTTGGGGCCAAGGTAACAAAAAAACCTCACGTTGCCTTCAGATCCAAATCCCATTTTCCAACTCGATTTTACAAGAGAACCCTATAAAGTGGGGCATCAGCCAACCCTTTAAGACATCTTATGCTGAAACTAAATCCCTATTGGACCTTTTGCATGTTTTCGGGCAGAGAGTGCAAGTGAGTAGTTAACACCTGCAACCTCCAACATCTATAACCTACTACAGTGACAACTATAACCTTTTGCATACTTATATCTTTATCCCATAGCCCAAAAATGATGTGATGCACTTATCAATTCAAGTTGAAAGGCAAAAAGTATGATCTCTGGAGAGACCTAGCAACTTATCATAGTACATAGCAGGTACTCAGCAAATACTTTTTGACTGATCACTGATTGACTATCTGAAAGAAGGAGAAATCACTGATCCTGTTTACAATTTCCTGAGGTCATTAAACCTGAGGTCATTTCCTTACCTATTAAACAAAGTCAAGGATCTTAGTTCCTCCTCAAGGGCTATAGATAATATTCAGAGACATGTCCTTTGAGCTGTTTTGCAGATACTGAAACCCCCACCAGGTGGAAGAAATTAACTGTATGCTGCCCACAAACACATAGACCCCAGACTGGTTGGAACCAGAAGGTTGATGATGTTGACTCCGTATTACCTTACCACCAGCCAATCAGAAGAATGTCCATGAGCTGAGCACATCCACCCAAACCTCCGTCCCTTACCCTGTCTTTAAAAACCTTTTCCTGAAAGCCTTTGGGGAGTTTGGGCCTTTTAAGCACTAGCTGCTTGGATTCCTTGATTGGTGCCCTGAAATAAATGCTGTACTTTCCTTCACCACGACCCAGTAGATCAGTAGACTGGCTTTACTGTGCATGGGTGAGCAGACCCAAATTTGGTTTGGTAACGTGTGTGTGTTTCTATAGTCTGAGATTAAACATGACTGCATTACATGCATTTTAAACTGTCTGTATTAATGAGCATGCACAGGTGAGGCTTGCTCCTCTCCCCTAGCTGAGGAAATGTGATAGAATGTGTGGTGCAGGGTTCAGTCTTGAGTTGGACTCCACAGGGCAATATGTCCCATATTCAGGGCACAGGCTCTGTGTTCTCCAGGCTTGAATCCAGCTCTACCACTTACTAGTCATGAGACACTGGGAAAGTTGCTCACCTCATTAAGATTAATTAGGTAAGACTGCCAAAGTACTTAGACTAATGCTTAGCACTCAACAAGTGTTAGCTAATATTACTGAGAATGTTGATGTCATTTTTAAAATGTGAGTTTCTAACTAGCTATAAGTTTCTGAATTTTTTCGTGTATAATATTTGGATTGTCTCATTGTCATCATTAATATAATATTGTACTACTAAGGTAGGCAACAATAATAAAAACCATTTCTGTAAATGAGCCAATTCGATAATCTCTAATGCTCTTTTATCAATGCACTCTTTTTAAAAGCCTGGTCGAAAAAATATTGCAGATATCCTATTCTTATTTATGCAGAGCCATGGAAATGAACTGCATTATGGGGCTGAGAGTATTACTAGTGTAGCAGACGTCAGAGAGAGGGCATTCTATTGAAGCTAATGGTCTTCACTAAGAGTAAAAGATACATGTCCCATGTTCCTGAATGAAGACCTCCTACCACAGAACAGGAGCTGTTCATCAGCTAAACTTTTCAGGTATCATTTAATTTGAGAAGTGAGAGAAATTATTCCAGGAAGGGCAATGAGAATCCCACTGAAGGTAATGGGATGAAACACTGTTTTAATTCAGAGCTATGTGTGGACTAAGTTACACCATATTCCCAACGACAAGGCAGAAATCATGGGGTGCTCTACCTTTATTGATTTTTTTGTAATTCTAAAGCATTAACTCCTTTTGTACTACTGGAGGGTGCTGATAGCAAGAAGACAATACTTAAAAGAAATGTTTTAGAAATTACATAGTGAAGAGGATTGATTGCCAAATACTGTAGGATAAAGAACTCCATATGGGAGTCCAAAGATGTGTGGACTGGTTGTGATTCTGGATGAAGAATTTAATATTGCTGGAACTCAAGTCCTCATGTAAAAAGGAGTAATTTCTGCTTGGATAACAGCCGTTAAGGTACATGCTTTACAACTTAGCCTTGGAAAGAGAAAGTATATTGTTGTCATTGTATCCTGCAATGTTAACATTGATAATGATAGGTGAATCCTTGATTTTTCCCACCTACAGATTGAGTGCTTGTGATTATGGAGACTAAATGAGGCTGCACATGTATAACATTTAACACAACATTTAATAAACATGATTGTTAGTTACTATTAATATGATACTAAGAGAGGATGCGTATGCCTGCATATTCTAGAGTGTTCTAGAAGAAGGAATTCTGGGTGGAGTGGAGCCATCAAGTCCTATGGTTAGTGGGAGAGCTGTGAGGAGAAATACTATTGGGTGTCTGTGGAGCATTTCCTCATAGACAATCCAAGCAAAAAAAGCTATTAGAGGTTGCTCAAACTTTGGTCACAAAATATGAGCAATTTGAATTTAATAATATATAAACAGGATCATACACCACGATCAAGTGGAATTTATTCCAGGGATGCAGGAATTGTTCAATATTTGCAAGTCAATCAATGTGATATACCACATTAACAGAAGGAAGTATAAAACTCACATAATTATTTCAATAGATGCAGAAAAAGCATTTGACAAACTTCAACATTCATTCATGATGAAAACTTATCAAAATTGGTATAGAGGAAACATGTCTCAACATAATAAAGATCATTTATGACAAACCTACAGTGAGGGGTAAAGTAAGACTCTTAGGCTGGTATGAAAAAACTCAGGTAAAACTACTATGAAAGAGATGTTATATTGCTCTACTTTCATATTCTATTACCTTCTTTTCATTCCCAGAGTAGATATTTTTGGAACACACTTTAATTTTAGGAGAAATAGACATCAGTTGTACATTTTACATTTGTGAAAGGACAAATGGGAGAAAACGGAAAACTAAAAGTTTTAAATGTATTATGCCATCCCTGAGACTAATTGGCTTAATGATGAAAAACTCTAAAATCAGGGACAAGTCAAAGATGGCCTCTCTTTCCACTTCTACTTAACAAAGTTTTGAATTCCTAACCACGGCAATCAGAGAAGAAAAATAAATAAAATACATCCAAATTGGAATTGAAGAATTAAAACATTATTGCAGACGACATGATAATTTATATAGAAAACTCTGAAGTCTCCACTAAAAAGTTATTAGAATTAATAAATGAATCAGCAAAGTTTCAGAATACAAGATTATATAGAAATCTGTTGCTCTATACACTAATAATGAACTATCAGTAAGAGAAATTCAGGAAACAGTCCCATTTATAATCACATTAAAAAGAATAAAATACCTTAAACTTAATCAAGGAGGTGAAAGACCTATAATCTGAAAACTAAAAAAACCTGAAGACGGATTTTGAAAAGGATACAAAAAAAATGGAAAGCAGCTAAGCCCATATGCCACAACTACAGAGCCTGTATGCTAGAGCTTGTGAGCCACAACTACTGAGCCCACGTGCTACAACTACTGAAGCCCACATGCCTAGAGCCCATGCTACACAACAAGAGAAGCAACCTCAATGAGAAGCCCATGCACCACAATGAAGAATAGCCCCTGCTGGCCAAAACTAGAGAAAGGCTGCATGCAGCAACAAAAACACAATGCAGCCAAAAATAAATAAATAAATTAATTAAAAAAAAAAAAACCACCAACTTTTGGTTAAATAAATAAATAAATAAGCCAGGCAGAATGGAACAAGTACTGTATGAGTCCTCTTATATCAAAAGTCCCCAAAGAGGCAAAACTAATATGTACTGTTAGAAATCAGTCAAATGGTTACCTTTGCATGGAGAGTGGTGGTAGATACTGGGGCACCAAATACTCTTCTGAGATACTTGTTATTGTTATTTTCTTGATCTGAGGGCTAGCTACACAGATGCATTCACTTTGCATAAATTGTTCAGACTGTTCACTCCTGATTTGTGTACTTCTCTATATTCATATTGTACTTCAAAAATATTTATTAAAAACAATTTTAGTATTCCAAGCAGGTGGGTCAAGTTAGAGACTGCTCCTTATTGAACCCTGTAATTATATGCTGTGCTTCTATCTGGATAAACTAGCCAGTCCAACTCTTCTGAGTGAAGAATGAATCAAGAGCCACAGGATCGCTACAATTTCTTCAAGTTGAGGAGAAAGCCTATCAACCAATCCATAGAAAAAAAATCAGAGTCCCAATTAAGACTGTTTCTTCACTCAATTGGGAAACTATGTGACATGAGGTTTATGTCACAGGACCTAAGAACTGAAGGGCTAGGTATAGGCCAGTTTGGAGACTATAATATGCATACATAGTCTTTGGTTTTACAATGTGAAATTGTTAGTATTAGAAAATAAATCTCACCACAAATCTCACCTGAGGGACTCAGTACTATAGGGGAAATGGAAAATGAATAACTACGATAATAACAACAATTATATTAATTTACATAGTGGGGTAATGTCAGTGAAAATGGCGGAGTAAGGAACTTTGAAAATCCATACTTCCATAAGCAATAAAAAAGCTGGCAAAATCACTTAGAATCATTTTCTTTTTTTAATCTCTGGAAATCAACCAAAGGCTTGCAACAATCTGAACTGTCTGGTAGTTCCCTGGAAAACTGGCATGAAAGTCTTGTCTGATTCAGAACTTGCCCAGTGCTAAAGCCACCATCTAGGAAATATTTGCTGAAAATATTTACAGGCAAATGTTTTAGCTGCTGCTGCTGCTGGCAATAGAAAACAGTTGGGACAAACATTAGACTAATCAAGAAGCTCATGGGGAAAAACTATGGAATGAGATGGCCATAAGGACTTTGAAAATCTCTAACATATTCCTGGGAACCTGGAAGGCCACATGTATGTGTAGGGCTGTGCACATGCTCAGGAAAGTCCTGAGACTCTCACCTCTTGCTGACCTTGAGTCTTTGTGCAAATGGAAAATGAAGGCTAAGTCATAGCTCTAACTCCCTGGCTATGTGTCAAAGGAGTGCTCCAAATGTACACAGAACCCTCCTGAGAAAGACTGAGTGTTATTTGGTTTCAGAGGAATTCTCTGTTCAATCATTCATTGACCACTAAGGTAATGGACAGAGAATTCAATGGCTTACTTGAAAAGGAGTACAGACTTCATAGAATTAATTTAGGAAAGACACTAAACAAACAACTACAAGTATAGTAAACAGTACCAACCAAAAAACTGGGAGGTGTGATTTGATTTCCAGAGTTGTACATTATAATATTCAAAATACCTACAGTTTTCAACAAATATTACAGAAATGCAAAAAAAAAAAAAAGAGTGTGAATCATACACACACACCCAGAAAAACAAAACAAAACAAAACAGTGAATAGAAACTGCCCCTGAGGAAAGCCTAGACCTGGAAATTTCTAGACAAGGACTTTAAATCAGCTATTTTAAATATATTCAAATTATAAAAGCAAACCATCTTTAAAGAACTAAAGAAATAGACAAGAACAATGTCAACCAAATAGAGTGTCTTAACAAAAAGATAGAAATTATTTTTAAAATATAAATTACAGAGTTGAAAATACAATAACTGAAATGAAAATGAAACATTTATTTTAGTAAATTTAGTGGTTCAACAGCACTTGCAAGCAAGCAGAAGAAAGAGTTGGTGAACTTGAAGATACATCAGTTGAGATTATCAAGTCTGAGGAATAAAAAGTTAAAAATGAATAAAAATGAACAGACCCTCAGAAACCTATGGAACATCATCATATGTACCAACTATGTGTAATGAAAGTCCCAGAAGGAGAAGGGGGATAAAAAGAAGTAGAAAGAATGTTTGAAGAAATAATTGCCCAAACTTCCCAAACATTAATCTATACATACAAGAAGTTCAATAAACTCCAACTTGGGGTAAACTCAAAGAGATCCACACCCAGACCCAACATAATCAATCTACCAAAAGCCAAACCAGAATCTTCAACTCAGCAAGAGAAAAGTGATTAATCACATACAGGGGATCCTTAATAAGATTAACAGCTCATTTCTCATCAGGAAGGATAGGGTTAGAAGGCATTGTGAAGACATATTCAAATAACTGAATGAAAAAAAATCAACAAGAAATTCTGTATCTTGCTAAGCTATCCTTCAAAAATGAAGGATAAGTTCTGACATACCAGATAAACAAACACTGAGAGAATGTTAAGGTAGTAGGAAGTCCATAGAAGAAATTCCATAGAGAGTTCTTCAAGGTAAGGTGAATGAACAGTAGAGAGTAACTCACAACCACATGGATACATAAGAACACTAGTGAAGGTAGCTATATGGATAAATATCGAAGACAGTGTGAACTCATTCTTTTTTATTGTAGCTCCTTTTCCCTATATGATTCAAAAGATAGTTACATAACTCAGTAATTATAAATCCATGTTGATGGGCACACAATGTAAAATGATGTAATTTAAAATATTAACACCACCATTAAAATGTGAGGGAAATGGAGCTATGTAGAAAAAAATTTTGTGTACTATTGAAGTTAAGGTAGTATTAATCTGAAATAGATTAAGATAACAGTTGTAACCCCCAGGGCAACAACCAAGAAGATAACTAAAATGTATATAGTAAATGAAATGGCAAGAGAATTAAAATGGTATACTAGCAAATTTAAGCTTAAAATTAACACAAAATAAGGCAGTATATTTGAGGAACAAAAAATACATGGCATGTAGAAAACAAATAGCAAAAGGGAAGAAATAAAGCCTTTCTTACATCAATGTAAATGAAGTAAACTTTCCAATTAAAAGGTAAAGATGAAAGAATGGATTAAAAAACAGGATCCAACAATATGCTATCTTGAAGAGACACAAATATTTGAGAGTAAAGGATGAAAAAAGATATACTATGCAAATAGAAACTAAAATAGAACTGAAGTGTCTATGATGATATCAAACAAAATAGACTTTAAAACAAAAGTTGTCACTAGAGATAAAGAAGTATATGTATTTTATATAACAATACATCAAGATATAAGAGTTATAACACATATACACCTAACAATAAAGCTCCAAAATATATGAAGAAAAACTGACAATTGAGAAGAGGAATAGACAATTCAATAATAATAGTTGAAGATTTCAATATCCTACTTCCAATAATGACATTAGAAAGAAAGTCAGCAAGGAAAAAGAAGATTTGAGCCACACTATAAACCAAGTAGACCTAACAGAAATCTATGCAACACTCTACCCAACAGCAGCTGAATACACCTTCTTCTCAAGTAAATATGGAACATTTCACAGGATAGACCATATTTTAAGCTTACATATTAATAAATTTAAAATGATTGAAATCATACAAAGTATGTTCTCTGAGTACAACAAAATGAAATTTGAAATCAATAACAAATACATTTGAAAAATTCACAAAATATGGAAATTAAACAGCACATTCCCAAATAAGCAATGAGTTAAAGAAGAGATTACAATGGAAATTAGAAAGTGTTTTTTTGATGAATATATCAAGACACAACATAACAAGACATATAGAATGCGGTGAAAGCTGTGCTCAGAGAGAAATATACAGCTGCAAATGCCTCAAAATGAAAAAAAAAAAAGAAAGATATCAAATAAAATTCTAATCCTTCCTCTCAAGGAAAAAAGAAGAACCAGTTTAACCCAAAAGAAGCAGAAGAAAGGAATTATTAAAGATTACAGTAGAAAGAAATTATCAGAAAACAATAGAGAAAGTCAACAAAACCAAAAGTTGATTCTTTAAGAAGAGCAACAAAATTGACAAACGTTTAGCTAGTCTGATCAAGAAAAAAAGAGAAAAAAACTCAGATTAATAAAATCTGGGATGAAATAGAGGGCGTTAATAACAACCTTACAGAAATAAAAGGGATTCAAAGGAAGTGCTATAAACAAGTGTATGTATGTATCCAAACAACAAATTGGACAGCATAGATGAAATAAGCTTCTAGAGCCACAGAAATGATCAAAAGTGACAAGAAAAATCAAGAATCTAAATACATCTATAACAAATAAAGAGATTAAGGTTTTTATTATTATTATTATTATTTGCGGTACGCGGGCCTCTCACTGTTGCGGCCTCTCCCATTGAGGAGCACAGGCTCCGGACGCGCAGGCTCAGTGGCCATGTCTCACGGGCCTAGCTGCTCTGCGGCATGTAGGATCTTCCCGGACCGGGACACGAACCCGTGTCCCCTGCATCAGCAGGCGGACTCTCAACCACTGTGCCACCAGGGAAGCCCAGAGATTGAGTTTTTAATTAGAAAACTTCCAACAAAGAAAGCCAGGACACAAATGTCTTTGTTCTTGGAGGGACAGCTGTCTTGAAGCAGGATCTGAGTTCCCTGTCAACGGATTGAACCTAGATGCTAGTCCACCTGAGGCTAGAGGCTAGAAGCAAAGTTCCCTGGCTCTTGCCCCATTTGAAAGCAAGAATATTTCACGGAGGTAAAAACTGCAAAAACAGGTACAGAGTTTATTATTAGAGACACAGCACAATGTATGGGTGAGCACACAGAGAAACAGTTTATTTATTTAAGTCAGAAGCAAGGCAGAAATACCTGGGGAGGAGTGTGTACATCCTGAATGAGAAGCACACTAAAGAGGTGATTTAAATCACTTATACAAGACATTCCTTCCAGGTCTTTGTTTACATTTGGCCAATTATCTTTTTAAAAAATCAATTAATTAATTTTTTGTGGGGGGCTGTATTAGGTCTCCTTGGCTGCGCGCGCACTTGCTCTAGTTGCAGCGATGGGAACTACTCTTCGTTGTGGTGTGCAGGCTTCTCATTGTGGTGGCTTCTCTTGTTGTGGAGCATGGGCTCTAGGTGCACAGGCTTCAGTAGTTGTGGCACGCGGGCTCAGTAGTTGTGGCTTGCGGCTCTGGAGCGCAGGGTCAGTAGTTGTGGCACAGGGGCTTAGTTGCTCTGTGGCATGTGGGATCTTCTCGGACCAGGGCTGCAACCCGTGTCCCCTGCAGTGGCAGGCAGATTCTTAACCACTGTGACAACAGAGAAGTCTTTGGCCAATTATCTTGTTTCTTTTTTCACAGCTGACCTGTCCTAGGGCTTCCCCAGCATGCACGTGCAACTTTTTGCTAAGATGGATTCTACCTATCATGGTGTGGCACCCACCCCTTTTTGACCCCCAAGGAGTCTTTCTGTGTCTGTGTAGTCAGGGAAGTTTCATTGACCTCAGGAGTGGTCATCTTATCTCTTTATTCCAGCAGAGCTCAGCTTCTGCTTTGTCCTTGCAGTGTCTGGGGGAAGACAAAGCTCCAATTTTACTCCACTTGACAAACACCAGTTGTCCAGCCCAGGAGCTCATCTACCTCCTACCTCAGCTTTACTGGTAAATTCCACCAAATGTTTAGTGGAGAGTGAACAACAGTAGTTTTCAAACTCTTCCAAAATATAGAAGAGGAGGAAATACTTCCTTATTCATTCTAGAGACCAACATTATCTTGATACTAAAGTCAGACCAAGATATTACAAGACATGTAAACTGGGACCAGTACCCTTTATAAATACAGATGCAAGAATCCTCAACAAACAGTAGAAACTATATCTGACATCATATGTAAAGTATTGTACACCATGTCCAACTTGGATTTTTCCTAAGAATGCAAAGTTTGTTCATTATATATGAATCATTCAACATAATACAACATACTAATAAGGGACAAAAACTACATGATCATCTCAATTTAAGCAGAGAAAAAATTGGCAAAACCTGATACCATTTAATAATTTAAACATTCAGTCAACTAGGAGAGGGGAACTTCTTCAATCTGATAAAAAGCATCTATGAAAAACTCACAGCTATATCATACCTGATGGTCAAAGACTGAAAGCTTTCTTCATGAGATCAGGAATAAGGATTTCCACTCTCACCCAGTTTATTTAACATTGTGCTGAAGGTTATATCCATGGAAATTAGACATGAAAAATGCATCCATATTGGAATGGGAGAATAAAACACTCTATTTCAGATGACATGGTCTTATATATAGAAAACCCTGAAGAATACATACACACACACACACACACACACACATACACACACAACCACCAGAGCTAATGAATGAGTTTATCAAAGTTTCAGGATGCAAGATCAATATACAAAAAATCAGTTTCAGCCCTCTACACTAGCAATGAATAACCTGCAAATGAAATCAGAAAATAATTTCATTTGCAATAGCATCAAAAGGCATACAATACTTAGGAATAAATTTAACCAAAGTACAAATCTTGTACACTGAAAACTATAAAGCACTGTGAAATAAATTAAATACCTAAGTAAATGGAAAGGTATCTTGTATTCATGGAAGACTTAATATTGTTAACATGGTGATATTCCGCCAGCTGATCTATAGATATAATTCCTATCATAATTCTTGCTGCCTTGAAGATAATCCTAAATAGAGAAATACAAAGGACTCTGAATTGATATAATTTTGAAAAAGAAGAACAAAGTTTGAGGACTGACACTTTCTGACTTCAAAACTTACTACAAAGATACAGTGATTAAGAAAATGGCAGAAGAATAGATACATAGATCAGTGTAATAGAATTGAGAGTCCAGAAATCAACCCATATATCTATGGTCATTGCATTTTTCAACAATGGTGGCAAGATTATTTAAGCAAGAAAGAATAGCCAAAAGTGGAAACAGCCCAAATGTCCATCAACTGATGAATAGGTGAACAACATGGTATATCCATATGACAGAATATTATTGCCATAAAAAGGAGTGAAATATTGATTCATACTACAACATAGGTGGTCCTTAAAAACTTTATGCTAAGTAAATGAAGCCAGACAAATGGCCACATATTGTATGATTCCATTTATATGAAATGACCACATAGGTAAATCCATAGGAAAAGAAAGTAGATTATTGGTTGCCAGGGGATGAAGAGTGTGGTGAGTGACTGGTAACATTACAGGGTTTCTTCTCGGGGTAATGGAAGTATTTTGGAAATAGATTATGGTGATGGTTGCACAACATTGTGAATATCCTAAAAATCTCTGCATTGTACACTTTACAGTGGTGAATTTTATGTGAATTACATCTCAACTTAAAAATGCAAATATATGCATATATGGATATCCATATAGTTCTCCAGTGCAAGCCCTTTATATGTATTAACTCTTTTTATCATAATAATAATCCTAAAGATTATTTCTATATTTCCCCCCATTTTCCTTATGGGGAAATTGAAGTAGAAAAAGCACAGAGAAGTTAAGAGACTTGCCCAGGGACATCTCTGGTGGTGCAGTGTTTAAGAATCTGCCTGCCAATGAAGGGGACATAAGTTCGAGCCCTGGCCCGGGAAGATCCCACATGCCACGGAGCAACTAAGCCCGTGTGCCACAACTACTGAAGCCCGCGTGCCTAGAGCCCGTGCTCCACAACAAGAGAAGCCATGACAATAAGAAGCCCGCGCACTGCAATGAAGAGTAGCCCCCACTTGCCACAACTAGAGAAAGTCAGCACGCAGCAATGAAGGCTCAATGCAGCCAAAAATGACTGACTGACTGACTGAATGAATGAATGAATTTATTTTTTTTTTTAAAAAAGGAAACTTGCCCAAGGTCATACAGTTTATGAATGGTGAAGTCAGGACTTGAAGACCAGTGGTCTAATTTCATTGTCCATTCTGTTGACAATTGTGGAAGCCCACTCTAGAAAGCCACAGTATTGAGTACTTTATGGTATCCTGTTCATTCCTAGCAAGAACCTCATGATACAACTATACTTGCTTATGAGATGAGAAAAGTTAGGCTGAAGAGTGGTAATCTTGTCTATGGTTATATCCAACTAAGATGCAGCTATACCTAAGCAATAAAACCAGATCAAATGACTAATATATGGAGATTGTTAGATTGTTTTTATACTCTGAAAGTCCAAATCCTTCCTGTTTTCTTGTACTTCAAGACTTGTTGTATTTATGTCCCTATCAATCTGCCTGACTCTCAAAGGTCTATTCGCCTGCTAAATAAATTTACATTATCAAATAGGGCAGGGCGATGCCTACAATTGAAAGTAGTTTTGCAGGCTGCTGATAAGGAGGCTGACAACAGGAAGTAGCTTTGTATTAAACCACTTAGTTTTATCTAAGTCAGGAAGGAGGGGTGGCAGCATCTCTAGTGCAAGAGCCAATCAATCACTCAAATGTAATTTGTCAAAAGAAACTTTCTTTTAAGACAGTTCCCAACCTAACTGGGTCTGTCAATTAAACAGAGTGGTGTACAATCTTAGGTCTGTAAAGGAAAAGAAAGAAAATGACAAGGTATTTAATCAGAAATGACTGAGATGCAGAGAGACAAGTTTTCCATTATTTGAGGATAGAAGAACCCCAGTAAACGCAGAGGGAAAGAATGGATGAGAAGTCATTTGAAGAAACAAAGAAAATCAGTAGATAGCAAAACTTAGATGGGCCCAGCTAACCTCTCGTTCAGCCATATCCCTAGAACTCAGTGAAGTGAAAGGAAAAACATACATGTCGAAACTTGATAGATGCCTAGTGGCCTCTGCCTATCTTTATGAACTTGAGCAAGTTACCTAAATTCTTTGATTCCTAGTTTCAGTTTCCGTAACATGGAAATAATAACACTTGCTTACCAGGGTTTTTATGGAGCTTAATTAACATAATGGAAAACTTCTAGTGCACTATATGGCAATGTGCCCTAGGTGCTTGGTAAGTGAGATTTGCTTCCCTCTTCACCTATATGTCTTGACTTTGTAAAGTATGCACTTGTTGCTTATGCCTATGTCACTACTATCCCACCTTTTCCCACTTTTTGGCTCCCTGATGTACATAATGATGAGTTTCCTAGGTTTCCCCATATAAAATTTACTTCAAGAATAGGGTTAGGTGTGTACTTGAGATATTCTTTCTTTTCAGGTATTTAAACCTTCCTGCTACGACAGGATTCCCAGACACTCTGCCATTCAAGCATTTTTCAGGATGCGTTTGTAACCATTTTATTATCATTCAGCTATGGTGAGGCCAACTATTGGGAAGAAGAGGGGTGCACCAAGAAGAGGGGCACACCATGCCACCCCATGCAGGGCCACAAGGCAAACATCAGGGTGGGTCAGTGGGTAGAAGGAGTGGGAGGAAAATGTGGGCAAGGACCTTCATTACGTTTTCCACAGGAAGGACCTGGCAATGCAGGATAAGCAGGCTTAGACTGGTGAGTTTTGGTAATTTCAGTGGTCTCTGGGGCATGGAAGCTATCCCTGGTTGTCTGGTTCTTGGCCCTGGGATGATTAGGGGTTGGTGGATAGTTGTCTGAGTTCTTTATTCAGTTCTTAAACAAACAATAAAGGAAGTCGTTGGGGTGAAGACTCTGGACTGGTTGGTTTGCATATGAAAGGTACACCTCCAGGTGAGTTGTTTGCTGTCTCTAGGCATCAGCTAGCCCTCAGAGGGGCAGTCTCTCCAGGGTCAGCAAGGTCCCAGATGTTAAAACATCAAGGACAGAAACTAGAAAACATGGTAATTACAAGGTCATATCCTAGAGATTTAGACTATAAATCCAAATTCTAGATCTAACTGGTAGAAGATACATGACCATGGAAAAGTTATGCAGTTTCTCTGAACCTCAGTTTTCTCAAGGGCAAAACAGACTTACTACCTAGGACTGTCTTGAGGATTAAATGATATGAAGGATGTACATTTCCTGATGCAGTACTGATTCCAGGACAAATGACTGGAACAACGGATGGGAAAACAGTACCTGTTATATTCCAGGTACTCTTCTAGGTACTGAGGGCACAGCAATGAAACATTCAGACAAAAGCCCCCCTCTCGTGTAGCTTACATTCTGGAGATGGTATGATAAGCAGTTAATAAGTAAAATATGTAGTGTGTCAGCTGACAGTAAATGCCATTGGGAACATTCGGGCAGAGAGTGTTGGGAGGTGGAAATTACAATGTATATGGGGTAGTCAGGAGAGGCCTCACTGTGTAACATGAAAAGAGCGTGAAGGAGCAGGAAAGAATTGAGACAGCCCCATCTGGGATGTGGAAGTAAAAATCACACTATACCAAGCCATCTTTACTCCCCTGGGGATTCCCTACTGATGAACGACAGGCTTCCTCATGATGTACCTTACATAGAAGTATCAAAACCACAACCCCATAAATTCTCTCATCCAAAGAGCATTCATGTTCACTGTCAAAACTTAGTCTATGCTATAAACTAAGTACACTTGGATTTTGAATTATTTTAGTGAAAGAAAAAACTAGAAACACTTTAATTCATGATGATTGAAGGCAATTAAAATAGAACATAATACACTTTATAAAATCTACAGATTACCTAGAATTCAAGTGGATAGTAGAATTGGGAAGAATGACTGATTTATCCCTCTACGGCAAAAAGAGTTTGAATAAGAATTTGCAACCAGTTACCATTTAATGAATCAATATTGTTCTGTGAGTTTCAAAGTAGTCAAAAATATTTCTTCAGCTGCCTCTCTGTATGTAGCATGGTGTGATATGATGAAAAGAATAGCAACCTGAGAGGTGGCCCATGGCCTCAAATAGATTGCAATATATAGTTAGATAAAAGGATAGGGTGACATCTATTCATTCATGCATTCATTTTGCCTCTATTGTAAACCTGAAGCTGTGTTATATTCTGGGAACACAAACTTAAACAACACAGGGTCCCTACCCTAAAGGATTTCGTATTTCAGTGAAGGAGGCAGTGATTTATGAGAAAATAAATATAAGTTGAAGTAGAATGATTGTGAAAAGATGAAGTGGTAACAGTGATGAAGATTAGCAAAAATCTGAGGAAGAAATAATGCCTTCATTGGATCCTAAAGGAAGGTCACCAGGTGGATGAGTTTGGTGGACAGGGAGATTCTGGGCAGAAGGAACCGTTCACTCCTACAGAGAGGTATGACACGGCATGGGACAGTGGGGAGCTATGAGTCGCTCAGTATGACTGAAGCCTGAGGCTAGAGAAGTAGGCAAGGGACAGATGAACAAGGGCCCTGAATGCTGTGTGTTTAATTTTTTTAATTGAGTTATATTTGCCATGCAACACTGTGTAAGTTCAAGGTGTACAACGTATTGATTCGATACATTCGTGTCGCGATATGATTGCCATAGCAGTGCTAGCTAAAACCTCTATTGTGCCACATAATTATATATTTTCTAGTGTTGGGAACCATTAAAATCTAGTATCTCAGCAAGTTTCACGTGTATAATATGGTTTTGTTAAATGCTGTGTTAAAGAATGTGGACTTTACACTGAGTCATGCTCTACACGGACGATGCTCTATTTGGATTGTAATTACTGAAACCTCCCATCATAGGTGCTTTTGTTGATCGTGAAGGATGGCCACTTTATGTGTGTTGTGCCAGGTGGTGGAGGAGGGTGACCTTTAACTTAGAGTTTGAAGAAAAAAAATACACCAATGAATGCCTGTCAAATTAAAGTGAAAAGCTCAAAAATAACTGTTAGATTGGGTGGGTGCCACCCTGGAGCCAGAGGGGCAGAAAGGCCTTCCTGGCTGTTTGGGGAGGCCCATTCCTTTTGGAGTAAGCAGAGCGACTCAGCTAATGGAGAGTGTGAGGAGGTGGACATTATAGCTCAGGGAACTCTGCTCAATATTCTGTAATGACCTATAAGGGAAAAGAATCTGAAAAAGAATGGATATATGCATATGTATAACTGAATCATTTTGCTGTATGTCTGAAACTAACACAACATTGTAAATCAACTATATTCCAATAAAGTTTTTTTAAAAAGTATAAATAACTAACAAAGGAAGTTGAGGGATCCAGCCAGGGGATCATCCTAGAGACCTATAGACATAGTAAACTATTCAAGGATCTTGAGAACAATTCATTGAACTTAGTAAATAATAATGGGTAGGGCTTCCCTGGTGGCGCAGTGGTTGAGAGTCCGCCTGCTGATGCAGGGGACACGGGTTCGTGCCCCCGTCCGGGAAGATCCCACATGCCGTGGGGCGGCTGGGCCCGTGAGCCATGGCCGCTGAGCCTGCGCGTCCGGAGCCTGTGCTCCGCAACGGGAGAGGCCACAATAGTGAGAGGCCCATGTACCGCAAAGAAAAAAAATAAATAATAATAATAATAATAATAATGGGTAGCATTTATTAATCTCTTACTATGAACAAGGCACTATTCTAAAATCTTTGCAGGAATCAACTCATTTAATCCTCTTAACACCTCTATGCAGTAGGAACTGTTATCATTCCCATTATACATAGGAGGAAACTGAGGCACAGATGAGCTAATCAACTTTCTCAAATCCACAGAGTTAGTGGAGTCAGTATTTAAAACCAGAAAATCTGAGCAATTAGCTATTGTATTAATACTATACCTGCCTCAGAAAACATACATCCTGGAATTGGATGTGGATATACACCCATCCATATTCAGAGTTGTTTTTTTGGTGATGAGGAAAGTGCTTCCCCTAAGTGCTTCCTTATTTGAAGGAAGTTCTCTTGTTTTGTCTCATCAGACTCTTGGGAATATTTGCTGAGAGTGTCCTCTATGGCTGTGTAAAAAATTGACCCAAAACTTCATGGCTTGAAATGACAAATATTTATTATCTCACAGTTTCTGTGGGTCGGGAATCGGGCATGGCCTATGTCTGTGCTTCTGACTAGAGGTCCTTCACAAGGTTGCGTGTGCCCATGGGCAGTATAGTTTCATTGGACGACTGGACTCTGGGAGGATCTGCTTCCAAGCTTACTCACATGGTTGTTGGAAGGATTCAGTTCCTTGTGTGCTTCTGGACTGAGGGCCTCAGTTCCCTGATTACTGCTGGCCAGAGGTCTCACTCCATTCCTTGCCATGTGGGCCTCTCCAAGGGGCAGCTCACACGTGGTAGTTGGCATCTATCAGTGCCAATGAGAGAGAGGTTGTCCCTAGCTTATGCCACAGTGTTTTGTAACCTAATCTTAGCTTGACATCCTATAACGTCTGCTGTATTTTATTAATTGAAAGAAAGTCAATAAGTCAAGTGTACAATCAAAGGAAAGGGAGTAGGTGAAGGCATAAATTTCAGGAGGTGAGGATCCTGGGGGCCACATAAAGGCTACTTAACCACAGTGTGGACTCTTACTTTATTCAGAAGACTTGGTACAATTTACTGGCCCCAAACTAAGAAGCTGTCTTGACAAATGTTCTGGATCTCTGAGAAAACTTATGGGAGGAGAGTTGAAGAGGTAGGATCCTGGATCCTCTGAGCCAGGCCCTCCAGGCACTTGTCTGTCGTGGGAAACAAACTTGCCAGCAGGGAAGGGAGACACGCACAGTGTGTGTGAGGCATGGTGCCTGATGAAGGGTTCCAAAACTCAGCGCCATCAGGGATGCACTGCGGTTCTGTTAACCCTGCAGGAAAGCCCCAGGGCCTGGCTTTTAACAGAGGGAAGGGGGCCACAGCTCTCCTGCAGCATGGAACGGCGTCTCCTCCCTCTCTGGTTCCCTTGCTGATGTTCTGCATAATCTCAGGTCACAGTGCATTTGTTCATCTTAATTTTGCGTTTGTGTTTTTCAGCTCCTACTAATTCCTGAATGGATAAAGGAGACATAGAGTCCAAATCAGATTCTCTATTGAGAATTAAGTGGGTTTACTGGGGCTGATTAAGAAGACTTTGTCAGCAACGGTAACCAATTTTTCTGGGTTTCTGGACTCCTAAGATTTTGCCCAAGCTTTCAGTCTTAACCTATTATATGTAGACAGGAGGGACATGCTTTAGAGTGCAAAATTGAGATGTCATTTAAGAGCACCTCCTACACTCCCAGCAATGTTCAAGGAGCACTCAGGTCATTATTTCAGTTAACACCTTCAAACACTATGCATAACCAGAGTTATTATCATCAGTTGGCAAATGTCAAAAGTGAGGTTTGGGGAGGTTAGGTCAGCTGCTCAAGGCTTCTCTGGCCACAGGTGGGGCAAGGGCAAAGGCTTGGTGCAGGCTTGGTTGACTGCAGAGCCCCTGTTCCATGGCATGTCTGTATTCTTCACTGGGGAACATAATCACAAAAGTGATACTGAGCAGGGCCCTGTGGGGCTCCTGGGCACAAAGTCTTTCTGTGTCCCCCGTTTCTTTGACTACAGGAAACAGCCTTCATTCAGCCTCCACGACCTTCCCTGAGTACCAGTGGGCAGATCCAAGTAGTTGTTAATTAGGGAAGGAAGGAGATGTGAGACCAAGGAGAAACAAATGGTCAAGAGTAGTCTTGGGGCAAGGTCCTGTTTGCCCATCAACAATGCACACAACCATATCTTTGAGCTATTTTGCAGATGCTGAAACCCCCTCCAGTGGGGGAAAAGTTAGCCATTTACAATGGTATGCTGCCCACAAACATGTAGACCCCAGACCAGTTGCACCTGAAGGTTGGTGATGCTGACTCCTACTTACCTCCCCACCAACCCATCAGAAGAATGCAAAGCCTGTTTCTGCCTTGATTCTTATCGCATACTCCTGACCACGAGCCCCGAGGATAAGACCTCTCCCTATTCCCCAGGGAGGGGGCCACAGTTCTTGAGGCACTAGCCTACTGTGTTCCCCCTTTCCCTGGCAACATAATAAAGCTCTCCTTTTCTACTTCACCCAAAATTCTGTCTCCAAGATTCGATTTGGCACCGGTGTACAGAGAAGCTGAGTTTATAGTATCAAAAGCAACAAGCAAGCAAACAAAAACAAAACACTTCATACCCTTGGATGGCTTGTACTTAGAAGTCAGGCTCATGTTTCTTCACCTTTCTTGTTACTAGTATAACTGCTATTGCTGCTATAAATGATGGGGTTGGCACTGCTAGTGATGCTCATTCAGTATGTTGAGGGAAATTCAGTAAATCAAGGGCTCTGGAGCATGGTACACCTGAGTTCAAATCCTAACTCCTTTTTCTACTACCTGTGTGACCTTGATGAAGTTACTAAAACTCTCTGAACCTCAATTTCTTCATCTGTAAAGTGGAGTTAAAAGCACCCATCAGTGTGTTGTTCCTAGGAAGAGCAGGTGTTTGACACATGGAAATTGCTTTCTTCCTCTGGAGTAAGGGACGTTTAAACATTTGGTGCTCCTCTGAGGGTTTGCCTAGATTCCTTCATCAAATGGAAGTTTCCAAGCTGTATTCATAAGTAGTCTTATAACTTTAATGGAAATAGTTACATTCAAGCTTGGTTATTAAGGTTGGTCTTTGTGTGAAGCATCACTAAAATTACTTCTCCTTGGAATGTGTTTCCATGAGACTATTATCCCCTAAACATGGCGGTGCATTGATGAGGGATGCCACCATGGCCAAGGTGCCAGCAGCGCATAATGAAAGGGAATGGCCACTGAATCAGAAGCAGATCATCTTGTTATAGCCCACTCAAAATGGCCTGATTCCCCGATATTACTTAATGTCATTGAATTAAACAAAAAATCACTCTACCATTTTAAGTAAATTTTATCTGCAGTTAAAAATCTAAGGAGAGGGAGGCTGGGAGGGAGATGCAAGAGGGAGGGGATATGGGGATGTATGTATATGTACAGCTGATTCACTTTGTTATACAGCAGAAACTAAGACACCATTGTAAAGCAATTATACTCCAATAAAGACATTAAAATAAAATCTAAGGAGAATTTGAAAAAAATGTAGACATATGCAGACTAAGAAAAAGAATGCAAAATTCAATTATGTAGTACAACTTAAAGTAAGTGTTTCAGGAATAGAAAGACCCAAATAACATCTAACACACAGATTCAACTAGGAGGAAACGGAATGTCCCACAGGTCTGTGAGCTAGTTGAATGGACATTGATGGATTTGTTTTCCTTTCAGATTAAATTGAACTTCTGATGTGAAAGTAGCTTACCAGCTTCTGATCTTGAAACAACATTTTTTTTTCCTCTAACTAAATTTCTCTTGTTTAGGTGTCTTAGCTTTCAAGCAGCCTGAAAAGTGGTGCATCGGAGTCTCAGAAGATTCAGGAGAAATTACTTACTTAAAAAATGTTGAGAGAAACACAGAACTTGGCAAACTTTACTTTCCCTCTGGTAAAGTGGTGTCTGGCAAATGGACCCTACGCTGGGCTTGAATATTTTCTCTCAGGATCAAATGCCCAAAGATATGCAAAATAATGTTTCAGCAATTTTTCATGGCTTGACAAGATAAATATTATCAGAACTGAATGTGAACATTTCTGTAAATGAGGGCTGGCCTTTAAGGATGGAGCTAGTGCAGAGGAGTGCTAAGTAGTTGCCAGCATTGGCTGTTAATTAGATAATGTCTGTGCTGAGAACTCATTTCCCTTTAGCATCTGTGGACATAATCTCATCTTCAGGGTTAACTGATTTAGGAAAAGATATCTTATGCTAATTTATTTCTCAAGAAAATATTTTAATTTCTGACATTGACAGATAAAATATCTAGACATGGCAGAGACTTCCACATACGTGTAGAATAAATGCTATTGTTCATGTGACATTGCTATTTTTCCCTGTCATCATCTTCAATTGCATGGTACTTTTGTCAAAACTAAGTAATCAACATTGGTACATTACTACTAACTAAATTCCAGACTTTATTTGGAATTCACCTGTTTTTCCATTAATGTCCTCTTGCTATCTCAGGATGAAGACCAGGGTACCATAATGTGTTTAACTGTCATACCTCCTTAGTTTCTTCTGGCCTATGGCAGTTTCTTAGCTTTTACTTGCTTTTCATGACCTTGGCAGTATTAAGGTATGCTGACCAAGTATCCTGCAGAATTTCTCTCAGCCTGGCTGTGTCTGATATTTTTTTCTCATGGTTAGACTCAGGTGAAGGTCTCTATGGTCACATTATATGATGGGGTCATGGTATCCATATGACATATCTGATGAGGCTACTGTTTTTTCCTTTTCTTACTAAAGGATACACTAAAATGCTAAATACTAAAGAGTATTTTAAATGAGATTTTTGCATACTGGGTAGGAAGAATTTGAAGTGAAAGGAGGGAGTTTCGTTAAAAAATACTCTGGATATATCTAAGCCCTTCTGCGTATCTACACTGAGATGGAGTGGGTCAAATGAGGGAACATCTGGGCTATGCTTTTTTCTTTTTTTTTTTAAGTAATTTTCTTTAGGAACTGTCAGCATGCTGTTGGTGAAGTGTGGAGTAGTAACTCTGAGTGAACTATGGACAGTCAGCAATACGCACTTAAAAGTTGCACTATTGAGATATGGGTGTTTTATCCAGTACTCGTACACTGTTTTTTTTGTATGGCTGGTCCTGTGCCAGAAACACTTTCTTTTATTGTTTCTTGCTTTTTAAACTTTGTGTTAGCCACTTAAAGGAAATCTGCTTATGGCACAGTTTGCCTCAAATCCATTCCAAGTTGTATATGTGTTTTCCAATTAAAAAATTACAGTTAAACAAAAAATAATAGAGGGGCTTTCCTGGTGGTCCAGTGGTTAAGCCTTTGCCTTCCAGTGCAGGGGGTGCGGGTTTGATCCCTGATTGGGGAGCTAAGACCCCACATGCTTCACAGCCAAAAATCCAAAACATAAAGCAGAGCAATATTGTAACAAATTCAATAAAGACTTTAAAAATGGTCCACATCAAAAAAAAATGTTTTAAATAATAAAAATAAAAAGTAGTCATAATCTTGAGTGTGTGCTTATGTGGGTGTGAGCTAGAGAGATAGCTGTAGTTTAAAAATAAGAGGAAAATTTGAATGAGGAAAATTCAGTAGAACCCAGTGATTATCTTGAAGGAGAGGGTCAAGGATGATTTCCAAGTGTTAAGCCTGCACCAGGTGAATGACAGTATCTAGGACAATAAGGTCTATGTAGGAAGGTAAACTTGGATAATGACTTCCATTTTACTTGGATTTCAGTTTCAGAAGGTATTGTTCTTACCTGTGGGGCCATCAAAGAAACAGTTGAAAATGTGGAATTGAATATCATAAAGAAGGTCAGGGTTGAAGAGAGAGCCTGTTTGAAATAAAGTATCATTAAAATGGAAACTATTTTAGAGATTGCCAAACATATTCACTCCTTAATCACTGCAATTTATTCAGTGGCACCAACCTTCCACGCCAGACATGTCTTTGACTATACTCCTCGCAGCCTTTCATTACGACTTTGGAATAAAAGCAAACCAAGGTCAAATATCAGATCCCTGCAGGGAGATAACCTGGGCCCTTTGTCAGATGAAATCTCAGCACCTGACAGCTCACTGCTCTTCAGGGAAATCCAAGGCGGCTGCTTTCCTTGACATTCGAAATTCAGCACTTTGGACTGATTCAGGTGTTTTGCTGCTCCTCTGGCCGCCTCTCCAGTGGTCCAGCAAACTGAGCATTTGCTGGCAGCCTTGACTCACTCCTGGAGTTTCCACACCCATGAAGGCAGGAGCTGCAAATGATATTTCTCTTTATTTTTCAAAGTACTTGGCATGGAATAGGAAGTGTACCACTCATATCATAGGACGAAAACATGAACTAGAAAGTTAGGTAGGCTTGAGTTCAAAATCTTGCTCTGCCATTTACACTTGAGCAGCTAGGGATGTTGTTTAATCCTGCGGAGCTGCAGATTCACCTTCTGACATGTTAGGAGAAGTGCCCACACTCTGTGAGTGGGGTTAGAAGCTTTGTGTGAGGTGATGTATTAAAGCTCTTAGCACAGAGTCTGGACCTAATAGGCATTTGATAAAGGTTAAAAATAACAGACACCTATATAACATTTACTAAATGTTGGGCACCCAAGTCCCATCTGTGTTGTCATAAATGGCAGGATTTCCTTCATTCTCATGGTTGAATAATATTCCATTGTGTGTGTGTGTGTATATATATATATATATATATATATATATATATATATATATATATATATATACCATATATTCTTTAGTCATTCAACCATTGATGAATAGTTAGGTTGTTTCCATGTCTTGGCTATTGTGAATTGTGAATAATGCTGCAATGAACATGGAATGCAAATATCTTTTCAAGATCCTGTTTTAATTTCCTTTGGATATATATTCAGAAGTGGGATTGCTGGATCATATGGTAATTATTTTTAAAATTTTTAAGGAACCTCCATATTGTTCACCTTAGTGGCTACACCAATTTACATGCCCACAAACAGAGCACAAGGGTTCCATTTTCCCCACATGCTTGCAGCATTTTTTATCTCTTGACTTTTGGATGATAGGCATTCTAAAAGGTGTGAGGTGATAGCTCACTGTGGCTTGACTTCCCTAATGATTAGTGATGCTGAGTACCTTTTCATATACCTGCAGGCAATTTGATATCTTCTTTGGAAAAAATGTCTATTCAGCTCCTCTTCCCATTTTTTAATTGGATTGTTTAGGGGTTTTTGCTATTGAATTGTATGAGGTTTTTTTTTAATATTTTGGATATTAACTCCTTATCAGATATATTATTTGCAAATATTTTCTCCCATTCAGTGGGTTTCCTTTTTATTTTATTGATTGTTTCCTTTGCTGTGCAGAAGCATTTAAATTTGATGTAGTTCCACTGATAGATTTTTGTTTTTGTTGCTTTTCCTTTTGTTGTCAGATCCAAAATAGTCGTTGACAATACTGATGTGAAGGAGCTTACCCTGTATATTTTCTTCCAGGAGCTTTATGAATCCAGGTCTTACATTTAAGTCTTTAATCCATTTTGACTTGACACTTGTGATGGTGTAAAATTGCAGTCCAATTTCATTCTTTTTCATGTGCTGTCCAATTTCCCAACACCCTTTATTGACTTCCTTTTCTCCACTTATATTCCTGACTGCTTTCTCCCACATTAATTGACCATATATGCATAGGTTTATTTCTGGGCTCTCTATTGTGTTATATTGACCTCTGTGTCTGTTTTTATGCCATTTCCACACTATTTTGAATACTATAGCTTGTAATGTAGTTTGAAATCAGGAAGTGTTATGACTCCAGATTTATTCTTCTTTCTCAAGATTGCTTTGGCTATTCAGGGTCTTTTGGTTCCATACAATTTTAGGATAGTTTGTTCTATTTCTGTGAAAAATACTGTTGGAGTTTTGATAGGAATTGAATTGACTCTGTAGATTGCTTTGGGTAGCACGGACACTTTAACAATATTAACTCTTCCAATCCATGAACATGGAATATCTTTCCATTCATTTGTGTCATCTTCAATTTCTTTCATCAGTGTCTCAGTTTTCAATGTACAACTCTCCACCTCCTTGGTTAAATTTATTTCTAAGCATTAATTTTTTGATGCAATTGTAAGTGGGATTATTTTCTTAATTTATCTTTCTGATAGTTCATTGTTAGTGTATAGAAACTAAATTGATTTTGGTATATTGATTTTGTATCCAACTTTACTGAATTCATTTTTTAGTTCTAATAGTTTTTGGTGAAGTTTTTCAGGTTTTCTATATATAATACTAGAAACAGAGACATAATACTCTATAATACTCTATAATACTCTATCTTTACTTCTTCCTTTCAATTTTGGATATCTTTCATTTCTTTCTCTTGACTAATTGATCTGACTAGGACTTCCAGTACTCTGTTGAATATGGTGAGTGAGTATCTTTGTCTTGCTCCTGATCTTAGAGGAAAAGATTTCAACTTTTCACTGTTAAATTTGATGTTAGCTGTGGGCTTGTCATATACAGTCTTTATTATGTTGAGGTACATTCCCCCTATACGCTGTTTGTTGAAAGTTTTTACTATGAAAGGATGCTGGATTTTGTCAAATGTTTTTTTTCTGAATCTATTGAGATGATCATATGATTATTGTCCTTCATTTTGTTAATGTGGTATATTACATTGATTGATTCACATATGTCAAAATCATCCTGACATCCCTGGAATAAATATCACTTGATCATGGTGTATAATCATTTGACAGTATAGTTGCATTCAGTTTACTAATATTTTGTTAAGGATTTTTGCATCTATGTTCATCTTAGATGTTGACTTGAAATTTTCTTTTCTTGTAATGTCCTTGTCTGGCTTTTTTACTGTTGGACTTGTAAAATGAGTTTGGAATTCTTTCCTCCTCTTCAAATTTTTGAGAAATTAATTCTTCTTTAAATGGTTAGTAGAATTCAACTGTGAAGCCGTCTGGTCCTTGACTTGTCTATGATAGGGGGTTTTTAATTACTGATTCAATCTCCTTCCTGATAATTGGTCTATTCAGATTTTCTATTTCTTCATGATTCAGTCTTGGTGGGTTGTATATGTCAACAAATTTATCCATTTATTGTAGGTTGCCCAACTTGTTGGCATTTAATTGTTCATAGTAGTCTTATGATCCTCTGTATTCCTGTATTTTCAGTTGTAATATCTCCTCTTTTATTTCTAATGTTATTTATTTAAGTTCTCTCTCTCTCTCTTTGGTAATTCCAACCAGTGTTTTGTCTATTTTGTTTAGTCTCTATTTTGTTTATTTCCCTTCTGATTACTGTTATTTCCTTCCTTCTACTAATTTTGGGCTTAGTTTGTTCTTTTTCCAGTTCCTTGAGGTGTAAAATTAAGTTGGTTTTTGAGACTTTTTTTTTAATGTTTGCAGCTATCACTATAAACATCCCTTCTAGAAGTGCTTTTGTTGCATCCCATAAGTTTTGTTATATTGTATTTCCATTATCTTTTGTTTCAAGATATTTTCTGATTTTCCTTTTGATTTCTTCTTGACTCATTTGTTATCCATGATCATGCTGTTTAGTCTTCAAATATTTGTGAATTTTCTAGTTTTCTTCTTGTAACTGATTTCTATTTTTCATGTGCCTATTAGCCATCTGCATATCCTCTTTGGATAAATTTCTATTCAGTTCTTCTGCCCATTTTCTAATCAGGTGCTTTGTTTTTTTGATGTTGAGTTGTATGAGCTATTTATATATGTTGGATAGTAATCCCTTATTGGTCATATCATTTGCAAATATTTTCTCCCATTCAGTAGATTGTCTTTTCATTTTGTCAGTGGTTTCCTTTGCTGTGCAAAAGCTTTTAAGTTTCATTAGGTCCCCTTTGTTTAGTGTTTTTTTTTTCCCCTTTGTTTTAGGAGACAGATCCAAAAAAAATATTGCTATGTTTTATGTCAAGAGTGCTCTGTCTATGTTTTCTTCTAGGACTTTTATGGTATCTGGTCTTACATTTAGCTCTCTAATCCATTTTGAGTTTATTTTTGTATATAGTGTTAAAAAATGTTCTAATTTATTTTTTTTACATGTAGCTGTCCAGTTTTCCCAACACCACTTATTGAAGAGACTGTCTTTTCTCCATTGTATATTCTTGCCTCCTTTGTTGTAGACCATAAGTGTGTGGGTTTATTTCTGGGCTCTCTATTCTCTTCCATTGATCTATGTGTCTGTTTTGTGCCAATATCACACTGTTTTGATTACTGTAGCTTTGTAGTATAGTCTGAAGTCATGGAGCATGATTCCTCCAACTCTGTTCTTCTTTCTCAGGATGCTTTTGGCTATTCAGGGTCTTTTTGTTTCCATACAAATTTTAAAATTATTTGTTCTAGTTCTGTGAAAAACACTGTTATTATTTTGATAGGGGTTGCACTGAATCTGTAGATTGCCTTGGGTAATATGATCATTTTAACTATATCAATTCTTTCAATCCAAATACATGGTATATCTCCTCATCTGTTTGTGTTGTCTTCAATTTCTTTCATCAGTGTCTTATAGTTTTCTGAGTATAGGTCTTTTACATCCTTAGGTAGATTTATTCCTAGGTATTTTATTCTTTTTAATGTGATGGTAAATTGGATTGTTTCCTTAATTTCTCTTTCTGATAGTTTGTTTTTAGTATGTAGAAATGCAACATATTTCTGTATACTAATTTTATATCCTACAATTTTACTGAATTCATTGATGAGCTTTAGTAGTCTTCTGGTGGAGAACCTTCTTAAATTTTAAAACTTATTTTGTGGTCTAAAATATGATCTATCCTGAGGAATGTCCCATGTACATTTGAGAAGGATATATATTATTCTGCTTGTTGGATGTAATATTCTGAAAATGCTTGTTAAGTCCATCTGGTCCAATGTTCCATTTAACTCCAATGTTTCCTTATTGATTTTTTGCCTGCATGATCTACCATTGCTGCAAGTGGGGTAGTGAAGTCCCATAATATTATTCTATTGCTTTCTATTTCTCCCTTCAGGTCTGTTAAATTTTGCATTATATATTTAGGTGCTTCTATGTTGGGTGCATAAATTTTACAAATGTTATATCCTCTTGTGCGATTGACTCTTCTATTATTATATAATGCCCTCCTTTTTCTCTATTTACAGTCATTGGCTTAAACTCTATTTTGCCTGGTGTAAGTGTAGCTATCACTGTTTATTTTTGTTTTCATTTTGCATGGAATCTCTTTTTCCATCTTTTTACTTTCTGTGTATGTTTCCTTAAAGCTGAGTTTTGTCTCTTGTAGGCAACGTGTAGTTGGGTCTTATTTTTAAAAAGTTATTCAGCCATTCTATGTCTTTTGATTAGAGAATTTAATCCATTTATATTTAAAGTAGTTATTTTTACGTAGGTACTTACTATTGCTTTTTCTTTTGTATTCCTTTGTTTCTTTCTTCTCTTGTTCTCTTCCTTTGTGATTTGATGATATTTTTGTAGTGGTATCTTTAGATTCCTTTCTCTTTATTTATTTATTTTTTTGTATCTACTATAGGTTTTTGCTTTGTAGTTACGAGGAGGCTTACATAAAATATCTATATTTATAACTGCCTATTTTAAGCTGATAACAACTTAACTTCAAACACATACTAAAGCTTTACTTTTATACACTACCCCTTTCCGCTTTGTTTTTGATGTCACAATTTATATCTTTTTATTTTGTGTATCCATTAACAAATTATTGTAGTTATAGTTATTTTTAATACTTTTTTTTTTGGTGGTACACAGGCCTCTAACTGTTGTGGCCTCTCCCATTGCAGAGCACAGGCTCCAGACACGCAGGCTCAGTGGCCATGGTTCACGGGCCTAGCCGCTCCGTGGCATGTGGGATCTTCCCGGACCGGGACATGAACCCGTGTCCCCTGCATTGGCAGGCAGACTCTCAATGACTGTGCCACCAGGGAAGCCCTATTTTTAATACTTTTGTCTTTTAATCTACATGCTAGATTTATAAAAGATTTATCTAATACTGTTACAAAATTAGAGTATTCTGAACTTAATTATGTATTTATCTTTGCCAGTGAGATTTGTACTTCCGTATGTTTTCTTGTAATGAATATGTTTTCATTTCAGTTTGAAGAAGTCCATTTAACATTTCTTGTATGACCAGATTAGTGGGGATGAACTCCTTCAGCTTTTGCTTGTCTGGAAATCTCTTTATCACTCCTTCAATTCTGAAGGACAACTTTGCCAGGTAGAGTAATCTTGATTGGTAGCTTTTGTTGTTGTTGTTTTTCTTTCAGCACTCTGAATGTATCATGCCACTCCTTTCTTGACTCCAAAATTTCTGCTGAAAAAGCTGCTGATAGTCTTATGGAGGTTACCTTGTATGTAACAAGTTGTTTTTCTCTTTCTTCTTTAAAGATTCTATCCTTGTCTTTAACTTTTGACAATTTAATGATAATGTGTCTTGGTGTGGCTGTTTTTGGATTCCACTTACCTGAAATTCTCAGGTCTTCTGATTTGGATGTCTAACAGATACTACCTTATGATGGGTTCTGGCCACATACTCACTTGTCCCATAGTTAGGGACTTCATCTCTAATAAAGTCCAACAGCACATCAGGAGCTGTTCTTGAAAAGTGTATGATGGCCTAAGGGCAAAATTTATGATGTGTCTCTTCTATTGGGTCAACACCATAAACTTCACATGGCATATTTTCCCACCATAGATAAGTTCTTGATTGTAACCTCAAGTGACCCTAAGCAGAGGTTCCATATAAACTGTGCCCTGATTCCTCCACAGAAACTATGAGGTAATAAATTGTAATTAAAACAACCTGACGCTGCTGTAGAGTCCTTTCCTGTTCTAGGCATGTGAGGATCAGTTATACGTGTCAACTCTGCCAGGCTATTAGTCCCTAATTATTCAATAAAACATGAATCAAGGTATTGTTATGAAGGTGTTTTGTAGATGTGAGAGAGTTTCCAGCCTGTCCCTCCTGATGGCTTGCCTACCAGATGGATGTCAGACTTATTTAGCCAGCTTCCTAATTTCATAAGCCAATTCCTTGCAATAAATTTCATATATATGAATGTACTTACATGTATGTATGTGTCTATATATACATACACACACACACACAGAGTGATGTATGTATGTGTTTATATCTTACTGATCTGCTTTGCAGGTGGAGCCCCGACTGATAGAAAGTCCTACTAAAATGCGGCAGCTTTTGGTTGTCCCAGAGTCCATTTCTTTCTAATAAAAGTCCTTATCTTGCCATAGCAGACCTGTTAAGTTTGAAAATTCAATATCCTCTCTACCTCTGTTGCTATTATAATTAAACCTCGAGCAGCACTCTCAGCTTTTTCTTCTATCTCATTGTAGAAGATGGGAATCTCTTTATATACTGCTAAAGAGATGCTCTAGCCTTAATCTATGGCTGGAAATTAATCACCTCATTCTTTCATTTCATTTTTATCTTCAAAGCATTCATTGACCACAGTAACATCCTTTCAGTGCCTTTTTCCTGGTATGCCATCCTAGTTCATCACTGGAGAATGTGTTAACAATTACACTGCTCCTACATGCCAAGGACTATCCATGCTCCACCAACCACCATTTTGGGGTCCTCATTGCCTGACAGCCTGTAGGTGATCTAGCTTAGCTGTAGAATTTCAGTTTAGAGTCTTTTCTCTTAGGCCACTCCTGGTGCCATCTATTATATCTTGGGTTTCCTTGTAAGCAGGCTCTGAGATGGGGATTTGCAAGCAGTGGGTGTGTTGGGAGGTGTGCTTTCTGAATCAACACCTCTGGGGGAATTAAGGAAGCAGAAATGGGCAGAGCAAACATGGGACAGAGTGATACAGTAAAAATAAGTCTTTAGTCAATCCTATCTGTAGTTATGGAGCTGGTTGCCTCTTCAGAGTTGTCTGAGGCTAGACAAGGAAGCTGGGCATTTATATCTCTGCACTGACCAGTCATTGGATGTAGGCTAAACCAAGAAAAGTGGTAAAACTTGAACAAGGCAGCTTTCTTTACCTGAAGGAAAGTTCTAGAGAAAGACAGTAGAGAGTCATTAGTTGCTAAATCTCTCAGCAGTAGGAAAATGAGGGTTTCGATCTTGGACAGGGCTTCTAGGAGGTACCCCATGGCATCCACTACAATCTAGCATCAAGGTCTGTTGCTATCAGAAACAATCTACCAGCTGAAATCAACATTCATGGATCATGTCTGTGTAAATATTCTGGTGTAGGTTACTAACAAGACTTCATAGGAATGTAATATCCTTTCAGTTGACTGTGGTTTTAAAGTAGTTGTATTGGCAGAGAAATACAATCTTGTCAAATGTATTTTATTAATTTCTAAGGCACCCCCAAGTTCCCTACAATTGTACCTATAAAAAGTGGACTTCTAAACTGATAGAACTTCTAGAGTGTAAGTTATTTCTGTGTCTCTGTCAGGCATAGAGGAGAACATGCCAGAGAATAGAATTGGGGCAGCCAGATTGACTAATCAAGGATTTCGTCCCCCCACTAGCAGAGAGAGATACTACTCTTCTTGCCTAGTATTTCATGTGTGCTATAGATCAAGAACCTCTCTATATTACTCCCTTTTCTCTGAATTCTGAATGAGAACATTTTGGATTATTAATTTATTTTCCTTTCACTTTTAAACTGGTATGTTTGGGATGATTAAATTGGTTATGTGTTCTGTGCATAGACTACAGAATATTGAAATAAGATTTCAACAGGCATAAAGGCATAATGAACATTCCTTGGATTGTAAACCCAATGGACTCATGACATGACATGACTGTGTAATGTCTGGAAGTGACTTGAGGCTATAACTCTTTGGGAAGTGTTGAGCAGGATTTAACTGCCTGTGGATACTTGTAATTTGTTAGGTGTAAATGGAAATAAATGTTTGAGAAGGGTGTGTGTGTGCTTGCTGGTCAGTAAAGGAAAACTCGAGCTATTGTTTTTATGTTTTAGCATGTTTCTTCCCTGTTTCTTCCATTTACATGTTCCTTTCCTTTTAAGATACTATTATCTTTTTCTATGCTCCTATTAGTCAATTAATCATAAAATCACTCTGTATCACATCCAGTATGATAGTGAAATGTGACCAAAATATGGCGAATAATATTAATCAATTTCTTGAATCTAGGTTTCACGTATGACCCAGGCAGGGCAAATTAAAGTTTTGCCCCATGATTAACATCTGAACATTGGAAGAGAGGCTTCTTTTTCAACTGAGGTTGCTAAACTGAGAGAATATGAATACAGGTGGGCCATTTCCTCATCACAGGGGAAGATACTACATATAGAAGAGAATGAGACCAACACAGAGAGCTAAGATCCAGAGCTCGAGAGAAAGCACAGATTGTCATTTGGTGACCTGAGTCCAGGTGTACTTGAAATCACCTCTAATTTCAGGCATCTTGGTTATATAAGGATATAATTTTTCCTTTAGCGTGAGATCATTTTAGATAGCCTTCTGCCCCTTGTGACCAAAAGAGTCCTGACTAAATAGATTATCAACAATCTGCTTACAACAACCAATGACCTTTCATCAGCTACCACTCTTCTTCAGCTCTTCTTGGTATTTCCCAAGGATGATTGGTCCCTGGTTCCCTGAAGCCCTCTGTCTTAGTCTGGTTGGGCCGCTAGAACAAAATTCAACAGACTGGGTAGCTAGTAAACAATGGAAATGTACTGCTTACAGTCCTGGGGGATGTAAGTTCAAGATCAGGGAGGAAACGTGGTCAGGTCACAGACTTTTAATTTATCCTACCAGGGTGGAAAGGGTTTGTGAGTTCTGTGGGATCTCTTTTTGTAAGAGCACTAACCTCAATCAGGAGGCCTCCACCCTCATGACTTAATCATCTCCCAAAGAACTTACCTTCAGCGGGCTAGGATTTCAATATATGAAGTTTAAGGGAATGCAAACATTTAGACCATAGCACTCTCTCTTCACTTGACCTCTGTTATTCCTTCCCCCTCCACCCCGGTGGCCACCACCAACATACACACTTCCCTATGACTGCAGAAGAAGCTTGGTCCTGTTTTTGCCATTAACTTATGGTACACCCATAGGTAAGTTACTTTACCTAGGCCTTTATTTCCTCATCTCCAAAATGAGGATGTTACACTAAAATTACTCCTAAAATATACCATTCAGCTCTAAAATCCTGTGCTTTTATAACAGGAGGAAGTGAGGAGAAATCACTGTGCAGTTAGAAGTTGCATAAATTTTAGCATATGCTTGATTCAAATGCAGATGCACTTAGGTGAAATAATTTTTAATTTACCTTTTAACTGTTGGGTAAGGTCATGATGCTCTATAATATGTACGTTATTTTCCTATAGGAAGGAAGGAGACCTTTTGAAAAAAGCCATAAAGGATTTGACAATGCCCAGTAGTATTGTTGCTGGAATCCAGTTACTAGGGAAGCATTCTACATATCTTTACACATCACATTTGAACATGTCATCTCCTCTAAGTGAAACGATTTCATTAAAGTTGTTAGGAAACTACAGTAATCCTCCTCCCTCCAGTAAAAATGTAATCATAAAAAATTTAAATGTACATATTCATTTTCCTCCCCTTCAACCAAGCAAGTACACTTCGTCAGTATTCTCTGCAAAAGTGATTACAGTGTCTCTGTTCATGAAAACCTTAATGGAAAAATTAGATGGTCAACAGACTCCTGCTAAACTAAACATCTGATTCTGTTACTAGCTGGTATTCATTTTTACATCTGCCACCAAAAATCTTTTAGCTTTGCTATTTTTCCTCCTCTGTATTTTTTACTTTCATTATGTGTGTGTGTGTGTGTGTGTGTGTGTGTGTGTGTATTAAAGAGAAGAGAAGGTAAATATTTTCCAGATACTCAAGCTAATACTGTACCAAATATTGAAACTGCATATTTTCAAGATTATATATATTCACTGAAAGGGTTTTAATTTACTTACATCCAAGAATATTTCATTGCTTTATTTCTTCCAAATCAAATTAAATCTGACTCCAACTCTTTATTTGTCAAAGTAGTTAAGAAATGTAATGTCTTTTTGTTTTGAAGAACTCTTACCCACTTGGGAATCATTTCAGAGCTCTTAGGGCCTGCCACATTCCAGAAAATTTGGTTCAGGTCTTCTGGTCTGTCCACAATGGTCAGCAGGAATGTATTGTGTCCAAATCTACATGATTCCTTGAAGTTGACAGCACTGTACACTGTTGTGTCATACTTGTACAAAGAGGCTATTCATGAGGCTAGGAGCCTTTACTTATGCCTTGTCCTTCTACAGTGAAGTCTTGTTCTCTGAAGTCCTACCATCTTTCCCACGTGCTGAATTAGGAGCAGAGTGATTGATTCTTTCACCTATGGGATTTCCCCCCACTTCTACAGAGTCTTTCTAGTTTGTGCAGAAATTTAAAAAATATCTATCTATTATCATCTATCTATCTATCATCTATCATCTGTCTATCTATCTATCTAACTATTTATCTATCTATCTACAGTCTAACCACCTACTATCTCTCTCTCTCTCTCTCTCTCTCTCTCTCTCTCTATCTATCTATCATCTATCTACAATCCATCTATCTACTATCTATCTATCTACCTATCTGTCCTCAACCTGTGTATCTACAATCTGTCTACTATCTATCTACAATCTATCTATCTATTTATGTATCTATCTATCTACCCACCTACCTACCTATCTATCATCTCTCTACTTTGACCACACCTAAGTAAGGCTTGGCTCTCAGCAGGGGAAACTTGGTGTCCCCACCTTTCCCTGGGGACTCTGGTATGTCCTAGCACAGCACAATGCAGACTCCTGTCCTCAAATCTAGGGGATCAGGTGTAAATATAGCTTTCTAGATTTTGAAAACAAAGTCCAGAGAGGATTATCAGAAGTTTGGGAACTTCTGCTTTGAACCAAGACAGAAAAAAGTAATTAATTATCCACCCAAACAAAGGTCTAACCACATTTTGGGGAAAGGAGGAGTGAATATTACCAGTACTATTTAATACAGTATAGTGGGCAAGAAGAACTATCCTCATCTGTGTTCAAATCCCCGCTCTAGTGTAGTTGTGGGACTTTGGGCTAATTACTTAAACTCTCTGAATACTAGTTACCTTATTTGTAAAGTGAAAATATATTAGTAACTAATAATTTATGGAGTTACTATGAAGGTTAGATGAGTTATTATTAGAAAGGTGTCAGATTACCCATGAGCTCTATGTAATAAGCCTGCATTTTATGAACTCAATAACCCTCAACATCTAATGTCAAATACAACTTGTTCTTCAGAATCAAAGGCTTAAATCTTGATCTTATCAATTGTCTGACCTTGGGTCATGTAACCCCTCAGCTTTGGTTTCATCATCCAGAAAATGTAGTTATTAGTATCTACTTATAGGATGGCTGCAAGTATTAAAATAAATGATGTCTGTGAATCCCTTAGCAGAAAGTTAAAAAAAAAAATTCTTAACTCTTGACCCCGGAAGGGAATTTATTTCCTGATCTGATTACACACTGCCCAACTCTAATATGATGTCTGCCAAAGTTACCTTACTTCTCCCATGTTCTAGACCCCAGGGCTAGACACAAGGTAGGCACACAACTACATATAAATCCTTGTTGAATTTAGTTAACTCAGCTGGGACTGAAGAGGTAGGTCTAAGTTATCTTTCTATTGGCTGTCGCCTGTCATCAGCAGCGTACCATCTGTTGTCCAGATCTGACAGCAGGACTCAACCCCCAGTTACGTTCATTTATCATGAAGTGGAGTCACGCTGAGAGAGTGTTCATTCTTGCCATGGCTGCTCTGTCTTGTGCCAAGCAGCCAGGCTGCCTGAATGGAAGCAGATGCAGAGTGCCTGGCCTGGAGGAGCCATCGGAAGGGCCCACAGGTTGCCTGGGAGGATGCATCTGATGCCCATATTGGGCCAAGTCTAACACATGGACTGTTAGCAATATTAATGACTGTCCTCAAACGGGCCCAGCCAAAGGTTATTTCTATTCAGTAGTCTTCCAACTCACTCTGTGTAGCAAGGCTGAATGGGAAGGTGAAGCTATGTGCTCTTGATGGCAATAGCAGCTATTCTTTGACAGACAAAGTTTGTTTGCTTTTCATCATTCAGTAAACTGCCAGAGACTTTTGGTTCTTCTATTGTATGCTCATCCTTAGCCTAGGCACGTTGTGGAGCTCCGTAGAGAGCTGTTTTAAGCCTCTGAGAAACTTACCATCTAATTGGGAAGAAACAAACTATATTCATTAACTAAACAGGGAATTAAAATAGTGAGCTCTGGCATATTGATTTAACAGACATCATTCATGTGTCACATAGTTATCAAAGAGTGACAATTGATGGTATGGCTGTGGACTGGACTGTAAGTGAAGAAAGCAGAGCGAACAATGTAGCTTGGAATAGCCACAGGACATTTCACAGAGGAGAGAGAGATTGAGCACTGACTAAAGGAGGGGACAGATTGGTATGCTGATGTCTTTCCTGGTTTGGCGCCTTTACATAAACCCAGCCCATGGGTAAAAACCATCAGAGGGGTAATTCAAAATGTTCCCTGGGTCTCAGTACTTTTCATGTTGCTTACCAGTTGTTAGAGCTGAGACTTGAGTGTATGAATATCTATTTCCCAGACCTAAGTTTGTGTTCGGGGGTTGCAGTAAGCATTAGGGCTAATGGTAAATACTGTGTTCTTGTTTCCTTCTTTCTGAGCACATGGTAGAACTGAGTTTTCTTCTTTCGGTGCTGTGAGTGCCCACGTGACTAACTCTGGCGAGTGAAATTTGAATGCAAGTGGAGTGTGTTACTTCTAGGTGGAAGATGAGAGTAATTGTGATTCTCCATGATGCTTCTCCCATCACAAACATACAAGCATGTGTCAAAATGGAACTGCCCTCAGTCTCTGTCTCTAGTGACCAAAGCTACTGGCCAATCTGTATTGGACAATGTGGGAGGGAGAGATGCACTTTTTTTTTTTTTTTTTTTTTGTGGTACGCGGGCCTCTCCCTGTTGTGGCCTCTCCCGTTGTGGAACACAGGCTCCGGACGCACAGGCTCAGCAGCCATGGCTCACGGGCCCAGCCGCTCCACGGCATGTGGGATCTTCCGGGACCGGGGCACAAACCCATGTGCCCTGCATTGGCAGGAGGACTCTCAACCACTGCACCACCAGGGAAGCCCGGAAAGATGCATTTTTGATACATTAAGATTTTGTGTGAAATTTTGGGGCTGTTTGTTACTGAGGCATAACCTGGACCATTCTGCCAGAACTGGAAGCATAAGACAAATGCCAATTATAATAGAGACCAGCCTAATGAAGGGCAAAGAGGATGTCTACCTATCCACAAGGATGAGGGGAGTCTCAGAATCCCCTTAATTAAAAAATGATTTCCCCTACCATGTGATCACAAAAACCCAGTAATCCCCCCTTCTTCTGTCTCCTTTAAATTATGGCCAAATGCTTCCTCTTAGAATGCAAATATGATCCCCTGCAGCTGCTAATTAGGCAGCCACACAGATCGAGTTTGCCAGCTGTGTTTCTTTCTAGCCCAGTGGTTTTCATCTTCTGTTTTTGCATAAGCCTGGTGGTCCAAAGCTACAGTCAGATTTAAACAGCTTTTTTTTTCTTCTCAACTTTCAATGTGAAAAAGTTAATGGGAATAATTTTTCTTAATTAAAAAATGTTACATCATGAATTGCATTTAAATCTCTTTTACATGCTACTGCTTATTGTTAGTAAAAATGTAGTCCTAGATTCCGTATAGACTAATTTCAAATACAAATATTTGCATTCTGACATTTCTCATGGTGTCATGGAAAGAACAGAGAGGTGTTTAGGTCTTCTGTGACCTTAACCAGGTTCAGAAACATTGAATTATTACTCAATTCTGCTCCCTGGTTTAGGGATTCACAACCCTCACTGTGCCTGTCTCCTAGAAAAGTATGTTAAAATGGAGGGTTCTAGGAGGAAACAAAAGCTCCCCAGGGAATTATAATATTGAAGAAGGCAGAAGGTGGTCAAGGGAAAGGATACATGACTTGGTATTAGGGGAGAAGGGAGACAGCCTGTGTCCACAGGGCTTCACCATCAGGAAGAAGGATGGGGGACTCCTGTGTCCACACAATTTAACTATACCTTCCAGGAAATTATCACTTGGAATGATAAGGATGTAAACCAATAAATAACTTTGCTGTTGCTTCAGGAAATTTCTACAAATCAATATGTCTGGGCAAATGGTTTGCTGATTAGTTCACCGATTCTACATAATTTATTCCTCAGACTCACTTCAAGACCCCACCTCATGGTGTTACCTGGAACAAATTCCAATAACGATTGACTCTTTGCCTAGAAAGATCTGCCTAATACCACTTGAGCAGAAACTCCAAATCTCTATAAATATCCTTCCAACCTTCTCCTTTTGGGACAGTACTAAGGTTCTGTCAAGGTAGCATTTCCTCTTACAGCACTGAGTAAGATTTGGTGAAATATGGTAGATTAGGATCATATGTCCATCCATGTCATACATCGACTTCCCCTTGTTTAGAAATGGAATATTTGAATATATGTCACCAAAAATGGCAAAACACATTCTAAACAGCAAATTTATTTTCCATCAAGTATTTATTTATTCTTGGTAATTAGCCCAGTAACAACTGCACACGGATGATACATTTGGACAAACTAAAAAGAAACAAACATGCATATTTTGGCCAAGGAGCCCAAATTTCAAAGTGAGTCTGTATTGTATCTCTCCTCAAAGGAAATTCAAACGACTCTGTAAAGAGAAGTATAGCTAGTACAAATGAAACTTCTACTGCCTTATATGCTGGTGCTCTCTGCTTAAATGATCATTTAAAGTTTCATCACCGTCAAAGAAGTAAATAATTTTACTGGCAATGATGATCCTGTCCTAGCAAAATACGAATATGGGTTTGTTGTATTTGGACTTTTCTGTGTCAGTGCTTTAGCTGTAACAAAATTTTGTTTGCAAAGGAAGACTGCGTTTCAGTTTTCATCCATTCTAAAATTAATTAGCCTTTTCATACTTGTAGCTGGCATATCTCACACTCCAGCAGATAGCAAGTCTACATTTCCACTAACTACCCATCTTGCAATTATTTTTGCACATCAGATTCGTCTCCAGGGAACCAGGCACCAGCTTTAGCATTTTGCTCTCTAAACACAAAGAGAAGAACTATCCCTTCCAACCCAGCAACAAAACATCTAACACTCACTAAGCATCAACCCTGGGTGGAGTGGAGACTGTGCTATGCACTTACATGTCTTAACTCATGAAACCTCTCAATAGCCCTATTAATTAGTACTGTTATTAGCCTTAGTTTAAGATGATAACATGTAAGTAAAGAGAGTTTAAGTTGTCCAACAACAGCAGCTAGAATGTGGGAACTGGAGTGAGATCTCTACCTGCTCTTTCCACAACCTGTGCACTTAACCACACTCCCTACTAAGGCCCAGAATTAACACACACCAGAATTTATCTTACTAAACAAACATAAAATATTTGCATTAGGATTACTTCACTATTTTTTTTCTTAAGAGATGGGAAAAGAAATGGCTCCTCATTTTACATTGCGTAACCAAAGGGTGGCTTCTTCCGAATAAAGGAGTCGCCTGTCTACAGATACATGGAAGCTTCTACTTCTGGTGATTGACATATATTCCAGGCTCCACAAGAGCTTGTGAAAATGTGAACAAAGTTGAGCTCCACCTGCTAAGAGGGCTCCCCTCATCTTCTTAGGTCCCCAAATTACCCGGACCAGAGACACCTTCAAGCTTCCTATTACCTTTGTTTTTATCAGGAGTAGATGTCAACTGGCCCTGACTAGTCCTTCTCCTCATTCCTTTCATGCTCCAAACTGGCTGGCTGTTGCCATATCCTGGAAAGTTTTCTCCCTATTTACCCCATTTTTCCATAAGGAGATGCTCTATCTCATTCCCTTTTTCCAAAATGGTGTGCCTAGCAGTTTTATACACATTTACAATTCAATTTTTTCTTCATGTACTATAAGACTAATCCATTCCTTTTACTTATATTGGATTTGTTTGTCCACTAGCACAATAAAAGTGAAAGAAATATGAGACTGAATTAACCATACATGTGGGATTATAGTGAAGTCTGAAAATCTTTAAGAAGAAAACTGAAAGATTATTGTTTTTTATAACTGGGAATATTTTCCAAGTGGCTTAGACACTCTAGGAAAGAGGAGGAAGTCATTCTACTTCGAACATACACCTGTTGAGGCTAATAAATCACTGTACTGCACACTTTGGTTCTCATCCTTTCCCCACACCCCACCTTAATTTGTAAAATGCAAATATACATGCTTCATCTGTGGGTGAATGAGTCTGTTTAATTGGCAAGTTGTCATGATTTCTTGTAATTTTGGTTTTTTAACTATGTGAAAAAAGCCAAATGATAAATTATAGTACCATCATTTGTCACTTGATGTAATGATGATCTCTGCATTATAAGTGCTGTGTGCACTAATGCATCTGTTATTTCTCTGTGACAAAGAGGATAATCAAAACCTTTAATAGAGTGTACTCTTTTCTCCTGACAGGTTTATTTATTCTTTTTTCTGTGTTTACAAGATCCCTTCCCACTCATTATCTTCTACTTGCACCCAAAGCAGGGATCCAGAACCAGGACCGAGAGCAAACCAGGATTTTTCTGGTAAGCAGACCAAAGTAAAACTACCATCCTGACTGGTGTATGGGAGGTTCTTGCAGGCAACTTGGGGAGGGCACTTGGATAACTGAAGCCACTGATAACTTAGCACCAATTCTTCACTAGATATGTATTATTATTCTTGTTATCTCCAAGAATCCTTCAGGAGCATTCTCTCACTTCTCCCTCTGCTGGTTCCAGCCTCATTCCCCCAGTTGCTTGGTTCTTAGGAGAAGCTTCACTCCCCACTATAAATTCCACCTGCTGTGGAATAGGGTGACCTGCATATCACCTAGGTGCTCTCTGATGGTACTTGGAAGGCTGAGGAACTTGGTGGGTTCTCTAGTGATTGGTATTTTATCTCTTATCTTGCCTTTTTATTATTTCTTGCTGTCTTCTTTAGAGATTTATAATCAGTAATCTTTAAACTGGGCACACATATCCCTATGGACATAGAAATATTTTCTAAGGAGTATGTATAGATGAAGGAAAATAAATTTCTGCATACTCAGCTCCCATTTGCACACTTCTCTAAGATTATTCTGCCTGGGAACCCATCTGACCGTTCTTTTCTTCATTCCCCTTTACTAAATGCTTTTTCCAGTTTCCAGGGAAAATAAGGAAGCATCTCCCTCAACTATCTGGAATTTACTAAAGTGTTATGATTCAGAGCGTAAAAACCTCCTGAGCACTCAACAATAGGACACCTCAAAACTGTTCCCCTCTCAAGAAAGAGAGCTTGTTTCAGCCAGGAAGCACCCAGGCAACACTACATCCCACTGCTAGCTAGTTAGCATCTTAGAATTAAAACTCAGCAGTGAGAATTTCATGGAGGGGATGTGTATTCACAAGTTTATTTAAATTTTAAAAATGAACTTGGGCTTTTTCTCTCAGAATTTAAGCCTCTTAGGCTGATTGGTTTGACAGTGAGGACGGGAATTAATGGACTAAATCTGCAGATTTTAATCAAATTATATTTAAAGCATTATAAAACATGTAATACGTTGGAAAACACATCTTTGGTAATTATGAGAATTATAATAAAAATTTTCAGATGTCGACTTAAAAATGTCAGGAGTCCACGGGTTTCCAAGCTGTCATGTGGGAACAAAACTGTTCTCACCGTTCAGTCTCCTGTGCCCATTCAACATCCATCTTTCTCTTTCTGTATTTCCTCTATCTGTCTCAATGTATGGAGAGTAGCAGTTTCTCAAAACTTGCATATGAGATAGAAATAAAATGATTTTTTAAAAAAATCTGAGTTCTTAGAATACTGCAGTGGACTTGTTCATCTGAAATGTGATACAAGTTCTTTATGCAGATGGATCAAATTTGATTTCATGGCTCCTTTTCATATCCTGGCACGATTTACTTTTACAGACATTATACTTATGGTATTAAATGTATGTTTTCAAGGAATCAAAGCCTTAGGGAATTAAGTGGTTGCATAAACTAGTGAATTTTGAATGAGCCTGCAGCTCAGTGGAAAGATAATTAAGAGAGAGTTAAGAGAGAGACCCAGTTCAGGGCAAGAGCCCAAAAAACAGCAGCATCCATTCAGCCCTTAAGTCCTGAACAAAAGGTTTCCCTAAAATGTTTCTGGATGGAAAAAAATCCAGAATCAAGTCAGTTTTCAGAAATATCATAGCTTAAAGGAAAGTTATTTTTAATGTATATCTTGTAATATTTATATCTAAGTGTCAAAGGGAGAGTTTGGATACTAATTCAGTCACACACTTGAGATGAAACGGCCCCCAGGAATATAGCTGTCTGTTGAGATCTATCAAAGCCTTGGTACCAGGGGGCACACCTTCCCTCCTGGTCAGCAATATGACAAATGAACTCCTGAAATCAGAAATATTGCTGAGATGGGACATGAGGCATGCTATAATTACATATTTCCCCCTGCTTTGAACTTTGGGACTAGGTATGCGCAAAGGAAAGTTATCTTAATACGTGAAAAAAGAAGCTTATGAGCAGGAGGAAGACATTCAAACAGCATATGAGCACACAACACTCTTGTGCAGTCGGAAGTCACTTTGGCATGGGGTGCAATGGGACCCCCGAGGATCGTGGAATGTGCTCAGAAAGGCAAAGATGTAAGAAAGACCTGAGAAGGGAGGGACAGAGAATAAGCAAAAATACAGGGAAAGAGAGAGTGGAAGGGAGAGAGCAAGAAGAGTTGATTTAGAATGCCAAAAATATTAGTACAGATATGTGCGAGGGATGAATACAGACATGACTGCAAAAATACATAGGTGATTAGAATCTAGAAAGACCAAAGGGATTTGCTAAAGGATGAAACAAACAATTTGAAGTCACCACGATGACAATATGATCCAGGGCAGGGGTCAGCAAACTATGACAATGGGTCACTGCCCCACTGCCTGTTTTGGTGTGGCCCAGGAGCTATGAATGGTTTTAATATTTTAATTTTTTTAAGGTTTAAACTGTATGTTACTATTTTTATTATTTTAAAAAAGTCAAGCATAGGTGAAATAATTTTAGATGACAGAAAAGAATCAAAAAAAGAATATTTCACAGTGATAATAACTATGTGATTTTCAAATTTCAGTGTCTATAACTGAAATCTAACTAGAACACAGCCATATTTGTGTATAGCTACAGCAACAGAATTGCATAGATGTGACAGGGTCACATGACCTGCAAAGCCTAAAATATTTACTGTCTGACCCTTTACAGAAAAGTATTTCCAATCCTTGTGTAGAGAACTTATACTGGGCTTTTGGCCAGAAACACATTTTTGTTCTACTTTTCCTCTGTGTGTCACCGGGTTGGTTAGTTAGACTTTCTTGGCTTTGGTTTCATCATCTGCAAAACTAATAATATATCTTGGTGGATTTATGGTGATAATTGGGAATAATCTCAAAGTGTATTCATTAACTTGGCAGAAATGGTTAAAAGTCACCATGCAACATAAACAATGCATAATCCTCCTATCTAAGGCTAATCTCTTTCTCTTTACGTTGGGTTCTATCACCTTTTTCTTTTTTTCAGGAATTCTAAATATAGAACTGAATCACTTTGCTGTACACCTGAAACCTACACAACATTGTAAATCAACTATACTTCAATAAAAAAAATTAAAGTGCTCTCTTTTAAGTAAGTTGGAGTCTTTTGATTGCCTTGTTACATCTCATGTTGATTTACCCACCATCTTCATGCCCACTATGCCCTTGACATAGTAATACTGTTACAAAACTAATACTTCACGTTAAAGAAAAAAGAAAGAAAACATATATCATCATATTTTCAGCAAATTAACATATTAATTTTGGATATCAGGTTCACAGTAGTTTATACATCTCATATTATGGTTCATCATCATCACTGATCTAAGCTCATACTCTTTTCTATTTATTTACTTTTAATTTATTCTTAAAATTTGGTTCTCTGTACCTCTTATTTCCTATTCTAAACCCTCCACATTTTACTCCTCTCCACTGGCATCCGTGGTTGGTATTTAATGTGTGTGGAGGGTTCCATTCCACTTTTCATAAAATTATTTGCATTTAGGCATCTATGAGCTATTTATAGTATTTTGGGGGGGGGTATGTTTTACTAATCTGTTTAAGGAGTACTGTAATTCTGATTTTTTTGCTTATAATGTTTTTGTGACTCATCCCTGATACTTACTTAGACCTAGTTCTTTCCTTAGACTGTTGCATTATATTCCACCATTTGCATATGATAGTTTAAAAATATTATTCCCTCATTCCCATTTGACTTGCTTTCCACTTATAATCATTACAAATCAGGCTCTGATAAATATCCACATAAATAACTCTTTTTGTACCAAATGAGAAGTTTTACTAGAGTATATATCAGGAGTGAAATTTCTGTAAGATAAAGTTTATCTTATTTTAAGCAAATACTTCCAAATTTATCTGCAAAATGGCTGCACCAATCTTCGCTCCCATAAGCAATAGGTGAGGGTTTCCCACATTGTCAACATGTGAAATTATTTTACTTGTAAATGTTTACCTTTCTGATTTCTTGTACAGTGGTTGCTTGTTATTCCTTTTAAGTAGATTTTTCTCTTAGCTAGTGAGGTGTAACTTTTTAATTCATATTCTTTGTAGCTATTTGGGTTTCACTATTATTGAAATATCTGTTCATCTTTTTTGCTCAAATTTTTAAAATTTAGTTACCTTCTCTTTTCTCCCTAAATAATTTAAGATCTACATACACAGATATACACACATGGCCCCACCTGACATATATTCTTTATAATTTGTCAGCAGGAAGCATGACAAATATATTCTTTTTATAAGTTATTACGCCTTTAACTATGTTTATGTTTCTTAATCAGAAATCTTTAACAGCAGTACTGAAGTGTAATTGACATCAATAAACTGCACATAATTAACTTATGTGATTTGATAAATGTTGACTTATTGAAGGTGCTATGAGTACCCATGAAACTAACACCACAATCAAGAAAAGTGATATAGCCATCACACTCAAAAGTCCCCAAACCCCTTTGTAATCCTGCCTTCCAGGGTCTCCCTGCTCACCTCCCTTCGCCCACCTTATTTTCACACAACCACTGATCTGCTTTCTGTCTCTACAGATATTTTAAAAACATTTTTAGAATATTATATAAATTTATATAAATGAAATCATTTAGCATGTATAAATCAAACAGTATATATATGCAGTATGTATGATTTTTTTGTCTTTTTTCATTTGGCTTAACTAGTTTGCAATTTATTTATGTCATTGCGTGTATCAATAATCCATTCCTGTTTATTGAGAAGTAGTATTCCATTGTAGTGATATACCACAACTTACGTATTCATTCACTGATTATTATGTATATTTATGTTGTTTCCAGTTTTTGCTTATCACCCAAAAAACTTCTATAAATATATGTGTAAAATATGTATTGACATAAGCTTTCTATGTTTTTAGTAAATACATAAGTGACATGCCTTCTTAATATGGCTGATGAATGTTTAAGCTTTCAAGAAAGTGCTAAACTATTTTCCAAAGTGGTTGTACCATTTTACATTTTTACCAGAAGTATAAACTTACTGTTTTCACAGTATATGGTTTTCAATCCTTTTGCTTTTAACATACTTCTGTCAGCATACTTCTGTCTTTATATAAGTGGATCTCTTGTAAACAATATAGAGTTGTTTATCTTTTAGTTATTCCAGGCCAGCCATCTTGTTCTTTCATTTGCAATGTTTAGTACATTTACATTGATGTAATTACTTATATATTTGAGGTTAAATCTTTCATCTTACTAATTGCCTTTTATTTGTCTTATTTGTATTTTCTGCCTTTATTTATTTGTTCCTACCTTCTTTTTCAGATGAATCAAATAATGTTTTATTATTTCATATCATCTTCCAATTAGCTTTATAAATCTAGCTAATTCCATAATTTTAGCTAATATAATTCTAACATATAAATATATATATTTAGTATTCACTGTAAAGATTTCAGTACATATCCTTGACTGATGTCTCTCTTCAGTTAGTGCCATTTACACTTGCTAAACAATCAAAGAATATTTGAGATTTATTTGTATTTTCTTTTCAATTACTAATTTATTGTTATGAAATGTTTTACTTATTTTTCAAAGTTGTTTTGGCAATTATGGGTCATTTGCATTTCCATATGAATTTTAGAATCAGCTTGTCAATTTCTACAAAGAAGATAACTAGGATTCTGATAGAAATTACATTAAATATGTAGGTAATTGTCAGGAGTATTACCATAATATGTTTTCCAATTCATGAGTATAAGATACTTTCCCATTTATTTAGATCTTTTAAAAATTATTATCAAAAACATTTGTAGTTTTCAGTGTACAGATCTTGCATTTTTTTGGTTAAGTTTATTCCTAAGTATTTTATTCTTTTTGATGCTATTTAAAAGGGAATTAATTTCTTAACATTGTTTTTAGGTTGTTCCCTGCAAGTTATAGAAATACTGTCAATTTGTGTATATTGATCTTGTATCTTGCAATGCTGATGAACTTATTTATTAGTTCTAATAGTTTTTTTTTTTTTACTGGATTCCTTAGGATTTTCTGCATATATTATCATGTGATCTGTGAATGGAGATAGTTTTACATCTTTTTCAGTCTGGATGCTTTTTAATTATTTTTCTTGCCTAACTGCTCTGGCTGGAACCTACAGTACAATGTTGAACAGAAGCATCAAGAATGGACTTCCTTATTTTGTTTCTGATCTTTTGGGGAAATCATCAAGAATTTCACTATAAAGTAGGATATTAATTGTGGGCTTTTCATAGATGATCTTTATCAGATTGAGAAAGTTCCCTTCTATTTATAATTTGCTTAGTGTTTTTATCATGAAAGTCTGTTGTATTGTGTCAGAGCTTACTAAGGTAATCATACGCTTTTTGATTTTTATTTTGTTAAGATGATTCTGGATGATAAACTGTGCTTGCATCCCTGGGATAAATTTTACTTGGTAATAGTATGTAATTCTTTTTATACAATGCCAAATTGATTTTCTGGTATCTTGTTGTAGATTTCTGTGGTCCATATTTTATAAGAGGTATTGGTTTGTCATTTTCTTTTCTCATTATGTCTTTGTGATTTTTTGGAATCAGGAAAATGCTGGCCTCATAGAATGAGTTGAGAAGTTTTATCTTCTCTTCAATTTTTTTGGAAGAGTTTGTGAAGAACTGATGTTAATGATTGTTTAAGTGTTTGGTAGAAATCACCAGTAAAGCTACCTATACCTAGGCGTTTCTTTATGGGTACCATTTTGATTATTAATTAAATTTTTTAACTTTTCTATTCAGAATGACTATTTCTTCTTGAATCAGTTTCAGTAGTTCACTGCTTTGGAATTTGTCAATTTCATCTACATTCTCCAATTCATAGGCATAAAACTGAATACAGCCCCACCCACTAGCAAGCAGTCTGTCTTAAGACCCCTTGAGCCCACAGCTGTCCTGGGACCTGGCCACGTCCACAAGAGGGTGCATGATGTCGCCCCACACACCAGTTTTCTGGCACTAGCCTCAGCAGCCCCAGCAGCCCCAGAGACCCTGGGATCCAGATCGACCCACTGGTGAGTTGGCAGTAGCCCCAGGACACCCTGGGCCTCAGCCCCACTCACTAGTGGGCCATCACCAGCTCTGGGACCCCTGGGCCCTGCAGCCAGAGACTATAGAAAACAGTATGGAAATTCCTCAAAACATTAAAAATAGAACTACCATATGACTCAGCAATTTCACTCTTGGGTATATAGCTGAATAAATGAAAACACTAATTTGAAAAGATCTATGCATGCTTATGTTCATTGCAGCATTATTTATAATAGCCAAGATATGGAAGCCACCTAAGTGCCCATCAATAGATGAATGGATAAAGAAGATATGGTATATATATCACTTTGAAATGTATAGAAATATCAAATCACTATGTTGTGTAATAGAAACTACACAGAGTTGTAGGTCAGTTATAATTCAGACACCAACCAACCAACTAACCAAGAAACTCACAGAAAAAGAGATCAGACTTGTGGTTACGAGAGGTGGTGGTTGGGAAGAGGCGGAGTTGGATGAAGGTGGTCAAAATGTACAAACTTCCAGTTATAAGATGAATAGGTCTTAGGGATGTGATGTAAACATAATTAACATCGGTGTATATTATATATGAAAGTTATTGAGAGAGTAAATCCTAAGAATTCTCATCACAAAGTAAATTTTTGTTCTCTATTTCTTTAATTTTGTAACTATATGAGAGGATGGATGTTCAGTAAATATATTGTGATCATTTCATGATGTATATAAGTGAAATCATTATGCTGTGCACCTTAAACTTATACAGTGTTGTATGTATATTATATCTCAGTAAAAGTGGAGGGAAAAAACAAGTTTGCTTACACACATGTCTGATATTTTGTCTTTTTTAAAAAAAATTCTGTGCCAAAAATGTATTGTTTAACTTATCATGGCCTAAAAATGAGTCTGATAATTTGATAGAGACAGTGTGAAGAAATTACTTTTTTATTTTTTATGTTCAATTATTTCATATATATTTTAAAGTTAAGAGTTTCAAAGCCACAATGTATCGTATGGTGATTTTTATTGGAAGAACATTAAGTTTATAGATTAACTTGGAATAAAGTTGACATCTTTACATTAACCCTTCTCATATACACAGTGTAATCTCTCTAGTTATCCAGGTTTTCCTTTATGTTAATAGATTGAAATTTTTTTCTTTATAGAGTTTCTATCCACCTTTTTCTTGTTTTTAGGTTAATTCCTTAATACTATATTGTTTATTTTGTTGCTGATATTGTACATGATATTACACATTTCCTTTTCAAAAAATTATTGGTGTTGAGAAATACTGCTGAATTTGATATTTTGTTCCATTACATAGCAATTTGGCTAAACTTACTCTACAAGTTTTAATGTGTTGTCAGTTTTGCTTTCCTGTAAGTGATCATATCATCTGCACCTACAGAAATTTACTTCTTTTGTTTCAATCTTAATAATTATTTTATCTTACTGCAGGAATTCTTGTTTTCTTACTTTAAATAAAATGCTTCTTCAGTTTTTATATAAGCTTGATGTTTGCTGTAAAGTTTTTGTAAATACAGTTGTCAGATTAAGGAAATTTTATTATATTCCTCCTTACCTATAGGTATTTTCAATTCATTAATATATATTAACAAATGTATATATATCTATATATATATATCTATATATATATCTATATATCTATATATATATATATAACATATATACTTTGTCAAATGCCTTTTGCCCTCTATGTTGGGATGTTGTTTTTCTCCTTAAATCTGTTAATTTGGTGAGATAAATGATAGGCATGTAATTACTTCTTTAGTTTTGCATTCCTAAGGTAAATCTATATGAATTTGAAATTACATTTTGCTTAATATACTCTTGTGTTGCATCAACTATAATATATTATTTAAGATTTTTGCATCTATGCTCAAAAGGAAAATGAGTCCACATTTTTTGATCTCTTTGAATTTCATTATCTGACCTGTGTCAATGATATACTAATTTCTCGGGTGGAGTCAAGATGGTGGCAGGGAAGGATGCAGAGTTCACGTCTCCCCACAACTAGGACACCTGCCACAGGCTAGTGGGTGACCTTGACGCCCATGAAGATGAGAGGAGCCCCTGAGCAACCGGATTGGACGTGGGGGGAGTGAAGAGGAAGCAAGGAGGGAGGAGAAGTGGAAGCTGGACAGTGCCCCTGAGGGGTGGCTGGGAGGGGGGAGGGGTTCCCATGCCTGGAGGGACCTTGGGTGCTCGGAGGATCAAGGCTGAGTGCGCCTAGCATTTCCCCCACCCACACGGCCCAGGAAGCCTGCTGGGATCCCAGGCCTGATCCTTTGTCCTCTGAGGCCCCCTCTGGCTGTGGGGGTCCTAGGGACATAGGATGGAGAGAGGGGGGGAAGAGAAGGAGAGGCAGATGGAGGGGACCCTCTAGGGCCAGGGGATTAGGGTAAGTGATGTGGGCTTTTCCCCCACTCATGGCCCTGGGAAGACTGTTGGCTTCTGGGTCTGGTTCTCTGCATTCTGGGGTCCCCTCTGGTCACGTGGGTCTTAGGGGCATAAGAAGAAGGGAGGAGGGGAAGAAAAACAGAGAGGGGTCTTCTGGGATTGGAGGATTGGGGAGAATGTGCCTAGCATTTCCCCTGCCCACTCAGGCCCAGTGAGCCTGCTGGGGTCCTGGACCTGGTCCTCCACCCTCCAAGGCCAGGGGCACTCCTGGGTCCCTCCTGCTGTGTTGAGCCTAAGCCCCATGCCCCAGACCCCCCAGGCCCTTTTCTGGCCCTGTGGATCCCAGACATAGGCCACACTCACCGCCTAAATCTCACCCATGCCTAAGCGCCGCCCCCCTCAGCCAAGGCCTTTTCTGGCTTTTTTTTTTCCTCGTCTTTTTTACTATTGTGGTTCTGTTTTAACTTTCAGTTGATGTTTCATCTATATTTTTTTTTATTCTTCCTAACATATCTGTTAGTTTTCTAATCTTATTTTATTTTTTACTCTTGTTATTGTTCTGATCATTTTTTTCCTTTGTTTATTTATTTATTTGCTGCCTGATGCAGCCTGAGGGATCTTAGTTCACAAGCTGAGGGTTGGGCCAGAACTCCTGTGGTGGGAGCTCCGAGTCTGAACCACTGGACTAAGAGAGAACCTCAGACCCCAGGGAGTATTTTATATTCATTGGAGTGAGTTCTCCCAGTTCTCCCATTGGAGTGAGGTCTCCTCTTCTTGGCACTGAGACCTAGCTCTATCTAACAGCCTACAAACTCCAGTGTTGGAAGCCTCTGTCCAAACAACGAGTAAGACAGGAACACAATCTCAGCCATCAAAAAAATAAAAAAATGAGATGACAAAAAATTATGTCACAGATGAAGGAGCAAGGTAAAAACATACAAGACCAAATAAATGAAGAGGAAATAGCCAACCTACCTGAAAAAGAATTCAGAGTAATGATAGTAAAGATGATCCAGAATCTCAGAAATAGAATATAGGCACAGACAGATAAAATACAAGACATGTTTTAAAAAAGATTTAGAACTAAAGAACAACAACAACAAAAAATACAGAGATGAACAACACAATAACTGAAATGAAAAATACACTAGAAGGAAGCAATAACAGAATAACTGAGTCAGAAGAATGAATAAGTGAGCTGGAAGAAGATTGGTGGAAAAAAATGCCAAGGAGCAGAATAAAGAAAAAACAATGAAAGGAACTTAAGACAATCTCAGAGACCCCTGGGATGGCATCAAATGCACCAACATTTATTTTATAGGGGTCCCAGAAAAAGAAGAGAAAAAGAAAGAATCTGAGAAAATATTTGAAGAGATTATAATGGAAAACTTCCCTAATATGGGAAAGGAAATAGTCATCCAAGTCCAGGAAGCACAGAGTCCCATACAGGATAAACCCTAGGAGAAACACACCAAGACACATATTAATCACACTAACAAAAATTAAATTCAAAGAAAAATATTAAAAGCAGCAAGAGAAAAGCAAAAATTAACATACAAGGGAATCCCTATAAGGATATCAGTTGATTTTTCAGCAGAAACACTGCAGGCCAGAAGGGAGTGGCATGATATACTTAAAGTGATGAAAGAGAAAAACCTACAACCAAGATGACTCTACCCAGCCAGGATCTCATTCAGATTCGACAGAGAAATCAAAAGCTTTACAAACAAGCAAAAGTTAAGAGAATTCAGCAGCACCAAACCAGCTTTACAACAATGCTAAAGAAATTCTCTAGGTGGGAAACACAAGAGAAGAAAAAGACACACAATAAGAAAGCCTAATCAAATAAGGGAATGGTAATGGGAACATACATATTAATAACCTTGAATGCAGATGGATTAAATGCTCCAACCAAAAGTCACAGATTGGCTGAATGGATACAAAAAACAAGACATATATATATATATATATATATATATGCTCTCTACAAGAGACTCACTTCAGACCTAGGGACACATACGGACTGAAAGTGAAGGGATGAAAAAAGATATTCCATACAAATGGAAATCAAAAGAAAGCTGGAGTGACAATACTCATATCAGATAAAATAGACTTTAAAATAAAGAATGTTACAAGAGACAAGGAAGGACACTACATAATGATCAAGGGATCAATCCAAGAATAAGATATAGAAATTGTAAATGTTATACACCCAACATAGGAGCACCTCAATACATAAGGCAAATGCTAACAACCATAAAAGAGGAAATTGACAATAACACAATAATAGTAGGGGACTTTAACACCCCAATTACACCAATGGACATATCACCCAAACAGAAAGTAAATAAGGAAACACAAGCTTTAAATGACACAATACACCAGATAGATTTAATTGATATTTATAGGGCATTCCACCCTAAACTGGCAGAATACATTTTCTTCTCAAGTGCACATGAAACATTCTGCAGAATAGATCACATCTTGTGTCACAAAACAAGCCTCAGAAAATTTAAGAGAATTGAAATCATATCAAGCATCCTTTCTGACCACAATGCTATGAGATTGGAAATCAATTACAGGAAAAAAAACTGTAAAAAACACAAATGCATGGAGGCAAAACAGTGCACTACTAAATAACCAAGAGATCACTGAAGAAATCAAAGAAGAAATTAAAAAATACATAGAAACAAATGACAATGAGAACGCGATGACCCAAAACCTATGGGCCACAGCAAAAGCAGTTCTAAGATGGAAGTTAATAGCAATTTAACCTCATCTCAAGAAACAAGAAAAATCTCAAATAAACAATCAAACTTTACACTTAAAGCCACTAGAGAAAGAATAACAAAGAACATCCAAGGTCAGTAGAAGGAAAGAAATCATAAAGATCAGAGCAGAAATAAGTGAAAGAGAAACAGAATAACAAAGATCAATAAAACTAAAAGTTGGTTCTTTGAGAAGATAAACAAAATTGATAAACCTTTAGCCAGACTCATCAAGAAAAAAAGGGAGAGGACGCATCAATAAAACTAGAAATGAAAAAAGAGAAGTTACAACGGACACCGCAGAAATACAAAGCATTATAAGAGACTACTACAAGTAACTTTATGCCCATAAAATGGACAACCATGAAGAAATGGACAAATTCTTGGAAAGGTACAATTTTCCAAGACTGAACCAGAAAGAATTCGAAAATATAAACAGAGCTATCACAAGTAATGAAATTGAAACCATAATTAAAAATTTCCAACAAATGAAAGTCCAGGACCAGATGGCTTCACAGGTGAATTCTATCAAACATTTAGAGAAGAGTTAACACCAGTCCTTCTCAAATTCTTCCAAAAATACAAATGAGACTTAAACTTAGAAGCTTTTGCACAGCAAAGGAAACCATAAACAAGATAAAAAGACTGCCCTCAGAATGGGAGAAAATATTTGCAAATGATGCAACAGACAAGGATTAATCTCCAAAATATACAAACAGCTCATGGAGCTCAATATCAAAAAAACAAAAAATCCAATTAAAAAATGGGCAGAAATGTCTTCCCTAGTGGCACAGTGGTTGAGAGTCCACCTGCCGATGCAGAGGACATGGGTTTGTGCCCCAGTCTGGGAAGATCCCACATGCCACAGAGTGGCTGGGCCCGTGAGCCATGGCCACTGAGCCTGCACGTCCGGAGCCTGTGCTCTGATATGGGAGAGGCCACAAGAGTGAGAGACACACGTACCACAAAAAAAATAAAATAAAATAAAAGGGCAGAAGAACTAAATAAACATTTCACCAAAGAAGACATACAAATGGCCAAGAGGCACATAAAAAGATGCTCAACATCACTAGTTATCAGAGAAATACAAATCAAAACTACAATGAGGTATCACCTTACACTGGTCAGAATGGCCATCATCAAAAGATCTACAAACAATAAATGCTGGAGAGGGTGTGGAGAAAAGGGAACCCTCTTGCACTGTTGGTGGGAATGTAAATTGATATAGTCACTATGGAAAACAGTATGGAGGTTCCTTAAAAAACTAAAAATAGAACTACCATATGACCCAGAAATCCCACTACTGGTCATATACCCTGAGAAAACCATAATTCAAAAGGACACATGTACCCCATTTTTCATTGCAGCACCATTTACAGTAGCCAGGTCATGGAAACACTTAACTGTCCAATGATAGATGAATGGATAAAGACAATGTGGTACATATATACAATGGAATATTACTCAGCCATAAAAAGAAATGAATCTGCGTCATTAATAGAGATGTGGATGAGAGTCTGTCATACAGAGTGATGTAACCAGAAAGGGAAAATCAAATATTGTATATTAATGCATATGTGGAATCTATAAAAATGGTACAAATGAACCTCTTTTTAGGGCAGGAATAGAGATGTAGACATAGAGAATGGACATGTGGACACCTTCGCCTTTGGGGGAAGGGGAAGGTGGAACGAATTTGGAGATTAGGGTTGACATAAATACACTACCATGTGAAAAACAAATAGCTAGTGGGAACTTGCTGTATAGCACAGGGAGCTCAGCGCCATGCTCTGTGATAACCTAGATGGGTGGGATTGGGAGGAGGGCTGGGATGGAAGTCCAAGAGGGAGGGGATATAGGTATACATATAGCTGATTCACTTCATATTACAGCAGAAACTAATACAACATTGTAAAGTAATTTTACTCCAATAAAAAATATGATATATTATTTTTATTTAAAAATCTGGGAAGTTTTCCCCTTTCTCTAATTTTGATAATGAATTGTTTGTGAGTCTGCCTTTGTCCTCTGATGTGTGGGAAAATCCACCAGTAAGCCATTTAGGCTTGGGAATGTGGGAAGTTGGGAAATTCTTGACAATTTCTGTTTTAATAGTTACTTTTCTGTTTAATTTTTCTATCATTGTGCCAATTTTGGCAGTTACTGTGTCTTTGATCTTATATATTTATCAATGTTAAATAGAGCTTTGGTTTGTTGCTTATTCTTTTCCAAAATGTTCTTCTAATATTTTTGAATCTCTTCTGTATTTGTGGTTAGTTCCCCATCCCCTCTGTCTTGTTTTTGTAACTTCTCCCTCTCTCTGTTGTGAATGTTTACTTGTGTTTTACTGATCTGTCTTTTCAGAAGTTTATCATATTTTGTGTTTGTAATCATTCTTATTGTTTTGTTGTTCTCTGTTTTGTGGATTTGTGGTATTTTTCTTGATTCCTTTTCTTATTCCTTTAAGTTTATGTTTTTAATTTATTTAATTTTTCGAGGCCAATACATAAGCTCATTCATTTTTGACATTGTTTTCTGACACATTTAAAATTATTATTTTTCCCTCTAAGTAAACATTTTGATATTTTGAAATTTAACTGCTATTTAGCACTAAGTACCTTAGAGTTTTTTTGTCATTTCATCTTTAATCTATTGTTTAAAGGGAGTATGCTTTTAAGTTTTATAAACTGTTTTAATTATCCATTTGCTACTAATTTGCAAATTTATTGGATTGTGGTCAGAGAAAATATTTGGATGTTGAAATGTGTTGAGATGTCCCCTGTGGCTTATTTTACTGTTCCCCATGCTTTGGAGAGGAATCTAGAGTCCTAGTGAATATTACAAAAAAATGGAAACACATCAATTAAATTGTACTTGTTAAGCATGCTAGTCAAGTCCTCCATAACCTAGGATAATTTTGAGGATACTGTGTTTGGAGGGGTGTGTGTGTAACTTCCAATTACATTTGTAAATTACATATTTTCCTAATACTTTGTCATATAATATATTACATAGTTCAAGGCTATATATTTATATGATATATGATTTTAATTATTGTCTCCATTTAGTATAGATTTTTCCTTTAATCGGTATGCAACTTGCCTTTCTATCACACTTTCATTTTTATTAGAATGCTATTTTTTCATATTAAAATGACCAGCTTGCATTATTTTAACAATTGTTAGCTAGTCCTTTGCTTTCTAATCCTTTTAAATCAAATTTCTTGTGATATTTTTTCTTCATCTTTTAAATACATATCATTAGTTCTATTTTATTAAAACCTATGACTGCATCCTTTTAATAAATAAATACATTTGTGTATAACATAACAGATAAAAATGAACTTATTTTGCCATCTCCCTTCATATTTTGTAATTATCATGCTTTTTTTGGTTTTGATTTCTTTTTCTAATTATTATTGCAAAGATGATAT